>NW_022196502.1:0-738879 GCF_008641045.1 Pistacia vera
ATATGTAAAATAACCATTTTGCCCCTAAGCCTCTTTATGGATAATTGATTCATACCGTTCCAAATGAATTGACTATTTTGCCCTTAGTTAGATTTTATGCTTTTTAACATAAAATAAACATTTAAAGGACTATTTTGAGTTAGGAACATACCTTTGACATCTTGGGTATTACAGTTCAGCTCGGACTCACCAAAAATCAACTGATTGCAGTATCGACTTAGGAGAACGTCCCAAGTCTGCTTCAGCGAGGGGAAAGAAGTACCTCTCTGTATCGCCTCTACTCCAGCCCAAAGAATGCTAGTCCTCAAGTTGGACTCCGCTAGCACTACCCGCCAATCCCTCTGCTCCGATGGGATGGCCAACACTCTCTGAGTCGGTACGTCCAAGCCGTCTTCGCTCTGCCCAGCACGATTGAAATCAAGCTTTGCAAACAAAAAACACAATCAGGATTTAGTAATCAAAAGAACGAAAGAAACGATTAAGTTCTCACCAGTGGCTCGCCAGCCGATCGGGATCTCACCTAGGCCCCTCTCTCCGAAGACGGCCTGACCCCTCAAGAAGAAGAAGCGGTCTTTCCAGTTCTTGTCACTGGATCGTAGGTCAGTCACCAAGTGAGACCGATCATGCCTCAAGTTCAACAAGTAACGACCCTTCTCTTTATCATTCTCCTTCAAGAAGTAGGATTACAATAGTTCGTGCAACCCAAACCTCACTTGGTTCCGAACGCATAGGTCCTCCAAAGCCATCAGCAGTCTCCAAGCATTCGGCATAAGCTGAGATGGGGCAATCATGAAGTGGTTCAGCACCTCCCAGACAAGGCGAGGCACAGGCAACCTCAATCCGTCGTGAAACCACTTCTCGTAAACACTGATCCACCCCTTTGCCTCCCAATCAACTCGCTCGTACGACCGCGGCATCTAAATATCAACAGAGCTCGGGATGTGATACAAGGTCCGGATGCGCCATACATCACTATCTTTCAGCACGGGCGGATAATCTCTAGTCAGAATCCCGCTGCCCTGCTGGCTCGGCTCTTCCTTAGAGCCACTTCCGGAAGAAGATGGACTATCAACCCCTTCGGAGTCTTCCCCACTCCTCCCATGCCTGCCCAAGCCACTCGGCCCAGCTTCACTCGACCTTGGAGCCGCAACACTAACTCCACTCGGCATGTCCACAGGAACGCCCCCCTCAGGCATTATCACTATGGTCGAGGCATGCTCATACTCATTCCCCGAGTCTGCCGCAATCCTGCTCGAACCAGCCGAGTCAGAATCTGACATGTTGGCTCAATCACCGAACCCAACAGACCGACCGAAAGAACTCGCCCCTGGCTGCCAGAAACGCTAAGTATCAGCCACTTGACCTGAGACACCGACCTACCGAGATCAGAAAGATTTGCCACTCGCCCCTCAGTACCAGCCTACCGACCCGGAGAAGCTCAAACTAAACCTTGGTCGACCCTCCCGGTAGACTGACCTAGCTCCTGATTCTCGCCTTTCTTGGCTCACCCCGGGTGACCGACCCGACGGATCCCTTATGAAAGTATCCCTTCGATCGCCCTTGGTGACCGACTGGTCGGCCTGAACACTAATCCTAACACAACCACCCGTTCGGTCAGGACGACCGAACGACTCTTCAATCCACTCCGCACACCCCTCCACTCGGACAGACTGGAGGGCCTAACCCCCAAAATGTCAAGACAACTTCTAGTTCGGTCAGGAAGACCGATTGAACGAGTCCAAGCTAAACCCGACTTTGCCTTCACGAATCCCGTCCAAAACAGTCAAAAACCCACCGAAAAATCCCAAATGCACACCTTCTTTTTGGTTTTTGGTGAAATACGAGACCTAAACACCTTAAATCCCACTCAAAGTTCCCAAAAACTTCAAAAATTTTTCTAAGAACTCAAATATCTCGGTCTCTCCCGCAAACAAAACAAAAACCAAACGAACAAACAAAACAGATGAAAGGAACAGTACTCACCATAAAGCCGTCCCGGAAACTAAAGAAGGGAACCACCGCTGCTCAGAAAACTGGAACGAAAACGAAGACTGGAAAAGAAAAAGAAAGGACCAAGTTGCAGAAAAAACGCGAATGGAATATGAACGGACCATTCATCATTTTTTATAGAAGAGGTCTGACAGAAACGGACACGTGGCAGCTTTCCACTGCACAATGGCCAGGACGCCTTTTCGTTTTCCCGCCTCGAAAACGAGGAGTCGATCCCCACCGAACGCGTGGCAAACATCCGTGGCATCGAGGAGACCGCGAAACTGTACAAGTCGTACCCCTTCGCCTTATATTCGCGACCGAGCAATTATACTGCTCCCACCTAGTCGATCAGCTTGGGACGACCGGCCTGAACTCACTATATTGAAATGACAAGGGCCTCGCCCCCTCACCCTTCCGTAACGGACGGACGAACGAACGAACAGCTAAAGGCCAAGGCTCGCGTATCCGTTCCACTCGATCGCCCGCTCCTCCTGACCGACTCAGCTTTTCGAAGCACTCACAAATGTCCCATGCTTCTCCAGCCTAGAAGGTCTGGCCGACTAATCGATCAGCTCGGAACAGCTCGTTTCAGCCCCCTTCAGAACAAAGAGGTCTAGCTCGTTCGTCCTTCCGTTGCGGACCAACGAGAAAAACATATAGTCAAGGTCCTCGTATCTCATCCACTGGGTCATCCACACATACCGACCGAGTGAATGATTTTAGATCAAAGAACTTCCTACCTCGCTCCACCCGGCATGCCGAGCAATCATCCAGGCTGTGAAATGATCTCCCCTCTCCAATCGGTCGGACGTACCGAATGATCCCGTGAGCTCCGGAACTTGGTTCCCTTACCCTTCGGCTCCTCATACCGTTCTATCTTGCCTATTTCGGATCATGTATGGATACCGAACGACCCCGGGACAATCATCTGCAGGATCAGCTACACCAACAATTGGTCATCCAGGAAGGACGACCGAACACCCATCGATCGCTTCCTACTATCTGATTCAAGAAACTCTTAACTCAGAAAGTGGGGGGCAAACTGTTAGGGCCAAATTCGTCCTTGGCCCAAAAAAGAAAATGGGCGCGACACTGAAGAAGAAGCCAAGCCCAATCCCGATATGACCCTACTGGGTTAGGCCCATTCGGTACAATGTGTAGCCGGCCCAGACCACGTGGGCATGAGCCTCCTAATCCCAGCCCATTCCCCAAGTCCATGGGTGAGTATAGAGCCCACGATCTCCTCAGAATATTTCCCGTTCCTGATCACTTGCCTGTTCGAAGTTACTCTCCTAATCAGGATCACCTTCCTATTCGAACACTAGTAAGACAGCTCACCACGGCCCTAATTCTTCTAGGGTTTGCATTAGAGTCATACTAGGACTCCTATTTCTACCAGGATTGGGGGACCAGACAGGGATTATATAAGCAGAGGCCAGCCCCCTCACAAGGGACATCGACATTACACCTTCACACCCTAGGCTCTTACTTGAGAGCTTCGCTTCATCGCCGTAATCACAGTCCCTGACTAGACTTCCGGTAATTCCTCACTCCATAGCCCTCACCATATTAACCTTTCAGTCTTGCTGACTTGAGCGTCGGAGTGCTTACGGCAAGCACCACCCCGGTGTTTCCCGTTCGCTTTACGCGTGTTTCTCTACGTGTGCAGGCACAGCAGATCGCTAGTGGCCTCAACCTCACGGGATCAGACCCCCCTTCCGTACAGGTAGAATTTTACGTCTACAATATGTGTAGTGTTATTGTATTGGAAATACAAAAATACTACGTTTATAATCTCTTTTTACAATTTTTCTCTTACAACCTTGACATGACAGCTTGTGATTGGTTAGCTCACAAATAGGCAGACGAGACCTATTTGCGAGTTGACCAATTGTAGATGCAACCAAAAATAATTCCATATGCAACATCCATAGACAAAAAATTGATCCTAATAACTATGAAATATGAATAATATTTTGTAAATACAAACTTTATTGGCCTACTTTTCAAAGCACTCTCCACTAATGTAGAACAATCACATAACTTTCGATCATTAGGACTTTGTTGAGTTTGTAATGTAGGCTAAGGTATTGGGTTATGAAAGAAGGAATAGAAATCAAACAAAATAAGAGGATAATCTTACTTAATTTTTTATTTATTTTTGTCTAGGTTTCCTTTTTGTTTTTGTTGTCTTTTGTGTTTTTAGTAAGTGAATGCAAGGTCATGGGTAATTGGAAGAAGAATTATTTCCATACGTCGATAGAGTAGATTTAATTGGCAAAAAGAGGAAGGAACCAAAATTTTCTAAAGAATCATCAGGGTCTGATCCCGTGAGGTTGGGGCCACTGATAATCTACTGGATCTGCACGCATGAAGAGACAAGCGTAAAGCTTATGGAAAACACCGGGATGATGTTTGTCGTAGGCACTGTGACACTCAAGTCAGCAAGGCTGAAAGAGATTATTTAATAAGAATTAAGGGAAAAAAAGATTATCAGGAGTCTTGTTGGAGGCCAAGACTACGACAAAAGTATAACATCCTTGGAAACAAGAAGTGGAGATTGAATGAATTATGAGAGGGCAAGCCTCTGTTAATATCGTGAATCTAAGGGGTTGGAATCCTAGTAGGACACTGAGTCTTACTATGGGAAATAATCACTATCAAGAAAGAAATATGATTTCTTGCCCTCATCAGATTAAGTTTACTAGTTTGAATAAAATTCAGAATCTTAATAGAAGAGGAAAATAAAATGAGATTCTGATTTCGTATTTATAGACATTTATGGCTAATAGGCCGAAATCTAGTTTAGATTAAGTTGTAGAATAGTCCAACTCATAAAATAGACAGTTTACAAGGTGACTTTAAAATAGGCCCAATCGGAATTAGGCTAAAGCCTTGGGCCGTAAAGTTTATCGTTTTGGGCCTCGTTAGGCAAGAAGAATTTTTGCCCATACACCAATTGTGTAACACCTATGAAAACTAGTACAATGCATGCAATTAACAATGGAAAATTGGGCCCAAAAAGTTTCTTTTCACTACAATTCACATGTCTTTTATACACAAAGGTTACTGTTTACAAAAGTGCATTTTAAAAGACAAATAGGGGAACAGTGTAGCTATTGCTCCTCGCGCGCCGACGCCCCTCCAACCACATCAACACCTAGAACCTGCATCCACAAAGGAAAAAACGGGGTGAGCACAAAAATGCTCAGTAAGTAAAACTCTCTAACTGTCTGCCGTGTGTGACTCTTAATTCTTTCCTTTCTAATTCTGTTTATTTCTGTTTCTATAACATCATGGCCTCATCTTACCGGAGGTACGGGAATGGCGTTCACAACAGCACCATTCACTCTCTTGGCTATCGGGTGGAATTCAACAGTACCAACCCGTCTTAGTGACTACCGAGTGAGGATCACAAAGCACCAACTCGGTTCCTCCAACTATCGGGTGGAGATCACCTAGCACCTACCGTTCCTCAGAATTTTGGGTAATGATCACCAAGCATTACCCGTCTCTAGTCACTATCGGGTGATGATCACAAAGCATCAACCCGCTTCTATAGTCCGTTGGATGATGATCACAAAGCATCAACCTGCATAATCTTAACTAAGGGGTAGTGGTCACAAAGCATCTACCCATTCCTATTACTCATGGGTGACGATCACTAGCATGACCCATCTCTCTAAGGCTATTCGGATGATGATCACAAGCATCAATCCGATTCCCATAACGGTCGGGTGATGATCACAAGCATCATCCCAACTATACTAACTCTTCTAACTCATTCTATTGTAGCATTTTTCAATGCCTCCTACCCTAGGGTAATTTTACCCACTAAGCTCTCTACTCATAGGGTATTTCTATACACAAAGTTCCCTACTTTTCTTAGGTCACTTGTCAATGCATAAAACAATGCACATGGATGATCATCTCTATAATGCACTTGTGAAATGCCAACATGCAAAGTTGCAAGAATTAAGGTTCATTACTCACACTCAAACCTCTATTAGGCATTTCATCAACAACATGTGCACTATAAGACTCTATCATAGCCATGAATCTAAAACTTTTCTAACCATCCAAAATGGGGAAAAACCCTCAACAAGCCATATAACCTGTCAAATAAAACACTTCCAAAAAAGGTTTCATAACACCCCTTCAAATCCATCTCAACTACCTTGCCAATCCAACAACCCATTTCTCATATTTACAAGGTTAACATTCACAAAGCAGAAATCTCTATTCATACATTCATACATCCATACATGCCTATCACATGTATTCACATACATACATCTTACTATTAAAACCCTAATCAAGAATTTCATAAATCTCAAATGGGTTGGGTTTTACTTACTTGCTATGGAGAGACTCACCAAATTTTCTTTCACTTGGCTTTCTTGGCTATTCTCTTACTCTTAACGAAAAGAATGAAAAACCTCAAAAAACCAAAATGAGCTAAAATCTACAATCACACAAATAGGAGAAATCCTTACCTTAGGAAGCCTTAGGTTGTTCTATACCCCAAATCACTTCAAAATCCCTGGAAATCCTTGATCAAAAGAAAAGAGAAGTTGAGAGGAGAAGAATGAAGGGTTGCGTTTTTGGAGAAGAAGAATGAGGGTTTCTTGATTCTAATTCCTTTTAAGAAATATAAACACAATCATTCCCATTTGCCCTTACTCTTTTGGGAATTCATCTATATCCTTTGATCCTTACAAACTCACCCCCATATCAACACATTCTCCATGAAAAATCCTTACAATTAACTCCCCACTTTTCCTGCTAATTAGGGGTAGAAAGGTCAAATTGTCCTTAGGGAAGAAAATGTCTAAACAACCACATGAAATTCGGCCGTCGCCGCGGCGAAGAAACCTTTGTCGCCGCGGCGAAACTGTTCAGAGAGGTTCCCTTGGTTCAACACTCTTCGCCGCGGCGAAGATTCTTCTTCGCCCGCGCGAAGCTTGGTACACATCAAAATTCTTCTATTTTCAACCAAAAATTCAGGGCAAATTCAACATGACATTCAATCAAACAATAATAACAAAAAACAACTCGATTAAGGGCGAAGAGGAACAATAAACAACGTACCTCAAGCGGGGCGTTACAAATTGTAAGCTGTCACGTCGAGGTTATAAGAAAAAGTTTGTGAGAAGAGGTTATGGGTGTAGTATTACTTTTGGAAATATTCCAAAGTTGAAGAAGGTATTTATATACAATTAAACCCACCTCAACATATTTGTTAAAATGGAAAGTGTTGTAATTTGTCATAAAGTATTCAGTGTTTTTATTAGGAGTCAAGCGAGTGACACAAGAAGTGACAAGAGATTGACAAGAGCACCTCATGAAATTAAGCTTCCAGATTTTAATTCACAATTCATAAGGCTTCAAGTTGTTCAATTTGTGTGGGTGCATTGGTTGACTTTCCAAAACTTGTGATTGTAAGGTGTGTTACTTTGAATTAGACCTGAGCAGGGACCGATCCCAACTGGGCCAGTGTCTGGGCTCGATTGGGATTAGTCGCTATGAGCCTGGGATCGGTCTTAGGCTATGAGAAATTGAGGACCCGGACCGGTCATGGGCCCATAGGACCGATCCTATGGGCCTGAAAAATTGTTTTCAACCCAATTTTTTATATTAAAAGGCCAAAAAATTAGTGAGGGGGTTTTATGAATTTTTAGGGGCGTGGAAAATTTATTTCCACCCTAAGAGATTAGTAAATTTTTAATAATTTAAAAAAATTAATAAATTAATTAATGGTTAATTATAATAATATTATTATATAAATTGGGGATTTAAATTTAAACTTTAAAGAGATAATTAATTAATTAATTTTAACATAAAGTAATATTCACACAATCACACTTCACAAATAAACAATTAAATAAATTTTTTTATTAATTATCATCATCAACAATATTTATATGTTCAAATCTATGTTCCTGAAGAGTTCGAGTGGTTTAGGATCTTCAGAGTGCTGTTGTAGTATTTCTCTACATGAATCTAATTACGTAAATATGTTATCAAATCACAATCATTGGTTCAAGAGTATCTTTTGTCTTCAACAAACCGGCCACTCGTTGAGGATGCTGGCTAGGATGCAATTGTGAGAACCAGCACAGATAAAATGTCAGTGCCATTGGGTACAAGGAATGACTTTGATGTTGTTTTCCACCTTGAAGCACATCATCTCGTTTCTCTTCTTCGTTAGTAGGACATGTCATTTAGGTAGCGATTCAACTCATTTGGTCCATGTATAATGACAGAGTGCTACTTCCCGCCATGTTCATATACTCCACATGGATTCTTGATAGTGTCTCATCAAGGTCTTGGTGTTCTCTATAGACGTTCAGTTCCATTGTACCTGCTGATATAAGAAAAAAAGTTTCCAATTTTTGCTAAAGTTAATCAAATAATACTTATAATAGTCCTAAATGCTGCCTATCTCAGTAAAATACAATTAACTATGGTAATTTAAACTATGATCTTAAAGGCCTAATCTATAAGATGAAATATCTAACCAATATTTCTTGTATTTTCTTTCTATCTTTGAAAATTTCCATTAAGAGTCGTCATTATCTACATTTTGCAAAAGTTTTAGAAATTTGAAGTAAAATATCTAACACTAAATTAGTAGTAGGATAATAAATACCACTTAATGTATTAGTGGATTCATTAAAAACTTTTAAGAAATGAATAAAAAAGTTCGCAAACCGTCCAATCATCATAGCTAACAACTTCTTGCGAATTCTTCTGGTTGACGAAATCTGTAATTTGTCTTGCGTTTAGCAAAACTTTTTCCAACATCAAGTAGGTGAAGTTCCAACAGATAGGCATGCATAGCTTCAAAGGTCAAACCAGTGGATCCTCTTGCTTACAATATTTGACGTACTCCTACCATCTTTTATTGCTATCGTCGATGATGAATTTAATAGTCTCACGCACCCTTTCAATTTTCGAATTTATAGATTCTAAACCTGCTTTAACAATCAAATTAATGATGTGGCAAACACATCTCTGGTGAAAAAATTTGCCTTTAACACACGGATCCAACTCTTTTCAAACAAAGAGATAGCCACGGTGTTAGCAGCTGTATTATCAAGTGTTAGCGCTACAACTCTATCAGTTAATACATATTCTTGTAAAACTTCAAGTATTGTAAAATAAATAGTGTCAACATTATGTGCAGTATATAATGGTCTAAAACCTATCAATTTTTATTGTAAACCCCAACTATGATCTAAGTAATGTATTGTGACAGTTAAAAAATATGTCTTTGATCTACAAGCCCATATGTCTGAAGTAAATGCGATAGATATATTCTTAAAATTTTGAAATTCATTTTTAAGTTGAGTATTTATTTGGTTATAAAGTTTTAATATGTCTCTTCTACTTGTACTTGTACTAACAGGGATATATATTGGACAAAATACAGTTTTAATCAAATGAATAAAAAAAAGGATTTTCAGATAAAGAAAAGGGAGATTCCGTAGCAACTATGTATTTTGCTATTTCCTTTTGTGCTTGGAGTGTATCGTATTGCCATGCTGATAGAGTTAAGGATTGTGGATTAAAATTAAGTTAAGTTTGAATTTGCTTGCCTGGTCCGATTGAAGATGAACTAGACAGTTGCATTATTTGGTGGTGCTTTTTCTCTAAATGTCGTCGCATCGTCGAAGTCCACTTCTCAACACCAATAACGGTTCCACATAAATTACACACCCCGCATGATTCTTCCCCCTCCCCATTCATCTTTGCTCGTTTTGGTTTAGTAAAGTGTCAACATATATCGGACACAACCCTCTTTGACGGTCGCCGGGGGGGGGGGGGGGGGGGGGGGGGGGAGGGAGTGTGTTGGGCCATGGAGTCTAAACTCACTTGTGTTTGGCTACACCCCATCCCGGCTGAATGTGGTTGTTGTCATTGAATTGTAGCTGCTGCCTTTGGAAATGGTGAAAATGGATTGAACCCTTCCATTTCTTCAGTTGATGGAATGTAGAACTCATTTGGCCCTTCCATTATGAATTTATGATGAAATAATAAATAATCAAAATGAAAAAATATTAAATAATAATATGAATAAGAGATGATATTGAAAAATAGAAAAAATTGAATAATATAAATAAATACTATGAATAAATTATAAATATAAATATAAATTGAATTGAAGAAAATATGAATGAGAATTGGATTGGAGTAGAGGGATTGAGAGAATGAGAGATTGAGAGTTGGTGTGAAAAAAAAATTGAAGTGTGAGAGTGCGATCATGTGATGTATTAATTTTTTTTTTTTAAAATATCATTTTAACTTTTAATATTTTTGCCAATTTCAAATTTTCAAAGAGTTTTTGGATATTTTACAAAAACTTTTTTGAAATTAAGCAAAAGGGTTTGGGCCCAGGACCGTCCTACTCTCATAGGTTTGGTCTGGTTTGGGACCAGGCCTACAAGGACTGATCCTCGGACCAATCCTTTCGACTGGGTTTTTGGGACCGGTCCAAATACCTAGGTCTACTTTGAATTATCCCTCGTGAAACGCGTAGAGAGGAGAGACAATTAATATGCGGCCGTGGCCCGCATGTTCCCTTGTCAATCCAAGACTTTTACATTTTGAAAAGAAATGGAATAGTTCTAATCTAAGCTTACATCCCCAATTCCACGTTCATGGAAATTGGTATTTTCACGAGGAAAAATGAGGAAGGGTCTTCCATGAAACACCCCTTTAATTATAGTTACACTTACAGATGAAGAAGAATTGGAGAGAAGGAGAAGAAGAAGACAAACGGAAGAAGAAGAAATATGAAAAAAGTAGAGAGGGAGAAAAAGACAAAGAAGAATTGGAGAGAGAGAGAGAGAGAGAAGAAGAAGACGAAGATGAAAGAGAAAAACGTGTAGATAAAAAATAATGACATTTTCATTTCCCCATACAACTAGAGCTAGCAGCTAAGGGGGAAGGGGGCTGATCTCATTATTCTGGTCTAGACTCCAAATCCAAGAGTTTTAAAACTCCAAAGCAATGTTTTTTACAGTCTTATTCACGTGAAAGGCTACCTAATGTACTTTAAACTCATCAAAATCATTACATATGACAAAGCAACATAAAACAGTAATTTTAAATAATCCAATCGAAAACACATTGAATTAAAAACGTTCCAAATCATTAACCTCGTTAACAATAATATTATCCTTATAAATAAATATTACCAAAATTTTCATATAAAATAAAGTAACAAAAAATAAATAAAAAAATAAAACAAAAAATAAAACTCATTTTATTCACTATTTCATTTATTTTTTATTATATCATTTTATATAAAAATCTTTATAAGATTTTTTAATAAATATAAAATTACTCTATGATTAATGATGAAAATAACCTAATTAATATTATATTTAAATTTAATGTGTATGAAAAACTCGATAACACATTGAAATAATTTTTTCCAAGTGAAAAATATGAAGATCTTAATATAGTGTCAACCATGACGATATAAAACCAAAAATAACATGATTAATGATAAAAATGCTTGTTTGATGGTATGAAAAACTTTATCTTTGAAAAGAAATGGGATTGTTCTAAGTTCAATAACACATTGAAATAATTTTTTCCCCGTAAAAAATATGAAGATTTTAATATTATTAATATGGCGTAAACCATGACGATATGACTCTAAAGAAATTAAGTCAGAAACTAAACTTCACACACTCTAAGAAACAATGTGCAACTTTACAACGTTGTCTATGACAAATGAGAAAAATAGAATCTAGACAAAGAAATATATGACGACTAAGTCAAAGTCAGCAACAAAACAGCCAGCAGAGAATTCAAATACGTAATTTGTGTTAGTAATATACACATATGTAGCCAAATTAATTTCCACCCCTCGTAATATTTTGGCATAAATGGATACAAAAATCTTTCATAATCATATTTGATGTTTACATGCTCTAAGTAATATACTATGACAGTTAAAAAATCTGTTTTTAATCTAAAAGTCATATATTTAAAATAAATGCAATACATATATTCCTAAAATTTTAAAATTCATTTTAAGTTGAATATTTATTTGGTTATAAAATTTTAGTATGTCTCGTCTACTTGTACTTCTACTAATAGGGGTATATGCTGGACAAAATATAGTTTTAATCAAGTGAATAAAAAAGCATTTTCAGATAAAGAAAGGGGAGAGCCCGTAACAACTATGTATTTTGCTATTTTCTCTCGTGCTTGGAGTGCATTGTATTGCCATGTTGACAGAGTTGAGAATTGTGAATTAAAATTAAGTTGAGTTTGAATTTGCCTATTTTGTCCAGTTGAAGATGAACCGAACAGTTACATTATTTCGGGGTGCTTCTTTTCCAAATTTTGTCGCATTGTCGAAGCCCCTTCACAACAGTTCCAAAATAATTACATACCCGCACGATTTTTCCTCCTCCCCATTCGTCTTTGCCCGTTTTGATTTGGTGAAGTGTTGCCATAGATCGGACACAACCCCCTTTGACGGTCAGGGGGGTTGGGCCATGGAGTCGCAGTTCGCTTGTGTTTGGCTACACCCCGTCCTGGCTAAATGTGGCTGTTGTCGTTGAATTGCAGCTGCTGTCTCTGGTAAAGGGTGAAAATGGATCGAACTCTTCCATTTCTTTGGTTGATGGAATGTAGAACTCATTTGATCCTTCCATTATGAATTTATGATAAAATAATAAGTAATCAAAATGAAAAAAAATTAAATAATAATATGAATAAGAGAGGATATTGAAAAATATAAATAAATAATATGAATAAATTATAAATATAAGTATAAATTGAATTGAAGAAAATATGAATGAAAATTGGATTGGGGTAGAGAGATTAAGAGTTGGTCTGAAAAAATTGGAAGTGTGAGGGATTATGTAGTATGGTTTTTTTTTTTTTTTTTTTTTTGAACTGTCATGTGCTGTATTAATTGGTTTTTTTCTTTTAAATATCAATTTAACCCTTAATATTTTTGTCAATTTCAAATTTTTCAAAGGGTTTTTGGATATTTGACAAAAGAGTTTTTTGAAATTAAGCGAAAGGGTTTGGGCCCAACCTGGGACCGGTCCTAGGCCAAGGCCTTGGAGGAGGGCCCGATCAACGGACCAGTCCCTGCTCCCATAGGCTTGATCTGGTTTAGGACCAGGCCCTACAACTACAAGGACTAGTCCTAAGACCAATCCTTTGGGTCAAGTTTTTGGAACCAATCCCAAATGCCCATATCTATTTTGAATTATCCATCGAAACGCATAGAGAGGAGAAACAATTAATATGCGGCCGTGGCCCGCGTGTTCCCTTGTCAATCCAAAACTTTATATTTTGAAAAGAAATGGAATTGTTCTAATCTAAGCTTACATCCCCAATTCCACGATCATGGAAATTGGTATATTCACGAGGAAGAAAAATGGGGGAGGGTCTTCCGTGAAACACCCCTTTAAATATAGTTACACTTACATGGAAAGGGTTATTAAGTAAATTTTTTCACAATATTACAACATCAGGAATTAGGATGGTAATTGATTATTTCTAAATTATGTCCATCCCTAAACCACTTTTCCTTTAAAAAAATATGAAGATGTTAATATTATTAATACGGTATCAACTGTGACGATATGACTCAATGAGTGAATGGAATATTCAGAATCTACACAAAGAAACTTATGATAAATGAAAACATGTGTTTGTACTATACAAAGAACCTTATGAGGACAAGTCAACGTCAGCAGAGAATTCAAATACGTAATTAATGATGTTTGGATGCTGCATTAACTCTATGAATGCAATGTACCAGGTAGATTCAGCTAACCGCAACATCAATAGCTACGTGGATTGAGGATAGTCAAGGAAGATAATTCAAATACGTATCAATGGTGTACGGAAAAAATGGAAGATTATGTTGTAAGTTAGCTATGCTAGATTCACGTGGATGTGATAATGTGAATGCATTTTTGCTACAAACAAGAGATCTCTGATTGACTGTTATTAATGTCGTGTTTATGAAGATGATAACATGGGTCTATTGAATGCATTATTCATATCCTTTCTCAACACCTAATTCATCCTACTTGCGATTTATTGGTTAATCAGTGGGATTAAAATATCGCCAACTCTCTTAAAGGTTCAAGGATTTGATGATATTTTAAGTAATATTACATGTACAAACTAATTACAAAAACTATTTTATATAAAATATTGTGACAACCCACAACCCTACCTCTTTGATATACGGAATAATACTAGAAATGGAAGTTTTTTATACAAACTTTTCTATAAAAACCGATATGGCAAAAAATAATTAGACGAGTTTGTTTAAAAGTTAAGCCTATAAATGTTGAATTAATATAAACAAATGATGTGATAATAAAAGAGTTGTGTGTTACACCCAGAGACATAGCCATGATTTTTAGTGAGGGGGTTTAAAACATTTAAGTTAATAAATTTATAATAAAATACATATTGAAGTAATAAGCCAAAAAAAAAAAAAAAAAAAAATACTTTTAAAAGTTATACATATCAAATTATCAATTCTACAATTGTCCTCAACGATTTTTCATATTATAAAAATGTTGCATAATTGCTTCATTGATAATTTCATCAAATATCTCTCTCTCAATATATGTAATAAGACAATCATTTAACAATTGAACTCCTATTCGATTATGTAGTTGATTTTTCACAATCTTTATCACAGAAAATGCTATTTCAACACTTGCAGTTGCAACATGTAATATCAATGCTAATTTCACAATACTGTTGAACTAGTCGTCACGACTACAAAACTAACGTAAGTACCATAGTTAGTAGTAAGCAGGGTCGAATCCACAAGGAGTAATTACTATCAATCTAAGGAATGATTGAGTTAGTAAAGTAAAATTGGTGATTTAAAAACAACTAATATCCTAAGAAATTAAATGCAAAAAATAACTTGTTAGCAAGGACACAAATATTAAAGACGTTGCCATACTGTTTTGGCTCAACTCAGGATTGGCGCACAATTCTTCTTCTCACTCTTAGATTTCCTAAACCTACGAGGCAAGGGAAATCACACAAAAGTCTTTCAACAACCTAGGTATAATCTATCTTATCTCCTTGTCGTCTTAGTTATAGGTTGATTAGTTAAAGACTATCTTCAATTAATAAAGAGACCCAAACAATTAAAACCACTAATTGGTACAGAGAGAATAAATAAAATCCATAATCCTTGTAATTCAATCACAAATTTATCACACTTGAATGAAATCATAGCAGAAACATTACTGAATGACGATATAAAGCCAGATTGTAATCAATATTGAAACAATTGGAAACCATAATCCATCATTCAGAACTTTCAAAGCCAACATTCAAGATGCAATCAATTTGATTTCACAACGAACACAAATCCGACAAAGCATTTCATAATTCAAATCGTGCATCGTATTGTAATCGTATCGAAACAAAACAATCCTCAAATCATAATGCACAACAATCAAATCATATGTTCAACGTGTAATTAATAATCCAATTAGTCAAGAGTTTAAATGAAGAAAACCATAGCTTGAATCCTAGTCTCACCTTTACCTAGTGGGAAACCGAAGCTGAGCCGCTCGTAGGGTGTTGACGGTGACTAGTGGCAAAATGACAAGTAAACATGAGAGAAGATAGATCAGGTGTTGGGGATTCCAAATATGTAGTTGGGGAGCCCAAACTTCACCGAAAAGTGAGCGAAATCCAGTGAATGCACTGCATAGCTGCGGTGGAAATGAAGAGTCTTCGTTGCAATACAAACAGCCATGACTTGGGAAAGCTCGGATGAAGCTGGGAAAGGAATGGTCGGCACAAGGGGGAGTCGATCGGTCACTAGGAAGTCTAAAGTCGCCAAAAAATGGAAGAACCAAGGTGAAAGTCAAACCAACATTGTGTGAAGGCGGAAACGAAGTGTAACGACGTGGAAGAGTGATAGAGGATCACGATCGATGCTTGGGAAGTCGAATCGTTGCCAAAAATGTGAGAAAGAAGGCCGAAAGTTGAACGGTTGCACTATGGAAGTCCAAAAGTCATCAGCAAACGATGGAATCACAATGGGGGTGGGGGTGGAAGGTGAATTGATGCTTGGGGGAGTTGAATAGTCATCGAAGAGTCGTTGAAATCCGATGAGGTGAGCTAGGGTTTTGGGTTTTGTAGTTGCCCCTCGGTTTTGCACAAAAGTTTCCTTTTGTAGAATTCATGGCAAATTTCAATTAGTCTCTACTCATTTGAAAAGTGACAAAATTAAACCCCTAGAAATATTATAGTTTACCCCCTGAACAACATAAATGAGACAAATTCAACCTAATCAATAACCATAAGGAAAAATGAAAATGCGATTTTTCGTTAATAAATTCATAAATTCTTTAATTGTCTCAACATGGGCTCTTTTTATAACCAAAATAGAGTCATTTTCATGGCTCTAACATATACACCACGTTCTTCTTTGTTTGAACCAACTTTTCAGCAAGAGCACCAATTCCATTTAATGTCGAAAAATCATTATCAGAGCGCATATCAAGAATATAAGTATCCAACTGATTGTCTAGAACACAAGCTCCACTGGTGAAAAGTCACATGGATAAAACTAAGCAAGACGGATCAACTTCTTTTTGTCAAAAGCAAAAAATGAATCATTTGGACTTAAACATGCCACAAAAAGAAGCAACTTTGTATTCAACTCATTAAAATGATTGTTAAGCTCTTGGAGTTGTAAATCTATGGTAGCATAAAAACATTCCACTTGAAATGATGTTGTTGTACGGTAAAAATCTCCAACCTAGGATCAATGGAGCAGTTCAGGATATGCCTTTGTTCGGTGCGAACATCAAGCTCGGGAGCGAAAATTAACAACGAAGAACACAAATGATCAGCACATGTGACAAGACAAGAGAGAAGGTCCACACGTAAAAATATCTTCCCACCCTGATAGATCACCTTACCATGTATAAGCTGCCTACCTTGATCGATGGCACGTGGCCATGCAAACTCCACGTGCTCTTCATGCAGCCACGCCGAGAGGAGATCTGTATAGGCACTCACTGTTAGGGGGATTGCTATCATTCCCTACGGCATACGGGCACTAAGCCTTCGACCATCGCACGTGATAGGATAACTCAACTGATGCACCTATTATAATGACATTCCCATTTCCCCACATAAATAGAGCCAACAGCCAAGGGGGAAGGGGGCTGATATGATTTTTTTGGTCTAGACTCTAAGTCCAAGAGTAGAAGAAGAAAATACCTCCCTTATCCACTGAGGGGAAAAATTCATTATTTATGACTAGAAAATCATACACTCGAATAACATATCAGTAGATATTTATTCGTTTTTTGGCCGAACTACTTTAAACACGCTCAATTCTCATACTGTTTTTCATGAGGCATACCATTGCCTTGATCATCACCATGTGTGGGTCCAATCGCCATTGTTGATTCCTTGGAATCACGCATCCTTCTTACCTAGTTCCTTCTAAGGTCCACTGAGTATCTCTAGTTGGTGTGAAGTTTCGTATTGACATTCTAGTCGGTGTGAAATCTCACATCAACATCTTGGCGTTAGAAGGAGGGCCCCGCCCTTGAATGTTCTAATCCAAGCTTGCTTCATTTAAAAAAATATCAAAAACCCTCAATAATTATCAAAATCCCCCTTAAAAATATGAAAAATCCCTTATAAAATTATCAAAAATCCCCTGATAAGGGGTATTTAGTACTTTTGAAAAGAATCGAACGAGTTTAATACTAAACAGTCTCCCAAGGGGAAAAATGAAATAAACTCTATTTTAAAACTCCAAATCAATGTTTTTTACAGTTTTATTCACGTGAAAGGCTACATAATATACTTTAAACTCATCAACATCATTACATATGACAAATCAACATATAACAGCAATTTTAAATATTTCAATCATAAAAACGTTGAATTGAAAACGTCCCAAATCACTAGCATCATTAACAATAATATTATTCTTATAAATAAATATTACAAAGATTTTCATATAAAATAAGATGAAAAAAAATAAATAGAAGAGTAAAACAAAAAAATCAAACTCATTATATTCACTCTTTCATTTATTTTTTGCTATATCATTTTGTATGGAAATCTTTATAGATTTTTTAATAAGTATAAAATTACTCTATGATTAATGATGAAAATAACCTGATTAATATTATATTTAAATTCAATGTGTATGAAAAACTCAATAACACATTGAAATAATTTTTTCCAAGTGAAAAATATGAAGATCTTAATATGGTGTCAACCATGATGATATAAAACCAAAAATAACATGATTAATGATAAAAATGCTTGTTTGATGGTATGAAAAACTTTATCTTTGAAAAGAAATGGGATTGTTCTAAGCTCAATAACACATTGAAATAATTTTTTCCCTGTAAAAAATATGAAGATTTTAATATTATTAATATGGCGTAAACCATGACGATATGACTCTAGAAGAAATTAAGTCAGAAACTAAACTTCGCACACTCCAAGAAACAATGTGCAACTTTACAATGTTGTCTATGACAAATGAGAAAAATAGAATCTAGACATAGAAACATATGAGGACTAAGTCAAAGTCAGCAACAAAACAGTCAGCAGAGAATTCAAATACGTAATTTGCGTTAGTAATATACATATACGTAGCCAAATTAATTTCCACCATTCTTAATATTTTGGCATAAATGGATACAAAAACCTTTCATAATCATATTTGATGTTTACATTAGATTCAACTGAACGTAACATCAATAGCTATGTATGATCCTTCCATGATGAGGATAGCCAAGGAATTTTGATTTGTCTAAAACATATCATATCAGTTGCGTAAGAAAAAAAATGGAAGATTATGTAGTAACTGGTCAGCTATCTATGCTAGATTCACGTGGATGTAATAATGTGAATGCATTTGTGTTACAATCAAGAGATCTCTGATTGACCGATATTAATGTTGCTTTTGTGAAGATGATACACAGGAGTCTATTGACTACGTTATTCATATCCTTTCTCAACGTTTAATTCCTCCTGTTGCGATTCATTGGTTAATCAGTGGGATTACAAACTTTCTCNACCAAGTCCTTGCAAAGAGGCATCTGTATAAATGTCATAATCTACACCCTCCTGCGGCAACACTAACACTGGAGCCATTGTTAACCTCTTCTGTAATTCTTGGAAACATTCCTCACAAGCTTCTGACCATACAAAAGGAGTCTTCTGTTTGGTAAGAGTTGTCAATGGTTTGGCCAACTGAGCGAACCCTTCCATGAATCGTCTGTAGTAACCTGCCAAGCCTAAGAAACTCCTGACCTCCTTTACTGTCCTCGGCCTCTGCCACTCGAGGATTGCTTGCACTTTACTCGAGTCTACAGAGATCCCTTCCTTCGATACAGTATGGCTCAAGAATATCACTCGATCGAGCCAAAACTCACATTTCGAAAACTTAGCATACAACTGCTTTTCTCTCAACCGTTGCAGTACGATTCTCAAATGTCCCTCATGCTCTTCTCTTGACTTAGAATAAACCAGGATATCATCTATGAAAACCACTATGAACTGATCTAAACAATCATGGAATACCCGGTTCATCAAGTCCATAAAAACTGNAAAAAAAAAAAAAAAGAAGAAGAAGAAGAAGAATTAAATTTAAATAGTTATAACTAATATATTATTAACAAGTCCTTAACTCAAAGGGAGGCATAAAGCAGTTGGATTAGTGTGTGTTTGAGATTGTTGTAGCTTAAGAAATAATTAATTAACTTTAAGCTACAATAATAAAAGTGGTTGGTAAACAACTTTTAAAATTGATCAAATTTGAAGTTGATTATAAAATAATAAGTTTTATAAAGGATTCCAAAAACTACTTAGGGTAGCTTTCCAAAATCACATTATTCCTAAGGCTAATTTTACATTGTAAAAGGTCAAATATATCCATACATAATTATTCAAATTATAAAATAAACTTAAATCAATATATTTTTTATTTAATAAATAATTTTGTAATATATTTATAAATTCAAAAAAATAGATATAGAAGTGGATTGGTGGTGGTCAACCGTTGTTGACTAGTGGTCAACACCAGTCAAACCACTGTTGACTGGTGGTCAACACCAGTCAAACCACTGTTGACTGGTGGTCAACACCAGTCAAACCACCATTGACCACTAGCCAACGCCAATCAACAGTTGCATGTAGAAGCCATCGTCAATCTTGATGGGACAAGAAACTCCTAATCCATTGGAATCCGATGCTTTTACTAGATTTCGACAACTATTTAGGTAGTAGGAGGTGGCGAAAGATTTGGTCGCCTTACAAGACCTAAATATACATAAGAATTTGGTGAAATTCGTTAGTCTCTAGTCTCGATGGGATTGACGGTCTCTTCAACTTGCCACAATTGACTTGTTTTGATTGTTGATTAATGGTGGTTTGATCGACTGTCGACCAGCTTTAATATTTTGAATTTATTTTCAAATTATTAATTTATTTATTATAAATTACTTTAATACATTTTTAAATACTTATCAAACTACAATTTTTGAATTATAAAATTATTTTAAAAAATAAAATGTCTACCTTGGTCATTATACATCAATTTCAAAATTTAATTTACCAAACACATAATCATAAATTTTGAAAATCACGATAAATTATAAAAGCAACACTTATCAAACACACATGAAATTATTTCTAAAATTGATTAGTTTCAAAATTGGGGAAAAGTTTATTAAACTTAAAACTACGGCAACCCAAACTAGCCTCTAATTAGTTGCTTTGAGCCTACACTCTTCTTCCTAATGAATCCCTTGTGCCAGTACTATGTTTTGAGATCAGAGTTTCTTTCATGGGTTTTCATTAATGTTATTTTTTATTTTGGTTTGACTAATATTCTGTTTCTCGGTGATTTCGAATTTTAGTTTTGTTATATTTTCTTTTGCTTAATTTTCATTATTACAAAGAGGCCCTTATAAAAATTAAACAAATCACACAAATACGATATTTTTAAAATAAATTATACAAATATCTTATTTTAGTGTGTGTATATATATATATATATATTGTAACGACTCGATTCTTATAAAAACAAGCACAGTGAAAATACACGTAACCATAATATAAAAAGTTGGGCCCAAAATTTTTCTTTCATTAAACATATGCATTCTTTATACAAACATATACAAGGTTTGTGATATATGCAAAACTATCAAAAGAGGGTGGACAGTGTAGCCATTTCTCTTCGTGTGCCGATGTCCATCCGACTGTGCCCTCATCTAGAACCTGCAAAAACATAGGGAACAACTGGATGAGCACAAACAAGGCTCAGTAAGTAAACCCCTGAACTCAAATATCTCTGTAACTCTTTCTTTAATCACTAGCTAATTACTCTTTCTCATAGCTCTTCTATACTAACTTTCTTTCTAGTAAGTCACGGCCCCATCTGACCGGAGGCACGGCTGGGACTCGCTCCCACTTCCGGTGACTTCTACTCATTCTAGCCGATCGGACTTGGTTATGCATGGATTCGGAACCTTTGGCCATGTGAGTGCATAGAATCTCTCGGGTAAACTCGGGTATAGCCCTCATCCGCATGTACACTACGGGCTACACCACTTCTCTTTCTGATACTCTGGCCGCTTTNGCCACACTTCCACATCTCTCCAAATCCACCAAAATTGGAACAAAAACTCACCAAACTTAACTTCAAATCTGGCCGGATTCAACTCTTCCAAATTCCAACATCAACTAATCAAAATTTCATCCAAAGTTCAACCAAAGCATCACATCACATCTACATAACTACTCATCTTGGTTGAACTTCTACACATTATTCTCCATCAAACAAGCATCTAAACAGTGAATACTTCTTATCATACATCATACACAAACACTCAAGAATCAACTTACACATATACTACTCAAATTAAAGCTTAGATTGGGTTTACTCACCTTGAATTTGTACAACACTAATGATTCAACCTTCCTTTGCTAAATTCTTTTCCTCTTGGACCCAAATCATGTAAAAACATAAGAATTCAAAACTTTAAAGCTTAAATGCACACTTTTGTGCTAGAATCTTACCTTTGGATGCTTTAGGATTGAAAATCTAAAAAAATTTAAGCTAAACCCTATGATTTCTCTTTAAAATTTGATGAAGAAGCTTGAGAGAAAATGGATGAGAGGTGGCATGCTCAAGGGTGAGAATGGCTAGGGTTTTTCAATTGAAGCCTTATAACTATATATATATAGTGATATTCTATAGAGATGTATATATACTTGAGAGAAAATGGATGAGAAGTGGCGTGCTCAAGGGTGAGAATGGCTAGGGATATATATATACAGTAGAACCTCTCTATAGTGATACTCTATATAGTAAAAAATAAAACACTATTCCCAATTTGGAATAGTTATAAATAAGAATAAACTCCACATTGTAATAAGTTATAATTTTTCTAGTTCCCGTCTTAAGGAAAGTTGCCTCCACATAGTAATAATTATCTGTATATTACCAAAAAAATATATGTTATGTAACATTATAGGTTTAAGATGAAATAAAATATATATCTAAAGTTGTTTGGGACAATGATTTATAATTTTAGAGTTGCTACCACATCTTTTACCTTGCTAGTATGTAATAACTTGCTAGCATGACACCTTCTCGTTGAAGCCAAAATATTTTTAGCTTCTCAAGCATGTTTAGAGCTTCATGGCACGAAACTTTTTGTATTTCCGTACTATCATCCTTAGGATTATTTCCTTTATCTCCTTGTCTAATTGAAGCAATGATTTCTTCTTCGGTTAAAGCATACACGATTTTGTTGCTCATTTGGATGATCAAGGAAGACATTAATATTCATTCGATTAGTGTAGTGAAATTGTCGAATCTGATCACTCAATTTTGCAATAACTCTTTTATTTTTCTCTTCCACTTCATTTGTAACTTACAATTCATCAAAATCGAGGGTCCTAATTTTGCAATGCTTAAAACCATTAGCAATTGTCTGTGGCTTCACATCAATTGACCATGCATCAACTGCATTTATAGTTCCATCAATGACACTTATCTTTGCTAGTTCCAAGACACGGTCTTCAATCAATTTCAAAAGTAGGCAATTGAAGCGTTGAGTTGAAATCCTAATACTACTAAAATATGAATTGAAATCCTAAGACTGTACTACTAAAACATGAATTAAAAAATAAGAAATCAAAACTATAATTTTTGTAATTACACCTCCATTAAGTTATAACCTCCTTATAGTACTAAAATTAGTTAGTCCCACCATTATGACACTATTGCGGTTTTACTCTATAATATATATATATAATATATATATAATAATATAGATATATTATTATCATTTTGCCCTTGCACTTTTATATAATTCTTATGCCATACGCATTTACCGATACCCCTCATTCAATGGTTTCAACCATGTTCTTGGTCATTTTCACTCCCCACTCTTTCATTTAGTTGTGAGTAAAAGACCATTTTACCCTTATTCTTTTTTCTTTCTATTACTTTACAAACACGTATTTCTCGGCATCACACCACATGTTTTTCCATAATTTTCTACCACTCTATTCTCATGGCTAGCATACTTAATACATTATATTATCATACTCACTTTTCCTTGAACACGTGACTTGTGTGAAATGACCATTTTGCCCCTATGAAACTTTATGGAATTCCTCTATAAAACTAGTTAAATATATTGCTATGACTATAAAATATCCCTACATTTCTAAATGTGGGTATTACATGGCCATATGCCTTGCTAGAGGCCAATCTTGTCTGTGTTTATGAGACGTTGTTGGTGTCAATGGCGAGACTACTCACTGCCATAGATGGAGCCTTTGGTTCACACATAGAAGACAGATTAAGGATGAATTGGTGAGAAAGTATTTTCGTCATTTAGGATGGAAGGATATTTTTCTTTTGAGATGAAAGGATTTGGAATCTCACAGTGCAATTAAATTTGTGAGGTGTTCCTATATTTAATTTCTATTGAATTAAATTAGTTGGTTAATTTGTATTTAAATATATTCATTTATTTAAATATTATATATATATATATATCATATATATATATATATATATATATATTATATATATATATATATTATATTATATATTAATATTTGATGATATCAATATTAGTCAAGATAATATATATAAAATATGAATTTCATATTTGAATTTAAATATATATCATATTAATATCTGGATTAGATAATATATGAATAGAAGAATCATATTGAATTTGAATAAGATGCCATGTGGATTATTACCTTGTTGGTAATGAGGATTTACTATTCTATCATGGAATAAATTTATTCCTAACTAGATCAGGGTTTTAATTTTTGTTGCATATAAAAGGCAACTTAAAATAAAATAAAATTGGAGAACACATTATTAATCCAAGCCACTCACCTCACTCTTTCTCAGTTTTTTTTACTTGGTGGAGAAAGAATTTTTCTTGAAGAAAAATTTGCATCCTTTTTGCTTGTGTTTCTTCTAGCACTTGAGACCGCAAGTCAATCGCCATCTGTCTTCGTGTGGAGGAAAGGTTCACTCTTATCTTAGAGTAGGAGGGATTCGTATCGATTGAAGGAGCCTCCAAACGCTAGTATGAAATCTGAAATTTTATATTCAATATAATTCTATGTAAATACGTAAATCGGGTATAAGTTCTTGGGTTCAATGTTGTTGTTGGGGATTTTATTTTTGTTTCCTGCGTAAACCCCATCGCGACTAACAGACAGTACAGCAAAGACCAAAGATTGGTTTCGCTAAGCCATCCTTGGCTTAAAGGATTCAAGGTTTGGAAGGATAAAGTGAAAAGAAAAGAAGAAGAGAGAAAATATTTCCTCTCAAATTCACTCCCACGGCCAAAATAAATGAGAATCCATGAAACCTTTTTGTTTTTCTTTATATAGAAAAGGCAAATATCATTCCACCCCCAAAGTTTAGCCAACCAAACTTTGGTGGAAGGTCCCTTTAATTATTTAGTTAAATATTAATATTAACTTCAATAATTAAACTCGTAATTTTGCTAAATTATTCAATAAATTCGAACATAGGCTACAACCTATAAATTTAATTACATAGTAAATTACCAATATCCCTTCTCCAAAGACAAAAATACCCTTCCATAGTTAACCGTCCCTAACTATTCTCCAGTGTGTAACCTAGGCTCCTCATCAACCAGCATTGCTAGTCGCGATTGACACCAATCATCTCTCACTACACACAGACCAAGATTGACGGTAGATTCGAATGCAGGAAATAGCTACTGTCACGATATGGTTACTGTGCAATCAAATCCTTTCATCATCTGTTTTCTCATTGAGACTGAGACATGAAATAGTGTCAACCTAGTTATCCAACATATTTATATTCAATTACTAGACCAATGACTAGATAATAAATTAATTGAGCAATAATTCACTCCACTATGATCACAGATTTATAGTTCATGGTCTAACTGATTATCCACGAGATAACTTCTGCCATACTCGGAGTGATGAATCCTCTTCGATCCACCATAGTCTTAATACATTCCTATGTAGCCAATCCCTACCGTATTGAAGCTCTAATAGAACTCTTAGGTTGGTGTCAAACTAACCAATGGGTGCACAGGCTCTCTGGATGATCTCAAGTCTAAGGATCACATGCATCACATTCGTTAGAGGATTTGTTCCATAGACACTAGGGTCCATCTGTATGGAATCTCTAGTGGGTCTGTCTAGTGTTCTTGTCTACAGCAAGCACCCATGTGTTGCACAGTGTCGACAACAACCTATACAGTGAAAGTCACTGCCTTTCGACAGAGGTTCACACTATGATAGCCTTACCGTATTATCTGTGTCCTTTGTAGAATAATTAAGGCAACAAAATTTCTAAAATGGCTACCATATGTGCTCATAGGTTCTCACTATCAAGATTTGAAACACTTGATACCCTCTCACGTTCTACTATCCTAAGGACATATTCAATACATACAACTATGATTTACATGATTAGTAGTATTCTTTTATGATTAATAAACATATTACAAAGAGTCAATTCCACATTATGATTGGCTCTAGGGCACCTACTCCAACCGACACATATATGGCAAATCCTAAACGACAAAACAACAAAACATTAAACAATAAAGAAGTAATTACAAGGTGGGTTTCCTCCCACATATCTAAGTTTAAAGTCTTTAGCTAGACTTGGTAACATAAGTTTAAGGTGGTTGAAACCTTGGCAGTTCCTTATATGACCCTCGCAATTCAGCAACAGATAGGGTCTCATGAGATCCCAGAAGGCATATTGAACTTAATATTCCTTTTCCCCATGCACGTCTTTAAGAACTTAGCATAGGCAGGTATTGTTTAATGGCATCTAGAAGTGGAATACAATCGACCTTTGTCTAAACAACTGACCTTCCTCTACCCATGTGTTTTCTTAATTGGATTCATTTGTGACTCTAGGTATTGAGGAAAAGTGGTTATTGGTAAGTAAGATGCAAGGTGGTTAGTCTCCCTAACTTCCTCATTTAATGTTTAGACACCCTGACTCTATGTCGGTTCTCAATCACCCTTTTGCTTGGTTATCTTATAAAATCCTTTCTCTCCAACCCCAGCATATAATTCCCTTTCAGGCCTAGCTAGCTCTCAGCTGCTCTAAAGAGTCATCACAACCTTAGCTTATTGATACCCCATTTGGTGAGGTGCACCATTGGGATTACCTACAACTTGATCAGCAAGTGCTTCGTCTCTCCTATTAATTGCTTCAGCTATTTGACCAAGCTGGGTCTGTAGCTTACTAATGGATTAAGAATGAGAATGTGTTTTGATAATGTTGCTCTAACTCATGAAACTAGCATCTGTCATCTTTTTGTTCTGTGCATGGTTTGAGCTTTTGAGCCATCTGATTCTAAGTGACGGGCACCAAAGTAGGCACTAGACTGGGGGTAGGATCCTAGGTTGGGTGGGTGGGTGGTTGGATTGAATGCATGTCCTACAATTGCCATACTGATTGGAAGAACTATATGCATATTGTGGGAGACATTCTGAGGTTGTTGCTTTCATGCAAAATTAGGATAGTTATGCCACTCATTATCAAATGGTTCAAGTACAGATCATTCGTCTTGGAAACCTTATGCAACTTGCAGTGCTTCTTAAAAGTGTTTGGAGTTGGTGCTCAAATGCGTACTCAATAGCTAAAAGGTCTGAGGCATAGTATAAATAACCTAACTTGTCCTAATGGGTGGTGGTTGCCTAGAAGCTTGCCCTTGCATGGATATGAACTTGTCAAATTGAGAGGCTAAAGACTCCAACTTGGAGTCGATATCGTCCAAGGGAGATACCTCATAAATGCCACCAATCCGGGCAGCTGCCATATGATAGGAACACGAGAAGCTAGATGGTTGTGCATGGAATAAAGATATCATCCTCTACGTGCTTACTATTTTTAGATCCAAGGGTACTAAAATTGTTGACATGACTATTTACCAGCATTCTTCAACAAGTGCACCAAAGGTTCTACCAACAACCACAACAAAAAATTCAAAGAAAAAGAAGTAAAGGCAATCCCTAGGATTAAAACTCAAAATGCATAAATAAGAAAATTAAAAAACTAATATACGATATGCAAATCCTAGAAAGCAAATTCATGACCACACATAAAGAAAATCAAAACTAAATATATATTAGTCTAAAAAAAATACACACAACAGTAAATGCATATCAACTAACTGAAACTAACAGTCAAACAAAAAGAAATATTAGTAAATAAAAAACTAAATCCTATGAATAAAACAACAATATGCAAAACTAATACAAACATGCAAACTAAACAAACACGAAAACATGCAAACATCACACAAATGATAACTAGAACTAAAAAGAACCAAAGCTAAAAAGAGTAGAAAAATATCACAATCGGGTCACACTAAAAACTTGTTACACATGACATGCTGCAACTTTCCCAATTGCAACCTTCCTGTAAATAAAAGCAAATACAATGAAACTATTCTAATAAGAATTAAAGAATGCAAAAAAATTAAACTAAAGTATTTACAAACTCAAAACACACAAGATCGAAAGCATGTTGATCCCTGACAACGACATCAAAATTTTGTCTAACCAGTCCTCATAGCTACAAAATTAAACTTAAGTACTGTAGTTAGCTAAGAAGGGTCAAATCCACATGGAGCAAAGACTAACACCTAAATGTATAATCGAGTTAATGAAAGGGAAATTAATAAATTGATAATAAAAACTAAAGAAACTAACTAATTGCAGGAAATCAAAATTACTAACTAAAACACTAATATCAAAGTGTTGCCCTTACGGATTTGTTGATGTAAGACTAACTCCCACATCCTCTCCTCACTCTCAGATTTCCTAAACCTACAAGGCTAGGAAAATCACCAAAAACATCTCCCGACAATCTAGGTAAATCTATCATGTCTCCATACTAATTGATCAATAGATTGATTGGTTAAAGACTATATTTAAGAATAATCTATCTTGTTTCTCTATTGACTCAACTAGAGTTCGATTGGGGGTAGGACTATGTCGACTAACAAAAAATGCTAACCATTAAATACCACTAGTTGGTACAACGTTAACACACCTATCAACTTGTATCATCCAATCAACCAATTACCAACGAATGCATTCTAGTAGAATGATATAAATGCTAATACAATTTGATGCAATCAACATCAAAGCAATTAAAGCCATAATAAACATTCAATAATCTCAAACCAACATTAAATTGTGCAAAAAATTTTATTAAACAAACTTCTCCATGGACATTATCGATCAACACGTCAAGCAGAGAATAATATTAAGCATCGCAAACAAACTAAATGAAACAATAAACATAAACCAATTGTCAAATTTTTTGAGATCAATCCAACTAGTTAAGAGCTTGTGAAGAGCCATGGTCGTTGATCTTGGTCTGGCCTACACATAATAGGGCAACGGGAGCTCAGCTACTCATAGTTAGTGTCGATGGGGCTAGAGATAATGAAATGGTGCTGGTCATGATGAAGAGGATGAACTGTAAACCCCACGTTATATTCATGCCCTAAGGTATGAAATTTACCCTTTCAAGTAATTTTCTTTTTTGAATGGAAGGGTAAATGGTTCAATTTACATGTATTTCGAGATGGGCCGTTATAAAGTGTAAAGGTGATGTCATTGAAGAGAAATGAGGGAGAATGGTTATAAAGTTGATTGATAAGGTTAAATGGCATAAACGGTAACCAAGGGTATAATGGTCTTTTCATACAAAACCATATGATTAAGTGTCCATAAAAGTGCACCAAGGGTAAATTAGTCATTCACCTAATGGGATGCTTAATGGATAAGTGTTCAAAGAAGTCAAATGCATTAAATGAATACTTATCTTTATGTTTGGTAGAAATGACCAAAACGCCCTTATATGAAAAATTTTATGCCAAATGACCTTTATATCTAACTTATTGACCCAATCACATTAGATAGCAATGGAATGAATATTACAAGGTTTAAAAAGAGAGTAGTCGGCCTTGGAGACCCCAAATATATCATCTTCTTTTCATCTCTCAAATCCACCATAAAAGCCACCTAATCCAAGCTTTTATTCTCAAATTTCTTAGGATTTCAAGTTGATTTTCAAAGGAGATCCCATCCACCCTTAAAGAACTTAAATTTCAGGGTTAAGGGGTTTTCAAAACCCTAGTTTTTTCTGAATTTTTTGTTAAAAGAGAAATTCATAAGTGTTGTGTGTGTAAGGTAGAAAGGTGAAACTTTGGAGCCAAGGAGGATACTGTGTGCTTTGAATACTAAGGTAAGGAAAAAAATCTCCCTTATGATATAATTGATAACACCTAGGGTTTATGAAACTACATTATTTATGTTATATAGGTGATGCTTGTTTTGTATGATTGTTTAAATGGATGTGTTGATTGGTGTAGTGTGTGCATGTGGAGGATGATTATGCCAATTAAGGATTTGTAGTTGGACGATTGTTTTGGAACTTTTGATTCTGTAAAAAGGGAGGTTTTTATGGCCTGTTATACTAAGATGATATGGCAATGATATGAAGTGCAAATGAAGGTGACATGGTTAAAATGATAGAATTCGGATTGGCTTTTGGAGACTTATACGTACTTCTTCCTGAATCAGTCATAACTGAAGTTATAGAAGTCCGATTGAGATTGAGTCTGCCAGTGTTAAAAAGTTGAGAAACAGACCTAAACGTTATGTTTTAGCCAAAAATAAATTCGAATTAGAAGATAATGGAAAATTGCTTGTGAAAGTAACCGAACTGTATGCCATCCACCTTCTCTAATGGCAATCCCATTTGTTTCTATTCTATAACACCCCTTGAATAATCGTACTACTGAAATTCTTTGTATGTGTATAGGTTGAATGATTAGTTAAAGTTTTGTAGGGAATATAGTTATTGAGCATGGAATATGTTAGTCCATATGGTTGCATTCATAATGGTATGCATAAGCTTATTTAGTTGTCTTATGAAAATTTAGAAATGTTAAAGAATTCCTCATTGAGTCTCTGAGGTATAACCAAGATCAGAGGAATGGAATTCTTATGAACCATGAGTCCTTTGAGGGACGACCAAGAACAAGTAATGGTTTAAATGAATCCGACGGATAACACAAGGACTAATACCATCAAGTATAAAGACAAAAGAAATAGCATGCCATGTACATGAATATTTCATAAGTCATATAGTTCTATTTATGTATGTATGATTATGTTATGACTTATGTTCATGAGAAAAGTCCAAATGTAGATATGTTTTGAACTTGTTATTCAAAGAATGAAGGTCATGTTTTGTAGGTAGGTAAAGTCCTAAGATTTACTTGTATAATGAAACTAATGTTTATAAATGGCCATATTCCTTACTGAGCGATTAGCGCTCACCCTACGAAATGTTTTAAACAGTTTTGCAGGTACGGATTAAGGCATGAAGCTGGAGAGGATTCCAGGACGCTATGAGCATGAGGGGATGCTTTAATGATGACTATCGAATGGTTTGCTAATATTATGACATTGGATACTGTAGTAATTATGTTTATATCGTATAATGTAGTAATTAGTCCATGTTCTATAATGGAGTAAATATGTTATATAATTAAAAGGACAAGTCAAATGCTAGAAATTTTAGAAAATGTGATGTTCTAGTAAGTTACTATGATTTCATAATTTACTCCAAGAAAGGAAATTATATTTTTTGATTATACAATGAACTTATTAAAATGTAATATAAATAAAAAAAAAAATTAATTAAAACACATATATCTATATATGATGTTTAAACTACAAGTTTATTCTTTAAATAGGATTTTAAAATAAACTTCTTTCCTAGGCGTGCGTTTTCTAGGGTCTCAATGGCCAAGGGATACTTAGGAAATACCCGGCTAGGGAGGGGTTTTACAGGAACTAATAACAAGATGGCATGCTTCATGGTTGGAGATAATGAAAACACTTGGAAGATGAAAGGATGCAACTCGTCGAAAAACGTTAACTTCTAGTGGTGGTTTCACAATCAGTGGTGAAACGGTGATCCGAAGGTATGCATAAATGTAGATCACGAGCTGGGGGTGTAGGATCAGATAGTTAGGAGGTGAAACATAGCTAGAAATAGTGAAATCCAGTGTAGATTCGAAGAGTCACGAAATGTAAGTGAAGATCAGCCTCTTTATTGTCGAAAAGTGATGGATCAACTTCTATGTAGTTATGGTAAGTAATCAATGTCAAATATTGAATCAACATCAAGAAGTCCAAAACTTGATAAGAATCAAAGCTAGAAATATGGAGATGAAGGTGAGGCAAACATTCATGACTTGTGGTTAAAACGAGTGGATATCAATTGTAAAGTGGGAAGGCGAAAGGTCGTCGACCTTGGAAGGTGAACGGTTGGCGGACATGACCAAGATTGGGGAGGGTAAAGGTTATGGCGGCTACCCACTGGTTTGGAAACAAATTTCTCTTTTTATAGTAAACTTGGCAAATTTTAGTTTACTCAATTCTGATGAAAAGTGACAAAATCAACCCCATGAGATATACAGTTTACTCCCTGAACATAATAAATGAGACAAATTCAGCCCTAACTCAATGAACCCAACGTAACATCGACTCACTACATCTCAAAATCATTCCAAACATGCAACATTCATAAGAAAATGTTAGAATGTGATTTTTCATGAATAAATCATAATTTCATACATTGTCTCAATATAAATTCAAACTAAGTCTAACAAGGTTATTTTAGTCACATGAATGGAGCATTTTCATGACTTAAGATTGTGTCATAGTAAAGACTACTTGATTAGGCATGTTGGAGCACTTGAGGAAATTGACTGAGAGCTATTATGACAGAAGAAAAAACCAAGAGGTGGATTGACATGTGAAGAGAAACAGCTTGGGTTGGTACTGGTGGACCAGATATGAATATACTGAGGAGTGTTCCATGTGCATCTTCTTTGTGAGTCAAGATTAGCATCATAATGAAACTGTTGAGAGGCTTAAGGAGATTGTGGTCCAAAAAATTGGTGGTGGTGGTGGCAACAAAGTTGTTTTTGACAAAGGGATTATGCCCTGGGAAGCTTGCATCAAACCTATGGTAACAATTCAAAGCCAGATGCCTAGTTTTGCCACAAACTTGAAAAATGATGTGCCTCTACCTCTTCCTCAACCTCTGCCTCTACCGTCGGAGAAGTATTAAGGATAAAAATGGTTATGTGGAGTTGAATTCATAAATTGACTTTGACCAGTGGTATGATGTGGGGGGGAAAAATTCTAACTTGGTAAAACAAGAGCTTGTGGGTAGCAAATTAAGAATGTTTAATGGTAATTTGTGGTTATCATCTGTTGTTTCTGGCTTGTACTTTTCTGATGAAAGATTGACATATTGATAGAGCATCCATGAAATTCTATGAACTATTGAAACTCATCGCTGGATTAGCTCATTCAATCAAAGTTCAAACTTTATAATATGAATGTGCTTCTTGTTAAAAAAAAAAAAAAAAAAAAAGAAGAAGATCTAATTTGGACTCCAAATGAGAGGTTATATTCACCATAGCAGCATCATGTTGAGAGTCAAGTCCATTAAGAATGTAATTTGAAAGCTCGTCATTAGTAATAATAACTCTACATGCAGATAAACTTTCAGCAAATCCTTAAAAAAAATGGATACTAAGATTCTCATTTCTAGTATTCTATAACAAATTTCTAACATGTAAGGATTTTTCCTTGGATTCAGTCAAGATTCCTTTTCTAGGATAAATCCAAATCAGTAGCATATTGGAATTTGAAATGATAGTAAACATCAATTCAGATATAGAAGCAAGAAGCAAACTACTAGAAGTTTATCAATCTTTTTCTAAAGAGCATATTTTGGATTAGGTTTTTTGCCATTGTCAATTCAAAGCGTTATTCATCTAACTGGACTTTGATGAAGGGAGATAGGCATGGAGTTAGGCTTGAAAGATGATCTTTTAGGTCATGAGAACACTATGAAGAAGAATTTGTGACTTCTAGAATTGATGATTATCTCTTGTTAGTTTTGAAAAAATACTAGAAAATCGACAAAGAAATCGTGTGAGAATTCATGGCATTGACTGCGTTACCAACACAATTAGAGCTTGAATCCCTTTTATACTTGTTATAATAGGAGAAATAGCAAAAAATCTACCATTTTTTACGTTTGTCAATAGTTTTGATACCATGAAATGTTTACAAAAAGCAAGAAAGGAGCAAGAATTGAGAGCAAAAAAGTTCTAGAATTTTGGACTGATTTCATGAGAAGAAGAGTGTACATTTTACAAACAAATATCATTTTCACAGTCTAACATATGTAACAATAATCTAATAGAATCTTTAACAGAAGTAATAGTAACTAACAAACTAACAGTTTCTCTTCAACATCGCAACTTAATAGCTTAGAGATAGAGGAATGGGTGTCCAGATGAACAATCTTGAGGACAGGGTTGTACCATGGGTATAGTGTGTAACGGCTTAAGGATAGGGTCGTTCCATATGGAACGGCTTGCTTGGAGTTTGCTCAGATTGGGAAGAGTGTGTAACAATTGAGAACGGGATTACTGTCGAGTAGGAACGGACCGTGCTAATAGGAATAGGCATTCCATGATGAACAGTATTGAATATATTTGATCTCTCAAGTGAAATAGAAAAAAAAAAAAAACAAAGATTTCCCGATCACTTCTAACATTCTATCAAGCTAATCGCATCAAGTTTTTCATTCAATATTCTAATTAAGAGGATAGAAAAATTTGCTTAAACTAATATTTAAATCATTTAATTGCTAATAAAATCTTGAGGAATTTTCAGATGATTCTTTTAACACTTTTTTGCTCCTAATAGAAAATAAAACACTTACATATTTGGCTAAATTCTTTCCAAAACCTTAATAAAAATTATAAATGAAAGTAAAACTCGTTTTATATACGCCGTGTTATCCTATCAAAGGCTGCATATCCAGCGGGAAAGATGAGCTTTGGCCTTTGGTCCTTCTCTTAAGTAAGGTGTGTCCCTCTGTTCTGACAGAGAGTTTTTGTCTTTTTAGTCATTTAGTGGTTACTGTGAACCATGCAGGCTGGTCTACGTTATGGTCGTTATGGGAAAGCTTTTCCTTAACTGAAGAGAAGAAATGACGTCGTCATTTCCAACACGACTATCGAAGATGCGGCCACCAAAGTTAAACACTGCCTTCTGGCTCTCCTTGTCACGGAGAAAAATTTCAGCAAAGAAGCATTTCGATCCACAATGTCTCAAGTTTGGAAACTGGAAGGCTGTATCCACTTTACAGATGCTGGTGAGAAACTACTTTTGCTAGAATTTCAAAATGTCACTGATCTGCAGAAAGTCCTCAACGGTCGACCGTGGTCCTTCGATAGGGTTTTGATAGCTATTCAACGAGTTGATAGTAGCACTCCTTCTAATGCTAGCTGTTTCACACATGAACCTTTCTGGGTTCAACTTCATAATATGCCTTTTGCTGCCATGAATGATGATTATGGAGTCCAACTAGCGTCTGCAATTGGCAAAGTTCTTGAAGTGGATTTTGGTGCGAATGGTTTGGGCTGGGGAAGCTTTTTGAGGGTGAAAGTAGAGGTTGAACTTACCAAACCTCTGGTTCGGGGAAGAATATTAAGGATTGGGGAGCAAAAGTATTGGATTGCTTTCAAGTATGAACGATTACAGAATTTTTGTTTTAAATGTGGAGTCCTTAAACACAAGAATAGACGTTGCTCTTCCATTAGACAGACTGAAGAATCCAGTAATCAATTCGGGCCTTGGCTACGAGCCAATTCACCAAAGTTCTACTCTAAAGAATCCAAACGCTACTGTGGCTCAACAGATCAAAACACAGAGCATTGTCTTTCACCTTCCATGGCTGCTATCGGTGAAACAAGGGGCACAAACGTAAACTCAGATCAGACAGATTCAGAGGCTGATTTTCAGGTAAGAATAAAGGAAGGTAGTAAAAGCATGCAAACTGTCTCTATAACGGATATGTTACATGGTAGAGATGGCCTGTCAGGTCAACTTTCCACAGAAGATGCGGAGAATATTTCATCCATGAATTCTCCGAATATCTCTGCCAATAACGGATTAGCCCAAGATTCTCTCCCAAAATCAAATGCTTTAATTGAGGATGTTACGGCACAAGACGGGAAACAAGCCCCTCCCCATCAGTTTGTGATAGTTACGCCCTAACTTCCTGAAGTCTCCTCCCAAGCTTTACATCAGGGTGGGTCTAAGAGATCCACTTGGAAACCGAAAGCTAGAGGCATTAATCATATCAGTGTGAAGGAAGGTATTACTCAGGAAAAAAAAAGAATTTTTTGATAATCAGTAGAAGGTTCTACTGAGAAACAAAGTTCCAAGAAACAGAAAGTTTCAGATGAATTTGATACTACTCTCTTCATGGTAGAGGCTACTTCGTAGCCCCACCACTCCCAATGATTTGCTTTAGCTGGAACTGCCGTGGGCTTGGGAACCCATGGACAGTTCGCGAACTTCATCACTGGGTGAATACTAAGTGTCCCGATTTTGTTTTCCTTATGGAGACAAAGTGTAACAGGAATAAATTAGAGATCATAAGAAATAAGATTGGATTTTCATGCAGCTTTGTTGTTAACAGTAGAGGGGCTAGTGGTGGCATTGCAATGTTATGGAAGGATGACAAGGAAGTGGACTTGGTGTCCTATACTCAACATCACATCTCTTTTATCGTTAATCAATCAACTGCAAACCAGAAATTCATCTTAACTGGTTTTTACNGAAGGATAAAGTGAAAAGAAAAGAAGAAGAGAGAAAATATTTCTCTCTCAAATTCACTCCCACGGCCAAAATAAATGAGAATCCATGAAAACCTATTTTGTTTTTCTTTATATAGAAAAGGCAAATATCAATTCCACCCCCAAAGTTTAGCAACAACCCAAACTTTGGTGGAAGGTCCCTATTTAATTATTTAGTTAAATATTAATATTAACTTCAATAATTAAACTCGTAATTTTGCTAAATTATTCCAATAAATTCAAACGCAGGCTACAACCTCAGTAAATTTAATTACATAGTAAAATTACCAATATGCCCTTTCATCCAAAAGACAAAAATACCCTTCCATAGTTAACCGTCCCTATACTATCTCCTTAGTGTGTGAACCATAGGCTCCTCATCATACCAGCAGTGACTAGAATCGCGATTGACACCAATCAATCGTCTCACTACACACAGACCAAGATTGACTGGTAGATTCGAATGCAGCGAAATAGCTAGCTGTCAACGATATGGTTACTGTGCAATCAAATCCTTTCATCATCTGTTATCTCATTGAGACTGAGACACGGAAATAGTGTCAACCTTAGTTATCCTCAACATATTTATATTCAATTACTAGACCAATGACTAGAATAATAAATTAGATTGAGCAATAATTCAATCCCACTATGATCACAGATTTATAGTTATGGTCATTAACTGAGTTATGCCACGAGATAACTTCTGCCATACTCGAGAGTGATGAATCCTCTATCGATCCACCATAGTCTTAATACATTCCTAAATGTAGCCAATCGCCACCGTATTGATAGCTCTGAATAGAACTACGTTAGGTTGGTGTCAAACTACACCAATGGGTGCACAAGGCTCTCTGGTGATCTCAAGTCTAAGGATCACATGCATCACATTCGTTAGAGGATTTGTTCCATAGACACTAGGGTTACCATCTGTATGGAATCCTCTAGTGGGTCTGTCTAGTGATCTTGTCTACAGCAAGCACCCATGTGTTGCACTAGGTTGTCGGCAAACAACCTTAACAAGTGAAATTAGTCACTGCCTTTCGACAGAGATGTTCACACTATGATAGCCTTACCGTATTATCTGTGTCCTTTGTTAGAATAATATTAAGGCCACAAACATTTCTAAAATGGCTACCATATGTGCTCATAGGTTCTCACTATCAAGATTTGAAACACTTGATACCCTCATCACGGTTCTACTATCCTAAGGACATATATCAATACATACAACTATGATTTACATGATATAGTAGATAATGCCTTTTATTGATTAATAAACAATATTACAAAGAGTCAATTCCACAATTATTGATTGGCTCTAGGGCACCTACTCCAACTCGACACATATATGGCAAATCCTACAACGAACAAAAACAACAAAAACATTAAAGCAATAAAGAAGTAATTACAAGGTGGGTTGCCTCCCACATATACTNATTGATTGTGATCTCAGTGAAATCCCTTTCAATGGAGATTTCTTCACCTGGAATAATGGCAGAGAGGGCTGGTATTTCACAAAGGAAAAACTAGATAAAGGCTATGGAAACAAGGCGTGGTTTGATTTGTTCTCAGATTGCATTGTGAATTCTTTAGGTGTTACTTCTTCCGATCATAAACTAATTCTCATCCAAATCAAAGGAGAACTGGAGGCTGAAATTAGGAAGCATAGGCCTTTCCGATATGAAGCTACGTGGGATAATAGAGTCGAATGTGGGGAGCTGATCCAAAGAGAATGGCTTTGTAATTCAAATCCCAACTCTAGTCTGCCAAGTGTTATGGAAGGACTCCAAAGGTGCAAAGGAAAGCTGTCCACCTGAAGCAAAAGTACTTTTCGAAGCAGGAGGAATACTGTGACAGACAAGTTATCTCAGTTGAAACATCTGGAAGACTCAAACAGAGGTGACAAGAAGGGAGAACTACAGCAGCTTAAACAAGAAATAGATGGACTTCTGGAAGAAGATGATATCAAATGGAAGCAAAGAGCTAAACAACAATGGCTCAAAGATGGGGACCGTAATACAAAATTCTTTCACTTGTGTGCTAACCAACGCAGGAAATCTAATGTTATCAAGCAAATCTCAAATGATGATTGCAGGTTGGCAAATAAACCGAAAGAGGTTAGCAACCTTTTTCAAGTTTTCTTTCAAGCATTATTTTCTTCGTCAATGCCCGAGAGACTAGAGGACTGCATCCGCGTGGTTAAGTCTGTTATAACTCCAGAAATGAATAGTGATCTGGTCAAGCAAATTTCTAAAGAAGAAGTTGAAAAAGCAGTTTTCACTATGAACGGGCTAGGATCTCCAGGACCTGATGGATTTCCTGCCTTCTTCTATCAGAAACATTGGCAGACCATTGGACCTAGCGTGTGTGCTGCTGTGAGAGAAGCCTTTTGTTCAGGGAGCTGGCCTCAGGACTTTAATGCTACCCTTATCACTTTAATACCCGAAGTTAAAACACCTTCCAAAGTGTCAGAGTTTAGACCAATTTCCTTATGCAACGTCCTTAACAAAATTCTAGCAAAGGTCCTTGCCAACAGACTGCAAAAAATCTTGCCACATATTATTTCTCCATCACAAAGTGCGTTCATTCCAGACCGGTTGATTACTGACAATGCTATAGTGGCATTTGAAGTCATGCATACTATGAATACCAGTCTAAAAGGAAAAGATGGTTACATGGCGCTGAAGCTTGACATGAGTAAGGCTTATGATAGACTTGAGTGGTCTTTCCTGCAAGCAGTCATGCGTAAGATGGGTTTCTGTTCAACCTGGATCAACGTCATCATGAACTGCCTCTCTTCAGTTTCTTATTCGGTTCTCATCAACGGGATTCCTCAAAAACCATTCAATCCTTCTCGCGGGATCAGACAAGGTGATCCTTTGTCACCTTATCTATTCATTATTGGAGCTGAAGCTCTTAGTAGACTCATCCAGGATGCTGAAGACAGAGGAGATATCAAAGGGGTTCCAATGGGGCGTTCCAAAATGCGCATTAGCCACCTCTTTTATGCTGATGACTGTCTTCTCTTTTGTAAGGCAAATCAGCATGAATGGAATAGGTTGTTTAAGCTTCTAGACACCTATGAAAAGAGCTCCGGGCAAAGACTCAACAAAGAAAAAACTTCGATATTTTTTAGCAAAAATACTAGAGATGATGTCAAACAACATATTATCCAAGTGGCTGGGGTTAAATCCTCTCATCCTTATGACAGATATCTTGGACTTCCAACGTTGATTGGGAGGGACAGAACAAGAGGTTTCAAGCACATCCTGGAACGTGTACGAGGTAAACTTAGTAACTGGAAGATGAAATATCTTTCACAAACTGGGAAAGAAACACTACTTAAGGCTGTTATCCAAGCTCTCCCAACATATAGCATGGGTGTTTTCAAAATCCCAAAAACCATCCTACAAGAGCTGAACAGATTGATTAAAAATTATTGGTGGGGCCAAAAGAATGACGAAAAAAGAATTCACTGGTGTTCATGGGATAAAATGAAGCTATCAAAGAATGATGGGGAGGCTAGGATTCAGAGACTTAGAACTCTTCAACTTGGCTATGCTTGCCAAATAGGGATGGAGACTTCTTCATTATCCTAATTCACTTGCAGTGAGAGTTTTATCTGCCAAATACTATCCTGACGGTAATTTTTTAGAAGCAAAGGTTAAAAGGTCATCATCCTTTATTTGGAGAAGTGTAATGGCAGCAAGGTCTGTTTTGGAATCTGGCTTGATGTGGCGCATTGGTGATGGGTCCAAGGTCAGGATTTGGCAAGACAAATGGCTTCCTTCAGCATCTTCTTTTAAGATTCNTAAAAATTATTATGAAACATGTGTAATATTATATTTATTTGTATGTTTGTTAAATAAAATCTCATTATATATATTCACTTTGAAAACATTAATTATATAATTAATTGTTAATGACGTGGTATCTTCATCTTGATGTAATGTGAAATTATAATATAATATCATGGTCGGTTTTGTTGTCTCACTTGATAGCAACTTAACAATGTCTTGTATTAACGTCTTCCTTCATGTTCTTCGTCAAATATAATCCTTCACATTATTTATATATATCCGTCGAATAAAATCTTATCCTATATATATTCAATTTAAAACAATGAATTTTAGAAATAATTAACAAGTCATAAATAAAAGTAAAATCAATCACACAAATATATAAATATCGTGATACGTTCATCTAATTTAAAATTTATCTTTAACATCAAAATATATGGAGAAAGTTAGTATGTCCACAAACTTCAATATCTTAAGCCTCACATGTTATAATAAGTGCTTTTTACAAAAGTGCTTCTTTAAAAAATCCATCCTTTAGAATCTAATACTATTACTATTAATTTATTATTAATTTATGAGTAACATTATACTACCAACTCTTTCTCACAAACTTTCTCTCAATCCGACGTGACAACTCACAATTCATCAACTTACAATCCGATGTGAGACCACATGGAATCTGTTCTAAACTAACCAAAAACAAATAGAACCACACAACTTGGCAATACATCAAACACTTAGCCTACACCATCAAAATAACCATATTTCCCAATGTCCAAATTTCATTATACACCATAGCACACCAATCTCATGATTAAGTAAGGAATCCATATAAAATCATTAGAGTTTTTCAAGAGATTGAGAGATTGCAAACAAAAGCTCGCTTTGAGAGGAATAATGAAGATGAAAGATGGAGGAGAAGATCGCAGATATCTTAATGTGGTGGGGTAGCCACCATAAGGCGACATGGTCATCCTGTCTTCATGGCTAGACTAACGGAACCAATCACGCCATTCATGCTTTCACAAAAGTAAAAACAACAAATATCCACTAAACATGAAAATCAAAGGGTGCGTTTGGTTTATTATTTTGGATAAGATTTTGGGAATAATATTAGGTAGATGAATAGGGGAATATTACAAAGTAAAATTTAAAAATTTATAGAAAAGCCCCTAGGTTTACTAATTTAATTAAACACCCCCAACATATAAAATGACAAAAATACTTCCACCACCTGCAGTGCCAGATTCTTGCCACCACCGTCGGAATCTGGCTAAAAAATCGCATTACGGCACAGACCGGTCAGATCTGTGTCGTAACGCGTCGTTATGGCCTTTTCCGCTCAGATCTGTGGTGGATCTAGCCAGAAAAGGCCAGATCTACGGCCTGCTGTGGCTGTCGATGGCCAGAAAAGGCCAAAACGACGGCCATTTCTTTGGCCATCGCTGACGGCCAGATCAGTGAATTACGGGCCAGTTCTGGTTGGTAATTCACTGTTGTGACAGATTCCGGCTACCAACAATGGTGGTTGCCGGAATCTGACAAGTATGGGTCATAGGGGTGTTTTTGTTAATTTTTAAACTTTTTTCAGGGGGTATTTAATGAAATTAATAACCTTATGGGTCTAAACGTAATAAAAAATAGGATAATATTTTTAGAATAATGTGCAAACATTATTTGGAAAATAGGATTGGGAATATGGGCAGAAATAATAAGCCAAACATGCCCAAAGAAAACCCAAGAACCATAATACAACAACTAAAACTAAGAAAACCCCAGAAAAGGAAAGGGTGCAAACCTATTCAAGAGCTTCAGTAAACAAGGAAGAGATGTCGGCTGGATCTGCAAATTACAATGATCGGCTGGAAGTGGAGGATGACCGGCTGGAGGATTGAGAAGGATCAGAGTTAGACTGTGACTGTTAGTATGTAAGAGAGACGATAGTTGAGAATGAATGACAAAATGAGATAGAAAAGAAAATAACCTTGAAATTGAATTTTTCCTATTTCCATTTTTTTTTTTTTTTTTGGTTTGTTTGTTTGTTTGTTTATTCTGTGCAAGCATCCACGAGTATCACCTGGCCCACCCATAAAAATAACGGGTGGGTCGGGTACAGGTAATTTCCCCACGAGTCTTACTATATTAACCTTTACCTGCAAAAATTTTTCGGGTACAGGCGGTGCGAGGGTACTATTCCCTTTTTGCCAGGTCTAATTTTGAGTATTTAGGTTAACACATTGGGCTAAAAGTCGAGGTTAATTATTATCTAACAGTTTTTTGAATCAAAAGCTGCTAAGACTAAAGAAAGACTCTGAATATTGCTTGTTAGCTTGTTGCTCCTGGCAGTAATTACACGATCAAACTTTTTAGATTGCCAATGGACCAAAAGGAATCTCACCTGAAAATTTATTGTTGTTTAAGTACAGATCGGTCAATTGTGTGTAGTTTACAATTTCAACAAGTATTATACCGGACAACCGATTGAAACCTAAGAGCATCTCCAAATGACTCTTTATATGACATAAACTCTTTATTATAAAAAGTTTATCTATAGAAATAAGAGTCCAACAGACTCTTTATTCTTTAAATATAAATTAAAGAGTGAGTTTGACTCTCTACATTTAGAGAGTCAAATTTCACTCTCTATCGTCATTTTAAATAATAAATTGCAAGTTTCTATGCATTTTATTTATGATTTATCTCTCCTTCAAAAAACAATTTTATTTATAAATTGCACGTTTTCTTTTTGAAAAAACATATTCTCTTTCCTAAAATTTAAAGATTCTATTGGATTTGAATACAAATTTTGTTCTTTATATTTAAAAAATCAATGAAGATGCATTTTATTTATATGAAAGGTGCCCGTTGGAGATGCTCTCGGTAAAGGAATTGGAGCTTTACAAGTTTTTCAAAACTTCTTGGTATGCTGCCAGTTGGAAGATTCTTTGAGATATCCAAGAATATAAACTCTCTGTAGTTTCCAAAATAATCAGGAATTGCACCCGCTAAACTGTTGTTCCATAACGATAGCCCTTGAAGCTTCACAAGTTTTCCAAAACTTCTCGGTATGTTGTCAGAAAATTATTCGAGACATCAAAGAATATGAGCTCAGTGCAGTTTCCAAAATCGTCAGGTATTGCACCCTTAAAGGCGTTACCCCATAAGCTTACAACTTGAAGCTTCATAAGTTTTCCAAAGCTTCTCGGTATGCTACCAGTTAGAAGATTCATTGAGACATCAATAGATGTCAGCTCTTTGCAGTTTCCAATTTGACTTGGGATTGGGCCTAGAGATTAAAGTCCTATACAACTGCAGGATTTGCAACTCACTGCAGTTTCCAATCTCTTTTGGGATATGACCTGACAGTTGTGTTTCATAAAGACGTAACTGTTGAATTCTTTTGAGCATTCCAATTGACAAAGGAATACTTCCAGAAATGTTGGTTTCAGCGAAGCTTAAATATACTAAGTTGGTGCAGTTTCCTATCTCCATTGGTAGTTCACCCTCTAGATAATTCCAACTTGCTCAAAATTTCTGTAGCTTGCTCAATTCTCCAATAGTTTTTGGAATTTTCCCACTGAGTTGATTCTTGCAGAGTATTAGAATCGAAAAACTTGACAAGTTTCCAATGCTAGAAGGAATTTTGCCTTTAAGAAAGTTCGTGCTGAGATATAAACTTTGCAATCTATTTTGCCAGCATATTTCCTTTAGGATTTCACCTGAAAGAGTATTGTCACTGAGATCAATGAAAGTAAGCTCGCCACGTTCTCCAAGTTGTTTTTGGATTGTGCCCGTGAGATTGCGAGATGATATAGTAAGATTCTTCAAGGACTTGAGAGATTGAAAATTTGAAAGCAATGAGCCTTCCAATTCTACTCCTTTCAGGCTTATATTCACCACTTCTCCCTTTTGAGTTGCAGTAGATCCCAAACCATTTGCATGGACTGGAGTCTGCAGGATTCCAATTTTTCAATGCATCAGCGTGGCTGTTTAAACTGTTCTTCCATGTTAAAAGAGCTAGGACTTGTTGGCCAATAGAATAACAAGTAGAAAGGAGAAGAGAGTTTATTGACAGAACCCAGGTGATGAAGGGGAACATATTTGAAAAAAAAAAAACAGGCGATTCATTACAGTTGCATCCATTAATGCTTAGAAATGAGAACAGGTAATTTGATTTGGGATTGTGGAAGAAAATTATGCATCCACCCTATATAATGGTGCGAAAAGCTAAACGTGTGGCACAACACCACATTCATACGATGTCTTTAACAAACTAAGGGCGCTGCCATAAACTTTTTCTTGAAGTAACCAAAATTGCCACCAAGCTATCACTCACCTACAACTTCTCCTTTGCAAGTCCTGATCATATTTTATTTTCACACTGCTTTATTGATACATCCCTCTTAGCATCGTTTAATTTCACTAAAATTATTTTCAAAAAGCATCACATATTCTTTATATGAATTTTCATTAGTCAAGTTGATCTCCAAAAAGCATTACATATTGCTTTTTAGATGCTCAACCCAGGCCAGGTTTTTCAGGACTCCCAATCTGATGGAGACAGAGAATCAAAACATGGCCTGCCAGAGCTTTGAATGGATCAAACAATTGTTCGGGCCACAAAGCAATGGTTCACAAACAAAGCTTTACGACAAGAGCAAGACAGGAAGTGGGCACTTGATAACATCAGCACTTGCTTTTTGCTGAATGTGGAGATACCATTTATTTATGTCCTGCAAATATACAATAAATTGAGCAACCAAAAAAAAAAAAAAAAAAAGATACAGCAGAAGTATCGTATAATTCATATAATCTATTCACTGAAACTTCTTTACCTATATTTTTACTATTAGCAGATTTTACAATGAATGTATATCTTATGAACCATCACAATAATAGGATAAAGTTGTATGTCCCAAACACTTCTGTGTCTTAAGCCCCACATGTTATAATAAGTGCTTTTTACAAAAGTGCTTCTTTAAAAAATCCATCCTTTAGAATCTAATACTATTTCTATTAATTTAGAGTAACATTACACTACCAACTATTTCTCACAAATTTTTATGTGACAACTCGCAATTTATCAACTTACAATTATCGATGGGATCTATTGAGACCACATGGAATCGTTCTAACTAACCAAAACAAATAGAACCACACAACTTGGCAATACATCAAACACTTACTCTACACCATCAAAATAATCATATTTTCAAGTGTCCAAATTTCATTATACACCATAGCAACACAATCTCATGATTATAAGGAATCATTAAAATCATCAGAGTTTTTCAAGAGATTGCAAACAAAAGCTCGCTTTGAGAGGAATAATGAAGATGAAAGATGAAGAGAAGATCGCAGATATCTTAATGTGGTGGGGCAACCACCATAAGGTGACATGGTCATCCTGTCTTCATGCTGACTAACGGACCCATCACGCCATTCATGCTTTCACAAAGTAAAAACAACAAATATCCATTAAACATGAAAATCAAAGGGTGCATTTGGTTTATATTTGGATAGTTTTGGGAATAATATTGGTAGATGAATAGGGAATATTACGAGGTAAAATTAAAAATTTAAAAAAAAGCCCAAAGGTTTACTAATTTAATTAAACACCGCAATATAAAATGATAAAAATACCCCCACCACCTGTAGTGCCAGATTTCGGCCACCACGCGGAATCTAGCCAAAAAATCCGTTACGACCCAGACCGGTCGATCTGTGTCGTAACGCGTGGATCTGGTTGAAAGGCCAGATCTACGGCCTGCTGTTGCCGTTGATAGCCGGAAGGCCAAATCGGTGAATTTCCAGCCATTTCCGATCGGTAATTCACGTTGTGACAGATTCCGGCTACCACTGACAGTGGTTCCAAATCTGACAAGTTGGGTCACGGGGGTGTTTTTGTTAATTTTTAAACTTTTTTCAGGGGTATTTAATGAATTAATAACCTTATGGGTCTAAATAATTAAAAAAATAGGTAATATTTCTAGATAATTTGCAAACATTATTTGGAGAATATGATTGGGAATATGGGCAAAATAATAAGCCAAACATGCCCAAAGAAAACCCAAGACCACAATCAAACAACTAAAACTAAGAAACCCCGAAAAGGAAAGGGTGCAAACCGATTCAAGAGCTTCATAACAAGAAAGATGCCGTTAGATCTGCAAATTACGTGACCGGCTGGAGGATTGAGAAGGATCGGAGTTAGACTGTGACTGTAGTCTTGTAAGAGAGACGATAGTTGAGAATGAATGACAAAATAGATAGAAAAGAAAATAACCTAATGCCTATTGAAATTGAATTTTTCCTATTTCCTTTTTTTTTTTTTTTTTTTTTGGTTTGTTTGTTTGTTTGTTTATTCTGTGCAAGCATCCACAGTATCACCTGGCCCACCCATAAAAAACCGGGTGGTCGGGTACATTAATTTCCCCACGAGTCTTACTATATTAACCTTTACCTGCAAACAATTACGGTACAGCGGTGCGAGGGTACTATCCCTTTTTGCCAGGTCTAATTTTGAGTATTAGGTTAACACATTGGGCTAGTCGGGTTAATTATTATCTAACAGTTTTTTGAATCAAAAGTTGCTAAGACTAAGAAAGACTCTGATATTGCTGTTAGCTTGTTGCTCCTGGCAGTAATTACACGATCAAACTTTTTAGATTGCACATGACCAAACGCATGCAAGCTACCTCTTTAATATGTTTATGGCTTTGGTTTCACAATATGTATGTATAAAATGATCAATAGCATGCTCTAGTTTCTCAGCCATCCAAATAATTGTCAATTGGTGAAGTGGATCCTGTAACATGCTGAAGAGAAGTGCACCAAAAAGAAAAAAAAAATCATATTGAAAAGTAATCTCAGTGTTGAGTCTTGAGATTTGTAAATCCTGTAAATTATCACCAAAACGAATCCATTGAAAAGCAGTACTCAATAGATCAAGTGCTGAAACTTTTCATCTCCTACTCATTCTGCTGCATATTCTTTGCAGAAATGGTCCATGTTGGTTTTGAGAACATTATCCATAATGGGAATTTCTTTGTTTACCTTTCCAGGATTCTTTTACACTTCTGCAGATACTTCCCTTGTAGCTTGTGGATTATAGATTTCAGAGCCTAATGAAAGAAGAACGCTGGGGAAATGTGAAACCAAAAATGGGCTACACAATTGAAGATACTAATGGGCCAGAAGTAGGATGATCTTTGTTTTGCTTCTCCACTGCTCAACTGGGCCAATATCAAGCCCAATTGAAAAATCATTGAACTGAGCGAGCTATGGCTTTGCCAGAAGTCCAATTAACAACCCATATACGGTACCATCTGTCAAGTGTCAACCTCTTTAACCCACTTTCATTTCAAACCCAAAATGGTCCTACCATAAAGATCTTCCATGCTTCTTCAAATAAATATTTTCCCCATTACCACAAGGGTGATATTTACCTCACCAAAGCTAGAACTAATGCAAATAATGTTAAATGGATGCTGCAAGATTTATTACATAGAGAAGATGATGTTATTCTTTGAGGTGAGAAGACAAAAATACTAGAAATGTTTAATGAATATGGCAAAATAAGAATTCTCAAGTATGGACATGTTATTAGTTAGTGACTTAGTGTTGATGTGCGCTTAATAAAATTTTGATTAAACTTTCTCACAATGAAGACCAAAAAAGTTCGTATTTTAACGTTGCTCTACACTACAAAATTTGCATTCTAAAGAAAAAAAAATATGGCTTAGATTAAACATTTTATTCAAACTTTTTTCTATAGAAAATTGTAAAAGTTTGCCTTCTAATTCAAATACATCACGAGGCTCATATTTTAAAAAAGAAAAGCACGAACATAGTTGCTATCAAATAACATTAAAAAAAAATGATATTTCAACCAACCTTTCTTACATATAAAACTGAAAATTTTTGTCTTTTAATATTAATGGGCACAATGAAGTTGGCATTTTAAAAATTATAAATATAAATGATATGACTAAATATACATACCTTGACAGATTGCATCATCTAATTTGCTCGAACTTATTTCCTATTTACATCCAATAATTGATCGAATGTGCTTAGTTATGTTGATCTCAAATCGATTAAATTCTTTCTTAATCATGTGTTACACATGAATTCCCTTGACTTATTGGCCAAATTTTACCTTATCTTTTCCTAATAGAGGACAAAAGAACTTCCAAAAATTCAAATAAAAGCCAAGACTAGCATCCAAACATTGTCTTCTTATTTCATCTTCTTAGAAACTTGGTTGGAAAAGATTTCTCCATAATTAATCGAGATTATCCAAAACCAACTTAACAATGTGAAAATTATAGTATAATAATTTTGATAGCAACTTAACAACATTTTGATTTAAAATTGATAAATGGATTTGAATAACTCACAAAAGTTAACTTAATGAATGAGGGAACCCAACCACATACATACATCATAACAACCTACTAACTTGACGATGTGGGATAAATACAATTTCTAACTTCCTTCCTCACGCCCGCCGTGCAGGGTCAAAGTCTAAATCCAAACAAATGTAATTCTGGTACCATGATAAACCAGCTTAAATAAAATTCACTCACAATAGCTAACTCAAGAGAGAATAAAACTCAACCACATAGATATACCATAACAAAAAATTTCATTCAATTTCTCCATTAATTAAATACAATCCTCAATTAAAAAAAAAAAATCTTTAAAAATTATTATGAAACATGTGTAATATTATATTTATTTGTATGTTTGTTAAATAAAATCTCATTATATATATTCACTTTGAAAACATTAATTATATAATTAATTGTTAATGACGTGGTATCTTCATCTTGATGTAATGTGAAATTATAATATAATATCATGGTCGGTATTGTTGTCTCACTTGATAGCAACTTAACAATGTCTTGTATTAAAGTCTTCCTTCATGTTCTTCGTCAAATATAATCCTTCACATTATTTATATATATGCGTCAAATAAAATCTTATCCTATATATATTCAATTTAAAACAATGAATTTTAGTAATAATTAACAAGTCATAAATAAAAATAAAATCGATCACACAAATATATAATTATCGTGGTACGTTCATCTAATTTAAAATTTGTCTTTAACATCAAAATATATGGAGAAAGTTAGTATGTCCACAAACTTCTGTGTCTTAAGCCCCACATGTTATAATAAGTGCTTTTTACAAAAGTGCTTCTTTAAAAAATCCATCCTTTAGAATCTAATACTATTTCTATTAATTTATGAGTAACATTACACTACCAACTATTTCTCACAAATTTTATGTGACAACTCGCAATTTATCAACTTACAATTAATGAGTGGGATCTATGTGAGACCACATGGAATCCGTTCTAAACTAACCAAAAACAAATAGAACCACACAACTTGGCAATACATCAAACACTTAGTCTACACCATCAAAATAATCATATTTTCAAAGGTCCAAATTTCATTATACACCATAGCACACCAATCTCATGATTAAGTAAGGAATTCATATAAAATCATCAGAGTTTTTCAAGAGATTGAGAGATTGCAAACAAAAGCTCGCTTTGAGAGGAATAATGAAGATGAAAGATGAAGGAGAAGATCGCAGATATCTTAATGTGGTGGGGCAACCACCATAAGGTGACATGGTCATCCTGTCTTCATGGCTAGACTAACGGAACCAATCACGCCATTCATGCTTTCACAAAAGTAAAAACAACAAATATCCATTAAACATGAAAATCAAAGGGTGCATTTGGTTTATTATTTTGGATAGGATTTTGGGAATAATATTGGGTAGATGAATAGGGGAATATTACGAGGTAAAATTTAAAAATTTATAAAAAAAGCCCAAAGGTTTACTAATTTAATTAAACACCGCAATATATAAAATGATAAAAATACCCCCACCACCTGTAGTGCCAGATTTCGGCCACCACCGCAGGAATCTAGCCAAAAAATCACGTTACGACACAGACCGGTCGAATCTGTGTCGTAACGCGTGGATCTGGTTGAAAAAGGCCAGATCTACGGCCTGCTGTTGCCGTTGATAGCCGGAAAAGGCCAAATCGGTGAATTTCCAGCCAATTCCGATCGGTAATTCACCGTTGTGACAGATTCCGGCTACCACTGACAGTGGTTACCAAAATCTGACAAGTATGGGTCACGGGGGTGTTTTTGTTAATTTTTAAACTTTTTTCAGGGGTATTTAATGAAATTAATAACCTTATGGGGTCTAAAATAATTAAAAAAAATAGGGTAATATTTCTAGAATAATGTGCAAACATTATTTGGAGAATATGATTGGGAATATGGGCAAAAATAATAAGCCAAACATGCCCAAAGAAAACCCAAGAGCCACAATACAACAACTAAAACTAAGAAAACCCCAGAAAAGGAAAGGGTGCAAACCGATTCAAGAGCTTCAATAAACAAGGAAGAGATGCCGGCTAGATCTGCAAATTACGATGACCGGCTGGAGGATTGAGAAGGATCGGAGTTAGACTGTGACTGTTAGTCTGTAAGAGAGACGATAGTTGAGAATGAATGACAAAATGAGATAGAAAAGAAAATAACATGCCTATTGAAATTAATTTTTCCTATTTCCCTTTTTTTTTTTTTTTTTTTTTGGTTTGTTTTGTTTGTTTGTTTTTCTGTGCAGCATCCACAGGTATCACCTGGCCCACCCATAAAAATACCGGGTGGGTCGGGTACAGGTAATTTCCCCACGAGTCTTACTATTTAATCCTTTCCTGCAACAATTACTCAGGTACAGGCTTGCGAGGTACTAGTCCCTTTTTGCCAGTCTAATTTTGATTATTTAGGTTAACACATTGGGCTAAAAGTCGAGGTTAATTATTATCTAACAGTTTTTTTGAATCAAAGTTGCTAAGACTAAAGAAAGCATCTGAATATTGCTGTTAGCTTGTTGCTCCTGGCAGTAATTCCACGATCAACTTTTTAGATTGCCAATGGACCAAAAGGAATCTCACCTGAAAATTTATGTTGTTTGAGTACATCGGTCAATTGTGTGTAGTTTACAATTTCACAGGTATATACCGGACAACCTGAACCTAAGAGCATCTCCAAATACTCTTTATATGACATAAATTCTTTATTATAAAAGTTTATTTAGAAATAAGAGTCCAATAGATTCTTTATTCTTTAATATAAATTAAAAATGAGTTTGACTCTCTACATTTAGAAAGTCAAATTTCACTCTCTATCCTTTTAAATAATAATTGCAAGTTTTCTATGCTTTTATTTATATTTATCTCTCCTTGAAAAAACAATTTTATTTTAAATTGCAGTTTTCTTTTGAAAAAACATATTTTCTTTCCTAAAATTTAAAGAGTCCATTGGATTTAAATATAAATTTTGTTCTTTATATTTAAAAATCAATGAATGTTTTTTTTTTATAGAAGATGCCCTTGGATGCTCTGGTAAAGGAATTGGAGCTTTACAAGTTTTTCAAAACTCTGGATGCTGCAGTTGGAAGATTCTTTGAGATATCCAAGAATATAAACTCTCTGTAGTTTCCAAAATCAGGAATTGCACCCGCTAACTGTTGTTCCATAACGATAGCCCTTGAAGCTTCACAAGTTTTCCAAAACTTCTCGGTATGTTGTCAGTAAGAAAATTATTCGAGACATCAAAGAATATGAACTCAGTGCAGTTTCCAAAATCGTAGGTATGCACCCTTAAAGGCGTTACCCCATAAGCTTCAACTTGAAGCTTCTAAGTTTTCCAAAGCTTCTCGGTATGCTACCAGTTAGAAGATTCATTGAGACATCAATAGATGTCAGCTCTTTGCAGTTTCCAATTTGACTTGGGATTGGCCTAGAATTAAAGTCCTATACAACTGCAGGATTTGCAACTCACAGTAGTTTCCAATCTCTTTTGGGATATGACCTGACAGTTGTGTTTCATAAAGACGTAACTGTTGAATTCTTTTGAGCATTCCAATTGACAAAGGAATACTTCCAGAAATGTTGGTTTCAGGAAGCTTAATACAAGTTGGTGCAGTTTCCTATCTCCATTGGTAGTTCACCCTCCAGATAATTCCAACTTGCTCAAATTTCTGTAGCTTGCTCAATTCTCCAATAGTTTTTGGAATTTTCCCACTGATTGATTCTTGCAGAGTATTAGAATCGAAAACTTGACAAGTTTCCAAGCTAGAAGGAATTTTGCCTTTAAGAAAGTTGCGTGAGATATAAACTTTGCAATCTATTTAGCTGCATATATCCTTAGGATTTCACCTGAAGTAGTGTTACTGAGATCAATGAAGTGAGCTTGCCCCATTCTCCAAGTTGTTTTTGGATTTGCCCGTGAGATTGCAAGATGATATAGTAAGATTCTTCAAGGACTTAGAGAATTGAAATTTGAAGGCAATGACCTTCCAATTCTACTCCTTTCAGGCTTATATTCACCACTTCTCCCTTTGAGTTGCAGTAGATCCCAAACCATTTGCATGGACTGGAGTCTGCGGATTCCAATTTTTCAATGCATCAGCTGGCTGTTTAAACTGTTCTTCATGTTAAAGAGTTGGCCTGTTGTTCAATAGAATAACAAGTAGAAAGGAAAGAGAGTTTATTGACAGAACCAAGGTGATGAAGGGGAACATATTTGAAAAAAAAAACAGGCGATTCATTCAGTTGCATCCATTAATGCTTAGAAATGAAAAACAGGTAATTTGATTGGGATTGTGGAAGAAATATGCATCCACCCTATATAATGGTGCGAAAAGCTAAACGTGTGCCACACACACCACTTCATACGATGTCTTTAACAAACTAGGGCGCTGCCATAAACTTTTCTTGAAGTAACCAAATTGCCACCAAGCTCATCACTCACCTACAACTTCTCCTTTGCAAGTCCTGATCATATTTTATTTCACACTGCTTTATTGATCCATCCCTCTTAGCATCGTTTAATTTCACTAAAATTATTTTCAAAAGCATCACATATTCTTTATATGAATTTTCATTAGTCAAGTTGATCTCCAAAAAGCATTACATATTGCTTTTTATAATGCTCAACCCAGGCCAGGTTTTCAGGACTCCCAATCTGATGGAGACAGAGAATCAAAACATGGCCTGCCAGAGCTTTGAATGGATCAAAAATTGTTCGGCCACAAAGCTGGTTCACAAACAAAGCTTTAGGACAAGAGCAAGACAGGAAGTGGGCACTTGATAACATCAGCACTTGCTTTTTGCTGAATGTGGATTACCATTTATTATGTCCTGCAAATATACTAATTGAGCAAACCAAAAAAAAAAAAAAAAAAAAAAAGGGTCTTAGTACAGAAGTATCGTATAATTCATATAATCTATTCACTGAAACTTCTTTACCTATATTTTACTATTGGCAGATTTTACAATGAATGTATATCTTATGGAACTGTATCATGAATATAAGTTAAAGTAGCGATTTGCTCATCCCACTTAGACTTTTCTCATGGAAAATAAAGAAAATGAGATGTCTTTCATGATAAGGTAAGAAGCAAATTTTGATAGCAAAAAATTAATGTGAAATCTCATAATGAAAGCAAAGTTGTTGAGTACAAAAAGACAAAGGCAGATTTAACACCACAACAAATCCCACCATCCAATTAAAATTTGGTATTTATCGCTCCCAATCTCTTTAACCCACTTTCATTTCAAACCGAAAATGATCCAACCACGAAGATCTTCCATGCTTCTTCAAACAATATTTTCCCCATTACCCATAGGGTGATATTTTACTTCACCAAAGCTAGAATAACGCAATAATGTTAAATGGATGACGCAGATTGATTACATAAAAGAAGATGATGTTTTCTTTGAGGTGTGATGACAAAATAATAGAAATGGTTAATTATATGGCAAAATAAGAATTATCAAATACAAACTGTGTATTAGTTGCTTTGATATGCGTTTAAAGGTAAAATTTCGACTAAACTTTCTCACGGTGAAGACCAAAAAAGTTATGCTTACACTAACAATTTGCAATTTAAAAAAAATAATATGTTTACTACAACTGAGTCATATAATAGGCAATTTTTCAAAATTCATGTAAAATAACTACTCTGTCTTATATTTTTATCTGGTTGTATATTCAGTTGTAATATAGCATTACTCTTTAAAAAAATATGGCTTGATTACAATATTTTGTCCAAATCCTTCATAGAAAATTGTAAAAGTTTGTCTTTTAATTTTAATTACGTCACAAACTCGTATTTAAAAGAGAAATCAACACATAGTTGATATCAAATATATTAGAAAAACAATATTTCAATCAACAACTGTATTGCATATAAAACTGAAACATTTGTCTTTTAATATAATCAACGCTATGAATTGGTATTTTGAAAATTATAAATACAAATGATATGACTATATATATACCTTTACAGATTGCATTATCTAATTTGCTGGATATATTTAAGTGAATTTTTTTCCTATTTACATTAATCATTGATTAATTGCTTAGTTATCTTGATCTCAAATCCATTAATTCTTTGTTAGTCATGTGTTCCACATGAATTCCCTTGACTTATTGGCCAATTTTACCTTATCTTTCTCATAGAGGATAAGACTAGCATCCAAAATTGTCTTCTTATTCCATTTTCTCAGAAACTTGCTTGAAAAGGACTTCTCTAAAATTAATCGACATTATCTAGAACCAACTTAACAATGTGATATTATGTATAATATATTTTGATAGCACTTAACAACATTTGGATTTAATAATTTCCTTCAATTTCCCCATTAATTAAATATATCAACCTCAATTAAAAAGAATTCTTAAAATTATGACAAACATGTAAATATCATATTTATTTGTATGTTTTGATATAATGTGCCTTCAGCCAGATCGTTTAGAAGAGACACACAGTGTCAATGCCTTCTTTCCTACTTCGATACCATTTTCATAGGCCTATAGTTTCGACTCAATGGAACGCCCGGTGCACACCAACATCACACTTAAGAGAGGGTAAGCCTACACATATGCTATTCATCGCTCAAGGTCTACTAATTTCGTCTTGCTATGGACTCATCATGAAAGCAACTCCAACTCCGTTCAGTTAGTGTAGCGATGACCTAATCCTTTCTTCATTGTCGACTATGAAGAGGAATCCTAATGCCTCATGCACTCTCTTCTCACATAGCACATTCCTCCTAAGAGTCTATGAAACATTGCCAGTGTGCATGAGGAACAAACTTGACGCCTCAGTTTTCACACCCTATGTGAATGTTCCGCAACACCTTAATATATTTTTCCCTTTGAAAACATCAATTATGTAATTATTTGCTAATGTGTGTTGTTGCATCTTGATGTAATGTGAAATTAATTAATATCAGGTTGTTATCGATGTCTCACTGATAGCAACTTAACAACGTCGTAAATGTAACCCTCTCCTAGAAAAGACGAAAACCATTTTTATTACTTTTAAAATAGAAGCTTTCGATAGAACATATGTATCACTTTATTATAATATGTCGAATAAAACCTCACCCATATATATCAATTTAGAAATAAAAATAAAATGATCGCACAAATATATAAATTCATGTACGTTTATCTAGTTTAAATTTTATCCGAACATTAAATATATAAATTAGTAGACCACAAGCTTCTCTGTCATAAGACCCACTTGTTATAATAACTGCTTTGTACAAAAGTGCTTCTTAAAAAAATAATCCATACTTTAGAATCTAGTATTAGTTTATTACACAGACAAAGAAGTTATCTTGTTAATCCAAGCTTGGTCCTAGTTTGAGTTCAACTTTGTCCAAATTTTTGTTTTTTCCTTCCGATTTTATTTAAAATTGTTTAGACTTAATAAATGTACAATATTTATATAAACATAATTATAAGCTCTTATTTTATTCTAAAACCGTATCAACTTAATTGTCCTGTCTTTTATAATTCAATTTCATAAATTCGCTTTCATTATCCATTAATTAATACTTTCAAGCTTAAATTTTCTAAGCTGCATAATTGGGTTGCGTCATCACTATGAAACATATGGTCGATTTTTTGGGATCTTTCTTTTTTCAAACGGGACAAACATAGAGAGAACAACCGATTCCCTAAATGCTTTTTAATACTCTTAACAATAATGCTAGATGTACAAACAAATATTACATAGACTTCTATACAAACTGATGTGACAGAAAATGAATAAGAGTGAATACAAAAATTCAAATCTGTCACATTAGTTTATATATAAATTTTTTAATTTATTTGTAGTCTGGTATTATTCATTTCTTAATGTCCTGATTATTCATTACGGATTTCATAAGGCCAAAAACATTATGATTTGTCCAAGTAGAATATAATATTAATTACTTCTTTAACTATCATCATGGTGCATTTGAAAATTCTATATAGAAAAGTGCTTTTTCCCACCATGTTTTTACATATAGTTTGAAAATTTTTAAATTTTAAATTTTAAATGTTTTTTTGTTTTTTTTCTTTCAAAAATACCCTTTTGCTTCAAATAAATAATAAGGTTTGGATTAACATTTAATTAAGGAGATTATTTAAATTAATTAAGTTAAATTATTAGTTTAAGAGCATTTTCAATAGTGCTCTTTATTTTAAAGGGCATAATTTACATAAATAAAGAGTATCTTCATTAATTTCTAAATATAAAAAACAAAATTTGTATTCAAATCCAATTTTAAATTAAACTTAATAAATATGAGAGAGATTTAATAGGAGAAATAATTAATAATAAAACGCATAAAAACTTATAATTTATTAAATAAAATTAGGATAAAAAGTAAAATTTAACTCTCTAAATATAAAAAGTCTAGCTCTCTTTTTAATTTATATTTAAAAAATAAAAAGTTTATTGACTCTTATTTTTATGAACAAACTCTTTATAATAAAAAATTTGAATTATATAAAAAGTTTTATGAAAATATTTTAACTACGAATATTCGGATCATACCCAAGAGTTAAAAAAAGAAAAAAAGAAAAAGGGTTCTATAAAGATGGAGAATCCCAAGATAATCCAGATTTTTTTTTTTTAATTTGAATATTTTTTAAGATTCCTGAGGACCCACTAGGAAATCAATGATTTCTAGCCATTAAAAAATTGCAAAATAATTCACAAATTTTATTTTATTTTATTTCTTCTCAAAATAAATGATATGGCCTACACATGGACAATCAAATAATTTTAAGCTACAGCTCATTCTTCAGAGCTGTAGGCTACAATATTGACTATTGAGGCTTTGGTTTTATCTTATCTTCCCCTATCTTATGTTTTATTATATTATATTAAAGGGAAGTGAAATAATATAAATTTAAAAAATTGGAATATTAATAAAAAAAGCATGATAAATATGAAAATACTTATCGTTTTTATTTATTAAATTGAGTTTTCTTCAATATAATATTATATTACGTAGAATTTAAATTAATATGAGACAAGAATTTGATCAAATAATTGATTTTAAATTTATATTTTTTATAACATTATTTCATGAATGTGACAGAAGAATATATATATATATATATAATTGAATTCTCAATTAATATCTCTACCTAAAAATGGTAAAAAGGCAACAATAAAAGGTGACAATAAAATATTATGAGTAACCAAAAATATCCCATGCACTCAATTCTTAAATGTAACATTAAATATTTATTGATTTATTAATATTAAATTGAAGACAAACTATTAATAATTATAGACCAAAAAGAAAAGTTTACTTTTATATTTATTTATTTATTTTACATATTAAATTTACATTTATCCAGAATAAAATGGGCCCGACATGTGATTGGGCTCTGACGTGGAACCACCTCAATCCAATCTGTTGCTTTTTTCTTTTACTGTAAGAACAAAGTACAAGAGGAAATCCAGTATTATATTTTATTAACATTTTTAGAAAAAATCTTTTCAATGTAATATTTATTTAATCATATTTCAATATTTATGTTTAAAAAATTGATGTTAAATTCTTATTAGGGGAGCGTATGAATAATTTGATACGTTAATTTTATTTAGAACTTTTTTAGAGTAAATATTTATTAAATTTATCCCGTTCAATATTTGTCAATAATAACGCTTTTTAAATTGTAAATATATAACATAAGTAAGTAATATTAAATTAAAAAATTATAATTAGGTAAAGATTTTTCACGATTTTTAAAAAGTGTTATAAATCATTTTAAAAAACTTGTAATTTAAGAATATCTTATACATCATACTTATATCATAGTCATTAAATAAAAATTTATCATATATGTTTCGCATTTTATTCTAGTTTTGTAAATAATATTGCATTAATCCATGATTTGATTTACTCATTTAACTTTATAATTTTATAAAGCGTATGATAACCTTGAACGTCATCTATCTGTTAACCAATGTCGACTTTGGTTACGATGGATTTGCTATCGGAGTTCTAAGTTCTAATAAAATACTAATGTCCATATTGAAGGATTTTCACAATTATAATTGGGAATATTTAATAATGAATGAAATTCATTATTTAAAAAAAAAAGAAAAAAAATCTAAGAGGGGCAGAATTGTAAATAGATTGGAAAACGATGACTGTTTTCTAAACCTAAATCTCTCCCTCCGGTATAAATACCGCAACTCAAATCTCTCAATTCTCTTTCAGAGTAATATTTTGCTTCTCTTTCAATTATTAGCCAAACTCTCACACAAACACCATCTTCAAAACCGCCCTCTCTCATTAAATTATTGTAGCTTTTCAGGTATATTAAATCATATGCATTTTAATATTAATGTTCTTCCTTTTATACTTATTTTCGTAATTAATTCTTTCTCAGATTATGTTTTGTTTGTTTAATGATCTGGGATGGCTTCTAAACAGTGAAATAAGTTAGTTGAATCTGAAAGATGAGTTTTTTTTTTATCTAAAGTTTTGATATTGTGATCAAAGTTGTGATCTTTTTGTGTAATTCATTGATTGATCTGTGTGTCTGTTGGTGAAGAATCTGATTTTGAGTTTTATCTAGATTAATCTGGGTGTGTACACGTGGCTGTGTACATGGCAATGTGTTTGGTTGGAGATGACTCAGCTTGTGTTTTGTGTTTAGTGTTGTTTTGCAACATGGGTTTGTTTTATTTGCTTGAATGAGAACAAAAAATAGTAGGACATGGAGTTGTTTTATGGTGTACGTAACTTGAAAGTATTAGTATGTAGGGTATTTTGTTTTTAGGATTTATTCTTCTTTTGGACAATGTTATTGATGCATTGGATTGGAGTTGCTACGATTGTTCGCTGGTTTTGTTTGTTTTCACATGATTGGAGGAGTAATATTGATTTTTGGTTATGGTTTTTGTTGCGGTGAATTTGAAGTTTAACCGTTTATTCTTGGTGGTGGTGGCTTTTGATTGTGGTCTCACTTTCCTTTCGTTTATGTTTTGAATTTGTAGGTATTTCTGTATAATGGGTTCTAAATCGGTTGTGGATATGATAGAGGCCTCCTCAGGGGTTCATTTTTCTGGTTTTCATATGAATGGTTTGGAGGCTAGAAATACAGAAATGGGGTATGCGACAACTTCCACACCTGAGAACATGCATAAACAGCCTTTTGTCATTGGTAAGGGCTGCTGTAAAGTTTTATTTAAGCATCACTTACAATGTTTGGTTAAAGTGGCTTTTTAGTAATTGAAGCATGCCATGAAAACTTAAATTTAATGTGCTTGATAGTTCCTTATTATAAGCATCTACCTTATAATGTTTGTCAAACTACTGTTATTTGTGAGATGAGTGATATGCTTTTTAAACTTCTGATAAAAACAAAATGAATATTTTTCATGCAACCCCTTAGTCGCTGGGTACACTGCTAAGCAGCAATAAAGGAAAAAAAGGGAAGCTTGGTGGTGCACTAGGCTTTGTCTGAGAAATAAAAAGTAACATAAGCAGTGTGAATAGAACAATGTGAGAAGATGGCATGGTTCCATACTAGGTTGGATTTGTTGCTGTGTCATGTTCTGCACTATATGTACATATGGTTTCTGGTCAGAAACAAATTCTGTATGATGTAAACCTGCTTGCATGCTCAGACACATGCTTGGATGATTGCTGTGTCATGTGTTTGGTTCTGGTTAAGTACTGCTTTGCACATGTCAAATTGCCTCTCCTTATTTTCTTGCATTACTTTGTTTCTTATACGATGACATTTAGGGTAGCTTCTTGTCATTTATTCTAGTTCTGGCTTTAATGTTTTCTTCCTGTGGCAGGAGTTGCTGGAGGTGCTGCTTCTGGTAAGACTACTGTTTGTGATATGATTATTCAGCAGCTTCATGATCAACGTGTTGTACTGGTTAACCAGGTAAGGTTTCTCCTCATACCAAATTTTTTAATTTCTTAATTACTAACCACAGTTCCCATGTGTTGGACTTTTCTTTCAGATTTATGTATTAACTCAAGTTTTGTTCAGGGGCGTTTTGTCAATCACTTAGTGCTTAAGATAGTCAGAGACTTAAGTGAATTATTGCCTCCTCTCAATTTTCCTTTAACTAAACTAGATATTTTTAACAACTTTGTTTGTGTAGAACCAATGAAAAGTAGAACATTGGCAGTGGTGATATTAACAAGTCAAGTTAAGCTGAATATGAACGATTTATCCCTTAGATATATATTTCATTTGTGTTTCTTTGTTCATACATGTTTACCTTGTGTTTTAAATTCTTTTTAATAAAGAAGTTATGTTTGTTTGGCTGTTTAACTTTTGGCTTGTTTTCTGATCTTGTCTTAACTTTGTAGTCCGAGGAGTATAAATCTTGGTCTTTGTAAAACTTAGTATAACCGTTGACCTCTTTTTGAAGTTCTTTATTTTTTTTCTGTTTTTATCAAATATCATACTTTTCTTGTGACATCTTACATGAGATGGGCATGTTTTTTCATTAAATAAATATTTTATATGAATAATGTGGCAGGATTCTTTTTATCACAACCTGTCAGAAGGGGAACTTGCTCGAGTTCATGAATACAACTTTGACCATCCTGGTGAGAGCATTTCTGTAACGTAAATATGACTTTATTAGGAGACAATGATCTGTGCTGCATTTTCTTGTAGACGCTGGAATTTTAGATCAATGGTTGATGCAAGAGCATAAGCATTGTGCATGTCTTGATTCATGCGGTCATCTTATTACTTTGATGTATTGTTGTATCATTTCCTGAAACATGGAAACATTATGATATATATGTTGCAATTCATATAAGTTGGTTCAATGGCAAAAGATAGGCAAATCAAACTTTACTAGATTTTAACAGTAGAAAATGTAACCAAGTTCTCTTCTGTACAACTGTTTTCGTTCCCGAGCTTCTGCTTACTTAGACATATCTTTACCTGATATTGCTTTTACTGTCAGATGCATTCAACACTGAGCGGCTATTACAGTCTATGGAGAAGTTGAGGCATGGAAAAGCAGTAGATGTTCCAAACTACGATTTCAAGAGTTATAAAAACAATGTCTTTCCAGCAAGAAGGGTATATATTTTTTATGGTCCAAAAAAAAAGCCATTTGACATGTAATTGCCAGTGTTTTCTGCAAATTCCTTGCAGATATCATGGATATGGGTAAATACAATGTTTGGTTTTCTGTTCTTTCCCTTGAAGAGTTGATGCACCTCTTCCATACAACGGCTGCCATTCTCTCATTATTTTTTTGATATCTCTTTCTTGCATATCTTTAACAATTATTTAGCGAGGTCTTTGTCTTTAGGCTATGTAGTGAAGAGCTGTTATAAAATGTACTTTCACAATTTCACCCCATAATTTCTGTTTCTGTATCATAGGGATCAATAACTCTGATTGCTGTGTATCATCTGCAGGTTAATCCTTCAGATGTTATCATTCTGGAAGGCATACTTGTTTTCCATGATCCTCGCGTCCGAGAGTTGATGAACATGAAGATATTTGTTGATACAGGTTGTTTGTATTTCCATCTCCATAACTAGATGTTGATTTTAAGATATTAAAGTTACTATGGGAGTAAATTTTTACATGTACATGTAAACTTTAGAAAATGGAGTGGTACTGGATCTTGTTAAAGGCATTTTTCAGTACCAAGTTTAAAGCAGTTAATGGATTGGTTTACAGAAGGCTACATATGGAACATTGGCTGAGTCTCTAGCTCCTAAAAGATGGGATATTGTTCGGCAGGATGATTAACTGTTTATACATATGTAGGATTCTGTGTATTATGAAGTTGAACTAACTTAGTAGTTTCTGTGATGAGCTCTATTAAACTTGCTTTTGATTCCTGAAACTTACATCTTTCAGTACCTGAAGTAATACAAAAGAATTTACTTGGTACCTAAAACAGAACTGCTAAACTGCATGGGCTTCGCTTTGGTTTCTACAGATATTTTTCATTTCAAAATAGTGAAACAATTTCTGTCGATGTTTCATCAAAAGATCACTTTAAATTTTAGGAATGGATATTACATCGCTTCATGGTGTTACTAAGTTGGGCTATCACTTCACATTTTAAAATTTTCAGTGCAGATGCTGATGTACGTCTGGCAAGGAGAATAAGGCGTGATACTGTTGAGAAGGGTAGAGATATAGCTACAGTACTTGATCAGGTTAGAACTTTCAAGTCTATTTATTGCATTAGAATGAAGTTTAATCTGGGACAGTGATGATATATATTGATTTTAGGCATGCTGCTTTATCATATTTATTGGAAATAGTAGGGAGCTCACTTCTTGAATTTATGGCTTTTTGGGTAGAGAAAGTTATTTAGCATCCTAAAAACTATACCTATTTAAATAGGTTGTATGGATAAGTTCTCAAATTTAATTGGGATTTTGTTATCTAATTTGTCCGTCCTTCAATTATACTCTAGGAGGTTAAAAGGTTCCAATCTATTCTGTAAATACTATTCAAGTTTTCTTATTTTTGCATAATTGTCAATTCTTCACAAGAAAAAAATGGTTTTCGCCAATCTTCTGCATTCAAGCTAATTTTGATTTTAAAAGTGGACTTTAGCTCGTGTGAGGTTTTGAAATATATCCTTTATAAATATTAATACTTAGTTAATTTGGATACAGTACTCGAAGTTTGTGAAGCCTGCTTTTGATGACTTTATACTTCCAACAAAAAAGTATGCTGATATCATTATTCCTCGTGGAGGAGATAATCATGTGGCCATTGATTTAATTGTGCAACATATTCGCACAAAACTTGGCCAGCATGATCTTTGTAAGATATACCCTAATTTGTATGTCATTCATTCAACATTTCAGGTATCACCTCTTTCTTAACCTCTGACTTACTTTATCAGACATTTATGTTGTACATTTTTCTTGTTATTTTTGGGTTATAATATTTGCTGCTGGTCTCATGCAGATTCGGGGTATGCATACCCTCATACGTGATTCTCAAACAACAAAACATGACTTTGTCTTTTATGCTGACCGGTTGATTCGTTTGGTGGGCATATGCTACTTTGTTTTGGTGGATTTGCTTCATGCTTTCTTTACTCAGTAATAGATGCAATGATTTTTTTTTTTTCCTTTAGTATGTTTATTCATCAAGCCTAGTGCACCTTTTCCAGGTTGTTGAACATGGACTGGGGCATTTACCATTTACGGAAAAGCAAGTGATTACTCCAACTGGTTAGCACATGTTATTCAATGTTGTATTGGTGATCTTCCTTTTTTTTTTCTTTGGTACAGAGAATCCAAAATCATCTTCTTCTTTTTGTATGCTTATATGTGATTTTTATCTTTTCTTGTAAAATAAGAATGGTTTCTACATCCTGCAAGATATTAATAAATTTTAGCTCTATGTTTCTCAACTTGGTTTTAGCTTTGAGGTGTTGAAAATGGCAATACTAAGGTCTGGGATAATAATAAATTTTTACTGTACCTTTTTTGGTATGTAGAGGCTGTAGTCATCATTATTGCTGTTTTACAAAATTCTCTTCTTGTTGTGAATGCAGGATCTGTATATACTGGTGTAGATTTCTGTAAGAGGCTATGTGGTGTCTCTGTTATCAGGAGGTACATGTCTAGTCTCAAATCTTTGAAGTACTGTATTCAGGTTTTTTACTACACACATTGAAAATCTACTTGGATCTAAAGTAGTCAGTAAAATTTGTCTCCTTATCTGAATGGGGGATCGTGTAATGTTTATCTGGTAGAGTGAGGGTTTGCTAAGTTTAATTTTACCTTGTTTGAAGAAATGCTGAGGATACTAATACATATTGTTTTTTAGAAAATATCTTGTTGGAGCATGGTGGGGTCCATGTACGTTCTAAGTTGGAAAGACAAGGAACTATTATATGTACTTATCCTTCTCATTGGTCATATATCATTATGGTGTCAATGACATTGATGTAACAAAAAGTGTTGTGGAAATGATATACCAATGGTGGCGGTTGTACAAGGGTAAAGCAAGGTTTAACTGTTATTAACTATTTCATAAGTAGAGTGTAACTCTCAGCTTGTTGATCCTGTACTAGGGATATAATAATACCCACTTTGCCATTAACTTCTTGTTTGTGTTATGACTCCTTTCCTTTCCTTTTTTCTTTTTCCTGATTTTGTTTTTTCTTGTTTCCCTTTTCATATGATGCTCAACAACTTGTTGATACACCTTTTAAACGGATGCAAGTGGTGAGAGTATGGAGAATGCTTTAAGAGCATGTTGTAAAGGTATCAAGATAGGGAAGATTCTTATTCATAGGGAAGGTGACAATGGTCAGCAGGTATGCAAAGTTCCTTCCCTCTTTTCTTTGTGTGTCTCCATTTCTGTATTAAGTTCTGAACTTCTATTGGTGTAATGCTTTTCCAGCTAATCTATGAGAAATTGCCGCAAGACATCTCAGAGAGGCATGTATTATTATTGGATCCTATTCTAGGGACAGGTTAGTTTTTTTAATGGTAGAAAATCTGAATCTTGTTACTTTTACATGCTTTACATTTTTCACTTTTCTTCACCTTTGTTAATGCTTTTGATTTAGTACTCATTATAGCCCGTGTGTTTTCATTTGCAAGTTCTTCCTCTGATATAGGGTAAAAGCCAATTGACCGGCTAGGATTAAACAAATACAAATGTCATTCTTTTTACGTTTAATCTTTATAGGTAACTCGGCTGTTCACGCTATTTCTTTACTTATAAGCAAGGGTGTGCCGGAGTCCAACATTATATTTCTCAATCTCATATCTGTAAGTAAAGTTAAATTCTTCAGTCCTGTTTAATTACTATCTCATTCAATGTTTCCTTTTGGAATTCCCCTTTCTGATGACTTTATTTGGAGATATTCTCATCCATGCTACAATTTTTCTCTGAATTTCACCAGGCACCTCAGGGTGTGCATGTGGTTTGTAAACGTTTCCCGAGAATAAAGATTGTGACTTCCGAGATTGATATTGGTTTGAATGAAGATTTCCGTGTCGTTCCTGGCATGGGCGAGTTTGGAGACCGGTATTTTGGTACGGATGATGATGACCAACAAATGTCAACCCCCCCTTTTTCCTCCACCACAACAGTTTAACTAGCCTGCCAGTCATTTCTCAGATGATCATCATCCGCAGAAGTTGAAAATCGACATTTTTAACTTTGTTGTGTGGGCATCATGTTTTCTTTTTTCAACAATTTTGATTTCGTCGAACCTAGAGTTTCATTTTTGGATATCCTTTTTCTTTTTTTCTTCTTTCTGAAACATTTTGAGTTACATTGGGGGGTGTTTGAGTACATTTCTTTCAAGTTCATAAATACAATAATCTACCAGGGGTTAAAAATACCAACACTCATTAGTTAGTGGGTTTTCTTCTTTTTGCCTTTGTTATACCGCTACTCAACCCCCATATAGAAATTGCTTTGCATTCGCTTGGCTTATAAGAGGAGGGACACAAAATCAAACTGCTTGACAAGCCTCCCTCTGATATATGTATTTATGAACCAAAACATTTATACAATTCCATGCTACAGTTTTGAACCCCGGATCATTTTTCGCTTGTTCATTTATTATTTTCAACATTTTTCTTCTCCGTTGATCGAATTTGCCTATCGGGGCCTGTATTGATTCTCATATATAATGCTTGAACAATAAGTTTGTAGAAAAAATTTTGTGGCTGAGATGCTGAAATTAGTAGCATCCATAAATTGCCCTTTTGTATGTTATGCAATTAATTGAGGGATGAGCTGAGCTTTTCCACACAATATTTTCAGGTTTATGTGAGCAGGATAATAGTTATAATAGTTTATATATCTTAAGTTCTTAACTGGATAGAGGCCACTTGGCTAAGAGAGTGATCACACATTGCTTTATCCGAGGATGATAACCTTCGTTGGGCTAGTCTTTTGACACGTGTTGATGCATGGGGTGGCTTGGATTTTGTTGGTATATTCCATGCTAGTTGATCTATATAGTGTGGTGCTTGTGTAGTTTGTTTTTGCGTTTTCGTCCTCTACGTATTTATCCTTCTTTCCAACTCCATCACCTTAAGCTTTAACCATGTCTGCCTTTGTGGGAAAGTATGCAGGTATTTTTTCTCTTTTATCTCTTTCTCTGTCAGCTTTATAGAACAACTTTCAAAAGATCATTCTCATTCAAGTCTGGTCTTTCATGCATGTGTTATAAGGACTGGCTACGTATTTAATTCATGAAATAACAAGAAGCCGTGTTCCGACGAAAGTATATCTTCAGTAGGATTGATGCATGTGCGTTTGTTCGACACGATGCATATATAAGTCCTCTTTATAAGAGGGAATTTGTCAAATTTAAAGGAAACAAATATCAGGATACGTAATGAGATTATTCTTAGGCTTTTAGATAAATTTGAGGTAAATTTGAGTGATGTTACGAGTTATTGGTGTACCCTTTTGCCTAATAAGAAACTACAAATGATGATAAGATTCAATCGTCTTCTTTTGTAAAATCAAATAAGGCAATGCATTAAGGAGTCCAATATTGTGACCTGAACTTCAATACAAGGCTAACAATATCAGCGTTAACGTTCCAGATGAACTTATCAAGAATGCCAAGTACATTGCCACTCCGGGGAAGGGTATTCTGGCTGCGGATGAGAGCACAGGCACCATCGGGAAGCGCCTGGCGAGCATCAATGTCGAGAACATCGAATCCAATCGCCAGGCCCTCCGCCAACTCCTGTTCACCTCTCCAAACGCCCTCTCTTTCCTCTCAGGAGTCATCCTGTTTGAAGAAACTCTTTACCAGAAAACTTCAGATGGGAAACCCTTTGTTGAAGTCCTCCAGGAGAACAATGTAATTCCAGGTATCAAAGTTGATAAGGGCACTGTTGAATTAGCTGGAACAAATGGTGAGACCACGACGCAAGGGTTTGATTCGTTGGGAGCTCGGTGCCAGCAATACTACAAGGCTGGTGCAAGGTTTGCAAAGTGGCGTGCAGTGCTGAAGATTGGCCCCAATGAGCCATCCGAATTGTCAATTCAACAAAATGCACAGGGCTTGGCTCGTTATGCTATTATTTGCCAGGAAAATGGATTGGTCCCTATTGTTGAGCCTGAAATTTTAACTGATGGAAGCCATGACATCAAAAAATGTGCTGCTGCAACTGAAACTGTTCTTGCAGCTGTTTACAAGGCTCTGAATGACCACCATGTCCTTCTTGAAGGCACTCTCCTGAAACCTAACATGGTCACTCCAGGCTCTGACAGCCCAAAGGTAACATTTACTACTACAAATATTCTTAATTTCTTATGGTTTCACTCTGTACCACAAGAAAGTACTGACCTCTAACATTATGTTGTTTCTCAGGTGCCAGCAGATGTGATAGCAGAGTACACAGTGACAGCACTTCGCCGGACAGTCCCACCAGCGGTGCCGGGGATCGTGTTTTTGTCAGGTGGGCAAAGTGAAGAAGAGGCAACGGTGAATCTAAACGCAATGAACAAGCTAGAAGTGCTGAAGCCATGGACACTTTCATTCTCGTTTGGGCGAGCATTGCAGCAAAGCACACTCAAGATATGGGCTGGAAAGAAGGAGAATGTGGGCAAAGCTCAAGAGGGATTCTTGGCAAGGTGCCAGGCCAATTGTGAAGCCACTCTTGGGAAATATACTGGTGGCAATGCAGGTGGATTGGCCTCTGAGAGTTTGTATGTGAAGGGTTACAAATACTAGAGGCCTCTCTCTCTCTCTCTCTCTCTCTCTCTCTCTCTCTCTCTCTCTTTATATATACATATATATGTGAAAATGTTCTATGTTGAATGTAACTTGTATTTAATTCTCTTCTCTTTAACTATGCTTACTTTTGTCACGTATTAATTCTACAAATTGTTGTCAACATTTTAAGAGTTGATTATATATTTTTTCAATCGATTTTCTTTTAGAAAAATCAAACAATCGGGTTAAAACAATATCACACAACAAATAAAAATTGAGACACAAAATTTACGTAGAAAACTCTCAAACAAATTGAGAGAAAAACCACAGACAAGTAAAGAAAGATTTCCACTATAGCAAAATATGAGTTATAACAACTTCTCTCTAAATACAAAGAGAAAAACAAATAAAATTCACTCTTGAAATATGAGAAATAACTTTTTGCTACAAGAAAAGGAATGAGAAAATTCTAAAAGTGATAACTCGTCTCTATTGAGTTCCTACACTCCTATTTATAGAAGTGCAATTTCTTGGCTTGGCAATTAATATTTCTCACCGTCTTTGATAGCCACCATCTTTGACCGTTTAAGTTTTAAAAAGTGAGTTTACAACTCACATTTCTCTTTTCATGGAAACTTCGTTAATGACAATTATTTAAAATATCAAAGAAGAATTTATAATAAAAAAAAAGAATATAGAATATCAAATCAGGGAAGTAACAAATATCGAATCTTACTTTTGTAGAATAATAATGTGAGTTAAAACAAAGAGACCTAAAACAAAATAGATAGTGTGGACTTGAAATTTAAAAGTAAATATGTAAGGGTTTAATTTTAGAGCGACAATATCTACTTGGTTAACTATCATTAAGTGATCGGATGAGATGATATGAACTCTTGGATGTATTACTTAAGAGGTCTTGAGTTCGATTCTCTTTGGTTACTAGTAAAGATGATCATTGAAGGGTTTATTTGATCGTTAACTTCAGAATTTCGAGAGATTAGTCGAGGTATTACTTGATTGAAGTATGAATCTACCAATACTTTGCCTCTAGACTTTTACAAATTTGTTTTGGGTTCACGTAAACATCTTTCACCCAAATATTTCTAGTGAATTAAGAGACGAATTAGGGATTTTGGATGTGAGATTGTGACTCCATTTTTGCAATAAAATTGTATTTTAGCATTTCCTAATTGTAAATACCAAGTCAAAGTAGAAAAGAAAGACTTAAGAGACGTGGTGGGAAACTTCCTAGATCGATGACATCTTTGATTGCGTTAATAAATAGGCTAAAAGGGAAACTTACATGAGTAGGGTACAATTGGATTGGTTGAATTTATTGCATGATACCTACTCCTTGTACCAATCTTCTACACAAAGACTTTTGATCTTCTTTTGCAAAACCCCCAAAAAAATTATATAGAAAGAAGAAACTTAATCTTTGCATCCAAAGCTCAATCTTTCTATGGCTCACAACGTCAAGTCCTCCACCTCCACCACCACCACCGCCAAGTACTCCTCCTCCACCACCAGCAGCAGCAGCAGCAGCAGGAGGTCCACCACTAAGCCCAACACCAGCACCAACAAAATAGACCATGGCCAAAAGCATAAGAAGATTGTAACTTCTTCATCAGCACCAAAAGCTCAAACCAGTCACGGCACACACCACCACCACCACCACCACCACCACCAGGAGGTCCACCACCACCACCATCATCATCAACAAGTATCAAAGCCAAAAGCGCCAGGACGAGCCCTCACTCAACCAAAGCCTAAAGTAGCCATGGCACATGCCGCGGCCACCATCAAATCCACGACCACCGAGGCCACCATCAACTTAGGACATGGAGTAGGACTCAAAGTGGTAACCAAAGAAACAGTATTCAAAGGTGGAAAGATAGCTTATAACAATTAATGGAATTCAAGTTCTCAATTTATAAAGGTAACAAAGTAAAAAAAAACTATTTTTTCTGAAGTTTTTATATATGTATATAAATTTCCCGTTTAATACTTCTTTAGTTGACTGAATGAAAACTGTGTTTGCATATTCAGGAGTTGGATGCTGCAGATATGAAGCAATCTTTTGCAGAATCTGTACTCGGATTCATCAGAACTTGTAGCATGTTAGGAGATTATGTTGAGTTTGTTTTTTTTTTCGGTTGTACTTGGTGAACAAAATAATAGAATTATCTCATTATGTTGAGTTTTTTTTTTTAAAGTTTCTAATCCAACGCAATGGTAGGTGAAATTGCAGTGCCATAGAATTTCTCTAGCTCCTTTATTCATTGATCATTACGTTTCAGCCCGTCCACACCTCCACCAAATCATCCACCGTCCACACCTCCATCAAAACCTCCACCTTGGCCAGAACCACGGTGGCCTGGAAAAAAATAATTTATGTACAACATAATCACCTCCCAACTTAAAAATTCTCAAATCATTTTTCCCAACTCAAATTCTCAGTTGCTCTACTCAAATTAAAATACAAACTCAGAATTTTTTTTTTTTAGTAATCCAGTAATCTTATAGAAAAAGGAAGGGACTCCCCTCCAACGAAAACACCTTGGGGCAGGCCAAGGCAGCAACAAAACAAGAAGCAAAAAGGATAGTTCCTTTACAATCAAAGGATCTTGTGAAGGAAAGATCCTTTACAAGAAAGAAAACTTACAGACACAAACATAAGCAAAGAAAAGACAGCATGCCCAAGAGGACCTAATGCAGCGAATCTGCAACCAGCACCTAGCAAAACTCCACAGTCCAGCTATCCCCCTTTATGCCACCTACAATCATCATAATACAGAGTGGTTCTCCTCCAAAAACGCAACACGAACTGCAAGCGGAAGAATCAGCCATTTCCTTCACCATTCTGCCTAAGCCTAACCAAACAAAGCAAAAACAAAACATAGGCATTCCTGTGAAGAGCTTCCACAACAGACAAGCACATAACTTGGTTTATTCAAGGATTTACTTCACATTTAAACAATAGAAGTGATGTAAAACAAAGTAGATAATATTAAGAGTGATGCTATGGGTACTAACGGATGGGTACTAATCTGTGTACTAACTAAAGCATAGTACCCGTACTATGCATATAGTACCCGTACTATGCTTTAGTTAGTACACAGATTAGTACCCATTCATTAGTACTCAAAGTATTATTCTAATATTAACATGAAACTTAAAAGTAAATCTGTGCGGGTTTAACTTTAAAGCGACAATATGTACTTGATTAACCATCATTGGGTGGTCGGATGAGACGGTAGAGACTTTTCAATGTATTATTTAAGAGATCTTGAATTCGATTCTTCTTGATTACTAATAAGGTGACCATTTGAGGGTTTAGATGTGACATTGTGACTCCACTTTTGTAATGAAATTGTATTTTAGCATTTTCCTAAATTAAATACTAAATACCAAGTCAAAGTAGAAAAGAAAGACTTAGGGTTTGCTTACGAGTTTTTTTCCCTTTGGTTTTGAGGGGTTTTTAATTAGAGTGGTTTTGAAGTGTTCTAAATTTATTACTTGTCAGATTTTTTTATGCACTAGTTTTAACTGGTTCAAAAACTCCCTAAAACCGATGTAGTGTATTTTTTAGGGGTTTATAAAATAACCTAAATCGGAGTGTTTTAGTTGGTTTTAAAATTTTATTCCACAAATATCCTATCTACTACAAAACTATCCCAATTATATCTAAACAAAAAAATTAACCATATTATGTGCTCTCCATCCATATTAAATATAAAATAATTTTAAGAAATCATAAATTTTTTTTTTTATTAAAATCTCATTTCTAGATGCTTTCTTGGAAAAGTGAAGCTATAATTTTTCAATGATTCCAAGTGCTACAAAGAATGACGAAGAAGGATAAAAAGACTTTATCACATTTGAAGTTACAAAATGCTAATAAGTAGAAAACAAATAAAGAATCCTTACCTTGTAATTGAAAAAACAAAGCTCCCAAGTATTGGTTGAAGTTAGGGTATTCTTATGGGTATACATGTAAATTTATCATTTTAAAAAACTGTAAGAACCATTGAAAAATAAATTCCCAAGCATATGTTAGGTGTTTTTAAAAACCGTTACTAAAAACTCCTCAAAACCGTTATGATAGTTTACTCTCAAAACTGCTACGGTGGTTTATCCTCATAACCGCTACTATGAAACTCCTAAGCAGACCCTTCTGCTTAGGAGTTTTTTTCCACTAGTTTTGAGAGGTTTTTAATTAGACTGGTTTTGAGGTGTTCTAAAACCATTACTTGCTAGATTTTTTATGTACTGATTTTGACAGGCTCAAAAACCCACTAGAACTAGTGTAGTGTATTTTTTAGGGTTTATAAAACACCCAAAATCAGGGTGTTTTATTTGGTTTTAAAATTTTTTTTCACAGATACCCTATCCACTACGAAACTATCCCAATTATATCTAAAAGAGAAAAAATTAACCATATTATGTGCGTCTTCAACCATATTAAATATAAAATAATTTTAAGAAATCATAAAAAAAATTATTAAAATCTCATTTCTAGATGCTTTCTTAGAGAAGTGGAGGTACAATTTTTCAATTATTCAAGATGCCGCAAAGAATGGCGAAGAAGTATAAGGAGACTTTATCAAATCTGAAGTTACAAAATACTAATAAGTAGAAAACAAATGAAGAACCCTTACCTTATAATTGAAAAAACAAAATTCCAAGTACTGGTTGAAGTTTGGGTATTTTTATGAGTAAATATGTAAATTTATTATTTTAAAAAACTGTTAGAACTGTTGGAAATTAAACTCCAAAGCACAGGCTGTGTATTTTAAAAACCGCTACTAAAAACCTCTCAAAACTGCTATAATGATTTACTTTCAAAACCACTAGATAGTTTACCATAACCTGTACCATGAAACTATCAAGTGGACCCTAGAGAAATGGTGGGAAACAACCTAGATTGATGGCATCTTTGATTGCTTTAATAACAGGCTAATAGGGAAACTTAAATAAGAAGGCTACAATTTCATTGGATTAATTTATTGCATGATATTCACTTATACCAATCTTCAACACAAAGCCTTTTGATCTTCTATTGCAAAACCCCAAGAAAATTATATAGAAAGAAGAAACATTTAATCTTTGCATCAAAAGCTCAGTCTTTCCATGGCTCATAACTCCAAGTCCTCCACCTCCACCACCGCCAAGTACTCCACCACCACCACCACCACCACCACCACTAAGCTCACCACCACCCCCAACAAAATAGACCATGGCCAAAAGCATAAGAAAATTGTAACTTCTTCATCAGCACCAAAAGCTCAAACCAGTCAAGGCACACACCACAACCACCAGGTTCACCATCACCACCACCACCACCACCCTCACCATCATCAACAAACATCAAAGCCAAAAGCTCCACGAAAAGCCCTCACTCAACCAAAGCCTAAACAAGCCGTGGCACATACCCCGGCCACCATCAAATCCACCACCGCCCAGGCCAGCTTCAAGTGGGGACAAGGAGTAGATGTCAAACTGGTAACCAAAGAAGCAGTATTCAAAGGTGGAAAGTAGCTTATATCAATTAATGGCATGCAAGTTCTCAAGTTAAAAAGGTTATCACAAAACAAAACAAAAAAAAAAAAAAAAAAAACTTTTTTTCTGAAGTTTTTTATATATGCATAGAAAGTTTCTGTTTAATATTTCTTTAGTTGACTGAATGAAAATTGTGTTTTCATATTCAGGAGTTGGATGCTACAGTTGTGAAGGAATCTTTTGAAGAATCTATACTGGGATTCATCAGAACTTGTAATATGTTAGGAGATTACGTTTTGTGTGTGTGTGTGTGTGTTTGTACTTGGTGAACTAAGTAACAGAATTATCTCATTATAACTGTGGTTACTGGTTCCAATGCCTTCTAAATGAAATGACAATTTGTTCTTCAAAACTTTAATTTGTAACTTTCTCAGTGAAATGAAATCAAGTTTCTAATCCAACGCAATGGGAGATGAAATTGAAGTGCCATAGAATTTCTCTGGCTCCTTTATTCATTCATTATTACATTTTAGCCCCCCGGAATAAAATTTTCTGCTACTTATGAGATCGTGTTCTTTTAATATTTTCTGGCAACTCTTCATATGCCAGCAGCTTACTCCCAAGTCCCATATTCAAAAGGAAAACGAAAGCACATTATTGAAAGGTGTCGGTTTCTATAGATGATAAATTTTGGTCTTAATCTTTTGTTTTTGATCAAGTCAAACAGACCCACATCTGAGAAGTATGACAGCTTTGGTAACATTACCTTAGCTTCCAGTAACAAAGCTACTCTCTCACAGATATAATAAATTAATCCCAAGATGATGCAAGAATCGGGGAGGTAGCTGACGTTGTTTTAACAATTTCTTCTTGGCGTCTTTTGTAGTTCACTGCATAGTAATATGTGAAAAGCAGAATGTGTGAAATAAATATGTTGGGGAACTTTGTCGCTGTTAAAACCGTGTAGACTCCACCACCTGCCACAAAGTTTGAGGATTGATTGCTTTAATAATAGAGGCTCAAGGGGCAACTTAAATAAGAAGGTTACAATTTGATTGGATGAATATATTGTATGATGATTATACAAATCTTCAACACAAAACCTTTTGATCTTCTATTGCAAAACCCCAAAAAAATTGGGTCCATTTGGTTTGTAATTTTGAATAGGATTTTAAAAATAATATTGAATAGTTGAATAGAGTGATTATTACGAGATAAAATTTAAAAATTAATAAAAAACAATATAAGTTTGCTAATTTAACTAAACACCCTAATATATAATTTTTTTATAAATGACAAAAACACTCACACCCACCCACAGTGCCAGATTTTGGCCACCACCACTGGAATCTGATTAGAATCTAGTGTTATGATGCAAACCGGTCGGATCTGACCGGACGTGCATCGATCTGACCTTTTCCGGCAGAATCCACTATAGATTTGGCCTTTTCCGGCCAGATCTACCACATATCTAATCGGAAAATGCTAGATTGACGGTCATATCTCAGATCTAGCCGTCAACGACGGCCAAATATATGGTCGTTGTTGTCGGTCAACGAAGGCTAGATCGGTGAATTACCGACCAGTTCCGGTTGTTTGTAAGCCGTTGTGACAGATTCCGGCTAGTACCAACGGTGATTGCCGGAATCTGGCAACTATGGGTGGGTGGAGGTGTTTTTGTTAATTTTAAACTTTTTTTCTGGGGGTGTTTAATTAAATTAATAAACTTAAAGGGTCTAAAAGTAATTAAAAAAATATAATAATATTTCCTAAATAATTAAAAAAATAATTATTTTGGGAATAGGGTATGAAATAATAAATCAAACGGACCCAAAGGACTTTTTCCCACCCAAAAAATGGCTTAATGGTACTTTCTCACTCATAGACTTTTAAAATACCACTTTACCACCCAAATTATAAATTTGTTAGTAATTTTTATTATGACGAAGGATAGAATAGTCAAAAGCTAGGTAAAAGGAAGGGTAGAATGGTCATATTACCGCTTTGGCCTGATACCTTCTCAAACCCTAATCGCCGGTTTAGGCGGTTCGGCATGATTCCGACGTCATTGATCAGCGTTGTCTCTACCTTCAGCTTCCCCATCCTTCATTCACAAAAACCACTCATTTTCCCACCACACCAAGCGCGCCAATCATAGGCCACCATTGGTTTTTTGTTCACGTGACCATTGAGCTTCTAGGCCAGATTTTGATCGATTTGGTTGCCAAAAATTCCACCTGAAGCCACTTGTAGCATCAACGACACCTCCTCTCTAAAAGCCCCATCATCTTAGACCTTGGTTGTTCACCATTCATCGAACACCAACCATTCAATAAAAGAACTAAACCACGACCGCCAACGATTTGAGAACTACCAAGGTTCAGATTGTTAGGGTTATTGAAAAGGGATGACCGATGATTCGTTTAGTGGTAGAAGGTTAGATTATGGTTGTCAAAGTTGATTGGAATCGTGCGCAAAAGTTTGATTTGCGGTGGTTGGCGATTAGGGATTGAAATTTGGTGGGGTTATTTTTGTCTTTGCAATCAAAATTATTGTATTTAAAGGAAATTATTAACAGAGTTTGTATTTTGGGTAGGAAAGTATTATTTTAAAAGTCTCGGGTGAGCAAGTGCCATTAAGCCATTTTGTTGGGTGGGAAGAAGTCCTTTGCTCAAAAAATTATATAGAAAGAAGAAACATTACTTTGCATCAAAAGCTTAGTCTTTCCATGGCTCATAACTTCAAGTCCTCCACCTCCACCACCGCCAAGTACTCCACCACCACCACCACCAGCAGATCCACCACTAAGCTCACCACCACCCCCAACAAAATAGACCATGGCCAAAAGCATAAGAAAATTGTAACTTCTTCATCAGCACCAAAAGCTCAAACCAGTCAAGGCACACACCACCACAACCAGGTCCACCATCACCACCACCACCACCACCATCACCATCATCAACAAACATCAAAGCCAAAAGCACCAGGAAAAGCCCTCACTCAACCAAAGCCTAAACTAGCCATGGCACATGCCACGGCCACCATCAAATCCACCACCGCCAAGGCCACGATCAAGTTGGGACAAGGAGTAGATGTCAAAGTGGTAACCAAAGAAGCAGTATTCAAAGGTGGAAAGATAGCTTATATCAATTAATGGCATGCAAGTTCTCAATTTATAAAGGTATCAAAAAAAACCTTTTTTCTGAAGTTCTTATGTATGTATAGAAATTTTCTGTTTAATATTTCTTTGGTTGACTGAATGAAAATTGAGTTTTCATATTCAGGAGTTGGATGCTGCAGATGTGAAGGAATCTTTTGCAGAATCTATACTGGGATTACAGAACTTGTAATATGTTATGAGATTATGTTGAATTTTTTTTTTTTTTTTGTTGTTGTTGTTGTTGTTGTACTTGGTGAACAAAATTAGAGAATTATCTCATTATATTAGCAGACGTTTGACGGATCTTGTAGATTTGATTTAGCAAGGCAGTTTTTCCGACTCCCCCTTTCCCATACAGGCCAATAATCTTCACTTGATCTTCTTCATAACATCTCCAAACTTCATGAAATTTTGACTCTAAACCCACCGTTAGTTCAGAAGGTATTTGATCATACATTGGATCATCCTTTCTCTGATCAGCCACCTCCTTAAATTCTCTACCTTTTTCCTTCAACTCACTCACAACTTCCAGCTTTTGAGCAACTCTCTTCCCGAACCTGAAGCTTGCAAACTTGTAGTTTTTGTAACAAAAGCCTCCAAGACATAACCTCTCAACTTCATCAGAGCTGTCTGTAATCAGTTTATCAACATCGCTTTCTGTCTTTTCCACCCTCGTAAACCACCCTTGCACTTTGTCCAGCCGTTCCCTTTGTGGTAGTTGTTCCTCTTTTTTAACTCTCCGAAACACATCGTTCCTTGCATCACTCAATATTTACAATTCAGTAAGTAAGGTATCAAGATTTTTTTTGAGTTCACGTTTATACTATAATTTTTTAGAAACATAATCTATACAATTTAATAAAGGGGCAAGAATTGTGTCATCAGCTGGTTGTGGGATTGAATTGCAGTTAGCCATAGTGGATAAGATTTCTAATATATAGGAGAGGGAGTAGAGAGTGACGAGTTACAGGCAGTTGAAAGATTCAAAGGAAGAAGCACTAGAGAGAAGTAGAAGATGAAGAGCATGTAAGGGAAAGGACAAAGCTTCTCAGGTCTTGAGAGGAAGCCTTGACAAACTGCCATGGTGGTGGATCACATAGCTACCATGAGGACTAAAGTTAATTTGAGACTGTAATTTATCTTTTAATCACTTATAAGTTTAAAAATAATCAACTTTGAATAAAATCCAAGAAGTGTTTATTTTATTTAATTTCAAGATAATTTTTGCTTATAAGAGAGAGTAATATAATTAATATTCATAAAACATAATAGTCTATTAAATTAGCAACGTGACATAAATACAACTTCTAATATCTCTTCTCAGGTTTGATGTACATAGTTAGGGTTTGTAACACACCATTTCTAACACTCTCCTTTACACTCGGTGTGCACAACCAGGGTCTCGCAAACCCATCACCACGTTCCTTCTCTCACACTTGACGTGCACGACCAAGGTGCACAAACCCACCATCAACCCAAAGAAACGTGGCTCAATACCTATGGGTGCGTTTGTTTGTCTATTTTTCCCTATCCTATTCGTATAATTTCTAAAATACACATTTGTTTCCCTATTCTGAAAATACTATAATATTTTATTCAATCTTTTTAACCTCCTAAGTTTGTTAATTTAACTAAACACCCCCAAAAAAAGTTTAGAAATTGACAAAAAAAGGCCCACCCACTCACATTTGCCAGATTCCGGCAACCACCGTCGGAAGGTGACCGGAATCAAGTGTAATGGTATACTACAAGTTGGATCTGGTCGATAGTGCAGCGATATAGCCTTTTTCGGCCAGATCTACAGTCAAAGATATGGCCGTCAATAACAGCCATATCTTTGGCCGTCATTGATGACCAAACGCAACTAGATCTGACCGTCAATGGCCAGATCTAGTTGTAGATCTGACCTTTTCCATCCAAATCCACAGTGGATCTAGCTAGAAAAGGCCATATCGGCACACAATCGGCCATATTCAACCGGTCATGTACCAATACAGCGACTCTGACCACCCGTCGGTGGTCGCGGCCAAGCTGTCGGTATTTAATGGGTGGGTGGGGGTGTTTTTGTACTTTTTAATGTTTTTATTACAGGAGTGTTTAGTAAATTAACAAACCTAGGGCGGTGCTTTTGCTAATTTTTAAATTCTACATCGGTATTATCACTCAACTCTTACTTTTCAAAATACTAAAACAAATGCGCCCATTGATCATTGCATTAAGGTTTATGTTTTTCACGTTGTTAGGGCCAAAAAATGTCCTTGGCCCAAATAGGGTAACACTTCTGACAAAGAGGAAAGCCTGGGCCTAGTCCCGATGCGGCCCAAGGTAGAATTCCCTAGATGAGGCCCATTCGGTATGAAGTGCAGTCAGTCCATACAATTTGGACCCAGGCCTCCTGATCCTAGCACACCCTCTGGGCTTATGGTCATATTCGGAGCCCACAGTCACCTACGGATTACACTCCTACTTGAACTCTGATAAGGAAATCGACTACTATCCCAATTCCTGCAAGGTCCATATCCGAGTCATGCTTGAACTCCTTTTCACGCCAAGATAAGGGGACCAAATGATACACCACTGAGAGGAACGATTACTACGAGGACTCCCAATCCCACTAGGATTGGGAAACCATACAGTCATTATTTAAACAGAGGTCAACCCTCTCACAAGGAAGATTCCATTACACCCTCAGACCCTGAAGTTCCTACCTTTGAGAACTTCGCATTACAGTCGTAGTCACAGTCCCCGACTAGACTTCCGGTAACCTTTCTTCTCCCTAGCCCTCACTAAATTTGTCTCATTCGGCCTTGTTGACTTAAGCGTTGGAGTGCCTATGGCAAACACCACCCTGGTGTTTTCCGTCGCTTCATGTTTGTTTTCTTACATGTGCAGGTGCAACAGATCGCTAGTGGCCTCAATCTCACGGGATCAGACCCTCTTTTCGTATAGGTAGATTTTTACGTCTACACACGTTTATATATTTGGATAAAATGACGTAATTATCCTTTAATTATTGTTTGAAATTATTATTCAGTCCTTCTACAGTTGAAGTTAACGGAAAAATTGGATGGATGGGTGGAAAACAGTCATTTTGAAACTTTTTGGGTAGAAATATTAGGCCAAGCCTTGGGTGAGAACTTTCCGTTCGCCCATTAAAAGATTGATTTTAGGATTGGGGGACAGTGATCAGGCAATGGCCCAATAAATGAAGTTTTCCATGGCCCCCCTCATTTTCTGAACTTGACATTTGACCCCATAATGGAACTTTTCTGGCTCCTCAGATCATTGATATAACTTACTCCTAAGGAGACCGAATTCTTTTGATATTTTCTGGCAACTTTTGACATGCTAGCAGCTTACTCGCATATTCAAAAGGAAATGAAAGCACACCATTTCTAGCACTCTCCTTTACACTCGGTGAGCACAACCATGGTCTCGCAAACACATCACCACGTTCCTTCTCTCACACTTGACGTGCACGACCAAGGTGCACAAACCCACCATCAACCCAGAGAAACGTTGCTCGATTCCTATGGGTGCGTTTGTTTCTCTATTTTTGTTCTATTCTATTCTTATCATTCCTGAAATATATATTTGTTTCCTTATTATGAAAATATTATTATATTTTATTCAATAATTTTTAAACCCCTAAGTTTGTTAATTTAACTAAACACCCCTAAAAAAGTTTAAAAAATAACAAAAACACCCCCACCCACTCACATTTGCCAGATTTCGTCCACTACCATCAGAAGGTGGTCGAAATCAAGTGTAATGGTGCACTACAAGTTGGATCTGGCTGATAGTGCACCGATATAGCCTTTTTCAGCCAGATATACTGTGGATCTGGCCGAAAAAGGCCAAATCTTTGGCCGTAGCTAGTCGTCAACAATGGCCATACCGTTTGCTGTCGTTGATGACCAAACACAATCAGATCTGACCATCAATGGTCAGATCTAGCCGTAGATCTAGCATTTTCTGGTCAAATCCACAGTGGATCTGGTTAGAAAAGGTCATTGTAGTACACAATCAGTCAGATCTAGCTGATCGTATACCAATACAGCGACTCTGACCACCCGTCGACAGTGGTGGTAGGCTATCGGTATTTAATGGGTGAGTGAGGGTGTTTTTATAATTTTTAATATTTTTATTACAGGCGTATTTAGTAAATTAACAAATCTATGGAGTGTTTTTGTTAATTTTTAAATTCTACCTCGTTATAACCACTTAACTCTTATTTTTTCAAAATACTATCAAAAATACTAAAACAAACACACCCATTCATCAGCGCAATTTACCCCCTTAGAATGAATTTTTTATTTTTCAGCTACTTATGAGACCGAATTCTTTTGATATTTTCTGGCAACTTTCACATGCCAGTAGCTTACTCGCATATTCAAAAGGAAAATGAAAGCACATTGTGTCGGTTTCTTTAGGCTTTAGGATAAAGAAAGCACGTTATTAAAAAGTGTCGGTTCATAAATTGGGCTTGTTGACTCTTTTTTGTAATCCTTTCTCTTTCCTTAGGACTTGATATCGGATATAACTTAGGGGGTGTTTGTCTAAGCTTATAAGCTGGTCAAACTTGCTTATAAGCTCTAAAATTAAGCTGACCTGTTTGTTCATAATTTTTTTGACCTTATAAATTGAGCTTATAAGCTAAAAAAAATAAGTTGGGGGGGAGGTACTTTTTTTTTTTGGCTTATAAGCACTTTGCTTATAAACTAGTTTGACCAAGTATATTACCACATTATCCTTGTTTAATTTTAAAATTCCATAGTATGCCATTGTTTAATGTAATACCTTTTTTAGTAATTTTATAATAAAATGTACTTATAAGCCACATTTTACCAAACACATCAATTACTTATCAGTCACTTATAAGTACTTTAACCAAACACGTAATTGCTTAAAATTTCAAATGCTTATAAGTTAATTTTAGCTTATAAGCAATGGTTGCTTATAAGCTAATTTTCATAAGCTTAGACAAACGCCCCCTTACTCCTAAGGAAATCCAACTATATATATATGCAAATGTAATACAAATACATCTTCTTGCAATTTTCAAATCAGAACCCATTATAAGGCTTCTATAGGCGATAAATTTCGGTCTTAATCTTTTGTTTTTTGATCAAGTGAAGTAGACCCACATCTAAGAAGCTATGTTAGTAAATTCACAAATAAAACGCGAATTATACGTCCAATCATATAATTTGCATATTATTTACCAATTTTCATATTTTATCAGCACATCTGTATTATTCACGAACTATACACCTCAAATGTTTTATTTGGGAATTATTCTTGTATCCGAAGTTATGATCGAATTTTTACAAACACATTTTTAACAATTTGTTGTATCATATCTGTAAAATTCTCGTACCATTTTTTTGTTGTGCTCATATTACTAAGTTTCTGTTATAGACTATAGTTTGAATCTTGATTATATTATTTATTTATTTTATTTGTTTGGAGCTCTAGTTCGACTTTGAATTTTAGTTTTGTTATGTGTTTAAATCTTGAAGTTTGTGAGTATTTTAACTAATCCTTTAGGATCCTGAAACTATCAATAGGAAAAAAAATTCCAATAATCATCCTTATTAAAGGTTGTGAGGACTCGGATTCAAGAGATCTACACAGTCTCATAACACTTACTTGGACTTAACAAAAGAGACCCAACAAAAAAAAATAATAATAATAAAAAATAAAGCAAAAAGAAATATTATTTTATATTAAAAATAATAATAATTTTTATGCATAGTATTTTGTGCAAAGACAATAAACCATGGCTTAAGTGTGCCCTCCTCAAGCTTTACTCATAAAATAAAGCAAGCCATTGTTCATCATTCCCATTTCCCACACCTAAACCTTGCCCATCTCCTCGAATTTTGAACTCATTCCCACCAAAGTTTCCATGTCAAGTAATCAAAAATGACAATCCCTAACACAAAAACCATGAAAATTTGAGCATTTTTTGAGGGGTCTTTCTGTCGTGCCTTAATTGCATGCTGTGATCTAGGCATTATAGACAAATGAGCTTAATCACTTCAGGAAATTGAGTTTGACCCTCTTTCCATATTCATCTCTATGAAAATTACTTGGTCAATAAAGATCATGAGAGTGTTCACATTATTCTTTAATAGGTTATTTAAACTTATTTTAACATGCCCTACAGGTTAAATGTTTGGTGAATAAAAGATAAAAATCCCGATGGATCAGATTCATAAATCTTTTTGAAAAACTTAAACAGCTCGAGAGACTTTCATGCAACTAAAAGAAAAGGGACAATTCTTAATTTTCAATTTGTAATTGGATGCAATCAGGGATGTATTCAGATTCTAGCTGTTTCTCTCTTGGACATTCTTTTTTTCCTTGTTCAGATAACTGCTTACAAATCAGAATGGTAATTCTTATTACAATGGATTATTTCAAATCAGAATAGGGTAAGTGTATCTCACTCGCGGTGACATGACATTATATGATTGGGTGATCATACAAACTGTCTATTTTTTCTTTTCTTCTCAATTTTGGTTTGCCAAGTTGGGTAATTTTACAGTAGGCCCAGATTCATGCCAGGAAAGAAAGGTTAAAGATTTATCCTTTAATTATTGTTTGAAATTATTATTCAGTCCTTGTACAGTTGAAGTTAACGGAAAAATTGGAAGGATAGGTGGAAAACAGTCATTTTGAAACTTTTTGGGTGTAAATTGTCATTAGGCCAAACCTTGGGTGAGAACTTGTCGTTCGCTTATTAAAAGATATCTTGATTTTAGGATTGGGGGACAGTGACCTGGCGATGGCCCTATAAATGAAGTTTTCTATGGCCCCCCCTCATTTTCTGAACTTAACATTTGACCCCATAATGGAACTTTTGTGGCTCCTTAGATCATTGATATAACTTAACTCCTAAGGAGACCGAATTCTTTTGATATTTTCTGGCAACTTTTGACATGCCAGCAGCTTACTCGCATGTTCAAAAGGAAAATGAAAGCACATCATTGAAAGGTGTCGGTTTCTTTAGGCTTTAGGGCAAAGAGAGCACGTTATCAAAAAGTGTCGGATATAACTTACTCCTAAGGAAATCTAACCATATATATACACTTGACAATATGATACAAATACATCTTCTTGCAATTTTCAAATCAGAACCCATTATAAGGCTTCTATAGGCGATAAACTTCGGCCAACGACACCTCCTTTGCTAAAAAAATTATATAGAAAGAAGAAACATTAAGCTTTGCATCAAAAGCTCAATCTTTCCATGGCTCATAACTCCAAGTCCTCCACCTCCACCACCGCCAAGTACTCCACCACGACCACCACCACGACCACCACCACTACCACTAAGCTCACCACCACCCCCAACAAAATAGACCATGGCCAAAAGCATAAAAAAATTGTAACTTCTTCATCAGCACCAAAAGCTCAAACCAGTCAAGGCACACACCACCACCACCAGGTTCACCATCACCACCACCACCACCACCCTCACCATCATCAACAAACATCAAAGCCAAAAGCTCCAGGAAAAGCCCTCACTCAACCAAAGCCTAAACTAGCCATGGCACATGCCACGGCTTCCATCAAATCCACCACCGCCAAGGCCACGATCAAGTTGGGACAAGGAGTAGATGTCAAAGTGGTAACCAAAGAAGCAGTAATCAAAGGAGGAAAGATAGCTCATATCAAATAATGGCATGCAAGTTCTCAATTTATAAAGGTATCAAAAAAAAAAAACTTTTTTTCTGAAGTTCTTATGTATGTATAGAAAGTTTCTGTTTAATATTTCTTTGGTTGACTGAATGAAAATTGTGTTTTTATATTCAGGAGTTGGATGCCGCAGATGTGAAGGAATCTTTTGCAGAATCTATACTGGGATTATCAGAACTTGTAATATGTTATGAGATTATGTTGAATTTTTTTTTTTTTTTTTTTTTTTTGTTATTGTTGTACTTGGCGAGCAAAATTATAGAATTATCTCATTATATTAGCAGACGTTTGACGGATCTTGTTGTAGATTTGATTTAGCAAGGCAGTTTTTCCGACTCCCCCTTTCCCATACAGGCCAATAATCGTCACTTGATCTTCTTCATAACATCTCCAAACTTCATGAATTTTTTTACTCTAAACCCAACGTTAGTTCAGAAGGTATTTGATCATCCATTGGATCATCCTTTCTCTGATCAGCCACCTCCTTAAATTCTCTACCTTTTTCCTTCAACTCACTCACAACTTCCAGCTTTTGAGCAACTCTCTTCCCGAACCTGAAGCTTGTAAACTTGTAGTTTTTGTAACAAAAGCCTCCAAGACATAACCTCTAAACTTCATCAGAGCTGTCTGTAATCAGTTTATCAACATCGCTTTCTGTCTTTTCCACCCTCCTAAAGCAACCTTGCACTTTGTCCAGCCGTTCCCTTTGTGGTAGTTGTTCCTCTTTTTTAACTCTCCGAAACACATCGTTCCTTGCATCACTCAATATTTACAATGCAGTAAGTAAGGTATCAAGATTTATTTTTGAGTTCACGTTTATACTTCAATTTTTTAGAAACATAATCTATACAACTTGATAAAGCGGCAAGAATTGTGTCATCAGCTGGTTGTGGTATTGAATTGCAGTTAGCCATAGTGGATAAGATTTCTAATATACAGGAGAGGGAGTAGAGAGTGACGAGTTACAGGCAGTTGAAAGATTCAAAGGAAGAAGCACTAGAAAGGAAGTAGAGAGGAAGAATCAATAGAGTGATAGACAAAGCTTCTGAGGTCTTGAGAGGAAGCTTTGACAAATTGGCATGGTGGAGTGGGTCAGATAGCTACTATGAGAACTAAAGTTAATTTGAGACTGTAATTTATCTTTTAATCACTTAAAAGTTTAAAAATAATCAACTTTGAATAAAATCCATGACGTGTTTATTTTATTTTATTTTAAGAGAGTAATATAATTAATATTCATAAAACATAATAGTCTACTAAATTAGCAACGTGGGATAAATATAATACTTCTAACATCGACGCAATTGGGTTTGTAACACACCATCTCAAACACCCTCCCTTACGTTTGGTGTGCACAGCCAGGGTCTACAAACCCATCACCACGTCCCCTCCCTCACACTTGATGTGCACAAACCCACCATCAACCTAAAGAAACGTGGCTCGATACCATGATAAACAGGTTTGGATAGAACTTGCTTTCAAAAGTTAGTTTAAAGTAAGGATATTTAAAAAAATGCAAAAACTGAACTGGTACCAGTTCGATTATTGTTTTATGGGATTATGGGGACCGGTTAACCGAAACCGGTTTATTATAAAAATAATAAAATAAAAAATAAAAACAATAAAACTGGTTTATTATAAAAATAATAAATTATAAAATAAAAACAATAAAACCAGTTTATTATAAAAATAATAAAATATAAAATTGATTTAAATTAGGAAAAAATCAAAATAAAAAATAAGTTAAAGGAAAAACCGGTTCAAAACTGGTTAAGTAGTTTTCCCCTTAATTGGTTTGGTTTCGATTCAGGTATTTTCCTGAATCAAAAAACCAATTCGGTTTAAAAAATCGGTTAACCATTTATAAACGCCCCTAGTTTAAAGAAGACGAGAGCTCAACAACATATATATTATATATAATAACAGCTTTCCGAAAACAATTTCTAACAAATATAAAAAGCCAAAATATATTTTTAAAAGATTGGGGAACGACAAAGTTTCCACCCAAGGTTTGGCCTAATCACATTCTCACCCCAAAAGTTTCAAAACTACATTTTCCCACCAATCCATCCAATTTTTCCGATAATTGCAACTGCAGAATGACATAATGGTAAATTCAGTTTATCTTAATTTTTTTCTTTTAAAAAAATTTGATAACCTGCCGCTGCCCACTGTCCCATCCTCTTCCATAACCTCCGTAACCACCACAAGCAACTCTACCATTTCAGGTACATAGGTCTTAGAGCATCAAAAGTGCAATAATGCTACGGATACCAGGATTTTTGCACCGAAATATTGTACCGGCCTACGTGTAACATGCTTCTGATTTTTTTAACAATTTTTTTTCTAATGAACGGCCGTCCATCAAATTTGGACGGTTGTTCACTCACATGGACGCTCGTCCATATTATATGGACGGGGGTCCATATACCAGGGACGGGCGTCCCCATTTAATGGACGCCCGTCCATAATTAAAATAGAATAAATTTTTTTTATAAAAATTAGGGACGGCCTCCCTTCATTTTGGACGAACGTTCGTAAATAAAGGACGCCCGTCCTTAACCAAAATATGAAAATAAAAAAAAAAAAAATTTGGGGACGACCGTCCATAAATTTTGGACGACCGTTCCTTACGTTTGGACGGGCGTCCATTAGGAGTGGATGCCCGTCCCTTAAGTTTGGACGGGCATCCATTAGGAATGGACGCCCGTCCATACTTTTAAAAAAAAAAAAACACCTTCTTCTTCTTCTTCGCTCTACTCCATCCCTATAACACCTCAAATCCATTTTGCAGCAATCAAAAATACCTTAACATCTTACTGAACTTCAGAAAATATATATTAATCATGGATCACCTACAGCTCAGCTGTGACTTTTTCATTCTTTCCTTTGACAGGCCCGTTGCTGAACTTGAGCTGCAGACTTAGATCTAAGAATCTCATGGCACTGGTCCATGGTCTCAATCTTGCTAGGTGAACCCACTAACGGCGCACCATCTGAACTCATCATAGCACCTGAATCCCCATGAATAAATCTGCAACTACTTCCATTTTTGCAGTACCCTCTAGCATAATACAAACATGGCCTCCACCCAAACCCATTTTTGCGGCAAGTGATCAAAACAACTTCATCCTCCTCCTCCCAAGCATTAGCTAGAAAGATAATTAATATTGAAAATAAGAAAGAGCAAACTGTATTTCATATATGTTAATTACAAATGAAATGAAGTACAATTATTCAAGAAGTATTGTTGCAAACTTTTTATTCCAGTTTATAAGCAGATAATGACAGAATTATTAAGAACAATGCAGACTTTTAAGTTTAAGAGAGTATGTTGACAGACCATTATGGACTATGAAGCAGTTTGGAAGCTCAAACCTGATTTGAACCTCATCCTTTGCACACCGTGGAAGTACACCAAAACGAGCTTTAATCGTTGGATCAAATGTCAATATCAGCTTGTTTTCTTTCACCATTTCCTATAAATTTATATGGGATAAAACACTTTCATGTTCTCCTTTCGAATTCATGAAAATTTTGAAATCTACAAGAAGTAAAAAGTTCAAAAAATATAGACTTGTTCAACGGGCCTGTCAAATGAAAGAATGAAAAAGTCACAGCTGAGCTGTAGGTGATTCATGATTAATATATATTTTATGAAGTTCAGTAAGATGTCAAGGTATTTCTGATTGCTGCAAAATGGATTTGAGGTGTTACAGGGATGGAGTGGAGTGAAGAAGCAGAAGAAGAAGAAGCAGAAGAAGAGCGAAGAAGGTGTTTTTTGTTTTTTAAAAGTATGGACGGGAATGGACGCCTGTCCAAACTTAAAGGACGGGCATCCACTCCTAATGGACGCCCGTCCAAAATTTATGGACGATCGTCCCCAAATTTTTTTTTATTTTATTTTCATATTTTGGTTAAGGACGGACGTCCCTTATTTGCGAACGCCCATCTAAAATGAACGGACGGCCGTCCATAACGGATAAACGACCGTCCCTAATTTTTATAAAAAAAAAAAATTATTCTATTTTAATTATGGACGGGCGTCCATTAAATGGGGACGCCCGTCCCTGGTATATGGACCCCCGTCCATATAATATGGACAGACATCCATGTGAGTGAACGGCCGTCTGGACGGCCGTTCATTAGAAAAAAATTGTTAAAAAAATCAGAAGCGTGTTACACGTAGGCCGATATAATATTTCGGTGCAAAAATCCCGGTGTCTGTAGCATTATTGATCAAAAGTGTACTCCACCGGCTCCCGAGACGCAGAGGCTGATATGTTACCTCCAATTGCCTCCACTTTCCTCACAATGTGCAAGTGGCTCCGGTTTTTAGTGCCCTGGATTGCATCTTCTCCAGCAAGTGGGAGGCCTAACATGATGTTGGTGTCTCATAAACAGAACCACAATCAAGATATATCCCTATGGAGGCTGCTGGGTTCAAATTAATTAGACGGATACCACTCTTTAAAATAGCAAACAACCAAATAAAAACAAGAGAGTAGATCGCTTCCAAATGGCAATTAGGATTTGAATAAAACAAAGCATTGCTATAACCCACACATACAGCTGATGTTGCCGAGGCAATTCTGATTCCATTGTTAAGAGTTGTAACCTTAACCTTAACCTTTCCTGGTTCAACATAATCAGGCAGTACAGGTGGAAAGGAAACACCTTCAAGTACTGTGTCCAAATATAAGAAAAAGAAGGAAAGATAAGAAGAGAAGAAAAGGAAAAGAAGAGAGAAAAAGAAGGAAGAAAAGAAAAGAAAAGGGGAAGAGAGAAAGCGACCTGGTGCGATTGAGAGAGGAAAGATTCTATATTTGAATAAAATGACGTAATTATCCTTTAATTATTGTTTGAGAAATTATTATTTAGTCCTTCTACAGTTGAAGTTAACGGAAAAAATTGGATGGATGGGTGTAAAACAGTTATTTTGAAACTTTTTAAGCGAAAACTTGTCATTGGGCCAAACCTAGGGCGCGAACTTCTTGTTCGCTCATTAAAAGATATCAATAAGTTGATTTTAGGATTGGGGGGACGGTGATCTGGCGATGGCCCTATAAATGAAGTCTGACTATGGCAGACCCTGAGTTTTTGAAATTAACATTTGACCCCATAATGGAACTTTTCTGGTTCCTTAAATCATTGATCATTGCATTTTAGCCCGTCAGAATAAATTTTTCAGCTACTTATGAGACTGAATTCTTTTGATATTTTCTGGCAACTTTCACATGCCAGCAGCTTACTCGCAGGTTCAAAAGCATAATGAAAGCACATTATTGAAAGGTGTCGGTTTCTTTAGGCTTTAGGACAAAGAAAGCACGTTATTAAAAAGTGTCGGTTGATAAATTGGGCTTTTTTATCTATTTTTTTGTAATCCTTTCTCTTTCCTTAGGACCTGATATCTGATATAAGTATATAACTTCCTCCTAAGGAAATATATATATATATATACTCTTTTTTTTTTTTTTTTTTTTCAAGTCAGAACCCATTATAAGGCTTCTACAGGCGATAAATTTCGTTAATCTTTTGATTTTTGATCAAGAGAAGCAGACCTCTAAGAACTGCAATGTTAGTAAATTCACGAATATAACGCGAATTATACGCCCAATCGTATAATTCGGATATCATTTGTCAATTTTTATATTTTATTAGCACATTTGTATTACTCACGAACTATATATCTCAAATATTTTATTCGCGAATTACTTTTGTATCTGAATTAATGGGCAAATATTTACAAATACATTTTTCACTATTTGTTGTATCATACCTATAAAATTCTTGTACCTTTTTTTTTATGTACCCATATTACTAAATTTCTATTATAGACTATAATTTGAATCTTAATTGTATTATTTATTTATTTTATTTGCTTGGAGCTCTAGTTCGACTTTGAATTTTGATTTTGTTATGTGTTTAGTTTGAGATTATAGTTAAATCTTAGTCATATATTGTATTTGAGTCTAGAAACAATAATTTGAATCTCAATTATATATTGTATTTTATTATTAGGTTTAATGATTTTTGTTTAATTAAATATTTTGCATTTGAAATGTTATATTGATTTTGTCAGGCCAAAAATTATCTTGGGTTTGACGAGACCCAACAACGAAATACACATGTCATAGCCTAGGGTCTCAACTCAATCCCGATTGGACCTACGCTTAAAATCATCTTATGAACTACCCACTCTATGAGTTGAGCTATCCTATAAGTTAAGCTAAACTAGGTTTCAACTCATTAGTCTGCAATAGTCTATAATTAGGAAATCAGAATCTCATTTTATTTTCTCTTCTACTAAGATTCCAAATCTTACTCAAACTATCAAACTTAATCTAATAAAGTCAAGAAATCATATCTCTTTCATAATAGAGATTATCTCTCAAAATAGGACTTAGTGTCCTATTAAGATTTCAAATCTTATTTAAACTATTAAACTTAATCTGATAAGGTTAAGAAATCATATCTCTTTTATGATAGAGATTATCTCCCAAAATAGGACTTAGTGTCTTACTAAGATTTCAAATCTTATTTAAACTATGAAACTTAATCTGATAAGGTCAAGATATTTCTTTCTTGATAGGGATTATCTCCCAAAAAAGAAGATTCAATGTCCTACTAGGATTTTAACCCCTTGAGTTCACTATAAAAACAGAGGCTTGCCCTCTCATTAGAGGGGCAATCTCTCATAATCAATCTACAACTCAAAATTATCTATTTGCTCATAAAGTTCTTGCTTCCAAGAACCCGACGCCTTTGTTGTAGTCCTAGCTTCCGACAAGACTCTTGGTAATTCTTCATCTCCTTAATTCTTGTCAAATAATCTCTTCAGCTTTGCTGACATGAGCGTTAGAATGCTTACGGCAAACACCATCCTAATGTTTTTCAAAAGCCTTACGCTTGTCCTTTCATATGTACAAGTCTAACAGATTATCAGTGACCTCAATCTTACGGGATCAAACCCTGTTTTCATGACGATAGATTTTTTATATCTACATATTTTAATCAAACGGTCCATAAAAAGTGATAAAATCAAAATTAATATTATCATATTTTTTAAAATATATTATTGACAATATATCACATTAAACCTGCATATGCCTTTATGTCCTATATTTTTTTTCTTCCAAACTTTAAAACTTTTTTATCATTTATCATATTATAGTATTATACCGTAAAATCTCCGTACCCTAGCTTATAGCTATACTCAAAGATATAATGAATTAATCTTAAGATGATGGAAGAATCGAGGAGGTCGGAGACGTTGTCTTAACATTATTGAAACCGTGTGGACTCCACCACCTGCCACAAAGTTTGAAGACTGATTGACATGTTTGCTTGCTTTAATAATAGAGGCTGAAAGGAAAACTTAAGTAAGAAGGTTACAGTTTGATTGAGTGAATTTCTTGCATGATATATCAGTTATACCAATCTTTAGCACAAAACCTTTTGATCTTCTATTGCAAAACCCCAAAAATATTGTATAGGATTAATCTTTTGCATCAACAGCTCAATCTTTCCATGGCTCCCAACAGCAAGTGCAAGTGCAAGTACAAGTGCTCTACCTCCACCACAGCCAAGTACTCTAAGTCCACCACTACCAGCAGGTCCATTACTAAGTCCACTACTACCAGCAGGTCCACCACTAAGCCCGCCACCACCACCAAAAAAATAGACCATGGCCAAAAGCATAAGAAAATTGGAGCTTCTTCATCAGCACCAAAAGCTAAAACCAGTCAATGCAGAAACCACTACCCCGATCACCACTATCATCGACAAATATCAAAGCCAAAAGCACCAAAAAATGCCCTCACTCAACCAAAGCCTACACTAGGCATGGCAAATGCCGGGGCCACCTTCAAATCCACCACCACCAAGGCCACCCTCAGGTTGGGACAAGGAGTAGAATTCGAAATGGTAACAGAAGAAGCAGTATTCATAGATGGACAGCTAGTTTTTATCAGTTAATGGCATGCAAGTTCTCAGTTTCTAAAGGTATGTATCAAAAAACATTTTTTTCTGAAGTTTTTATACATGTATAGAAATTTTCTGTTTAATATTTCTTTAGTTGACTGAATGAAAATTGTGTTTTCATATTCAGGAGTTGGATGCTGCAGCTATGAAGGAATCCTTAGCTGAATCTATCCTGGGATTCATCAGAACTTGTAATATGTTAGGAGATTATGTTGAAATTTTATTTTTTTTTCCTTTTTCTGGTGTTTGTACTTGGTGAACAAAATAATAGAATTATCTAATTATAACTGTGGTTCCAATGCCGTCTAAATGAAGACAGTCTTGTGCAGATTAGGCTTCTTGATAAGGATTTTTACTCCACGAGATCATCAAAGTTGGTATATAAACCATAATAGAGATTCTAGTGTCGGAAACACGATGGATTAAAACGATCCAATTTGAGTTCTATGTCGCTAAGAGAATTTTGAAGTCATTTAGAATTTATTAGATTAATGCAGCTGTTAAATTAAAGAATGTGAAACCAAATATATTGCAATATGCCCTGGCATTCCTCCCCACTGTCAATCTAATCTAGAAACTTTCCTTCGTATGGTACATGTGGACTATTAACTGACACAATAGCATCTCCATCTCGATCAAAGTTTCATGTTTCGATAACAACAGCCAAACCCTTCTCTTTGTCAGCTCGATCCGCTCTTGTTCCTGTGAAGGATGTGGAACAAGGATTCTCCTTCACAAGCAAGTATAGAACGGAATGCCTCTTGCTTGGTCTCTTCCTCGCCATTATTAATCCAATCCGCTACTTCCATGATCAATGTGGCAGGGTAAGTTTCCTTGAGCCCCTCACTCAACCAAAGCCTAAACTAGCCATGGCACATGCCACGGCTTCCATCAAATCCACCACCGCCAAGGCCACGATCAAGTTGGGACAAGGAGTAATTGTCAAAGTGGTAACCAAAGAAGCAGTAATCAAGGAGAAAGATAGCTCATATCAAATAATGCATCAAGTTCTCAATTTATAAAGGTATCAAAAAAAAAAAACTTTTTTTCTGAAGTTCTATGTATGTATAGAAAGTTTCTGTTTAATATTTCTTTGGTTGACTGAATGAAAATTGTGTTTTTTATTTCGGAGTTGGATCCGAGATGGTAAGGAATCTTTTGCAGAATCTATACTGGGATTATCAGAACTTGTAATATGTTATGAGATTATGTGTATTTTTTTTTTTTTTTTTTTTTTTTGTTTTGTTGTACTTGGCGAGCAAAATTATAGAATTATCTCATTATATTAGCACGTTTGACGGATCTTGTTGTAATTTGATTTACCAAGGCATTTTTTTTCCGACTCCCCCTTTCCCATACAGGCCAATAATCGTCACTTGATTCTCTCATAACATCTCCAAACTTCATGAATTTTTTGCTCTAAACCCACCGTTAGTTCAGAAGGTTTTTGATCATCCATTGGATCATCCTTTCTCTGATCAGCCGCCTCCTTAAATTCTCTACCTTTTTCCTTCAACTCACTCACAACTTCCAGCTTTTGATACTCTCTTCTCGAACCTGAAGCTTGCAAACTTGTAGTTTTTGTAACAAAAGCCTCCAAGACATAACCTCTAAACTTCATCAGACTGTCTGTAATCAGTTTATCAACATCGTTTCGGTCTTTTCCACCCTCCTAAAGCAACCTTGCACTTTGTCCAGCGTCCTCCCTTTGTGGTAGTTGTTCCTCTTTTTTAACTCTCCGAAACACATCGTTCCTTGCATCACTCAATATTTACAATGCAGTAAGTAAGGTATCAAGATTTATTTTTGAGTTCACGTTTATACTTCAATTTTTTAGAAACATAATCTATACAACTTGATAAAGCGGCAAGAATTGTGTCATCAGCTGGTTGTGGTATTGAATTGCAGTTAGCCATAGTGGATAAGATTTCTAATATCGGAAGGGAGCAAGAGTGACGAGTTACAGGCAGTTGAAAGATTCAAAGGAAGAAGCACTAGAAAGAAGTAGAGAGGAAGAATCATAGAGTGATAGACAAAGCTTCTGAGGTCTTGGAGGAAGCTTTGACAAATTGGCATGGTGGAGTGGGTCAGATAGCTACTATGAGAACTAAAGTTAATTTGAGACTGTAATTTATCTTTTATCACTTATAAGTTTAAAAATAATCAACTTTGAATAAAATCCATGACGTGTTTATTTTTATTTATTTTAGAGAGTATATATTTAATATTCATAAACTAATAGTCTACTAATTAGCATCGTGGGATAAATATACTTCTAACATCGACGCAATTGGGTTTGTAACACACCATCTCAAACACCCTCCCTTACGTTTGGTGTGCACAGCCAGGCCTACAAACCCATCACCACGCCCCTCCCTCACACTTGATGTGCCACAACCCACCATCAACCTAAAGAAACGTGGCTCGATACCATGATACAGTTTTGATAGAACTTGCTTTCAAAAGTTAGTTTAAAGTAAGGATATTTAAAAAATGCAAAAACTGAACTGGTACCAGTTCGATTATTGTTTTATGGATTATGGGGACCGGTTAACCGAAACCGGTTTATAATAAAAATAATAAAATAAAAAATAAAAACAATAAACTGGTTTATTAAAAATATAAATTATAAAATAAAAAATAAAACCAGTTAATTATAAAAATAATAAATAAAAATTGATTTAAATTAGGAAAAATCAAATAAAAAAGTTAAAGGAAAAACCGGTTCAAAACTGGTTAGTAGTTTTCCCCTTAATTGTTTTGTTTCGATTCAGGTATTTCCCTGAATCAAAAAACCAATTCGGTTAAAAAAATCGGTTAACCATTTATAAACGCCCCTAGTTTAAAGAGACGAGAGCTCAACAACATATATATTATATATAACAGCTTTCCGAAAACAATTTCTAACAAATATAAAAAGCCAAAATATTTTTAAAAGATTGGGGAACGACAAAGTTTCCACCCAAGGTTTGCCTAATCACATTCTCACCCCAAAAGTTTCAAAACTACATTTTCCCACCAATCCATCCATTTTTCCGATATTGCAACTGCAGAATGACATAATGGTAAATTCAGTTTATCTTAATTTTTTTCTTTTAAAAAAATTTGATAACCTGCCGCTGCCCACTGTCCCATCCTCTTCCATAACCTCCGTAACCACCACAAGCAACTCTACCATTTCAGGTACATGGTCTTAGAGCATCAAAAGTGCAATATGCTACGGATACCAGGATTTTTGCACCGAAATTTGTCACCGCCTACGTGTAACATGCTTCTGATTTTTTTAACAATTTTTTTCTAATGAACGGCCGTCCATCAAATGGACGGTTGTTCACTCACATGGACGCTCGTCCTATTATATGGACGGGGTCCATATACCAGGGACGGGCGTCCCCATTTAATGGACGCCCGTCCATAATTAAATAGAATAAATTTTTTTTATAAAATTGGACGGCCTCCCTTCATTTTGGACAACTTTCGTAAATAAAGGACCCCGTCCTTAACCAAATATGAAAATAAAAAAAAAAAAAATTTGGGGACGACCGTCCATAAATTTTGGACCCCCGTTCCTTACGTTTGGACGGGCGTCCATTAGGAGTGGATGCCCGTCCCTTAAGTTTGGACGGGCATCCATTAGGAATGGACGCCCGTCCATACTTTTAAAAAAAAAAAAACACCTTCTTCTTCTTCTTCGCTCTACTCCATCCCTATAACACCTCAAATCCATTTTGCAGCAATCAAAATACCTTAACATCTTACTGAACTTCAGAAAATATATATTAATCATGGATCACCTACAGCTCAGCTGTGACTTTTTCATTCTTTCCTTTGACAGGCCCGTTGCTGAACTTGAGCTGCAGACTTAGATCTAAGAATCTCATGGCCTGTCCTAGGTCTCAATCTTGCTAGGTGAACCCACTAACGGCGCACTATCTGAACTCATCATAGCACCTGAATCCCCATGAATCTGCAACTACTTCCATTTTTGCAGTACCCCTAGCATATACAAACAGGGCCTCCACCCAAACCCATTTTTGCGGCAATTGATCAAAACAACTTCATCCTCCTCCTCCCAGCATTAGCTAGAAAGATAATTAATATTGAAATAAGAAGAGCAAATTGTATTTCATATATGTTAATTACAAATGAAATGAAGTACAATTATTCAAGAAGTATTGTTGCAAACTTTTTATTCCAGTTTATAAGCAGATAATGACAGAATTATTAAGAACAATGCAGACTTTTAAGTTTAAGAGAGTATGTTGACAGCACCATTATGGACTATGAAGCAGTTTGGAAGCTCAAACCTGATTTGAACCTCATCCTTTGCACCCCGTGGAAGTACACCAAAACGAGCTTTAATCGTTGGATCAAATGTCAATATCAGCTTGTTTTCTTTCACCATTTCCTATAAATTTATATGGGATAAAACACTTTCATGTTCTCCTTTCGAATTCATGAAAATTTTGAAATCTACAAGAAGTAAAAAGTTCAAAATATAGACTTGTTCAACGGGCCTGTCAAATGAAAGAATGAAAAGTCACAGCTGCTGTAGGTGTTCATGATTAATTATATTTTATGAAGTTCAGTAATGTCAAGGTATTTCTGATTGCTGCAAAATGGATTTGAGGTGTTACAGGGATGAGTGGAGTGAAGAAGCAGAAGAGAAGAAGCAGAGAAGAGCGAAGAAGGTGTTTTTTGTTTTTAAAAGTATGGACGGGAATGGACGCCTGTCCAAACTTAAAGGACGGGCATCCACTCCTAATGGACCCCGTCCAAAATTTATGGACGATCGTCCCCAAATTTTTTTTTATTTTATTTTCATATTTGGTTAAGGCCGGACGTCCCTTATTTGCGACGCCCATCTAAAATGAACGGACGGCCGTCCTAACGGATAAACGACCGTCCCAATTTTTATAAAAAAAAAAAATTATTCTATTTTAATTATGGACGGGCGTCCATTAAATGGGGACGCCCGTCCCTGGTATATGGACCCCCGTCCAATATATGGACAGACATCCATGTGAGTAACGGCCGTCTGGACGGCCGTTCATAGAAAAAAATTGTTAAAAAAATCAGAAGCGTGTTACACGTAGGCCGATATAATATTTCGGTGCAAAATCCCGGTGTCTGTAGCATTATTGATCAAAAGTGTACTCACCCCGGCTCCCGAGCGCAGAGGCTGATATGTTACCTCCAATTGCCTCCACTTTCCTCACAATGTGCAGTGGCTCCGGTTTTTAGTGCCCTGGATGCATCTTCTCCAGCAAGTGGGAGGCCTAACATGATGTTGGTGTCTCATAAACAGAACCACAATCAAGATATATCCCTATGGAGGCTGCTGGTTTCAAATAATTAGACGGATACCACTCTTTAAAATAGCAAACAACCAAATAAAAACAGAGAGTAGATCGCTTCCAAATGCAATTAGGATTTTGATAAAACAAAGCATTGCTATAACTCACACATACAGCTGATGTTGCCGAGGCAATTCTGATTCCATTGTTAAGAGTTGTACCCTTAACCTTTCCTGGTTCACAATAATCAGGCAGTACAGGTGGAGGAAACACCTCAAGTACTGTGCCAAATTAGAAAAAGAAGGAAAGATAAGAAGAGAAGAAAAGGAAAAGAGAGAGAAAAAGAAGGAAGAAAAGAAAAGAAAAGGGAAGAGAGAAAGCGACCTGGTGCGATTGAGAGAGGAAAGAGAAGAAAGAAAGAAGAAAGAAAAAGAGAAGAGAAGATTATGCTTCGTTTGGTTGGATTTTGGGAATACTACTTTTAGTATTCCCAAAAAAGTTAAACAGTAAAATACCCAAAAACTCACAATATTATTCAACTTTATTCAATATTTTTTAAACCTCCAATTTGTTAATTCAATTAAATACCCCTAAATATTTTTAATGTTTTTGTTACGGTGACTCCGACCACCCTCCGGTGGTGTGGTGGCGACTGTCCGTACTTGAGGGTGGATTGGAGGTGTTTTTGTTAACTTTTAATGTTTTATTATAAGGTGTGTTATATAAAAACAAACATAAGGGATATTTTATTAATTTATAAATCTTACATCGTTACCCGCCCAATTCAATTTTTTTTAACTTTTTTCAAAAAAAATTTCTCAAAAACATAAAAACCAAACGGAGCCTAGTTTTTCACGTTTCTATATTTGACTAAAATGATGTATTATCCTTTAATTATTGTTTGAGAAATTATTATTTACCCTTGTACAATTGACGTTAACGGAAAAAATTGGATGGATGGGTGCAAAACAGTCATTTAAAACTTTTTAGGTGGAAACTTGTCATTAGACCAAACCTAGGTCGCGACTTCTTGTTCGCTCATTAAGATATCAATAAGTTGATTTTAGGATTGGGGGACGGGATCTGGCGATGGCCCTATAAATGAAGTCTGACTATGGCAGACCCTGAGTTTTTGAAATTAACATTTGACCCATAATGAACTTTTCTGGTTCCTTAAATCATTGATTATTGCATTTTAGCCCGTCAGAATAAATTTTTCAGCTACTTATAACTGAATTCTTTTGATATTTTCTGGCACTTTCACAGCCAGCAGTTACTCGCAGATTCAAAAGGATAATGAAAGCACATTATTGAAAGGTGTCGGTTTCTTTAGGCTTTAGGATAAAGAAAGCACGTTATTAAAAGTGTCGTTCGATAAATTGGGCTTTTTTATCTATTTTTTTGTAATCCTTTCTCTTTCCTTGGGACCTGATATCGGATATAACTTCCTCTAAGGAATCCATATATATATATATACACCATTTTTTTTTTTTTTTTTTTTTTTTTGTTCAAGTCAGAACCCATTATAAGGCTTCTACAGGCGATAAATTTCGTTAATCTTTTGATTTTTGATCAAGTGAAGCAGACCTCTAAGAACTGCAATGTTAGTAAATTCACGAATATAACGCGAATTATACGCCCAACCAATCGTATAATTCGGATATCATTTGCCAATTTTCATATTTTATACAGCACATCTGTATTATTCACCAATTATATATCTCAAATATTTTATTTGCGAATTACTTCTGTATCTGAATTAATGGGCAAATTTTTACAAATACATTTTTCACTATTTGTTGTATCATACCTATAAAATTCTTGTACCTTTTTTTTTGTGATCCATATTACTAAATTTTTGTTATAGACTATAATTTGATCTTAATTGTATTATTATTTATATTATTTGCTTGGAGCTCTAGTTCGACTTTGAATTTTGATTTTGTTATGTGTTTATTGAGATTATAGTTATCTTAGTCATATATTGTATTTGAGTCTAGAACAATATAATTTGAATCTCAATTTTATAGTGTTTTATTATTAGGTTTAATGATTTTTGGTGAATTAAATATTTTGCATTTGAAATGTTATATTGATTTTGTCAGGACCAAAATCGTCTTGGCTTGACGAGACCCAACAACGAAATACACATGTCATAGCCTAGGGTCTCAACCCAATCCCGATTGGGCCTACGCTAAAATCATCTTATGAACTATCTACTCTATGAGTTGAGCTATCCTGTAAGTTAAGCTAAACTAGGTTTCAACTCATTAGTCTGCAATAGTCTATAATAAGAAATCAGAATCTCATTCTATTTCTCTTCTACTAAGATTTCAAATCTTACTCAAACTATCAAACTTATTTTATATTAAAAATAATAATAATTTTTATGCATAGTATTTTGTGCAAAGACAATAAACCATGGCTTAAGTGTGCCCTCCTCAAGCTTTACTCATAAAATAAAGCAAGCCATTGTTCATCATTCCCATTTCCCACACCTAAACCTTGCCCATCTCCTCGAATTTTGAACTCATTCCCACCAAAGTTTCCATGTCAAGTAATCAAAAATGACAATCCCTAACACAAAAACCATGAAAATTTGAGCATTTTTTGAGGGGTCTTTCTGTCGTGCCTTAATTGCATGCTGTGATCTAGGCATTATAGACAAATGAGCTTAATCACTTCAGGAAATTGAGTTTGACCCTCTTTCCATATTCATCTCCATGAAAATTACTTGGTCAATAAAGATCATGAGAGTGTTCACATTATTCTTTAATAGGTTATTTTAACTTATTTTAACATGCCCGACAGGTTAAATGTTTGGTGAATAAAAGATAAAAATCCCGATGGATCAGATTCATAAATCTTTTTGAAAAACTTAAACAGTTCGAGAGACTTTCATGCAACTAAAAGAAAAAGGACAATTCTTAATTTTCAATTTGTATTTGGATGCAATCAGGGATGTATTCAGATTCTAGCTGTTTCTCTCTTGGACATTCTTTTTTTCCTCGTTGAGATAACTGCTTACAAATCAGAATGGTAATTCTTATTACAATGGATTATTTCAAATCAGAATAGGGTAAGTGTATTTCACTCGCGGTGACATGACATTATATGATTGGGTGATCATACAAACTGTCTATTTTTTCTTTTCTTCTCAATTTTGGTTTGCCAAGTTGGGTAATTTTACAGTAGGCCCAGATTCATGCCAGGAAAGAAGAAGCTTAATTAAAAGGTTAAAGATTTATCCTTTAATTATTGTTTGAAATTATTATTCAGTCCTTGTACAGTTGAAGTTAACGGAGGGATAGGTGGAAAACAGTCATTTTGAAACTTTTGGGGTGTAAATTGTCATTAGGCCAAACCTTGGGTGAGAACTTGTCGTTCGCTCATTAAAAGATATCAATAAGTTGATTTTAGGATTGGGGGACAGTGACCTGGCGATGGCCCTATAAATGAAGCTTTCTACGGCCCCCCCTCATTTTCTGAACTAAACATTTGACCCCATAATGGAACTTTTCTGGCTCCTTAGATCATTGATATAACTTAACTCCTAAGGAGACCGAATTCTTTTGATATTTTCAGGCAACTTTTGACATGCCAGCAGCTTACTCGCATGTTCAAAAGGAAAATGAAAGCACATTATTGAAAGGTGTCGGTTTCTTTAGGCTTTAGGGCAAAGAGAGCACGTTATTAAAAAGTGTCGGATATAACTTACTCCTAAGGAAATCTAACCATATATATACACTTGACAATATGATACAAATACATCTTCTTGCAATTTTCAAATCAGAACCCATTATAAGGCTTCTATAGGCGATAAACTTCGGCCAACGACACCTCCTTTGCTCAAAAAATTATATAGAAAGAAGAAACATTAAGCTTTGCATCAAAAGCTCAATCTTTCCATGGCTCATAACTCCAAGTCCTCCACCTCCACCACAGCCAAGTACTCCACCACCACCACCACCACCACCACCACCACCACCACCACTACCACTAAGCTCACCACCACCCCCAACAAAATAGACCATGGCCAAAAGCATAAGAAAATTGTAACTTCTTCATCAGCACCAAAAGCTCAAACCAGTCAAGGCACACACCACCACCACCANACACCTTCAAGTACTGTGTCCAAATATAAGAAAAAGAAGGAAAGATAAGAAGAGAAGAAAAGGAAAAGAAGAGAGAAAAAGAAGGAAGAAAAGAAAAGAAAAGGGGAAGAGAGAAAGCGACCTGGTGCGATTGAGAGAGGAAAGATTCTATATTTGAATAAAATGACGTAATTATCCTTTAATTATTGTTTGAGAAATTATTATTTAGTCCTTCTACAGTTGAAGTTAACGGAAAAAATTGGATGGATGGGTGTAAAACAGTTATTTTGAAACTTTTTAAGCGAAAACTTGTCATTGGGCCAAACCTAGGGCGCGAACTTCTTGTTCGCTCATTAAAAGATATCAATAAGTTGATTTTAGGATTGGGGGGACGGTGATCTGGCGATGGCCCTATAAATGAAGTCTGACTATGGCAGACCCTGAGTTTTTGAAATTAACATTTGACCCCATAATGGAACTTTTCTGGTTCCTTAAATCATTGATCATTGCATTTTAGCCCGTCAGAATAAATTTTTCAGCTACTTATGAGACTGAATTCTTTTGATATTTTCTGGCAACTTTCACATGCCAGCAGCTTACTCGCAGGTTCAAAAGCATAATGAAAGCACATTATTGAAAGGTGTCGGTTTCTTTAGGCTTTAGGACAAAGAAAGCACGTTATTAAAAAGTGTCGGTTGATAAATTGGGCTTTTTTATCTATTTTTTTGTAATCCTTTCTCTTTCCTTAGGACCTGATATCTGATATAAGTATATAACTTCCTCCTAAGGAAATATATATATATATATACTCTTTTTTTTTTTTTTTTTTTTCAAGTCAGAACCCATTATAAGGCTTCTACAGGCGATAAATTTCGTTAATCTTTTGATTTTTGATCAAGTGAAGCAGACCTCTAAGAACTGCAATGTTAGTAAATTCACGAATATAACGCGAATTATACGCCCAATCGTATAATTCGGATATCATTTGTCAATTTTTATATTTTATTAGCACATTTGTATTACTCACGAACTATATATCTCAAATATTTTATTCGCGAATTACTTTTGTATCTGAATTAATGGGCAAATATTTACAAATACATTTTTCACTATTTGTTGTATCATACCTATAAAATTCTTGTACCTTTTTTTTTATGTACCCATATTACTAAATTTCTATTATAGACTATAATTTGAATCTTAATTGTATTATTTATTTATTTTATTTGCTTGGAGCTCTAGTTCGACTTTGAATTTTGATTTTGTTATGTGTTTAGTTTGAGATTATAGTTAAATCTTAGTCATATATTGTATTTGAGTCTAGAAACAATAATTTGAATCTCAATTATATATTGTATTTTATTATTAGGTTTAATGATTTTTGTTTAATTAAATATTTTGCATTTGAAATGTTATATTGATTTTGTCAGGCCAAAAATTATCTTGGGTTTGACGAGACCCAACAACGAAATACACATGTCATAGCCTAGGGTCTCAACTCAATCCCGATTGGACCTACGCTTAAAATCATCTTATGAACTACCCACTCTATGAGTTGAGCTATCCTATAAGTTAAGCTAAACTAGGTTTCAACTCATTAGTCTGCAATAGTCTATAATTAGGAAATCAGAATCTCATTTTATTTTCTCTTCTACTAAGATTCCAAATCTTACTCAAACTATCAAACTTAATCTAATAAAGTCAAGAAATCATATCTCTTTCATAATAGAGATTATCTCTCAAAATAGGACTTAGTGTCCTATTAAGATTTCAAATCTTATTTAAACTATTAAACTTAATCTGCTTAAGGTTAAGAAATAAAATCTATCTCTTTATGATAGAGATTATCTCCCAAAATAGGACTTAGTGTCTTACTAAGATTAAATTATTTAAACTATTAACTTAATCTGATAAGGTCAAGATATTTCTTCTTTGATAGGGATTATCTCCCAAAAAAGAGGACTCAATGTCCTACTAGGATTTCAACCCCTTGAGTTCACTATAAAAACAGAGGTTTGCCCTCTATTAGAGGGGCAATCTCCCATAATCAATCTACAATCAAAATTATCTATTTGCTCATAAAGTTCTTGCTTCCAAGAACCGACGCCTTTGCTGTAGTCCTAATTTTCGACAAGATCTTGGTAATTCTTCATCTCCTTAATCTTGTCAAATAATCTCTTCAATCTCGCTGACATGAGCGTCAGAATGCCTACGGTAAACACCACCCTAATGTTTTTCAAAAGCTTTACGCTTGTCCTTTCATATGTGCAGTCTAACAGATTGTCAGTGGCCAACCTTACGAGATCAAACCCTATTTTCATGACGATAGATTTTTTGTATCTATATTTTAATCAAACGGTCTATAAAAATGTAAAATCAAGATTGATGTTGCCGTATTTTTTAAAATATATATTGGTAATATATCATATAAACTGCGTATGCCTTTATGCATTATATTTTTTTTTCTTCCAAACTTTAAAACTTTTTTATCATTTATCATATTATAGTATTATACCGTAAAATCTCCGTCCCTAGCTTATAGCTATACTCAAAGATATAATGAATTAATCTTAAGATGATGGAAGAATCGAGGAGGTCGGAGACGTGTCTTAACATTATTGAAACCGTGTGGACTCCACCACCTGCCACAAAGTTTGAAGACTGATTGACATGTTTGCTTGCTTTAATAATAGAGGCTGAAAGGAAAACTTAAGTAAGAAGGTTACAGTTTGATTGAGTGAATTTCTTGCATGATATATCAGTTATACCAATCTTTAGCACAAAACCTTTTGATCTTCTATTGCAAAACCCCAAAAATATTGTATAGGATTAATCTTTTGCATCAACAGCTAATCTTTCCATGGCTCCAACAGCAAGTGCAAGTGCAAGTACAAGTGCTCTACCTCCACCCAGCCAAGTACTCTAAGTCCACCACTACCAGCAGGTCCATTACTAAGTCCACTACTACCAGCAGGTCCACCACTAAGCCGCCCCCAAGCCGCACCACCACCAAAAAATAGACCATGGCCAAAAGCATAAGAAAATTGGAGCTTCTTCATCAGCACCAAAAGCTAAAACCAGTCAATGAGAAACCACTACCCGATCACCACTATCATCGACAAATATCAAAGCCAAAAGCACCAAAAAATGCCCTCACTAACCAAAGCCTACACTAGGCATGGCAAATGCCGGGGCCACCTTCAAATCCACCACCACCAAGGCCACCCTCAGGTTGGGACAAGGAGTAGAATTCGAAATGGTAACAGAAGAAGCAGTATTCAAGATGGACAGCTAGTTTTTATCAGTTAATGGCATGCAAGTTCTCAGTTTATAAGGTATCAAAAAACACTTTTTTTCTGAAGTTTTTATACATAGAAATTTTCTGTTAATATTTCTTTAGTTGACTGAATGAAAATTGTGTTTCATATTCAGGAGTTGGATGCTGCAGCTATGAAGGAATCCTTAGCTGAATCTATCCTGGGATTCATCAGAACTGTAATATGTTAGGAGATTAGTTGAAATTTTATTTTTTTTTTTCCTTTTCTGGTGTTTGTACTTGGTGAACAAAATAATAGAATTATCTAATTATAACTGTGGTTCCAATGCCGTCTAAATGAAGACAGTCTTGTGCAGATTAGGCTTCTTGATAAGGATTTTTACTCCACGAGATCATCAAAGTTGGTATATAAACCGTAATAGAGATTCTAGTTTCGGAAACACGATGGTTAAAACGATCCAGTTTGAGTTCTATGTCGCTAAGAGAATTTTGAAGTCATTTAGAATTTATAGATTAATGCAGCTGTTAAATTAAAGAATGTGAAACCAAATTATTGCAATATGCCCTGGCATTCCTCCCCACTGTCAATCTAATCTAGAACTTTCCTTCGTATGGTACATGTGGACTATTAACTGACACAATAGCATCTCCATCTCGATCAAAGTTTCATGTTTCGATACAACAGCCAAACCCTTCTCTTTGTCAGCTCGACCGCTCTTGTCTGTGAAGGATGTGGAACAAGGATTCTCCTTCACAAGCAGTATAGAACGGAATGCCTCTTGCTGGTCTCTTCCTCGCCATTTAATCCAATCCGCTACTTCCATGATCAATGTGGCAGGGTAAGTTTCCTTGCTCGGTATCAGCTTCTTCTATTCCTGATGTGGCATTTGGCCTGAAAACAGCTTGCATTCGATGCCTGCTCTTATATATGTCCCATCCCCTTCCTCAGGAGTGAAGTTACTTTCCTTGGATCAGACATGGCATTTCTCTATAAGATAAGCGGTTATTCCTCCAACTTGGGATACCTTTATACGCTGAAAATATGTGCCTTGCCTCTCGCATTTTTCACTTTCTGTATACAACAATACCTTGACTCTCCCGCATAAATGATGAATCCACTAAAAAAAATGCAACTAAAACCAGAGAGTATTAATATATTGGTATAAATTTGAGTCGGCACATCAACTGTCTTAACCTCTGTGTTACCCAGTCCCAAAACCGCTAAAGGGATTCTAAGTTCCCTTCTGAAATCCTATCTTTACAAGCGGGTTCAATTGGCGTAGGATCAAGTATGAAGAAGTGAAAGCAAAAATTTTGTTCCTAGGTCATACTGATTCAAGTATTGTGTGTTTCTGCTACAACCTATAGTTAATCTGTAACATGGTCACGGAATGGCGAAAGTAATGTCAATATTCTACAGGAGTAAACCATCAAAAATAATTCAAGATACGGAATATTAACCAAAAAAAACAAAGAGAGAATCATTAAAAACAATCATGAAATTTCCATATATTAATGATCAAAGACTGAAATTAATTACCAATCTACGTTTCGAAGGAGGGAAAGAAAGCAAATACATCAGATAGTAGTCTCAGATTCTGTATACACAAATTCACATCATTGTATCAAAATTGTCATTACAGGTTCATAGCACAGCAGGATAATATAAGAGGCTTTGAGAGAGAACATTCTGATCAATTGTATAAAGCGACATGCCGATTCAAACTTGAAGTACTCGGCTGCCCGAACAGAAGATGAACACATGCCGGATGAAATCCAGTTTACATAAATGATGAATCCACTTGATTTAAAAAAAAAAAAAAAAAAAAAAAAAAAGGTTAGAGTAGGATGAGTTCTACAAGAGAAAATTGAGTTTTAATACCTTCCTCTTAAATTTTTGTGATAAGATTAGTTATTTTTTATCAAGGCTAACATAAGGTCTTGGACATAATATTATGATAATCTTTATTTACTAATACAAATTTAACAGGTCTAAAGTAATAAAAAACCAATTTATTTTATATACTTCTTCAATACATTCATTAAGACTTATTTGAAGAAAAAAATCTTCCTTTTTACCAGACCATGCCAAGAAGAATTTCAGCCCTCCTCAAAATAAAATCCTGGTTTTGTCCCTGTGGAGAGCTCTGTCATTACACTGCATTGTCATTGAACTGAAAACATTATAAGTAATGAACTACAGAGTTAATTAGGGAAATGCATAATAGAGGGTATGATCAACCTCAATTTATATAAATACCAAACAACTATTAAACTTATTACTTTCATACTGATATCCAAATAAGACTTGCATACTATCAGGTCCATTTCCTCACATATCATAAAACGGCTCCACGAACTGTTCGTCTGAGATTAAAATAGTATAATTTAAAAAATTACAGTCAAATTTCAGATAGAATGTATTACATTCAACTAACCAAACAGAAAGACAAATGCAAAGCACTAATTACTACTTCAAAATATCTGCTACACCATTAAGCATCTTCTTGACAATCTCGTAAATAAGCATTGATAAGCCAATTTACTGGAGAATTGAAATGAGAAAATGTTAGTGACAGTTCTCATCAAGTCATGGCACTGATTACAAAAGCCAACAGGGGAAAAAAATTACAGAATTGAAACAAAAATTCATTTAACAGAGGAAAGAAAAAAAGGTCTAGAAACTGGGGCTTCATTGACTTCCATTTCAACTAATTCAGCAACTAATTTCAAGATGTAAGAACCTGACATACCAGGATTAGTGTGAGAGAAAGAATGAAGTAATTCTCTGATGTTATTCTATTTTCTTCATTTCTGAGATAAGGAGAGCTCATTCTTCCTCCTCCAGATCTGGATCAGAGATGAATCTGCCATCTATTCGAATGCGAGGAATATGGGCTATTTTGGACCAATCTTGAACTTCGTCCTTTTGCATCGTTTTTTTAACAGGGGACAGCCATAGATATAATTGTAGAAGCGACGATGGTAAGCCTGCCTCTGGAAAGGATGTGAGATTTGGACAATCGCTGATGACAAATATCAAGAGCTGAGAGGTTTTTAAAACCGTCAACAGATAGGAATTTCAATCTCTGGAACCTTGCAAGGGTTATCCGAGATAGAGAGGTGGGCAACATCATTGCGTTATCATCTTGTGGAAAAGACACCACATGGGCATCCTCTGATCTCAAGGTTTCTCAGAGATGTAAGTCTTGCAAACCCCATCAAATAGTGGCTTATAAATATTAAGATCTGCAATCAAAAGTGATTTCAGGTTAGTGGGAAAACCTTCTTCTGGAATGGATGCAATATCTGGACACTGCCGTATTGTAATTCTTGGAGAAATTTGAGGTTGTGCATGTGGTTCGGCAGAGCTTTAAGTTTCTTACATCTCTCAATTGAAAAAACTCTTAAGCTGGTCTTGGGAAGGCCTTCTTCTGGAAAGGAAACAAGATTCGGGCAATCCCATATGTAAAAATCACGAAGACTGCTAAGATTGTGGAGGCCCTCAGGTATGAATTTAAGATTGTTACATTTACAGAGCTTAATATATCCGAGAGAAGTGTTATTGCGAAATCTGTCAGCTATCATCTCCAGCTTTGCAACATCAACAATGTTGAGGTGTTGAAGTGTATCCGGTAACGTCGCCTGGTTGATAGGTTGTGAGTTTGGGCAACTCCAAAGCTCAAGGTGTTTAAGTGCCACAAGTTGTTGGCCTATGGATGATATGCTCGTGAGAGATGGGCACTCAGAGATATACAAGTACTCAAGACTAGATGTATCGCTACTGTGCACTGAAAAAGAAGAAGATGAATGAGAAGTACAAGTATTCTCTTTATAATCCAACAATCGCAGCAATTTTTCACAATTTTTTATCTCAAGCCGTTTTAAAGACAAAGGTGCTTGTCTTTTACAATGAATCTTAGAGAACGGCAACCTCCAATTCTCAATCTTTCAAGAACTGCATTGTTACCCTGTATTCTCCTCAGGCAAGGACAATAGAGCATTACAATTTTCATCACAAGGACACTCAAATTGGGAAAGAAAGCAGCCTCTGGAAATGAAACAAAACTTGGGAAATTTCAATATATAGTTCTTTGACAGAGGTGAGGCTGTGTAGCCCTTGTGGTTGCTTCATATGATGAATATCTTTATCCCAGACAACATTAAAAGTTCTTCACAATCAACAATCTGCAGATGTTCAACATTATGAAACTCTTGTTTTAACCAATTTCCAACGTCTCTGATATTTGCAAGAGTCATAGACTTCAGTGACTTAGAATCAATCTTTTGACTGCTGCACACAATCTCTTTGCAACCGTCTATTTCTAGTTTACAGAGCATTGGGAAGCTTGAGAATGAAACCACCAATTGCAAACATTGAAAAATAACAAGCTTCTTCAATGAAGGAAGATGACTAGGCAATCTTCCAGACAGTTTGGGGCATCTTAAAATGGAAAGCTCAAGAAGGCAAGGAAATCTGTCAGGTAATCTTCCAGAGAACTTGGGGCATCTTACAATAGACAGCTCACGTAGGCAAGGAAATATTTCAACATGCTTATTTTCTACGATAGAATCCCAAAGCTCCCATTCATCCAAATCCACTAAAGAAAGAGTCTCCAAACTTTGAAAAGGCTTTGAACAACTTTCCCCATAGATCTCTAGACCTATCCTTTTAAGTCCTGTCATCCCCTTGATGGTTAAGTCTTTAAGTGACCCTAAGAGCCCCAAAGAAGGCAAGGATGTACAGTTTCTACAGCTTTCCAATTTTAGGGTCACCATATTAGAGAATGATGGATCTCCTAACCAAGAAGGAAGTTCTTTGCCACCGTAGCCTTTAATAGTGAGCTCTTTTAGATTTCTATGAGGCTGTAGCATGGCGAGTATATCCTTTTCCAGTAGATTATTTCTTGAGTCATCAAATTGCAAACTCCATTGTAGCGACAATACTTCTAAATCTTTCTTCTCACTTAACAAGGCCTCTCTTGCATCATGAGAATTAATCACATTTTCTAATCCTGAAATACAAAGTCTTCCACAAAGGAACTTTAAATTCTTCAATTCTTTCAAACTAGCTCCAGTTTGTTTACCCACAACAAAATCAGACAATGTCCGAAGTTGTTTCAGATTTTTCATTCCAACAGGCATTTCTGTTATTAAATATACATTTGTAATATCGAGACGACGAAGATTGATCAACGTTCCTATCTCCAAAGGCAGTTTCTTGAGACGAGAACAAGCATTTAGAAGCAATGTTTCCAAGTGGTATACTAAGCCCAATGACTCTGGTAAACATCTAATTTGAGTGTCAGAAACATCAAGATACCTTAGAAGCCTCAATTCTCCTATAGAATGGGGTATTTCAGTGATGTAATATTTTGATAAAGATAGGGCCCTTAAATTTTGTAACTTGGGCAACAAATCAGAAATTACCCTATCAGATATGTATCGACTGTGACCATCTAGTGGCAATGGTAAAAATGTCCTTAGGCGATTAACTTCATCTAGGACCTGAAATTTACTTTTACTATCATAAGAACCAGTGATGCAAGAAAAATGACGAACCTTCTCACATTCTTCTGACTGCATATAGGCCTCTGATTCATCCTCCAACATAAAAGTAGTATCTCCAGCAGCCCATTCAGCCAGATCATGGATAAGGTCGTGCATGAATACCACAGAATGATCACCTTTGGAATGCTGAAAGAACGATCTTGACAATAGATCATCAAAATATTCACTGCCAACGTCTTCCAGCTGCTTATTTTTTGAGGGGTGAATATAACCTTGCGCCATCCACAAATAGACTAATTGCTCCTTGTAAATTTTATAATTCTTGGGAAAAATTGAACAGTACGCAAAACATCTCTTAAGATGAGACGGAAGATGAAGATAGCTTAATTTTAACACAGTGAGAATATCAGTTTTCTCTGATAAATCCCAAAGTTTGCTATCCAATAATTTCACCCACTCATCTCCTCTCCGCTTGTGGCGTAGAAGCCCACCCAGAGTTCTTGCTGCCAACGGTAGTCCCCCACACTTCTCAACAACTTTTTCACGGATTAATTCCAACTTCGGAAGCCCAGCGATAACTCGGCTCCCACCAACATGATTCTCAAATATATCCCAACAGTCATCGTACGATAGAAGATTCAAATGGTAAGTTTCGCCATTTCCAACCGTTAAAGCAACATCTTTGTTACGTGTGGTCAATACAATCCTACTCCCCCGTTCACCACCCATAAAGGGAGATTTCAGAACTTGCCACAGCCCATAATCAATCGACCAGACATCATCCAAGACCAGCAAATATTTTCGTCTAGAAATTGCTCTGCTCAGTTGTAGCTGCACCGCGTTTAAATCACTGAGATCACAGGAATTACAGGTGACAGACTCCAGAATTGTCTTTGAGATTCTCAGAACATCAAAATCATGGGAGACGCAAACCCATGAGTGTAGATGGAAGTTCTGCGTTGACACTTCATTGTAGAGTTTTTGAGCAAGAGTTGTCTTTCCAATGCCGCCCATTCCCCAGATGGATATAACACGAACGTCTGCATCACCGGCTTCATCGGTTAATAACATGTCAAGAATTTTGGCTTCATCATCATCTCTTCCAATAACAGCAGCTTCAGTTAGCACACATGTACTTGGTGGTCTTTGCCAATCACGAGTTAAAGAGCTTCCAGCAATCTCTTTCAATCCAAGATCAGTTTTTTCATCACAGAGATCTTCCAAACGGCCAGTGATTTTTTGTATCTTGGACTTCATATTGAGCTTGGACATGAGAGCACTTGGAGTCCAAGATGAGAGATGGTCAGAAACAATTCTCCTCGGTTGTTCCGTCACCAACTTGCGCTCCAAAACAAAGGCAAACTCATCCAATACATCATCCGCATCGTAAGCCAAGTGTCGGAGATCATCCAACCATGATTTCACATACACGTTCTTCACTTGCTTCTTTTCAGCATCATCAAGCACTCCCTGAATCGTCAACAATTGCTTCTTTAACTGCTTCAGCTCTGAACTTATCCACTCTTCACATGGCTTCAGAGTCGTCAATCTGTCAAACAACACCTCAAGGAAGGCAGATAAAAAAATATCTCCCACAGGCATATTTTCTGAAACGAAGGAACTAACAATGAGAAACAGACTATTACAGAAAACAGAACGATCAAACTAAGCAAGACCGACTGCAGTGCTATAAACTGTGAGTCTAGAATTATTATTCCATGAAACATTTTTATCAAAATCAAAGACTCAGTCACACTCCATTACCACAACTATGGTTATCCCTTTAACCATGGTTAACTGATCATAGTAAATATTTCCTTTTTTTTTTTTTTTTTTAAATTATTTAATTTGATGTCCACTGGTAAAGCCGTGTGGACTCCACCACGATAGAATATGAGAGCACCTTTTAACGTTTTCTTTGGAGCGTCTTTTGATATGTGTTTCTTCTGTCCGGGACCAGCTGGCCTCGGTAAATTGACTTTTCTCATCTGGCCCAAAGGCCCGCGTAAATGGGTCTGTAATTTGCTTTCCTTTTTATCTGAAAATTGAATGTTTTTGGTTCCGTTTGGTTCAAAATTTAGGGGTTTTGGGAAAAGTTTTTTGAAAAAAGTTAAAAAAAAGTTGAATTGGGCAGGTATTACGATGTAGAATTTATAAATTAATAAAATACCCTTTATGTTTATTTTTTTTACAAAATACCCGCTATAATAAAACATTAAAAGTTAACAAAAGTACCCCTAACCCACCCTCAAACACCCCCAGCCGGCGACCACCACCGGAGGTGGCCGGAGTCGCCGTATGGGCGCATGAACGGTTGGATCTTGCCAGTCATGCGTCGCTATGGCCTTTTCCGGCCAGATCCACGGTGGATCTGGCCGGAAAAGGCCAGATCTGGCCGTATTTGCTCTCAACATCAACGACGACCGTTTGTTGGCTGTCGTGACCGGGTGTTACGGCCAAAGATCTGGCCGTCAACGGCCAGATCTTTGGCCTTAGATCTGGCCTTTTCCGGCCAGATCCACCGTGGATCTGGCCGGAAAAGGCTAGATCGGCGCACTACCGGCCAGATTCAGCCGGTAGTGCGCCATCCTACCAGATTCCGACCATTTTCCGGTGGTGGTGGCAGGAATCTGGTAAATGTGGATTATTGGGGTGTTTTTGTAATTTTAAAAAAAAATATTTAGGGGTATTTAATTAAATTATCAAATTTAAGGGGTTTAAAAAAGTTGAATAATATTGGGAGTAGTATTCCTAAAAATCTGAGTTTTTAGGTATTTCACTGTTTAACTTTTTTGGGAATACTAAAAGTAGTATTCCCGATTATGAAACAAACGCAGCCTTTGTTACTTATGTTTGGTAAAAAAATGATTGATGAGTTCTTGAGGTTGAAATCCTTCTAGATCTAGGAACTTATCTGATACGAATCCAGTTCCTTTGATATATATATATATATATATATCCTCATATTTTAAAAAAATAAGAATTATTATACATATACCTAGATCCACAAAAAATTTACTATTAATATATATATTCCACACTCATATTATATTATAAATTTAAAATTCTCTCTATTGCTCTATCTGCTTTTTATGATTTTATCTCCCAAAGTCTTTACTCTCTCAATCAGTCTATTCGCTCTTAACACTTTTGAAAACTGAAATTGTCGAAGTTTTCACTATTCAAAGTACCACAATTACCTCTATTTTTTGTTTTATCAATTTTAGGTATGTGTATATTACTCATTTTAATTTAGTTTATTTTAGGGTTAAATCCTGCTTGTTTTTTAAAAGTTTTTTTATTCTAATTTGATGGAAATAAGCATGTATCTTATGAGTTTGTTTTGTGTTTTATGTTTAAGAATGTTCCTCATTTTCCAAATTAAACCTTAACTATATTTTACTAGACGTTATTCTTTACCCTGCACCCACTACTTTCCTATATTTCAAAGGTCATCGTTTAGCTGCTCAAAATTATTAAAGAAATTTGAGTTAGTATCTATGTTTATACCAAGAAAATTCCTTTTTTTTTTTTTTTTTTTAAATTCATTCATATCAATACAACGTTAACTTGATTTAAGTTTTGGTTGACTTTAGTTTAGGTTAGGTTAATTAAAATCTTGAAAATTTATATTATAATCTTTGGAAGCCAATATAAAAAAAAAAAAATTAAAAGAAAAAAAGAGGAGAAAAAAGAAATTTGTGTGAAATATTTTTTGTAGATTGTGATTGTTGTAAACTTTTTTTATTATATTGGATTTAAGTAAATCGTTAGATTTCATGATTTTGTACTTTCTTCACGTTGAAGAGGTTTTTCCATGTAACAATTTTCTTATGTTTCTTTATAAATTGCATGTTATTTTCAACACATTTACTCAATGTTTTACTTCTCATAGATTTATTCAAGTAAGAACGTTGCATTCTTTCCTTTCAGGTTCTTGCTATTGTATTATTTATTTTACTTAAGGTTTGATGATTTTTTAAAGTACCCCCTCAGGGGAAAAAAAAAAAATCTTGGGTCTGCCAGTGTCTGGTCGTCAACTTCAGATCTTAGAGGATTAATTACGGTGCAAATAAGCTGGCCCGAGCACCTCGGATTAAAAAAAAATATATATTTTGAATATTCCAGTATAATGATTAATGAATATGTTTATGGTTTAATGCACACACCGAAACCATCTCATAGAGATAAAGAGCCAAAATATTTTTTATTTCCACTTTTCTAATGCTCTTCTTGTGGTCTCATATCTTGTAATGAGTTAAAAAAAGAAAAAGAAAAAGAAAAAGAAAAAAAAGATACATGAGAGAGCTAACCGGGGCTTCAAAGAAACTCTATGTACAAAAATACAACACTGAAACTTGATTGGTATTACTGTATTAACAAGAAGTCAGTGACACAGGACGAAAATGGGGCTTCAAAATCCTCATCCATGACTGCTCGTTTGTATTAACCTTACCACCAAGGCTTGAAAAAAGGATCAAAAGTACTGCTAATGGTAGGGTCCTCCCATCGCAGCCCGTCCCACCATTGTTGCTCTCCCTTGATGACAATTCCACCTTCCTTTGAGCTTTCAGAATCAAGTGGAAGCGTCTTAAGCTGCGGGCATCCAATTACTTCAATTTCCTTCAACTTCAGGAATGGCAAGGCATTCTCATTGATGCTCTTCAAGTTTTGAAGACCTCGCAATGCAAGAAATTCGAGTTTTTTGAATGGGATACGACCTCGAACCCTTTCTGGAAAATCAACCAATCTGCCCACGCTGATAAGTTCTTCCATTTCAGGGCAATCAGATATCACAATGCGCCTGAGGCTTGTTGCAAGAATAAGCCATGTGAGGTCCTTCAATTTTGAGCAAGCCCTTATTTTTACTTCACAAAGGTTACGGAAACCACAAAATCCTTCCGTGTTTTCTAATCCGTCTTCACAAATAATCTGCAACTCTTCCAAATTTTCACAGTCCAAAATATGTAATTTCTTGAGATTCTTCAAATCAGCTAAGAGGACTCTGATGAACCTTGTTTGGGTTAAGTTTTGAAGGCATACAGATTCCAAACAGCTTAGCAACCTGTGGGAGGTCAAAAGTCTTTGGAGAGCAGAAGAACCGTTTAAGCTGATGTCCAAACTATTTAAACGTTGCAAGCAAATCACCTCCCCTACCAAAGATTCCCCATTTTGACTCAGAGCACCGCATTCCAACATTCTCAATACCCGCAACATTAAGAAGTTGGATATCAATGGCTGCGAAATTGTTTGGAGTGCGGGTGTATCCTCCAAAATCAAACACCTTAGTTTTGACAAGGCCCTCAACTCTTCTCGCAGTTCTTTTATACCAGTCCTCGATAGATCAAGATGCTGTAATGAAACCAAAATTGAAATCTCTGGAGGTAGTTCAGTAAGAGAGCGGTTATTTGAAAGCCTTAGAATTGTGAGACAAGACATAAACGTGAAGAAGCCACCATTAATAACCTTTAGATTGTTATCATTAAGAAACAAATCTTCAAGACAATGGGCTGAAGGTCTCTCTGGTAAAATCTCAACTTGATTTTCCATCATTGACACCCCTGTAAGCCCTCCCCATTCTCCAGCCTCAGGTGCTTCAGTTAATCCAGCACCAGTATTAACAAAAACATTTTCCTTCCCTTTGTCATTTATTATTAGCCACAAAGCCAAATCACGAGTAATACCATTTATTTTCACTCGGTCATCATCTTCTTCTTCCAACAACCCTGCATGGAGAAGAATACCAATTATGTGGTATCCTTTGTTTTGCGCTACATGTTTGTCGTCCAAAAATCTCCGACCAATCCAACAATCTATCAAATCCCTCTTAGAGATTATATGATTTTTTGAAAATAAACTACAATATAAGAAACAAGACTGAATTATCGGGTCTTTAGGCAAGTGATCATAACTTGACCTTAGCACCCGGTACACTTCCTGCATGCCTGAATATTCATGCCCCATTCTCTGAAACTCATTGATAGCATAATCCCATTCTTGAGGTGTCTTCTTGTGAGTCATGGCTTCAGCAACTTTGATAAGTCCCAGTGGCAAACCACCACACTCTTTTGCCATGGTTTCAGCAAGCGAAGGAATTTCTGGATGACTGCCAAGAGCCCAATCTCCAACAGTACTTAGAAATAACTTTAAGGCATTTTCATGTCCCAAGCATTCCACAGGAATCATGTGAGGTTTCATACGGCCACAAACATTCATCAGAAGGCGCGTTGTGAAGAACACCTTCGATACAGCATTTGAATCTGAAAGAGGGACACCTGCTTCGGTCAAATCAACCCACTCCCATATGTCATCTAATAGCAATACGAACTTCTTCGTTTTCAGAATCCTGAGGATATCCTTAGCTTTCTCCAGGGAACTTTTGTTTTTCCATGACTCATCATACAAACGTAGATTCTCCCCAATCTCATCTTGAATGTTTTCAAGATTTTTATTGGTCGCTGATATCCTGATCAAAATAATATCAGCTGACGTCTCACGAATTTTGTTGTAGATCTGATTTAATAAGGCAGTTTTTCCCACTCCCCCCCTGCCATACAGGCCAATAATCTTCACTTGATCTTCTTCATAACATCTCCAAACTTCATCGAAGGTTGATTCTAAACCCACCGTTGGTTCAGAAGGTATTTGATCATCCACCGGATCATCCGGTCTCCGATCAGCCACCACTCTAAATTCTCCTCCTTCTTCCTTCAAACTCTTCACAACTTCCAGCTTTTTAGCTACTCTTTTTCCGAAGCTGAAGCTTGCGTACTTGTAGTTCTTGTAACAAAAGCCTCCAAGACACAGCCTCTCCACTTCTTCAGAACTGTCTGTTATCAGTTCATCAACTTCGGTTAGCGTGTCTGCTACCCTTGTAAGCCACCCTTGCACTTGGCTCAGCCGTTCCCTTTGTGGTTGTTTCTCCTCATTGTCAACTCTTCGAAGCAAATCGTTCTTTACTTCAATCAACCTTTTCAATTCAGCCTTTAAGGAATCAATATTTCTTTTGAGTTCGCGTTTATACTTTAATTTTCTTGAAACATAATTTTTAAAACTAAATAAAGCGGCAAGAATTGTGTCTTCAGCTGGTTGTGGGATTGAATTGCAGCTACCCATAGTGGGAAAGGTTTCTAATATAGAAGAGAGTGACGAGTTACAGGCAACTGAGAGATTCAAAGGAAGAAGAAGGAAGAAGCCCTAGAAAGGAAATAGAGATGAAGAAGCAATAGAGTGATGGAAAAGACATGCTTCTAAGGTCTTGATCAGAGGAAGATTTGACGAGTTGGCGCACGGTGGTGGTGCTACTGCTGGAGAGAGAAAACTCTTTAGAACTACATTTTGTTGAGTAAGGGAGACTTGGGTGAAAATGACCAATTTCTAAGTTGATCATTGTGAGGATTAAGATGCCCTTCTTTTGAAAACTTCTGAGTAATTGTTGAAAGAACATTATTGAAAGTTTGTCAGCTTCCTTTTCTCTTACATTTTTTTTTTTCCATTAAATCAGAACAACTCCATTAATAGATGATAATAAATTCATATTGGTCTTAATATTTAGATCTTTGATCAAGTCAAGCTGACCCACATCTAAGACTTTTGAAAAACTTGGTAACATTACGTTAATTTCCAGTAACATAGTTAATCTAAATTAATCTGATGATCATTCAAGAATGGGGTAGATCACTAACGATGTTTCAACAATGAGTAAACAACATATTCCCACTTGAGGTTTAGTAAAATCCCAAGTTGATACCTCTTATTGCATTTATTTCAGATTCTCACCCTTAAACTAATACCGTTAGTGATCGTTGGAGGTGATTGGAAATGGTGAGTGAGGTTGACAAGTGAATGAATGAGTTTTGTACAGGAGGTTATGAGGAGTCCACTGGTGATCTTGGAAGTGATTTTGGACATCGGAATTGTTAGGGCCAAAAATCGTCCTTGGCCCAAATAGCGAAGAAGGACCAAGCCCAGTCCTGCAAAGGCCCAAGCCATAGTTCTCTTCTAAACATGAGGAACAAACCGACCCAAACTGAGCAGGCACAAGCCTCTCAAACCTGGCCCATGTCCTAGGTCCATGGACAAATCCAAAGCCCACAACCCCCTAAGAATACTTTCGTACTCCCGATCAATCTCTCATTCAAAGTCACCTTCCTATTCCTGATCACCTTCCTACTCTCCACTCTCACATGGCTCAGAGTCGTCAATCTGTCAAACAACACCTCAAGGAAGGCAGATAAAAAAAATCTCCCACAGGCATATTTTTAAACGAAGGAACTAACAATGAGAAACAGACATATACAGAAAACAGAACGATCAAACTAAGCAGACCGACTGCAGTGCTATAAACGTGGAGTCTAGAATTATTATTCCATGAAACATTTTATCAAAATCAAAGACTCAGTCACACTCCATTACCACAACTATGGTTACCCTTTAACATGGTTAACTGATCATAGTAAATATTTCCTTTTTTTTTTTTTTTTAAATTATTTAATTGATGTCCACTGGTAAAGCCGTGTGGACTCCACCGATAGAATAGAGAGCACCTTTAACGTTTTCTTTGGAGCGTCTTTTGATATGTGTTTCTTCTGTCCGGGACCAGCTGGCCTCGGTAAATGACTTTTCTCATCTGGCCCAAAGGCCCGCGTAAATGGGTCTGTAATTTGCTTTCCTTTTATCTGAAATTGAATGTTTTTGGTTCCGTTTGGTTCAAATTTAGGGGTTTTGGGAAGTTTTTTGAAAAAAGTTAAAAAAAAGTTGAATTGGGCAGGATTACGATGTAGAATTTATAAATAATAAAATACCCTTTATGTTTATTTTTTTACAAAATACCGCTATAATAAAACATTAAAAGTTACAAAAGTACCCCTAACCCACCTCAAACACCCCCAGCGGCGACCACCACGGAGGTGGCCGGAGTCGCCGTATGGGCGCCATGAACGGTTGGATCTTGCCAGTCATGCGTCGCTATGGCCTTTTCCGGCCAGATCCACGGTGGATCTGGCCGGAAAAGGCCAGATCTGGCCGTATTGCTCTCAACATCAACGACGACCGTTTGTTGGCTGTCGTGAGGGTGTTACGGCCAAAGATCTGGCCGTCAACGGCCAGATCTTTGGCTTAGATCTGGCCTTTTCCGGCCAGATCCACCGTGGATCTGGCGGAAAAGGCTAGATCGGCGCACTACCGGCCAGATTCAGCCGGTAGTGCGCCATCCTACCAGATTCCGACCATTTTCCGGTGGTGGTGGCAGGAATCTGGTAAATGTGGATTATTGGGGTGTTTTTGTAATTTTAAAAAAAATATTTAGGGGTATTTAATTAATTATCAATTTAAGGGGTTTAAAAAAGTTGAATATATTGGGAGTAGTATTCCTAAAAATCTGAGTTTTTAGGTATTTCACTGTTTAACTTTTTGGGAATACTAAAAGTAGTATTCCCGATTATGAAACAAACGCAGCCTTGTTACTTATGTTGGTAAAAAAATGATGATGAGTTTCTGAGGTTGAAATCTTCTAGATCTAGGAACTTATCTGATACGAATCCAGTTCCTTTGATATATATATATATATATATATCCTCATATTTAAAAAAATAAGATTATTATACATATACCTAGATCCCCAAAAAATTTACTATTATATATATATTCCACACTCATTTATTATAAATTTAAAATTCTCTCTATTGCTCTATCTGCTTTTTATGATTTTATCTCCAAAGTCTTTACTCTCTCAATCAGTCTATTCGCTCTAACACTTTTGAAAACTGAAATTGTCGAGTTTCACTATTCAAAGTACACACTTACCTCTATTTTTTGTTTTATCAATTTTAGGTATGTGTTATTACTCATTTTAATTTAGTTTATTTTAGGGTAAATCCTGCTTGTTTTTTAAAAGTTTTTTATTCTAATTTGATGGAAATAAGCATGTATCTTATGAGTTGTTTGTGTTTTATGTTTAAGAATGTTCCTCATTTTCCAAATAAACCTTAAATATTTACTAGACGTTATCTTTACCCTGCACCCACTACTTTCCTATATTTCAAAGGTCATCGTTTAGCTGCTCAAAATATAAAGAAATTGAGTTAGTATCTATGTTATACCAGAAAATTCCTTTTTTTTTTTTTTTTTAAATTCATTCATATCAATACAACGTTAACTTGATTTAAGTTTTGGTTGACTTTAGTTTAGGTTAGGTTAAAAAATCTTGAAAATTTATATTATATCTTTGGAAGCCAATATAAAAAAAAAAAAATTAAAAGAAAAAAAAGAGGAGAAAAAAGAAATTTGTGTGAAATATTTTTTGTAGATTGTGATTGTTGTAAACTTTTTTTATTATATTGGATTTAAGTAAATCGTTAGATTCATGATTTTGTACTTTCTTCACGTTGAAGAGGTTTTTCCATGTAACAATTTTCTTATGTTTCTTTATAAATTGCATGTATTTTCAACACATTTACTCAATGTTTTACTTCTCATAGATTATTCAAGTAGAACGTTGCATTCTTTCCTTTCAGGTTCTTGCATTGTATTATTTATTTTACTTAAGGTTTGATGATTTTTTAAAGTACCCCCTAGGGGAAAAAAAAAAATCTTGGGTCTGCCAGTGTCTGGTCGTCAACTTCAGATCTTAGAGGATTAATTACGGTGCAAATAAGCTGGCCCGAGCACCTCGGATTAAAAAAAAATATATATTTTGAATATTCCAGTATAAGATTAATGAATATGTTATGGTTAATGCACACACCGAAACCATCTCATAGAGATAAAGAGCCAAATATTTTTATTTCCACTTTTCTAATGCTCTCTTGTGGTCTCATATCTTGTAATGAGTTAAAAAAAGAAAAAGAAAAAGAAAAAGAAAAAAAAGATACATGAGAGAGCTAACCGGGGCTTCAAAGAACCTCTATGTACAAAAATACAACACTGAAACTTGATGGTATTACTGTATTAACAAGAAGTCAGTGACACAGGACGAAAATGGGGCTTCAAAATCCTCATCCATGACTGCTCGTTTGTATTAACCTTACCACCAAGGCTTGAAAAAAGGATCAAAAGTACTGCTAATGGTAGGGTCCCATCGCAGCCCGTCCCACCATTGTTGCTCTCCCTTGATGACAATTCCACCTTCCTTTGAGCTTTCAGAATCAAGTGGAAGCGTCCTAAGCTGCGGGCATCCAATTACTTCAATTCCTTCAATTCAGGAATGGCAAGGCATTCTCATTGATGCTCTTCAAGTTTTGAAGACCTCGCAATGCAAGAAATTCGAGTTTTTTGAATGGGATACGACCTCGAACCCTTTTGGAAAATCAACCAATCTGCCCACGCTGATAAGTTCTTCCATTTCAGGGCAATCAGATATCACAATGCGCCTAGGTTGTGCAAGAAAAGCCATGTGAGGTCCTTCAATTTTGAGCAAGCCCTTTTTTTACTTCACAAAGGTTACGGAAACCACAAAATCCTCCGGTGTTTTCAATCCGTCTTCACAAATAATCTCAACTCTTCCAAATTTTCACAGTCCAAAATATGTAATTTCTTGAGATTCTCAAATCAGCTAAGAGGACTCTGATGAACCTTGTTTGGGTTAAGTTTTGAAGGCATACAGATTCCAAACAGCTTAGCAACCTGTGGGAGGTCAAAAGTCTTGGAAGCAGAAGAACCGTTTAAGCTGATGTCCAAACTATTTAACGTTGCAAGCAAATCACTCCCCTACCAAAGATTCCCCATTTTGACTCAGCACCGCATTCCAACATTCTCAATACCCGCAACATTAAGAAGTTGGTATCAATGGCTGCGAAATTGTTTGGAGTGCGGGTGTACCTCCAAAATCAAAACCTTAGTTTTGACAGGCCCTCAACTCTTCTCGCAGTTCTTTTATACCAGTCTCGATAGATCAAGATGCTGTAATGAACAAAATTGAACTCTTGGAGGTAGTTCAGTAAGAGAGCGGTTATTGAAAGCCTTAGAATTGTGAGACAAGACATAACGTGAAGAAGCCACCATTAATAACCTTTAGATTGTTATCATTAAGAAACAAATTCAAGACATGGGCTGAAGGTCTCTCTGGTTAAATCTCAACTTGATTTTCCATCATGACACCCCTGTAAGCCCCCATTCTCCAGCCTCAGTGCTTCAGTTAATCCAGCCCCAGTATAACAAAACATTTTCCTTCCCTTTGTCATTTATTATTAGCCACAAAGCAAATCACCCATCCACAAATGGACTAATTGCTCCTTGTCAATTTTATACTTCTTGGGAAAAATTGACAAGTAAGCAAAACAACTCTTAAGATGACATGGAAGATGATCATAGCTTAATTTTAAGACAGGAAGAATATCAGTTTTGTCTGACAAATCCCAAAGTTTGCTATCCAATATTTTCACCCACTCATCCCCTCTCTGCTTGTGTCGTAGAAGCCCACCCAAAGTTCTTGCAGCCAACGGTAGTCCTCTACACCTCTCAACAACTTTTTCACGGATTAATTCCAGATTTCGCAGTCCAGAAACAACTCTGCTCCCACCAACATGATTTTCAAAAATACGCCAACAGTCATCGTCCGAGAGAAGCTTCAAACTGTAAATTTCGCCATTTCCAATCGTTAAAGCAACTTCTCTGCTGCGTGTGGTCACGATCATCCTACTCCCCGGTACACCACCCATAAGGGCGGATTTTAGAATTTGCCACAGCCCATAATCAGTCGACCAAACATCATCCAAGACCACCAAAAATTTTCTTCCAGAAATTGCCCCTCTCAGATGGACCTGCACCTCGTTTAAATCCTTGAGATCACAGGATTTGCAAGTGACTGACTCCAGAATAGTTTTGGAGATTCTCAGAACATCAAAATCATGAGAGACACAAACCCATGATTTTAGGGGGAAGTCTTCCACTGACTGATCATTGAAAAGCTTCTGAACTAGGGTGGTTTTACCCAACCCTCCCATCCCCCATATACCTATAACACAGAAGTTTGCATCTCCGGGTTCATCTTTCAATAACAAGTCAAGAATTTTGGCTTTATCATCATCTCTCCCGACAACAGCAGCTTCAGTTGGCACAGATGTGCTGGGAGGTCTTTGCCAACCACCAATTAAAGAGCCTTCAGCAATTTCTTTCAATCCAAGTTCATTTTTTTCTTCACAGATATCTTCCAAACGGCCAGTGATCTCTTCTATCTTGGACTTCATATCAAGCTTGATGTTCCTCGGTTGTTCCAGCGCCAAATTCCACTCCAAAACTGGAGTGGAAAACACATCCAGGAAATCCTCCGCATCATAAGCCAAGTTCCGAGTATCATCTAACCATTTTTTCACAGACACGTTCTTCACTTGCTTCTCCTCCGCATCATTAAGCACTGGCTGAATCGTCAGCAATTGCTTCCTCAGATGCTTCAGCTCTGAATGAAACTCATCTTCACATGGCTTCATAGATGCCAAACTCTTAAGCAACACTTTAGTTAATACAGAAAAAACGATCTCTGCCATCGGCAGGGTTGAACAACAAGAAAAAAAGTTGATAAGTCAAAGTAAGCAAGAGCAACCAGTCTCAAATTGCAGATCTGTAAATGGTGAGTGTAGTCATTCTCAATACTTTATCAAAATCCTAACTTGGCCACTACCAGTGTCAAAAACTGTACTGATTGTTAACTTATCTCCACGGTAACGTTACTGGTTCACTGGTTATCCATAGATCGAGGTCCCTTGAACCATGGTCCATGGACCATAATCTACGGCTGTGAACGACTCAGTGTTAGCAAAGCCAGTAACATTACAGGGATAACGTCATTCAGAATTTTTCTTGAACCATGGCCCATAATCTACGGCTGTTAACGCCTCTTTTTGGTAACGCGTCTTTTGGTACCGCGTTATCAGTGTTAACAAAGCCAGTAACATTACAGGAGATAAGCTTAACAAATCAAAAGCCATAAAATTAAAAATTCCTTTTTGGGTCAATAATACACACGGCAATCAATAATTATTTAAAGAGTCCATTTATTTAATCCCTTGAAGTTTGCTTAATTACCAAAAATTCCTCACAAGTTTCTAAAATAACATAAAACCTTCTATCATTAAGTTTTAGATATTAAAATAAATTGCAAAAAGATAATTCAGTAAACATCTATAAACTCATAATGGTGTATGTTCAGAAGGTTCACTAATCTTGGTCATGACCTTATTCCACAACATCATGACAAGAGCTGCAAGTGTGGGAAGTGTATGATGTTGAAGGGTTTTGCCAAGCATTCACGTGGGGTGTGATAATTGAGATGTCGGGTTTATTTTCTCTTGGGACATCAACAATGCTTTATGAGACTGTTTAGGAGGGAGGCTCTGTGAAAGAGAATTATAAGAGTTGTTTTTCTTCATAGTCGACGATGAAGAAATGATTAGGTCATCTTTACACAAATTGGTCGGAAGCTAGAGCTGTTTCCTTGATAAGTTCATGGTAGGATTAAACCAATAGATCCGAATGACATACATCTAAGCTTACCCCATCTCAAGTATGATGTTGGGGTGCGACACGGGCTGTTCTGTTGTGTAGAAACTCTAGGCTCATGACACTTTACACTACAGTAGAAAATTATTATTTCATATTATTTCAAAAATATCATGGTGTATTGGTGTTTTTATAATTACATCAAACTTGAGGGATGAATGCCTTTTTAATTCTTATTTAATTGATTTCTTCTTGGTAAAACCGCGTGGTCTGCACTTTTGACGTTTTGTTTGTAGCATCTTCTAACCTGTACCTCAGTAGCCTATCAAAATATTCTAACTTAATTTAAATAAAACTTCTTTTTATTCAGTAAATTGACTTTTCAGGCATGGCGGAAAGCAGCCTTAAATGCTATTTAAACGCCCACATAAAATTTCAAATGACCTTTTAACCCCCAACATTTGACACAAACAATTTATAGGTTACACTTGCAAAAGAATTTTACTGGTTTATAATTTTGATTTTAGTTTTAAAAAAAATTATTATAATATAATTTGAAATCACATTCGGCAACAAAACATATTTAAAATAGAATATAATTGGATCTAAATAACCATCTCTGAATAATCCAGTAGTTAAATAAGAGTTCTTAAATGTATTACTTAATAATAGTGCTATAATTTTGTGGAATTGCATGTTAAATTTGGTTAATGTTTGGGGAAAAATCCAGTCAAGTATTGGATGGGCTGGTATGGTTGAAATTGAATGGAATAAGAGAAATTAGTAGTGTAAGGTTGATAGAAAGGATTTTGTTTATGAACTTGAATGAAAATTTAGTGGCTTTCGTTTATTAAATTTTTGGTATGCATGTGTTCGAAATTGAGAGTATGGGATTATGTTCATTCATATATTGGATGTGTTTCTATTAAAAGGTTTGATGCAAAGACTTTTTAGTTAATTGATATATTTGCTAAATCCCATCTTGCATGTCTCAGCTGAATTGATTTTTGGATGTTATTGGATTAGATCTGGCTCTAAAGAATGTGGTTATATGCTTAATGTTACCCATATTCATATATGGCTTTCACATGAATTGAATGATAGTGAAGATGTTAATTTGTAAATTGTTGCTGGAGTTTTAAGCATGATGATGTAATAATTTATGCCTTGTATATATTGTTTCTGCTGAAGGCCTCGAGAAGTGTTGGTTGTGATTTGTTGCTGGGAATTTGATTGGAGAATGATGCCTTGCTAGATGACGATTTTATAAATACATTTGGCTGAGTTAAAATGAGAAATGTTGGTGGTGACTTTGTGTGACTGCATGCACTCGGCTGGACTAGGTATTAGGAGGTGCATGAGCTATGTTTTTTTGAATGAACTGTTGCTGGGTATTTACATGCATGCTCTTGGTTGGAATACCTTGAGAAAATCTGCTGTTTGGTGTTCTAAAGGGCTGGGAATTTTCAGCAGTTTGGGTGTAAATTTAAATTGGGAATTTCGGTAATTAATGAGAAAGCTTAATTGACATTGCTTAATTGGAATAATAAAATGTGGGTTGATTATTATATATATTGTGCATGCCTGCCCTGTATTGATTATAATTTCAGATTGTGAGATTGAATTAAGATTATTTATGTTTGGAGTGAAGTATTGACATGTATATGGATGATGTGAAGGTTATAAACTTCGGCCAAGAGATGGGATGGATGGGTAACTAAAATTGGAAGATTGAGTACAATAATGTTACGTGGGTAAAACATATATGTGTTTCTTAAACAAAATTTGGTTAAAGATGTGATTTTGATATAAGAGTTCACTGTATAAAAATCTGGCCCGTTGGAATTTCGAAAATTGTTTGTATGTTTTGGTTTTTGTTTGAAGATGAATTTCAGATATGTTGTTGTATACTTCTGGATGAGTATTTGAAAGTTTTTTTTTTTTTTCTTTTTTTTTGTGAAAATTGTTGTTGATAATATAAAAATTGGGCTAAAGTGTCATTATGTAATCATGTTGAAAACTTGCATTTTAGCCTTATACTGCATGTGAGAATTTAATGTTATGTTGTATGTTTTATTGATGAATGAAGGCATGAGATTTATATAAAATGGTGAGTTAAAGGTATGTATATTGATGATAGTAGTTTTCAAACCACCATATATAGTACCCATCCCCTCATGATATTGATTTGATTCTATGCATGCGTATGGCATGATTTTGCTGGCCCAAAGTGGGTCGAAGGCTCGAGCGAGGTAGATATCACTAGCCATGATTTTCTTGACCCAAGTGGGTTGAAGGCTCGAGCGAGGCAGATATCGCTAGACCTGATTTTGCAAGCCCAAGTGGGTCGAAGGCCCGATCGAGGTAGATACCGCTAGACAAGATATGATTGTGTCGATCCGAATGATGCATGGTCTCGCTGGGTCAAAGGCTTGAGCGGTGACCGATTATGTCTAGGAGGATGGATCTAGTGGATCAATCTGCACGATGTTAGATCTTGTCGAGTTTGACAGACTTACCCCTGATATTAGTTGGATGAGAGTTTTCAGATGTAATTGAGAGATGGTTTGGATATGTATATGTATACCATGAATTTAAAATGGAAATCTATAAATACAAGTGCTATCTGTATATGAAATGTTTTTAGAAATGATATTTTTTAGAGAACTTTAGTCTTAATCTGTTATCATAAAAGTTTTCAGAATGAAGCTTTTGTCGTGAGAGATTTCAGCATTGGTTATGGAAAATGGTTTATATTATAAAATGTGTTAATGGAATTGAGATCTTACGAGTATGAATGTTTTATTGTATATTGAAATATTTTATTGCATATTAACCTACTCTCCACTCATTGAGCACTATAGCTTACTCCTCGTTTTTAAATTTTTTTCTTTTCCAGCCCCACCAGGTCAAGAAGGAGATAGTGCATATGAGTGAATCTCATTCAATGTCGAGCCACACGAGTTCATTTCATCATATGTGTCATAGTTGTGTTTTATTTTTTGCTTCAAAGTTTATGTTCCTTCTTCTTGTATTCATTTCATGTTTTAAATTGTAAAAGATATGGAAAAATATGATACTATATATTTCATTTTGTAAAAACCAGTTGCATCTGAATATTTACAAATTATGTTATATTTATGGAGCAACCACAAGAATACATTTATGGAGCAACCACAAGAAGCAACCAGGGCTTCAAAGAAATTCTATGTATAGAAGTATAATAAAGAAACTTGAATGGTATTTCTGTACCTAATAATGAGCCAGTGACACTGGACATTGTACTCAACTGCGGCTTCTTCGTATTACCACCACTGCTTGAAACAAGGTTCAAAAGTAGCGCGAATGGTCGGGTCCTCCCATTGAAGCTCGTCCCACCATTGTTGTTCTCCCTTGATAACAATTCTTCCTTCCTTTGCGCTTTCAGAATCAACCGGAAGCTTCTTGAGCTGAGGGCATCCGATAACTTCAATTTCCTTCATATTGGCGAAGCGCAAGGCAGTCTCATTGATTCTCTGCAAGTTTGGAAGACCTCGTAATACAATAGATTCGAGTTTTTGGAATGGGATACGACCTTGCACCCTCTCTGGAAATTCACCTAGTCTTCCAACACTGATAAGTTCTTCCACATTAGAGCAATCAGATATCACAATACGCCTGAGGCTTGTTGCAAGAATAAGCCATGTGAGGTGCTTCAAGTTTGAGCAAGACATTATGTTTACTTCGCGAAGGTTACGGAAATCACATATTTCGGCGTTTTCTCCGTCTAAGCAAATAATCTGCAACTCTTCCAAATATTCACAATCCCAAATATGTAATTTTTCGAGCTTCTTCAAATCTGCTAAAAAGACTTTGATGGCCCTTGTATGGGCTAAGTTTTGAAGGGATAAAGATTCCAAACAACTCACCAAACTGCGAGAGCTCAAAAGCCTTTCAAGAGCTGGAGAACTTTTTATGCTGATGTCCAAACTATTTAATCGTCCCAAACGAAGAAGCTCCTCTATCAAAAGTTCTCCACCCTGATTCACAGCACCGCATTCCAACATTCTCAATGTCTCTAACTTTGAGAAGTTAGATAACAGTTTTTGCGGAATTGTCTGGAGTTCAGATGTATTCCTCAAGTTCAAATACCTTAGATTTGACAAGGCTTTCAACTCTTCTCGCAATTCTTTTACACCAGTGCCTGATAGATCAAGATGCCGCAGTGAACCCAATTTTGAAATCTCCAGCGGTAGTTCAGTTAGGGAGGGATTGTTTGACAGATTTAGAACTGTGAGACAAGACATAAATTTGAAGAAGCCACCATTGATAACTTTTAGATTGTTATCATTAAGAAACAAAGTTTCAAGACAATGGGCTGAAGGTCTCTCTGGTAAAATCTCAACTTGATTTTCCATCATTGACACCCCTGTAAGCCCTCCCCATTCTCCAGCCTCAGGTGCTTCAGTTAATCCAGCACCAGTATTAACAAAAACATTTTCCTTCCCTTTGTCATTTATTATTAGCCACAAAGCCAAATCACGAGTAATACCATTTATTTTCACTCGGTCATCATCTTCTTCTTCCAACAACCCTGCATGGAGAAGAATACCAATTATGTGGTATCCTTTGTTTTGCGCTACATGTTTGTCGTCCAAAAATCTCCGACCAATCCAACAATCTATCAAATCCCTCTTAGAGATTATATGATTTTTTGAAAATAAACTACAATATAAGAAACAAGACTGAATTATCGGGTCTTTAGGCAAGTGATCATAACTTGACCTTAGCACCCGGTACACTTCCTGCATGCCTGAATATTCATGCCCCATTCTCTGAAACTCATTGATAGCATAATCCCATTCTTGAGGTGTCTTCTTGTGAGTCATGGCTTCAGCAACTTTGATAAGTCCCAGTGGCAAACCACCACACTCTTTTGCCATGGTTTCAGCAAGCGAAGGAATTTCTGGATGACTGCCAAGAGCCCAATCTCCAACAGTACTTAGAAATAACTTTAAGGCATTTTCATGTCCCAAGCATTCCACAGGAATCATGTGAGGTTTCATACGGCCACAAACATTCATCAGAAGGCGCGTTGTGAAGAACACCTTCGATACAGCATTTGAATCTGAAAGAGGGACACCTGCTTCGGTCAAATCAACCCACTCCCATAAGTCATCCAACAGTAACACGAACTTCTTCGTCTTCAAATTCTTGTGGATTTCCTTAGCTTTCTCCAAGGAACTTTTAGTTTTCCATGACTCATCATCTGAAACTTGCTTCTTCCCAATCTCATCTTGAATGTTTTCAAGATTTTTGTTGGTCGCCGATATCCTAATCAAAATAATATCAGCTGACGTCTCAAGGATCTTGTTGTGGATTTGATTTAACAGGGCAGTTTTCCCCACTCCCCCAATGCCATATAGGCCAATAATCTTCTCCGGATCTTCTTCATAACATCTCCAAACTTCATGAAACGTTGATTCTAAACCAACTGTTGGCTTACAAGGTATCCGATCATCCGCTGCATCATCCGGTCTCCGATTAGCCACCTCACCGAAGCCTTTACTTTCTGCCTTCAAACTCTCCACGAGTTTCAGTTTTTCAGCAACTCTCTTCCCGAACCTTGAGCTTGCAAACTTGTAGTTCTTGTAACATAAGCCTCCAAGACATAACCTCTCTACTTCATCAGGGCTGTCTTTTATTAGTTTATCAACTTCTGTTATCGCGTCTGCCACCCTTGTCAGCCACCCTTGCACTTGACTCAGCCGTTTTCTTTGCGGTTGTTTCTCCTCATTCTCAACTCTTTGAAGCACATCGTTCTTTACTTCAATCAATTTTCCCAATCCATCCTCTAAGAGAACAATTTTTTTTTTGAGTTCACGTTTATAATTTACCTTTTTAGAAACACAATTTATAAAACTAGTTAAAGCGGCAAGAATTGTGTCTTCAGCTGGTTGGGGGATTGAATTGCAGTTACCCATAGAGATTAGATTTCTAATATAGAAGAGAGTGAGAAGAGAGTGACGAGTTACAGGCAATTGAAAGATTCAAAGGAAGAAGAGAGGAAGAAGCACTAGAAAGGAAGTAGAGAGGCGGAAGCAATAATAGAGTGAGGGCTGATGATTGGAATGGAAAAGACAAAAGCTTCTGAGGTCTTGAGAGGAAGCTTTGACAAATTGGCATTGTGGTAAAGAGATATCTCTAAGTTGATTTTGGGACTGGGGAACAGTGATCTACCAATGGCCCTATAAATTCAGCTTTCCGATGGCCCCCCTCAGTTTTTGAACTTAACATTTGACCCCATAATGGAAATTCTCTGGCTCCTTTATTCATTAGTGATTACATTTTAGCCCTTCAGAATAAAATTGTCAGCTACTTATGAGACTTTTCAGTCTTCACATGCCGCAGCTTACTCACATATTCAAAAGGAAAACGAAAGCGCATTATTGAAAGGTGCCGGTTTCTTTTGGCTTTATTAGGCTCCTATAGATCATAGATGATAAGTTTTGGTCTTAATCTTTTAAGTCGTTGATCAAGTAAAGCAGTCGCACATCCAAGAATTATGACAGCTTGTAGCTTCCAGTAACATTCGCTACTCTCTCACAGATATAATAAACTAATGTTTTAACTACTTGACTCCTCCACATGCGAAGAGCTTGGAGTTCCTTTTTTTTTTTTTTTGAAATACGTGAAAAACTGAACCTGTGAACTAAAAATGTTCAGTAATTTCGTTGGCGTCAAAGCCGTGTGGACTCCACACCTGCCACAAAGTTTGAACATTTGAAGACTTAGGTAAGTCTTGTTGTTTGGTCAGTCTTTATTTCTTGTGGTTTGCTTAAGCTGAGAGATAAAAACATAGATGATTTTAGTGTGACTCACAAAGAATTTAAACAGTCTGTATTTATGTAGGAAACTTTTAGCCCTCGTTTTATGTTAAGATACCACTCGAACTAAGCATTTAAATCATTAAATAAGGATCTGCATTAATATTTTAATTACAATACATTGATAAAACCTCCATGCAGACTTATAAACATGAAAGAAATTAAAAGAAAGTGAAAAATTGGCTTTATTACTATAAATTGATGTTAAAATGGCAGCTTTTCAGATAAAATTTTGTTACCATATTGAGTCAAGCAAATCTATTTTAGACTAATGCAGTTCGTTGCCTAATACTGACAACATTTTAAACCTTTTTTTCTGACTCCTGAAATGCAAACGCAATTTCTCCGCATCAAACTTAATTTGGCCTTCTCACATTGACTCCATTAGGAATATGGTCTTTGTTGAAAGAGTAAATACTCAAATAATGATTTAATTGTGCTTTTTTATTTATATATTTTTAAAATGTTATTTTATTATTTAAATTTAAATTTTGTTTTCGATTCTGGTATTCTTCCGACCCTATACCATTATCATTCTCTTTTCTAATTATCATTTATTAAAACCCCTCAAACTTTACTTCTATTTATCCTGCTAATCGCACACAATTAAATGATTAGGGTTTATATACTTGTCTCTTTCAAGTTAAATTTTAATCAATCCTAATAACTAAAATCTAACTTAAAAATCTTAATGTGTGGACTGAATTTGTTTTCAGCTGATTGTTAGAATATAAATTTGATTTGTAAATTAATATTTTAAAAATTTGTGTGCGAAAAAGTATAGATAAAGTCACCACAGAGATCTCCTTTTTTATTTTATTTTTAAATCTGGGTTTGCACAAGTTTTGGGTAAAGAGTTTATTATAAAGAAAAAAGAACGTGACCACCACAGAGATCTCTAAGAGAGTCAAATGCCCTGCACATGCCCAACGACCAAGCAAAAAACAACATCAAAACCACTAATAGGTGGTTTGACCGTAAAAGAACAAATTTTTTTTTTTTTTTAACTCTTGAGTTCGAGTTTATTCAAATCTTAATAAGGATGATTATCATTAAGGAATTATCTGATCAAATTTTTAGGATCTTAGAAAATTAATTAAAATATATATAAACTAACATGAATATCCTGTCATTAAAAAATAAAAAATAAAAAGAGGCAAGGGTGTACCATCCCTATGAACCAACGAGCTAGACTCAATAAAGAATATACATAAAGCATACCAGCATCCGCAAAACAGGAGAGGTCTTGGCGTCTTGCGAAACAGTAAAAAATAATCTGCACAATCTATACACAAAGACCAACCACCAAAAGCCCAATACATAGCAAAAAAATAAAAAAATATAAAAAAAGCAGACGTGGCACGGTGCAAGGCAGACCAGCAGCAAACATTTCAGGCTCTGCAAAACCGCCGCAAAAGCCCAGCAAACATTGCAAAAATTTGTGTTTTAACAAATTCACTTGGGTTGGTATTAATTAGCAAACCCTAATTATTTGGTTCCTCTTTTTCCCATTTGAGAAAGAGCCAGTTGATATTTCAGTTTTATTTTAACTTACGTGAATATTAATTAAAAAAAAAAAAACGTCATTGCTATTGTTTTGATCTATTGGCTAAGGGGTTGTTGATCTTCTCCCATATAAGTGTTATATATAGATATATATACAAGATCTTAGTAGAATGAACCAACACAGAATCTAAATATTGGTTTGACAAATTTAAGTGGTAAACTTTATAGAAGTAGAGCACTGTTTATCATGAAAATGTGCCTAGTAAACTTTATTTTTCAGGAACCTCCAGTGTCCATAGGTATTGTCCATTTGGGCTTTGGGATTCACATGATTTTGTCCTAAAAAAGCACATTTGGGTGATGAGGACATCTTTGTGCTATTTAAGTGATCAATACCCTCGTCTTCTAACTGATATAAGACTTTTACGCCAACAAAATGATACACTTTTGATATTTTTTCAACATCTTTTCTTTTCTTCACATGCCGGTCGATAACATTAGAAGCCCACCATTGAAATCTATGGCGCTTTCTTTTGTCTTATTGTTGTTTATATTTCTTAATTCAAAACCCTAAAGTAATATAAATAAACAATTACATCATCTGGGTACACGTTACCCCTTTATAAACCCTTTAGATTATATGATACATGATTACCATATTACTCTTGATATTTTGTTCTATCTGAAAACCGTGTGGACTCCACCCCAAACTAACTCTTACTAATAGCCAATCCTGCAAGGAGTTTTGAATTTTAATTCACGATTAACAAGACAAAAGTCACCAACCTCAGATATCAATTGTCTCTTGCACTAACTTATTCAAAAGCACTGAAGCAATCAGTTCTTACCCTTTATTTTATTGTCTGAATATGTTCAGTGAAATGCGAAGGCAATTTCTCGGAAGGAAAGGTGTAGACTTTGTCAAATTGACTCAACTATATGAGGAAACATCAGTCCTTGAGGTGCTGATGACTTCAAAATAAATTTTGATGTAGGAACTCGTTTGACTTAATTGTTCAGCATACAAAATTTCCAAGGTTGGGAACTCGTTTGAGTGAAAAAATCTATGGTATTAATTAGCCCAACTTATTTGTTTCCTTCAGTCTTTGGCCCATTTGAGAAACAACCAGTGGATGATTTCAGTTTCAATTTTCAGATGCATTTGGTTCACTTGTACTCTCATTTTTTAACCTTAATTTCATCTGTCTCTATTTGATATCTCTTCATTCTTGAAGCATCTATTTGATAGTGCCACAGAGAGCTGCTCTTTTGATGCATTCTACCCAGCTCTCTACTCTTCACCAATTTAAGAGGGCAAAGCACACGGGCTTCTGATTTGGGCTTTGTTGAGTTGTTTTTCTGCTTAGAATTCACTGTTTTACAGGATTATGCTTGGGCCTGATCCTCTAACAACCTGAGCTGGATCCACTATTTTTGGTATAGGAAGTGGTCTTCACCAGGAGACCAAGGATAGATTCCAAAATTAATCCAGGGATTCATCGTAAACAAAAAGCCAAGCTAATTAGATACACATTCTAGCAACATACGTAGACCCTTTACAACGCTGGATGTGAGGCATTTATGAAATTATGCGACACAATTATATTGAATTGAATTATTTCCAACATTTAGTATATATTTTATGTATAATGTATACACAAACATCTTCAAATGTCAGAATTTAATGAAAGTGAACAAATTTCTTTCAGTCAGTTACCTTTGACTAACCCAGTTCATTTCAAAGAGAACTGAAGCAATCAACTTCAAGAGCAGAGATGGAAACTTCATTTCTATGTTTTGTTTTGATTCATTTGAAACGAGTGGTTATTAAAAGTAAAGGTTTATGTATTGATGAGATGTATGAAATGAATTGACTCCACATATGTGGTTGTTTTTACTAAATCTTGGCCAATTTTTTTTAATTGACTTTTGCTGTGTTCAATCAGGTATGTACTGGATAGTAAAGTTCAGTTTATTTTGCTTTGCATTAGTATACACTTTCTGTGCTGCTGATTCAGACTGAGGGTTTGGGGCTGCTTCTTATTGTATATAATAGGATGATTTAGCTAATTACTTTGGTCCTTCGAGACTAGAAGGGGTTAATAAGTGATTGTGGTAAGCTTAATATGGTTGGAAATTGGGAAAGTGATAGACCTCCCATCAAGAAGGTATACCAATATAGAGGGCATAAGGGTAAAAAGCCATTAACTGATTTGAAGATGCATGCATTAATGGAGGATGGCTTGAGGCGTGTGGCGTGTGAAGAATCAATTAATTAGAAGGGAATAATTCAGTTAACTGATTTATGTATAAAAGGGAGAGCTTAAGTAGGAGAGGCAGATTATTATCATTAGTCAATCAAAAAGGTCCCCAGCTCCTCGAATTGTTGGGACTATCTGTTACATTTTCTATTTCATTGTAATTGAGCACTGCTCTGGAAACTGCCATTTCTATTCTATTAATATCAATTTGAGTTAATCCAGCATTACATTGAATATTATCATTCAGTTTGTCTCTGTCGAGTTTGCTTATTGTGTTGCGTGATTGAGTGATTTGTTTGAAGTTCTATCAATTGGTATCACTGGGTTGAATCAAGGGCGCCAATCAGTTCATGGGAAGCCTTTAAGGCTGCTGTGGTTGCAAGGTTTCGTCCATCCTTCAAAGGATCAGCATACGAAGCACTAGTAGCATTAAAACAAACTGGAATAGTCACAGAATACAGGGAGAACTTTGAGGCGCAATCTGCACCTTTGCGTGAGGTAGGGGAATTGCTAATGGGGGTTTTTCTCAATGGACTCAAAGAGGAGATCCGGGCCGAATTGCGCCTGTCCCAACCAACCACACTCTTTACACTCATTAAACAAGCCCATAGAGTAGAGGAGAAGAATAAGATCTTGGAGAAAAGTAGGTCCAAATCTTTTAGAGCTCAAAACACAAAAATGGAGCATTATAACCGGGTCACTCCCAACCTAGATACATGGCGAACAAATGCGTGGAGCCCTAGCCCCTTTTCACGCACTTCAGACCTCACCCCAAGCAAATTTGGTGAACTACAAGAGAGATCAACAGAGACCCTCACACTAGGATCTTGCGGAGAGGGATTTCGGCACATGACTGACTCCAAGATATAGAGCAAGAAGGAACGCGGGCTCTGCTTTAGATGTGACAAAAAATATAGTCCAAATCATCGATGTAAAGGGAGGTTGTTGCAGATTTTGTTGGTCACTGATGAGGACGCATCGAAAAAGGAGGAGCCCAACTCTAAAGCTGATGATGAAGTCAACATGACAGGTATCCCTTTGGCTTTGTCGATGAACTCTATTGTAGGTATGACAACGGACAAGACTCTAAAGCTCAAAGGGTTGATTGGAGATGAGAAAGTAATTATTTTGGTGGATAGTGGGGCATCCCACAACTTCATTTCAAAGGAATTAGTGCGGAAACTAGGCCTGGAAATTGAGAAGGGAAAACAATTTGGAGTGATGGTAGGGAATGGTTTCACAGTTAGAGGAGAGGGAATTTGCAAGAATGTGAGTATGAGGATTTAGGAGGTTGAGCTGACATAGAACTTTTTCCCATTTGATCTAGGATGAGCAGATGTGGTGCTGGAAATATCCTGGTTGAGCACTTTGGGAGACGTGTGCTCTAATTGGAAAAACTTGACCATGGCGTTCGACAGTAACGGGAAGAAAATAGTGTTGCAAGATGATCCTTCCTTAGTTAAGACTGTAGTCTCTCTCAAAGCAATGCTCAAGACACTGCAGAGTGAAGGAGCGGGGTATGTGGTAGAATTTTGCTTTATCGAGAGAAAAGAAGAGGAGAAGATTGAACCCATGGAGCCTAGGGTTGTTGTACTAATAAAGGAGTTCCACCATTTGTTTGAACAATAACACAATTTACCTTCCAAGAGACCTACTGACCATGCCATAACTCTCCAAAACCAATCCAAACCCTTTAACCTATGTCCTTACAAATACTCATATGCCCAAAAGAATGAGATAGAAAGGTTGGTGGGCGAGATGATGGTGTCGCGAATAATCCAACTGAGTACTAGTCATTTTGCTAGTCCGATGTTGTTGGTTAAGAAGAAAGATGGCAGCTGGCCTTTTTGTGTTGATTATCGCACCTTTAACAACATAACCATACTCGAAAAATTTCTCATACCTTCTATTGATGAGCTGCTAGATGAGTTGGCGGGTGCTACAGTATTTTCTAAACAGGATTTGAAATATGGATATCACTATATCAGAGTGAGGGTAGAGGATGTGCCGAAAACCGCATTCAGGACTCATGAGGGGCACTATGAGTTCCTGGTCATGCCGTTCGGGTTGACTAATGCCCCTTTCACTTTCTAGGCGTTGATGAATACAATTTTCAGACCAGTTTTGAGGAAATTTGTATTGGTATTTTTTGACGACATCTTAATCTATAGCCCAGACCTAGAAGCTCACCTCAATCACCTATGATATGCCTTCTAAATCTTGACTGAACATGCGCTTGTCGTCAACCACAAAAAGTTTCTCTTTGCGTAGCTGAGGTTGGAATACTTAGGACATCTGATTTCTTCGGAAGGAGTAGAGGCAGATCCCGCAAAAGTTGAATCAATGTTATCATGGCCCATTCCACATACTATCAAAGGTTTGAGGGGTTTCTTGGGATTGACAGGGTACTACTGCAGATTTGTTAAGGATTATAGGTTGATAGCTCAACCATTGACTAGACTGCTTCGAAAAGATGCCTTCGAATGGAATGAACAGGCTCAACAAGCCTTTGAAAAACTAAAAGCTACTATGTCCTCAGTTCTCGTGTTTGGCTGTCCCAAATTTCAGTCTTCCATTTGAAGTCCACATAGATGTATCTGGCCAAGGGTTGAGAGCTGTATTAATTCAAAACCAACATCCCATAACCTTCCTCAGCAAAGCATTTTCCAACCAATCGCGACAAAAGTCAGTATATGAAAGGGAATTGATGGCAATCATGTTCGCATTTCACAAATGGAGCCACTACCTTAGCGGACAAAGTTCATTATCAAAACGGACCAGCGCAGTTTGCAATTCTTGACAGATCAAAGGGTGAATACTCTTAAACAACAAAAATGTATTTCTAAGCTTTTGGGCTACTTGTTTGATATCATCTACCAACCTGGTAGCTCTAATCAAGTGGCCGATGCCCTATCCCAAAAGGAAGACACATAGTTGGCTGCTGTATCTATTGTTACTTTCTCAGAATTTGATGATATTGCATTTGAGGCATAACAAGATGCAAAGCTCTGGACTGTCATCCAAGACCTGATGTTTGATCCCCATAGCCGCCTAAACTACAATCTTCGCCGTGGCGGTCTTCTTTACAAACACAGGTTAGTACTCCTAAAATCCTCTAAATTTATTCCTTGGTTGTTAGATGAATTTCACAGTAGCCTAGCAGGAAGCCATTCTGGTTTTTTTAGAACATATAAGCGAGTGACAAATCTGGTTTATTGGGAGGGCATTAAGAGGGATGTTTAAGCTTTTGTACAACACTACTCGGTTTGTCAATTGAATAAACAGTTAGCCTTTAAGCCAACATGACTTCTCTAGCCTTTACCCATTCCCACCTAGGTGTTTGAGGTCATTAGTATGGACTTTATAGGGGGGTTGCCCAAAGCCAAAGGTCAGGACACGATATTGGTGGTCGTGGATCGGTTAACTAAGTATAGTCACTTCCTTCCCTAATGTCACCCTTACACGGCCAAAGAGGTGGCTGCTCTTTTTGTTTCGGAGGTTGTCAAACTGCATGGCTTCCCAAAGTCAATTGTATCTAACAAAGACCGAGTGTTCATCAGTCAGTTTTGGCAAGAATTGTTTAAGGCAGCAGGTACCAAGCTGAAATTCAATTCGGTGTATCACCATCAAATCGACAGACAAATGAAGGTAACAACCATTGTTTAGAAGCCTATCTCCGTTGCTTTTGTAGCAACCAACCTAAACACTAGCCAAGGTGGTTAGTATGGGTTGAATTTTGGTATAATTCTACCTATCATAGTGCAGCCAAGATGACACCATTCAAAACACTTTATGGCTACGACCCACCCACTATTCTATGCTTCACTGATTGCCCATCATTGGTTGAAGAGGTGAATTAGTAGATGGTTGACCGTAACTCCATTTTGGATACACTGAAGCATAACCTGAGTGTTGCCCAGGCCCATATGAAAACCCATGTTGATGCCCATCGTCAGGATGTCACCTTTCAGCTAGGAGACCAAGTGTTTTTAAAACTTTAGCAATACTGCTTCAAGTCCTTGGCTTCTAAACTCAATGAAAAGTTGAGTCCACGTTTTTATGGACCGTTTCCCATTTTGGAAAAAAATTGGGCAAGTCGCCTACAAACTTGCGCTACCTCCAATAGCCAAGATCCATCCCCTTTTTCATGTATCACAGCTTAAGCACAACCTGCACAACTTGGTTCCCATCCCACCCCTACCCTCATGCCTCACTAAGGACATGGAGCTGCTGTAGGTACAACCAGAATATGTTTTGGTAGTCCGCACGTTGGTGAATGGCTCTTAGGAAGTCCTCATTAAGTGGAAAGACTTAGCTCCATTTGAAGCCACCTAGGAGCTGACAGACATCATCAACTTCAATTCCCTCACTTCCACCTTGAGGACAAGGTGGCTCTTTAAAAGAGTTAGGGGGGGGGGGGGGTTGGGTATTGATAGACATCCCATCAAGAAGGTATATCAATATAGAGGGCATAAGGGTAAAAAGCCATTAACTGATTTGAAGATGCATGCATTAGTGGAGGATGGCTTGCGGCATGTGGCATGTGAAGAATCAATTAGTTAGAAGGGAATAATTTAGTTAACTGATTTATGTATAAAAGGGAGAGCCTAAGTAGGAGAGGCAGATTATTATCATTAGTCAATCAAGGAGGTCCCTAGCTCCTCGAATTTCTGGGACTATCTGTTACATTTTCTATTTCATTGTAATTGAGCACTGCTCTGGAAACTACCATATCTATTCTATTAATATCAATTTGAGTTAATCCAGCATTACATTGAATATTATCAATTAGTTTGTCTTTGTCGAGTTTGTTTATTGTGTTGCGTGATTGAGTGATTTGCTTAGAGTTCTATCAAAAAGGTTTAGAGGTTGTCATGGTTATGGAGCTGATTTGATCATTTCAATTAAAAGGGTTGCTATAGCATAGCGTAGATGTATGTATTCAATGCTGTAATAGTTTATCTTATGATGATATCTGTGTTTTTGTATTTAGTACTGTGATATATATAGTCGATTGAGAACTTAGTTTCTAAGTTTAACCTATACACATTGTACTACTGAGGATCAAATCATGATATACATACTGAAACTGAAGGAAACAAGAAATTGAACAAGTTATTTGAGATCCTTGTTTTGCCCATTAAGAACTGTAGCTTATGATATTAGTGCTACCATAAGGATGCGAGGGGTACCAAGTTGAAATATAAGACTGATAATTACCCATATGATATTCATGAGACAATATATGGAAGTTTTCCAGATTCAACAAGTTTCTCAGCTGTAAACCGCAGGCCAAAGTACTCCACTTTAATTTCTGCATCATAAATTGCTTTGTCATAAAAATAAAACTAAAATTGGGGTTAAATTTCATATACAAGGCATCAAATTACTCAACCAAATGAAATGAAACAACAAAAAAAGTATTAATAACCTGGTTTCAAAGCAGCTTGTTAAGGAGTCAATAAGTCTATCTTTGATAAGTGAAAATTACCTGAAGAAGCCACTGTAAGTTAAACATGTAACAAGCCGGTCACCTTTTGAATTTAAGGCAGACAACTAATTAACAAAGACTAGATAATGTAGAAAAAAAAATTTATGGTTCAGTAGCTACAGAAATTGACAAACCTGAGATGAACAGTACAAGGTCGAAACATGGTAAATCTCTGAATTTTACTCTCTTAGCTTTCTATTCTGGGTTGTAGATGTACTTGTGATCTATCTTCACTTCAGGAATGTGAGCTATCTTGGACCACTCCTCCCCTTTTATCTCTTTTGCACCATTTTTTTAGCAGATGACAATTTATAATATACAATTGCAAAAGTGAGGATGGTAAGCCTGCCTCTGGAAACCATTTGAGCTCAGGGCAGCTTTTCAGCCTCAAAATTTCAAGCAAAGTGAGGTTCTGAAAACCCTTGGAAGACAAGTGTTGCAAGTCTGAGAACTTTTCAATTTTTAGTAAAGTTAGAGAGGCAAGTGACATCACTCCCATGAGGCAAGTAACATAACTCCCATCTCTTCTTCTGGAAAAGACATTACTTCTCTTCTGATATTTTAATTATGCGGAGTTGCCTAAGAAATGTGACCTTGTGCAACCCCCGTTGAACTAATGGCTTATAGATATTATGACACGACCCGGCCTGACCCTCCTTATCCCACAGGATCCAGGCACACCCATGAGACTCGAGCGACTGAGACGTGCCATGTGGGAAAATCGTAAAACCTGTTTCTAAATATACTTCTCATACATTCCTTTGGTTTCATCCCGAAACATAAACACATAAGATATACATACTCATTTGAAAAACCTGAAAACATAACACATTCATTTTATAAACTCATAAAACTTGAGGCATCAGATTCTCATATCCTTTACAATCAAAATCATGAATATAACACATGAAATAAAACGTTGTTCTGCAATGGAAACAAAACATTATAGTTTTACACACACACTAAAGCATGCAACTAAACACTCAAAGAATTTCTAAAAATAATGTTCTATGTATATCTTGCAATTATCTAAACAATGCTTATGAATTGAATCTCTAACCATGTAATTGTTGTTTTCTGAATACTATGAACTGAATACTGATTCTCTTTCCTTAATCTGAAACTGATCATGAATACTAATCTCAATTCTGATACTAAAAACATTCTCACTGCAACTAGTACCTAGGGATAAATCTCCATACCTGGCGAGATCTAATATCGCGTAGGTAGAGTTACTGAAATTCATCTTGCCTAGCGGAATCCTGCATCGCCCTGGCAGAACACTCATGCCTTGTGAAATCTTGCATCGTTCAGGCCAAGTCTTTCTCAATACGTATGCGCAAATCCTTTAATTGAATTTGAAGGGGATGGGTACTTTGTAAAGTGGTTTTAAGACCACAATTTTCTCATGCATATATGACATAATATTTGAAAATCACATCCAAGGGTGGAACTGCAAATTTCTAAACATGTTTCAAACAGTCTAACCCAGATTTAAAAATTTCAACATCACTTCACAATATCACATGTCCGACACCACTCATGAACAACTATCACTTTTATGTTATAAATCATTCACAATTTTAAAGACAATTTCACAGGTAGCACATCAACTCCAAATATATATATATATATATATATATATATGCATAAAAAGAATCTTTAATCCAAAAATGTCATGCAAGCATATAAATGGGATATAATTCCATTACTTCAAAAACTCTTATTTTTCTTTTGTTGGCTGGACAAACATTTGAAACATTTTTAAGCAAATGTATGAGAATTAACACAAGTGTTTTCCACAGGTGCACTTAAATAAAAGAATTTGGACATTTCATACTCTTCCTATAAAATATCTCTCAATAACCCAATACATTTTCCACCCAAGCTGCCTTAATTTCCAGCATTTAAAACACAAATCAACCAATTTCTCAAAGGCATTCCAGCTGAGAGCATGCAGGTATACTTATTCAGCAAACATTGCAATAAAAAAAACAACTCAAGCATCTTCTAATATGCTGTCCAGTCGAGTGCATGCAAATGTAACATCCAGCAAACATCACAATTAAATGAACAGTCGAATGTGTGCAGGTACATTTCACTTTAAACCTCAATCAAACACTTCTAAATTCATCCGAGATCGTGGAAGAGAAAACAATTTTTAAGCAAGCTTCACATTTAACTCAAATATCATCAAAACGCAGAAATGGCGAACCACAAATTAACATGCAAGCATAGATCTGAGTTTTCAAGGAAAGCTTTCGTTTGATCCACTTACTCTTTAACTAGCAAAACTATCTCCAAATTAAACCAACAACCCCCTTTAAAGAACAAACCACCAAATTTTTTCGTTTGATCCACTCACATTTATATGATAAGGTCTCATTCTAAATAAATATATCCATTCTACAATTTAACAAGCCAACATCAACATTTTCCGTTACTAAAAATCTGCACTTCATAATTTTTTTCTCCACTCTTCAACCTAATCAAACCCAACTCCTCCCAACTACACCCCAAAGTGAGTGTTGTCATCAACATCTAATTTCATAAGAAAGCCATATACATATATTGAAATAACATACAGCATGAAAACTCATCCCTTGGGAACTAGATCTAATGCATTATCACCCAAAAATTTGCTCAGTAGAAACATGCAAGGCAAGATTCAGCAAATATCACACTTATCCCAAAATTTGCACCAAACATTTTAATAGCAATCAGTAACTTGACATGCAAAACAGGAATTAAGTTTTTAAAAGAATTTTTGGCTATTAAGTCATATCTACCAATGGCCCCATAAATTCAGTTTTCCAATGCCCCCTTTAGTTTTTGAACTTTATATTTGACCCCATAATAGAATTTCTCTGGCCAATAATACTATGCTTACAAAGATTTTCATATAAAGTGAGTGGTAAAAAATGAATGAAAGAATAAAATAAAAAGTCTAACTCATTATATTCACTCTTTCATTCATTTTTTTTATCACATCACTTTTTATGGAGATTTAAGATTTTCGTAAGATTTCTTTATAAATGTAGCATTACTCCTCTCTCGCTCTTTTGTTCATTGATCATTACATTTTAGGCCCTTAGGATAGGACCGATTTCTTTTGATATTTTCTTGCAATTCTTCACATGCCAGCAACTTACTCAAATATTCAAAAGGAAAACAAAAGTACATTACTGAAAGGTGTCGGTTTCTTTTGGCTTTAACTCTTTAGGCTTTTGTTGATGATAAATTTTGGTCTTAATCTATGATTTTTAATCAAGTCAAGCAGACCCACATCTAAATTATGATGGCTGTGGAAATTTTAGCTTCCAGTAACGTAGCTACTCTCTCACAGATATAATAAATTAATTTTTGTAGTGCACTACATAAAAATACGTGAAAAGCTTAACGTGGGGTTTGGAAATTTTGTTCGTGTTAAAACCGTGTGGACTAATGTTTTAGTTACCGATCAGGGGGTGAAACCTAGCAAAGTGGTCAGGTTTCGGGTTGGCTAGTTGAACCGATTTGACCGACAGGTTAGACTGGTGATGTTAGCATGTCCAGATGTTTAAAATCTAGCAAACACACCCCTAAAAAATTACGCATCAATCCCTATAGGTTTAAAATTTAGCAAACACGCCCCTGCAATTTGGCCAAATGCAAATCGGCGATCGACTGGTTGGTGGAGGTGACACACTTAATGCAAATCCCACTTATCTTTTGAGTCATTCCCCAACAAATCTACCCAAGATCTAGACCATTTTCCCCAAAAAAAAAAAAACACCACCACGCATGACTGCCAATCTAAGCCAAATAGGCATGTTTTCGACGTTGACAACCGCCCCCATCACCATGAAAACACTCTCCTTAGCCTCTTGACCAAAAGCCCTATTCGCCCCGCCAATCGTAAACAACAACTTCTTGTTGTGGTTGTGCGACTTTTGCCTTTTTCGATTGTTTCACTCACCAGAAATCACCTTCGTTACCACCTTTGTATAACATTTGTGTAAGCCTTGTTGTTTAATTAATCTTCATTTATTATGGTTTGCTTAAGTTGAGAGATAATCAATAAGTTTCCGTCATATTTATGTATTAAGGCATTGTAAAAATATAGATGTAGTGTGACTCATGAAGACTTTAAACAATCTGGATTTATATTTGTTGGATGGTAATACATGCAGAATGAGGAATGGACATGTGTCCACCAGGTGGACCTACTTTCAGAAGACAAAGCTTGCAAGAGAAGAGATGAAGCCGCCTTTGCTAGGCTCATGTGCTCTCCCTGCATGAAGAGAGCTTCACCAATAAGAGTGCGACTTGGATATCTTTCCACATGTCCATCGTATGAAGGTTGTTTCATCTATTTAGATAAGAATATGGTGCCACGTGTTGAGATGCATGTGAATTACTTCACACCCAAGATTACCTCCATAACACTATAAATAAGGGGTTCTCACTCCGTATGTGGGGATAAGAAAAATCTTTTGATAATAAGAGCTACTCTTATTCTGTAAACTCATCAATAAAATAACAGTGGATGAAGGAATTGCTTATTGCTTCCGAACCACTTTAAAAATCGTGTTTGTTTATTTCTCATTTTCTTTCACGCACTTGTTACTTTTCCTTACATATAAATCCTACCGAGCCCTTTGGTTCAGCATCATATTTTTTACTTCACGATCTTCCAAGGTTCCTATGTGCAAACTTTTCGAAGGCTTGCGTACATCTCATTGGTGCAAAAAATCGCATCAACATTTTGATGTTAGAATGAGGGCCTTCGCCAAAGCTCTCATTTATTACTAGCAGTCATACTCAAAACTCATTTGCAACTCTTTGCTATGCATAACATAAGAGCCAACTCAAAAGCCCTACTTAACCAAGAAGGGGAGATGGTAGAAAATCAATTGTATTCCATTCCTAAAGAAATCCAGCCTTCACCACTCGAGAATGGGGTTGGAAATCCCCAATGATTGGTATGCTTGGGACATTGACCACCACTGTTTAGGTGTTGGTACAACATTTGGATGCTACCGCCAATGCCGTAAATGCTCTAGAGGGAGAAAGAGAAACAACCAACACAGAGCTCTTAACATACAAGGCCAAGGGGATTGATTGTCGAGATCCCCCCATGCGGCTATTACTACATCACGGTACACTCCAAGAAGGAATGTAGGAGACCGTCGGTGACTTATCCTAGATTGCTTAATATGGTCAAAACCCATCCTCAATCATGCTTTCCCATCTGAAGAACAAGCACCACATCATGATAGACGATCACGAGGTGCGAACACCAATTTGCGACCTAAAGAGGCTCATGAACAAATTGCTGAGAATGATGGGGGATTTTATTAAAAGACCATTTTAACTAAAAATTTAATTAAAAGGCTATAGAGTTTGTAACTTTTAACTAAATGGCCTTGTTTTTTATTAAGCTTAATTAAACATGATTAGGGGGTTAATTAGGATTAATGAATAATTAGGTAATCTTTAAAAAATTATATAAGTCTCCAAAGAGTCAAAAATCTTGCAAACAAACCCAAACACATTCTTTTTCTTCCTCTCGCCACATTAACGCATTCCTCTGCCATTAACATCTTCTCCAACACAGATTCTCCTCCTTGTCCTCGTCCTCCTCCTGCTATTGAAAAAGCGATCCAGGTATGTGTCTCTCCCCTTTCGATTTACAAAGATTTAATGATGGATTGGGTTTGGGTTATGATTTTGATTTAGTTGTTTAGGTTGTTAGGTTGTGTTTGATGTAATGGAAGTTGAAAGGAGTGTAATTTGTGGAAAATTTTCTTGCATTGTGGGTAGCTGGGGGTGGCAGCACCGATTGTAGGTGGAGATGTCTGAAAACATGTTCTGGATATGATGGATCGCTTAAGCGATCTGGTACATCTGGTAATGCAGTAGATAGATCGCTTAAGCGATCAGGTATGTGGCATAAGATCGCTTAAGCGATCTGCTAAATGTCTGGTGTATAGCAGCAGATTGCTTAAACGATCAGTAAATGACATAATATCGCTTAAGTGATCATGCCTATTTACATTGGATTGCTTAATCGATCCATTATATCGCTTAAGCGATCATGCTTATTTACACTGGATCGCTTAAGTGATCCATTATATCGTTTAAGCGATCTAGTAAATTATATACCAGATCGCTTAAGCGATACAACAGATCTGTCAAATGACTGTGCAGATGCTTTTTAAAATATTTCAACCCTTAGTACATCAGTTAAGAATAGTTTTTTTCTTGCATTATAGGTTGTTGACTATTATTAGACATGGGACAAGTTGTTTTGGGTGTTGAATATTTTGGTGAGTGGGTGGAGGAAGAAAGTAGGTGGAAGTGGATTGGGAAGAGCAAAGAAGTTATACCAATTGCTGTGAGCACAGAGGTTAGTTTTGATGAGTTGATTGATGAAATAATTAGAAGAGGTGATTTGAGTTGCTCATGTAGTGATATAGTTATGAAGTATGTTTTAAACAGAGTTCCTGAACATTATAAGGTACCTCCTGTTATATTAAAGTCGGATGAAAGTGTGAAGTTATATATGATTGATGTGGCCGATAATGGTTCGAGGCAGATTTTAAGGGTTTCTTTTGTAGGAAAACCGTTGGAAGTTGATTCAAAGGAAGGGGATAATGAGGAAGTTGGAGGAGATTTGCCTGGTTTTAATTTGAACTACAAGGGCATTGATTTGTTAGTTGAAAAAGTCAAGAGTAGACGGTGAATTGGGTGGTGAGGAGGACACTGTAGAAGAGGTTAGTCATGGGCGGCAGAATGAAAATGTTGAGGAGGAGGACCCCGTAAATGTTCCCGCAGATGTAGAGATTCCTTTAAATAAAAATTATGCAGAAGGTGTAGTTTGTGAGGAAGAGAACACTATGGTCGTTTATGCAGGTTCAGAAGGGGCAATTGCAGGTATTAGTGGATCAGCTCATGTTTTTATGGATGGATCGGAGTTGCGCATAGGGTTTTTATTTGACAACAAAGAGGAAGTGGTGAGAAAGCTAAAACTTGTTGCGATGAGAGGTAATTTTGAGTTCATCACCAAAAAGTCAAATTCATTGGTTGTGACGGTTGCATGTTGTGACCGAAAGTGTAAGTGGCGGAGTCCAAAAATTTTATTCTTAGCACATATACCCGTGAGCACACATGTGGTTTGTGACATATTTCATATGAGCATCGATAAGCCTCAGCTGATGTTATTGGACAATTTGTCAAAAGTCAGTTCGTTGAAGAGAAAGGTCCATCTCCTAAAGAGATTCAGAGACTTGTGCGCACAGAGTTGGGATGTGTTGTTAGTTATTGGAAATGCTGGCAAGGGAGACAACATGCATAAGATTTTGTGAGGGGCATGGCGGAGCATGAGTACGCAGTATTGGAAGCGTATCGTTATATGTTTGAGTTGACAAATGAAGGTAGCAAGACGGCTTTGAAGTGGGACAGGAATATGATGTTTAAATATTTTTTTGTTGCTTGTGGTTCTGTTATAAGGGGTTTTGCAAACATGAGAAAGGTGTTGGCTGTTGATGGTTGCTTTTTGACAGGAAAGTATAGAGGTACATTGTTGGTGGCCATTACACAGGACAACGAGAATCACACATATCCTCTTGCATGGTGTGTGGTTGACTCTGAGAATGACAAGTCGTGGACTTGGTTTTTTCAGCAATTACATACGATAGTGCCTGACAGTGACGAGTTTGTTAGAGTCATGAAAGTGACTCTATTTTGGTGATAAAAATACCTCATGTGTGATTAAATTGAAGTATATTGAGACAATTAAAGAATTTATGAACGAAAATCGCTTCCTAATATTTTTCTTATGAATTTAACGTGTTTGAAATGATTTTGGAAAGTATATGAGTTGATATTAGGTTGTGGTGTATGGATTAAGGGTGATTTTGTCTCATTTATGCTGTTTAGGGGGTAAAATGTCATGTTTCAAGAGGCTGATTTTGTCATGTTTTAATATGCAGGGACCAAATGGATATTTGCTGTAATGGGTATAAATTTCCAGGTGACCATCGTGAAAAGAGGCGCGCAAACCCAAACCCAAAAACCCTAGCCTCCCACCAAAATTTGGTTGCCGGCCGACGACGTTTCATCTTCCAGGCCGGCGACCCTTCACCTTCTGCTGGCGAGCCTCCACCGCAAGCCACCACCGCGAACCAAGGGCTGTCGCGACGTTTTGTCTTCCAACCACCGCGACGTTTCATCTTCCTGGCCAGATTTAGCCGTTTTTTGGTGACATCTCAGCTCCCCAAGGGTCGATCTCCCTCCCCCACGGCCAGATCTACACTTCCCTAGCTTCAGCCGCCGCGAAAATCGCCGGAATCCGTGATTTTGCCGCCGCACCTCTTCATCTTCCAGGCCAGATCCTGCTCATTTCCGGTGACTTCTCAGCTTCCCAGGACCTGATTTGAACTCCCCATCACCAGAGCATTCCATCGGTACCTTCGGATCCCATTTCCGCCACCGTTTTTCGGAAACCCGCCGGAAAATTAACGTTTTTCGGTAAAGTGTGGTTGTTCGTATCCCGGGCAGTCCGTTGGTTGTTTTCGCCCCTTCTTCGCATCATATTGCTGTCGGTTACCTCCTCTCCGCCATGGTCAGCTCCGTTTCTACCGTTTCGACCTCCGTCATCACCACCATAAGCAGCTAAGCTCCCGGTTGTCTGTTACGGCATAGGCGAGATCGGGATTGACTCCACGACTCTCCTCATCAGCTCTCGACTAGTTGGATGAGCCCGATTATAGGACATTTGGTAGTATTGTGCTTCGGATTATATTTTTTTTCGTTTCAGTTTGTTTGCGATACTTTAATATTATTTTGATGCTCGACGTGTTGAATTGATAATGTCCATTGAGAATGTTTATTGATATATAACTTTTCGCATAATTGAATGTCGGTTTGAGATTATTGAATGTTGATTATGACTTTAAATTGCTTCGGTACTGATTGCAATCAAGTTGTAGTAGTGTTTAATATCATTTCTACTAGGAATGCATTTATTGTGTAATTAGTTGATTAGATGATACAGGTTGATAGGTTGTACTTGTTACGTTGTACCAACTAGTGGTGTTTAAGGGTTTAGCATTTTTTGGTTAGTCAATGATAGTCTTTAACCAATCGATTTGTAACTAAGACGACGGGGAGACATGATAGATTATGCCTAGATTGCCGGGAGATATTTCTATTGATTTGCCTAGCCTTGTAGGATTAGGAAATTGAAGAGCAAGGAGAGGAATTGTGAGAGTTGGTCTTGAGTCAAACCGAACCCGTAGCGACAACGCTTTTAATATTGTGTTTTAGTTAGCAATTTATTAATGCTTTTAATTTCTGCAAGTAATTAGTTTCCTTAGTTTTAACATCATTTTGCCAATTTCTCTTTCGTTAACTCAAATATATATTAGGTCGTAGTTTGCTCTCTGTGGATTCGACCCTGCTTCCGCTAACTACGGTACTTAGGTTTAATTTTTAGACCTGACGATCGGTCTAACAGAGTTGTGCATAATATCTGATAAGCACAACTCTATAAAGAAGGGGATTGCACTATTTACCCTCAAGCACATCATGGATTGTTGAGGCACCTTGGTAAGAACGTAAAACAAAAGTTTAAGTGTGCTGGCCTCTTTCAGACATACAACATGGCAACAAAAGCTTATCAGGTTGATGAGTTCGAAGAGCACTCCAACAAATCTGAATCAAGGATGATAGGTTGCTAAGTATCTTGAGCATGATGTTGGTTTTGAGCGATGAGTAGAGCTTACTTTCCTGGAAGAAGGTTTGATGTCATGACCACGAACATAGCTGAGTCCATAATTCAAAGTTGCTAATAGAAAGAGAGTTTCCATAGTTGCACTTTTTGATGCAATACAGAAGACATTGTCACGGTGGTTCCATGAGTGTCGTACGGAGTTAGATAATTTTACTACAACCCATGTTCCGTCAGCTGAAAAATTATTGCGAGAACTTATAGAACTGTCAAATGCACCGTTTGCCTATCCTCTTAATTCTCAAGAGTCACTGTGCGTGGCTATGACCGAATACCCTGGTTAATTGTTGTGTAAAACTTGCAGCTGTAAAGTGCTTGACATAACGTTTACCTTGTCCTATGCACGAGCAGCATTGAAACACCAACGGAAGCCGGATTTTGGTTCAAGAATGTAGTGTATGCCCTAGGAACCAATCGTGTCGTCGGTTCCAAGGCATTATGTTTTGTATATATGTGAATGTATATAGTTTGTATATACATTTATCTTATCAATAGAAGAAAGTTTTCTTATTTCACATGTGGTTTATTGTTTCATTTATATATGTATTACATGTGAAATGTCCGGATGATACAAATCTTAGAAGATCAAATCATCAAAGTATTCCCTACATAGGTAATATTAATGGGCAATAATATTACATAGTAGGCATGCTGAATGCCTTGAGAATATCATGTGATGGTATTGGTGTGGGTGATATAAAAGTTATATCACTAGGGCATTAGCATGGATACGCGGTTAATGAACTATTTATCGAATGGCCATTTATGATGAATCACATGGACATTTAAAATGTAGTCAATGATTTATCATAAGACTACTAGGGTATTATTAATCCTTAGACCTGAGATATCACGGTTGGATTCTGCATAACGCATATGGTTTATGGTGTATAAACATGAGGCTAATCATGCCATGTGTTAATAAGCCGATTTGGCAGTGTTGTTTATGTGTGAGGCAAGTGATAGTTAAGATGGGATCCGTTGACTTGGTATAGATTGATATCAAGTTCCTAGACAAATGTCAAGATACATTTCAAGGGAAATCTCCGGCCGTGGTGTATAAAATGTACATGAAAGGTTGTTTCATGGTGACACGTTCCGTATGTATTGTATTAAAATTAAGATAAGGATTTTGAATACCATGAATCCATTCTTAATTGGGATTAGATAACGGAAGATTTGATTATACAACGTGTATGATTGTAAAAGGTTCGTTGAAGTATACTTCATTGTGACTTAGGGGTTATGGAGGATTGCTAGTGCCTACCATAATCAGTGGGAGTTTTGTTCATAAAGAGTTATGACAAAACATATCGAAATAAACTGTGATATTAGGCTACGGCTAGGCCACAGTGAACCTAAGAGGTCACACATAAAAACAAGGAGAATGGAGAAATAGCCAAAGAGAGTTGATTATCCAAGGTTGGCTAGCACTACCAAGGGTAATAAAGTTATTTATATTAAACATTTTCTTTATATTAAATGGATTTTACAAGGGGGGTTGTAATTGTAAACATTATAAGGGTTAAATTGTTATGTAAACAATTTAAGAGTTAAGTTGTTAATTGTGATTAAATGTTAATCCAATGTTATCATTTAAAGAAGTTTAACAACTTCATAACAATTATGGAATTGTTTAAGGAAGTCCAAAACAATTATTGAATTGTTTACAAGGATTCCTATATAAAGAAAATGATATATCAATTTTTGGGTAGAGAAAAAAAAAAAATCTCTAAGAACCCTAAACCTTTCTCTTGGTCAAATTTCTTCTTCCCTTGGTGTGGATACTATTTTGCTTAATTTCTCTTGAAATTAAGAGGCTCCAAGGTTGCTAAGGGCTTAAGGTAACATGTTCTACCTTACTTATTTCAATTTGATTGAATTTTTTTTTTTAAACTATGACTATACTTGTTATAGTATGATATGCTTGATTCTCCATGCATCCATCTTTCAGAATTTACATGGAACTTTGCTCCCCTCTAAATATGGCAAATCACTACATGCTAGCTTATTCAGAAACGATATATCCAGTGCCTCTAGAAGAGCAGTGGGTAGTGCCGCCAGATCGAGTTGGCTGACATTATCATCCACCCGCCATTTAAGAAGACAACAAAGGGGAGAAAAAGAGTTAAGCGTATTTCATCAACCTCTGAGGTTCCTCGAAAGATGAATAAGTACTCAATTTGCAAGCAACCTGGCCACAAGAGAAGCAGTTGCCAGAAGTAATCACATGCAGATCCTGAAAATTAGGTTCGAAGAAGGATGAAATTCAAGGAGTTGCCAAGGCCAACTATTGATGAGTTATTGTTTTCAATTATTGATGTTTTCAATTTTATTGTTACCTTTAATAAATAATTCTTTATATTTAGTATTCTTGTTACACGACCTAAATATGTGTTGGCTGGTGATTTTAGTTTGGAATTAGATTGTCAAATTGAGGAGAAAGTATGGAATTAATATGTGTTGGTAATTGTAGTTTGTCGAAAATCAGGAGAAAAGATGGAAAAGTATGTATTGCCTAAGATAGCACGGATTGCTTAGGCGATCATGCACCTGGGCAGATATTGATTCTGCCCATCACATGATCGCTTAAGTGATCTACGATCGCTTAATCGATCAAGTGAAAAAAGAGAAGAATCGTTTAAGCGACATCGTGGATCGCTTAAGCGATCATGCACCTGGGCAGATATTGATTCTTCCCATCACATGATCGCTTAATCGACCAAGTGAAAAGGAGAAGAATCGCTTAAGCGATATCATGGATCGCTTAAGTGATCTACGATCGCTTAATCGACCAAGTGAAAAAGAGAAGAATCGCTTAAGCGATATCACGGATCGCTTAAGCGATTCTTTCGGTCGCTTAATTGACCAAGTGAAAATTTAACTGTCTTTTTGTTTATCCGTATCTCAACTCTGAAGCCATTTTCTTGCTCGAACTCTGAACATATAGGGTGTATGATTCGTTCAGTGAAACTTGACCGTTATTATATTTTAATTAAATATATAGTTCTTGTACGTCTATATCAAACATATATAGTGTACAATGTTTACGTCTATATTAAACATATGTCCATAAACTTGGAAAAGAAATATGGTAGTAAATTACCCTTAATCACTTAAGCGATCTCGTCTATTTAGTAGAAGATCGCTTAAGAAGATTACAGCAGTTATGCTGGAAACCTTATTGTGATAACAGGAGCCGTTGTTAATAGTCAAAAAGTTTATGAAAAATTATGGCACTCTCATGGTCTACAGACTACAGAGCATATGGTTATAGGGTTCAAATTTTTATTATTATTATATTTTAGTGTTAAGCGAGACATTAAATTGCTTAAGCGATTAAACGAATTTCCTTTTGTAGAGGCGATCAAGGATCGCTAGATCTTTGGGTCGAACAGAACTAGATAACCATGCAAGCTTAATGAACATATTTTCTTCTTCTTTCTTCAGAACATAAAGGGTGCGTTTGGTTGAATATTCCAATCCATATTCCCAATCCTATTCCCAAAATATTTGTTTGTTTAATTATTTAGGAAATATTAGTATATTTTTTTTAATTATTAAGAACCCTTAAGTTTATTAATTTCATTAAATACCCCCAGAAAAAGTTTAAAAATTAACAGAAACATCCTCACCCATCCATAGTTGCTAGATTCCAGCAACCACCATCGGTAGTAGCCGGAATCTGTCACCACGGCTTACAAACGACCGGAACAGGCTAGTAATTCATCAATGTGGCCTTTTTCGGCCAGATCTGGCCGTCATGGATGACCAAAGAAATGGTCGTCGTTGACGGTCAACGACGGCCAAATCTTGGCCATCGTTGACCGACAACGACGGCCATATATTTGGCCGTCAGATCTAGACTTTTGCGGCTGTTGACGGCCGCATCTAGCCGTAGATTTAGCCTTTTCTGGCCAGATCCACGGTCGATGTGGCCGGAAAATGCCATATCGACTCTCTATGGGCCAGATCCGATAGGTCTGCATCATAATGCCCTTTTCCGGCCAGATTTCGGCAATGGTGGGTAGGTGGAGGTGTTTTTGTTAAATTTTAAAATTTTTCCTGACAGTTTTTATGAAATTAATAAACTTAAGGGGTCTAAAAGTAATTAAAAAAATAAACTAATATTTACTAAATAATTAAACAAATAGACGAGAATGATTATTGTACAATACAAAGGAAATTAGGCATGATCGCTTAAGCGATGCAAGATATCACTTAAGCAAATCATGACTTATGTATATAGGATCGCTTAACTGATATATAAAATTGAACAGTGTAACAATATGCTCTGCACTCTGTACACCAAGAGACTGCCAGAATTTTTCAGAAACTTTTAGACTATTAACAATGGCTCATGTTATCACAATAAGGTTTTCAGCACAACTGTTGTAACCTTTTTAAGCTATGAAAGCTAAATAGACAGGATCGCTTAAGTGATTAAGGGTAATTTACTACCATATTTCTTTTCCCAGTTTATGGACATATGTTTAATATAGACGTAAACATTCTGCACCGTATATATTTAATATAGATGTAAAAGAACTATATGTTTAATTAAAATATAATAACGGTCAAGTTCCACTGAATGAATCGTACACCCTCTATATTTAATATAGACGTAAACATTCTACACCATATATGTTTGATATAGACGTACAAGAACTATATGTTTAATAAAAATATAATAATAGTCATGGTCCACTGAACGAATCGTAAATGGCTTAAGCGATCCTGTGTATTCAGATTTTATTTATTGTATTTCAGAAGATCGGTTAAGCGATTAACACTATCTTAAACATATAACGTTAAGCGACTGAGTTCTTTTTGTTTTGCATAAACAAAGAAAGAGCGAGAAGTACCTCATGAAGTTTGAAGGGTTTAAGAGAACTAGGTAACCATGCAAGGTTAACATTTTTATGTTCCGAGAAAAGAAGAAGAATATATGTTCACTAAGCTTGCATGGTTACCTTCAACCTTTCAAACTTCATGAGCTACTTCTCGCTCTTTCTTTGTTTATACAAAACAAAAAGAACTATATGTTTAATATAAATATAATAATGGTCATGGTCCACTGAACGAATCATACACGTTATATGTTTAAGATAGCGTTAATTGCTTAACAGATCTTTTGAAGTACAATAAATAAAATCCGAATACACAGATCGCTTAAGCGATTTTCTATATCGCTTAAACGATCCTGTGTATTTAGACTTAGTCGCTTAAGAGATCCAGTGTTATTTATGATATCGCTTAAGCGATCCTAACCTTTTACACTTGGTCGCTTAAGCGATTTACGATCGCTTAAGCGATCATGAGCAAAGAATACACAAGTGCCCACACAGACGATCGCTTAAGAGATCGCTTAAGCGATGACCACGGACATGATCGCTTAAGCTATCATTACCGAGGCAGAATGTAACAGCCCACAGCCGCTACTGCTGCTGGGTCTGGCCACGGAGTTCACACAGCTCCCTCCTGACGTGGCAGGATATCTCTCCCCCACTTAAGGAGATTTCTTTCGCCTCCCTCACCACTCGAACCCAAGACCAAGGGGCTAAAGTGATGGTACTCACCATGCTTCCCAATTGACTATAGCCCCTTGGTCTTGGGTTCGAGTGGTGGGGGAGGCGAAATAAATCCCTTAAGGGGGGGACAATACTTTGTGAGTCACGAAGAGTGGGTTGGTGCTCTGTGAACTCTACCCGGCCGTGCCTCTGGTAAGATGGGGCCGTGACACATAATCATCTGCCCAGACCTATAATTGCTTAAGCGATCCGTTTGTATCGCTTAAGTGATTCTTTGCTTTTATTCTCGGTCGTTTAAACGATCTTTACCGAGGCAGAATCATCATCTGCCCAGATCTATGATAGCTTAAGCGATCCTTACTTATCGCTTAAGCGATTCTTGGCTTTTACTCTTGGTCGCTTAAGCGATCTTTACCGAGGCAGAATCAACATCTGCCCAGATCTATGATCGCTTAAACGATCCTTACCTATCGCTTAAGCGATTTCTGGCTTTTACTCTTGGTCGCTTAAGCGATTTTAAATCGCTTAAGCGACCTTTACCGAGGCAGAATCAACATCTGCCCAGATGTATGATCTCTTAAGCGATCTTATGAATCGCTTAAGCGATTCTTCATAAAATAACTCTTGGTCGCTTAAGTGATCATTTGTGGAAAACTCTTGGTCATTTAAGAGATATATGTGGTCGCTCATATACGTAATTGTTTGGTACCATGGCTGTCTTTAAGTTAATTAATTTCGAAATGACTGTGATTGGGATACATTTCTACCTCACTCATTTCCCTCCCAAATCCGAAAAGAATTTGTATCGCAAAATTAAGTAATTTATATCAATCTAATTCATCACAACTCAAAATATAAGAGACATCAATGTAATTGAAAGTTTAAAGACATCAATGTAATTGAAAGTTTAAACTTAAAATCATCCATAATAGTGCCGAAATACAATAATTCCTAAGACATTTAACTCTAGTTCTGATTGTAAATAAAATTTCCTCCACCCAAACAATTACAAAGAAGAACCCAATTCCTAGAATCATTTTTCGTACCATTTCCCTTCCATACATTCTCATTTCCCTCCTGTGACCTGCCAACCAGCCTCTGAGAAATTTTTGAATTCTGTATAATCACTGTCTGAGATCATTGTTTGGTACCATGCCTTGCCAGCAGGCTTGATTGTAGATGCCTCCTCTTGCCAACCAGCCTTTGAGAAGTTTTCGAATTCTGTTTGCCAGGAACCTGTCTGAGATCATTGTTTGCTACCATGCCTTCCCAGCAGCCTTGATTGCAAATGCCTCCTCCTGCCAACTAGCCTTTGAGAAGTTTTCAAATTCTGTTTGCTAGGAACCTGTCTGAGATCATTGTTTGGTACCATGCCTTCCCAACAGCCTTTATTATAGATGCCTCCTCTTGCCAACCAGCCTTTGAGAAGTTTCCTCTCATTGTTTGCCAGGAACCTGCAAAATTATCCGACACACACCTGCAGACACGTCAGCTTTTGTAAATTAAAAAAAAAACACGTAAAAAAGTTATAGAGTGCGAGATTGAGAAGTTCACTCATTCCATCTCTTTCGGTAAAGCTCCATATAAGCATGACACCTGTAGCATCAGCACCACAACCCAAGTATCAACATCAACATCACATAAACTACAAAATTCAAAGTCTAACTTTCATACCTTTTGATTGGGTTCTGGGCACTCAAACGGATCCATCTGCCCATGGAAGTAGTCGATAGCCCAGCACTCTCGACAGTCTCTCATTGTTTTGTCATGCAAGCCATCCATCGGGGTGTTGGTCATGTCGAACTGAATAAAGTTTACGGTATATGCCCCACATTCAGCACTACAATAGGAACAAGACATTAGTATTAGAATAAACTTATAGAACAATTGTATTATGTAAGTTAGTTTTATACAAAATTTACCTTGACTCATTTATTGGGATGGTAGAGCTCTTAAGTGGCCACTTTCTGGTTAGTACTTGAACACCCAAGTGCCTAAATATCCCGCTGTCACGCAACAGCCACGGGAACAACCTGGACAATGGCTCCAACTCGACCTCCAACTGCTTGTCTCGACAAAAAGTTAGGTTGCAGTCAAGGATCTTCAGCAACCCCTCCTCTAGATGCGCGACGACTACTATCCAGTGCATCTCTCTAACAATGATGATGCAGTAGACTCTTTTAACAAAGGCCCAACCGTGGCCATATTTGGGCCTTTCCCCCTGTACATATTGTATAATCCTGTCATCAAACTGAAAATCATCAAGGATGCAGTCCAACTCTAGGGCCAATCTTTTTCGCTTCGCTCCTTTTGTTGCACCTCTACCAACGATATTTTTAATTAAAGTGCGATATGTCGAAACAAGAGTTTGGCCAAATGCCACATCGGTGATGGCATAGTTGGGATACAATAGATCACCATCACTAGTCTGTTGTAGCCTTATCAGTGCCAATATCTCATCGATGTGCTGCATCAAATAAAAACAATAAGATAAGTATGGAAAATATAGGCAAAAATAAGGAAAATTAAGCGAAAATAACTCATCGAGTCCTCAAGCCACGTGCCCATCATCAACAACTTTTCAAACCATTCCCAGGGATAATCCCCTGTCTTACACTTATATGGGCATTACTTCCTAATTCATTGTAATATGCATAGAAGAGTTTTTTTTCCCTCTATTGGCCTATACAAATCGACATTTGAGTCCATTTTTGCTTGCCCACTTCCTCCCCCTCCCTCAATTTTTACATCCCCGCTTCCTTCGCCTCCCACCTCGTCCTCCTCCATTATCACTGCCCCACTTCCTCCACCAACCTCCTTAACCTCCTCCATTTCTGGTTCTTCCTCCATTTGTTTCTTAATTTTCCTCTTCTTTACCTGTGTCACTACCATGTAAGGCGATTTGACAAACTTGCTCTTTCGGCTCTCTCTTTTCAGCCCAGTTTGCACTTCAACCGCCTTTAATTCTCCACCAACTTCCTCCTCTACTGTACCAACTTTCTCTGCCAGCTTATCCATTTTCTCCTCCACCGTTTTCATGCGCTCTTCCATCTTGTCAAACCTGTCATAAACGTTTGTTGTAAAACTCTCAAACATGCTGTTTATGAGGTCAACCACCTCATTCTCCCTACGCCGATGTCTCGGCAAAGCGGTACTTGTTGTACCGGTTTGCTAAGGCATACGAACCTCTTCCTCTCTCTTCTCTTCCTCCTCCTCGAGCCTCCCCCTAATTGGAGCTTCATCATCCTCGGCATCAACCACGTTGTCAAGCAATGGCCCTGCAACTGCCGTCACATGCGTGACCCCTTTTAGATTCCACATCAAGCGATCTATTCGTTCATCCCTTTCATCCTCCAGTGCTTTGAAAGATGTGACATAGTCCTCTTCCGCTTCATCTCCAGTAGCGGTGAGAAAGGGACGGATAACTCCCTGCAATAAGAAACAAAATCAATCAGATTGAAGCGACATTTTAAAGCAACTGCATATTCAAAAGCTTAATCCTTTAATCTTACCCCAGCCGCTTCAATCTCAATGTCTATTTGGTCGTAGTCCCAATGGGTACACCTCTCGACATGCCACCACAACATCCTAGGAAATTGTTGTTGCACATCCAAACTGTTGCTCCTCCCCCTCCCCCTTAGCGAAGACAGGGATGGCCTCATACACCCAAGCCTACATTGTAAAAAATAGTCCATATCATAATTCAAACACATATATCACAAAAAATATAACAAAAAGCTATTAATATTTACCTGCATTGCCCATGGGAAGCCAAACAAATTGTATGTGCTTGGTTTATCCTTCCCGACCCATTGGGACTGCTTTAACGCCATGTCTGGTTTTTTCAAGCTCTTGATGGTTCACTTAAATAATATCCATCCCCATGGATAAGAATTAAAGAACTCCAAGTTGCTTGCAAACAACAACCAATCATTCTCAACAGCTTTTCTTGAGTCACCAGCCAATAAGATCGAATGTAAAAATAATACCAAGCACACTTTTATCTTCTCTCCATCCTTAAACCGAACTGTTTCTAGCCTCTACTCTAAAACGTGTCCTATAATAGACTTTGCCCCTTGCAAAACCTTCTTACGAAACCTTATGGCTCCCAGACTCTTCCTTATTGTTTCTGCCTCTGGCTTATCTAGCAATTTCCCACATTCTAAGCCCGTCACCAAGGCATATTCCATCATGCCAAAACGTAGTGGCTTTCTGTCCACCACGAACCACATTTCTTTATTTTTATTGCATTTTACTGAGTGCAGCAACATGTAATGCACTCCCTGCCTCCAAAAAGCCTTTTTCCAATTTGTTCCGATTCTTAAAAACTGACCAAAACAAGTGTCTTCGAAATCTCTTTCACCATGCCTCATTCCAGCTAAAATCTCCTTTATTCTATCAAGAACATCGCAACTTGACTTGACTGTCACCCTTATAAGGAAGTAGGGTACTTTATTGCTTACAAGCTCCAACTCGCAGTCTCTATAGTTTACGGTCCACACAATCTGCATAATCAATATAAACAAAAAGTCAGCAACAAAAATAAACCAAAACAACTAATAAACAAAATATCAGCAACAAAAAATTCCCTCTGTGGTCGCTTAAGTGATTCAGATCGCTTAAGCGACCAAGATTAAACTGAAAAAATCTCTTAAGCGATACAAAAGATCACTTCAGCGATCTTATATCTAAGATGGTTCTACCTCGGACAAGATTGCTTAAGCGACCTGAAATCGCTTAAGCGACCAAGAGTAAACTGAATCAATCGTTTAAGCGACCATGAGTAAAAGAGATTAATCGATTAAGCGATACAAATGATCACTTAAGCGACAGTACTCCCAAAACAAATACGTACCCTTTCTTCGCTGGCCTCCTCGTCGCCTGCATTCTTGCCGGCCTCCTCCTCATCACCTGAATCCTCGAAAGACTCCTCCTGGCCTGAATTCTCGCTGGACTCCTCCTTCTCGCTTGAATTCTCGCCGGACTCCTCCTCCTCCTCGCTTGAATTCTCGCCTAACTCCTCTTCAGAACCGTTTTGCGATTCTTCTCTTTGTTGTTGTGCCGCCATCGTCTCTTGTGCCTGTGGACCACCTTCACTGATCAGATGATCCACCGAAGCAGCCATTGAACTGCTTGCCCAACCGGAATCTAGGATTCGAAGTGGCGTTGGGTTTTCCTCCTCATTGTGAGTGTCAACCATGGTTTTGGATTGAATTTGGTGTCAAAATTTGCAGTTTCAATCAGAAATGTGGACTGTATTGTCAGAAATCGCACAGATTCCGTTTAGGGTTCAAGAAACCGATTTTAGGGTTCAAGAAATCGATCAAAAATCACAACTGTATCACCAAAAATCGTGACTGTATTCCATTTAAGGTTCAAGAAATTGATTTTAGGATTGAATATGGTGTGGAAATTTGCAGGTTCGATCGAAAATCGCAGTGTCTCCCTTTGGTTCAAGAAATCGCTTTTTGCCCTAATGAATTTCGATTAAGCAACATGAATAGATGGGGCTTGTTTTGTAAATTTCAAATTTTAAAAACTTTCATTATTTATGATTCGGCCCACATATGTTTTAATCTTTTTATTTTAACCCATTTTACGTGTTTAATGAATCCTAACTATGTCATGTCAGCTTCTCTAAATTAAAAAAAAATGAAAAACATTTTCAAGGCCATTTTGTTAAATGGAAACTTAGGATGGCTGCGCAGCTAAATTTTCTCGGGAATGACACCCAGCCAAAAACTATTCAAAGTAGTGACTAACCATACATAAATGATAATGCATGAGGAAACGTGTTCGATAGAATTGGGGGTGGTAGGCACCATCAAAATCAGCGAGGTCTCCATCCTCGTCACCAAAGAGCAAATTCCAATCATCACAGACAGCGAACAGAGGTCGTAAAGAGCAACCTTCCCGCTAGACACAAGTTAGCGGACTTGTAGCAAGCTCTAAACGAGCTTCGTGTGAGACAAGAGGAAAGAATCACAGGGCATAGGGGGTCACCATTCTCTCAAGAGATCCTTCGAGAGCTACTTCCCCCCAGATTCAAAATGTTCAATGTTAAGGTCTTTGATGGTTGTGGCGACCAACAAAACCACCTTGACGTGTTTAATGACCTGATGGAGCTACATCAAGTCTTTGATTTAGCTAAGCGTCAGTGCTTAGCGATAACCTTGAGTGTAGAAGCAAAGAGGTGGATAAGATCAATTCCCGTAGGATTGATCTCCTCTTGGCAACAACTGAGCGCACAGTTCCTCAGGCATTTCTAGGCAAATCGAAAGTTCTCCATGCCACTGAGCTATCTTAGTAATATTCGACAAGATAAGGACGAGACATTGAAGTCCTATCTAGAACAATTCAATCGCGAGCTAGGTCGGGTAGCAAATGCTCCTAAAGAATCTATACGAACCCTATTCATAGCAGGGGTTCATCCACAAACAGATTTATGGAAAGATTTACAGGCTAAAGACCATATGTCTTTCGCCCAATTTTATCGAATAGTGGAGAAATATCTCAAAATTGAGTATTCAGTGGCCACCCTCTAGGGTTGTCTTCCTAATGTGACAACAAGAGTTCATGTCAGGGTTGGCGATTACCCAGGAGAAAGAAAAAGAGTGGTCATCTTGCAAAAGCGTGAGGATAACCAGAGGAAGGTGTATAAAAAGCCCCAAGTAGATTTTAAGAGGAACCTCGCTCCGCTTCTTCAACCTCGTTTCACGCCTTTAGCCCACCAGTAGAGGAAATATTTGTGGTTTATGACAAAACTAGGTTACTTCCTAAACCTACTGAAATAAAGACACCTCGAGAAAAGCGTAATTCGAAGAAGTATTGCTGATATCACCGAGATATCGGACATATTACTGAAGAATGTTTTGCATTGAAAAATAAAATTAAAGACCTTATCTGAAGGGGTCATTTGAAAGAATGCATCAAAAGTCAAGCGAATCTTGAAGCAAATCATAAAGGTAGACAACAAGTAGAAGCTCTGCAACCTGGAGCGTAGGAAGAAGAAAACAATATTTGTGTCATCTTCAATGGACCCCGCATAGGGGAAAACTCACGATGCTCTTTGAATTTTTTATGCCTAGGAATCATGCTCAGATCCTTATGTAAATGTAAGCAGTCTCATGTTACGTCCAGCTAAGTATTAGCGAGCTGATGCTGAACCAATCTTCTTCACCGAGGAAGATGCAATGTGGGTTCACCATCCCCATGATGATGCTTTGGTCATCACGGCTCATGTGGGGAATTGGAAAGTCCACAGAATGCTCGTGGATAACAAGAGTGGTGTAAACATTCTATATTATCCTGCCTTCAAGCAAATGGGCCTAAAAAATAATGCCATTAAACCGGTTGTAACTCCACTTTACAGGTTCACCAGTGATCATATAATTCCATAAGGTCTAATCTCACTTCCTATTAAATTGGGAGAGGAGCACCAGGCAACCACAATGGCCACTTTTTTTGTGGTAGATTGCCCCTTGGCGTTTAACATAATAATTGGATGACCTCCCCTGCAGAGCATAAAAGGCGCGACCTTAATATATCATCAAACAATCAAGTTCCCTACACCTCGAGGAGCAGGTTATGTTAAAGGTTCCCAGCAAGACTCTCGAGAATGTTATAACAAAGCTATACAGATCACTTCTCGAGGCTGCCAAATGATGATGGTGGTCGAAGGTGATCTTCACCTAGAGGTGGAGGAGATTATCGACCCACAGGTCATTGAGGGGGAAATTTCCAACGGCCCAATCAAAAAGCTAATAGAGATCGTGATCGATGAAAATAATATAGATCGCACCTTGCAACTCGGAAGCAATCTCGATGGAACAGTCGTGGAAGAGTTGATTGGTTTCCTCAAGGAAAACCAAGATGTTTTTGCATGGACCCATAGCAACATGGTGGGCATTGACCCCAAGGTCATGTGTCATCATTTAAACGTTGACCCCGACAAGTGACTTGTCTGACAGAAAAGACGAGTTATGGATCCCGAATGCTACGAAGGGATAAACTCTTATCTATAATATTTATCCGGAGGCTCATTATCCACGATGGGTCATGAACCTCGTTTGGTAAAGAAACCCAATGGTAAATGGCGGACGTGTGTGGATTTTACAGATTTAAATCAAGTGCGCCCAAAGGATGCTTTCCTGCTACCAAGGATCGATCAGCTTGTGGATGCGACTTCAAGCCACGAGCTACTTAGTTTTATGGATGCATACTCTGGTTACAACTAGATTCCCATGTACGGACCTGACGAGGATCATACTTTGTTCATCATTGATCGAGCTCTGTATTGTTACAAGGTCATGCCATTTGGCTTAAAAAATGTTGGAGCCATTTATCAGCGACTAGTGAATCACATATTCGTTGAACAAATAGGGAAGACCATGGAGGTGTACGTATATGACATGCTTGTCAAGTCCAAACATGTCATCCACCTCACAAAAACTTTTAATGCTCTCTGAAAGGACAAGATGAAGCTAAATCCACTTAAATGTGCCTTTGGGGTCAAGTCAGAGAAATTTCTAGGTTTAATGGTTAGCTAGCATGGAATCAAAGTTAACCTAAAGAAAATTCAAGCTTTGCTGAATATGAGTAGTCCGACCAAGCCAAAACATGTGCAAAGCTTAATTGGCAAAGTGGCAGCCCTCAGCCGATTCGTTTCAAAGGTTACTGATCATTGCCTTCCTTTCTTTAAAGTCTTGAAGGGGAACAAAAAATTCCAATGGACAACGGAGTGTGAGCAAGCATTCCAAGAACTAAAGAGGCAACTGGGACAACTTCTTCTGCTCGCAAAGCAGATCCCCAGTTTAATATTATTATTATACTTGTCAGATTCTTTGTACGCGATTGGTGCTGCGTTGGTTAGAGAGGAAGAGAAGATTCAATGACAGATATAATATGTAAGTAAAAGGCTACTCGACGCTGAAATGCGATATCTGAAGATGGAGAAACTTGCTCTTGTCTTGATCACTGTGTCAAGGAAACTACGTCCATACTTTCATGCCCACACCGCCCATTTCCTGAGTAACTCATCTACCAAGTTCTATAGAAACCAGAAGCTTTGGGTAGATTACTCAAATGGTCGATAGAATTAAGCCAATTCGACCTGCAATACAAGCCATTAACCGCAATCAAAGGGCAAGCACTCGCAGACTTTCTATCAGAATTTTCCTACTAGCCAGGTCATCGAATAGAATCAAGAGAATGCAAAGATGATACGAGTATTTCTCAGTAGATGCCTCACCTGGGACCTATATGTGGATGGTTCCTTGAACGAAAGAGAAGCCGGTGTTGGCTTACTTTTGATCAGTCTAGATTGCATACACATACACAGTTCCGTCAAGTTCATGTTCAAAGACTCAAACAATAAGGTGGAATACGAAGCACTACTAGTTTGGCTATGTCTAGCCAAGGAAGCGAGGGCCAAATCTATTAAGGTGAATAGTGATTCCCAACTGGTTGTGTTGCAAATTCTCGAGGAATACTAGGCCAAGGAGGAAAAAATGATCGCCTATCAGCAAAAAGCCAAGTCTAAGCTAAGATCATTTAAAAGCCACCTAATCAGGCAAATCCCACGAGAGCAAAATACCAGCATAGATGACATGGCATGAATAACCTCAGCTCTTGGCTCCAAGATTCCTAATTCCATTCTCGTGCGACTCCTTGAAACTGCTAGTATCTTAAATGACGGTCCCATGGTGATGGCCATAGACCAAGCTCTCTCATGGATGGACCCCATCATTACTTACCTGAAAGAAGAGATCGTACCAGCAAACAAAGTTGAAGCTTGCACACTTCGGACAAAGGCAACTCGCTACACTATGATCGGAGATACACTATACAAAAAAGCTTATAACATGCCGCTTTTGCACTGTGTAAATGATGAAGAAGCCAATTATATTATGCAGGAAATCCATGAAGGAATTTGCGGAAACCACACAGGCGCAAGGTCGCTTGCTCACAAAATTATGCAGCAAGGATATTATTGGCCTCAAGTCTACAACGACACGTATATGTTTGTCAAGAAGTGAATTAAGTGTCAAAGGTTCGCAAACATTCCATGAGCTCCCCCACATAAATTAACCACGATGACCAGCCCATGGCCATTTGCATGTAAATTACTTTACACCCAAGAATAACTCCAGAACACTATAAATAAGGGGTTCTCACTCTGTATGTAGGGATAATATTTTGATAATAAGAGCTACTCTTACTCTGTAAACACATCAATAAAATAACAGTTGACGTAGGAATTGTTTATTGCTTCTGAACCACTTTAAAAATCGTGTTAGTTTATTTCTCATTTTCTTTCATGCACTTGTTACTTTTCTTTACATATAAATCCTACCGAACCCTTTGGTTTAGCATCATATTTACTATTTCACGGTCTTTCAAGGATCCTCTGTGCAAACTTTCTGAAAGCTTGCATACATCCTGTTGGTGTGAAAAATCGCATCAACAATATTGTATAAGAGACTTTTAGCTCTCGTTTCATGTTAAAATATTACTCGAACTTAGAATTTATATTATTAATTAAGGATCTGCATTAATATTTTAATTATAATACATTGATAAACCTTCCATATAGATGTAGAAACATGAAAGAACTTAGATTATTAAATAAGTGAAAAATTGATCGTGGTTGTGCTTCAACATTTTTTTTTTTTCTATTTTGAGGTGCTAGATTTCCATTTTTTTTTTCCATGTTCGAGAAAAAAGGTTCAAACGAGACACAAAAAATAAAAGGATGGGGAAATTTATTACTATAACTAGATGTTAAAATGGTAGCTTTTCAGTAAAATTTTATTACCCTTACTGAGTCAAGTAAATCTTGTTTAGACTAATGCTGTTCGTTGCCTAAGACTGGCAAGTTTTAAACCTCTTTTCTGGCTACTGAAATGTAAACGCAATTTCTCCGCAGAAAACTTAATTTGGCCTTGTCATATTGACCCCATTACAAATATGGTCTTTGTTAAAATCTAAAAAAACATAACAAGTTACTTTTCATCAGATTTTTTATATTCCCAAACAATTTCAATCGAAATGCAACGGCAATTTCTCTGAAAAGAAGGTCTGGACTTCATCACATTGACTCTGGTAAATCAATGAGAAAGACAGCAGACACACCGACAAATTAAAGTAAGCTTTCCTTAAATTCCTCTTTCCTAGCCAAACATGCTCAAGTAAATTTCCTAAAGGTTTAGGAAGAGAGAAGACGAAAGAGAAAAAAAAATCATTTAAAGCAGTATTTTTCTCATTTAAAATCCATTAACTCAATAGTCATCTCTAGATCATTGATATTGTTTTGACCTAATGGTTATAAATTGATGTAATAATTTGTGTAAAGTTACGAGGTTGCTGATCTTATCCCATATAGGTGTTATGTATGGACAAGATCTTAACAGAATTAACCAACACAAAATCTAAATTTTGTTTTGACAATTTAAGGTTGCGTTTAATAATATGACTTGTTTTATAATAAACTTTATAGAAGTAGAGCATTGATTAACATGTGAAAAAGCTACTTATGAATTGATTGATCGTTTGGTTGTGCAATGTAACAGTGTTTTTGATGTCGAATTATAAACCAATCTATGTTAAGCCGTTAACAAATGAAACCCTTTTTGATCTTTTCTCAGCACCTTTTCTTTTCTTCACATGCCAGTAGCTAACATCAACTATAAAACAAGAAGCCCACCATTGAAATGTATGGCGCTTTCTTTTGTCTTATTTTTTTCATTTTTCTTCATTCAAAACCCTAAAGTAATAGAAATAAATTGGTTCTAACCTTTAAGATCTTGATTCAGTCAAGTTGATCCACTTCTAACATTACCTTTATCTACCGGTAACATAAACATAAACAATTACATATTATCCTTTATGAACCCCTTAGATCATGTGATACAATGATTAATTAATGGACCATAATTTTAAAGACAGAAAAATATTATGTTACTCTTGATATTTTAACAATATTTCTTCTTTGCGTATGCGATGAACCTAGAAAAATCTTTAAAAATTTTGCTCTATCTGAAAACCGTGTGGACTCCACCTCAAACTAAGTCTTACTAATGGGTAATGATATGGGTACTAACGGATTTTACTAACCAGCATACTAACTTAAAGCATAGTACGGGTACCATACGTATAGTACGGGTACTATTTGTGATTTTAAAAAAGGTTAGTACACTGGTTAGTAAAATCCGTTAGTACGCAAAGTATTATTCCTTACTAATAGTCAATCCTGCAAGAGTTTTAAATTTGAATTCATGATTAACAAAAGTTACCAACCTCAGATATCAACTGTCTCTTGCATAATCAATCAGTTCTTACCCAGATTTTTAATTTTTTTTTTTTTATTTTCTGAACATGTTCAATGAAATGCAAAGGCAATTTGTGGGAAGAAAAGGTGTAGGCTTTGCAAGATTAATTGACTCAACTACATGAGGAAACATCAGTCCTTAAGGTGCTGATAACTTTAAAATTTTTGATGTAGTATAATAACCATTCGTTTGGCTTAATTGTTCAGCATACCAAATTTCCAAGGTTGGGAACTTGTTTGAGTGAACACATCTACGGTATTAATTAGCCCAAATTATTTGGTTCCTTCGCTCTTTGGCCCATTTGAGAAACAACCAGCCGATGATTTCAGTTTCATTTTTCAGATTGTAAGTGTTGTTTATCAACTTATGTAATATGTGTGCACATCATTGGTGATGTATGTACATTTGGTTGTTAAGCACAATTGTGATTTTCTTTAATCGTTTACACATGTTGTAACATCTTGTAGATACTAACTTAAAACCTGAACCTAAATTTTCACAAATAAAAATTAACTCATTCAAACCTTAACTATTACTCGTATGTTAAAACTTATATACGAGAGATAACTTATGCATGTAGGAATTAACCCTTTTAATGATATAGTGATATAGGGTATGAGAATTTTGGTTGATTAGAGATAATGACAATTAAAATTTTGAAAGCCCCACTTCGTATAGGGTAGGTAATGAGCATTAATGACTAAATAATGGATAAACCTTTTTCTAAAGATGTAATTTAGAAACAAAATCTAGTTATAAGCTAAGAACAACCTTAATACATATATAGGTTCAAATCCCTCTGATTCCCAAGGTTTAAGCGGGTGATTATGGCGGTGAGATGTTGTGCTAGTGATGTACATGGATTAGTCGATATGCTCGCAAGTTGGCCCACATACCCTGTGTAGACGGTAAAATCTACTATCAATTTGGATAGGACCGATCCTGTGAGAATAGAGCTACTAACAACCTGATGGACCTGCACAGAGAAGAAAACAGAACGTGAAGGCTAGATAAACACTGGTGTGGTGTTTTCCATAGACACACAATGCTCAAGTCAGTGAGGCTGGTGGTATTTAGTGAGGGTTAAGGACGGGAAGGATTACCGGAATGATGTGGTGGTTCTTGGAAGCAAGAACTTTGAGAGCTAGATGCTATGAGTGATTTCTAAATAAATAATGAGAGGGTTTGCCCTTGCTTATATAGTGAACCCAAGGAGTCGGAGTCCTAGTAGGACTCTGAGTCCTACTTATTAGAGGAGTTCCAATTAGGAAGAAGATATGATCTCTTCCTCTTATTAGATTAGGCTTACAACTTTAGGTAAGATTCAGGATCTTGATAGAAGTGAAAATTGAATAGGATTCTGATTCCTATATTACGGACTGCTGTGGGCTAATGGGCTAGACCTAGCTTAGCTTAACTTGTAGGATAACCCAACTCATATAGAGGGCAGTTTACAAGGTGGTTTTAAGCATAGGCCTAACCGAAATTGGGCTAAGGCCTTAGGCCGTAATAGGTTCATTTTGTTACTGGACCTCGTCATGTCCAGTACGATTTTTGACCATACAGCTTGTCCCCCACTTTCTACGTTAAAAGGGTTTTCAGCTTAGAGAGTAGATTTGTTTGATCGGAGTCATTTGACCACATCTCCATAGTGTGAGGATGCAAGTCGGCTCGACTCATCAATAATCGCAAGTCAACTGTGCCAAAAATGTTTCTAAAATGAGATTAGCAATGAAGGAGCAAACACGTAAGACAAGTCAGGTCCGTTTGTGGAAATAAATAATGAGTGCCAAGCTAGATGGTTAATGAGAATTATTTTCAGCACTCTATATGGTGTGGAGCACTAGTGGGTTCGTTCAGTTCAGAGCTATAAGTGGTACAAAGGTCAACATCCATGTAGATCGTAATGGTTTATCGGAATCATTCTTGTGGCAGTACGGGATATGTATTGAATGGTGTAAAGAATGGCCTTATGGGTCCCTGAGGGCTAAGTGTTGGCATCACGAAGACGTTAACGTTGTTAGGGCAATGCCAAATGAGATGTCGTCGACCTTTCCATGACTAAGTTTAGGTCCAAACAGGCAAGAACGGGATTCGATTTCCATTCGGTGTACTTGCAAATATCCAGGTGATGTAGGAGAATCGTAGCTATTTTGGTCGAGCCGTGCCGTATAGGGGTGTAACACGAGTTTTGGAGGCGAGGCGAGAAGAATGGCCATGTGTTCCCTTACGTGTGTGGCATACGTGTGAGGCTCAAAAGGTGAGAAATGAAAAGTTTTTCACCTTTGGACTCCCAATGGATACATGCCACCTGTCCCTTTTTTAAATGACTTGCATTTAAGGGAGTGTCATTTCATTTTTGGACATACTTCGACTTTTCTTCCTTTGGAGAGAGAGAAAGTAGCGAGAGCTTTTGCATTCCCAAGTTTAGGTTCTTCCGACCATTTTCACTGTAAAACTTGGCTTCTTATTTAGTTTTTTTCAATTGTTTTTTGTTCCATTGGTGCTTTCAATGGATTTTAGGTCTTTAGAACTAGTTTTGGGAGAGTTTGGGTCAGTTTTGAGGGGGAGACTAACGGTTTTGTTAAAAAATGGTTTACTAGTTGGTTTTATGGTGCGATGTTTTCAACCTGTAGTGGTATTTTGGATTTTGGTGGTTTTTGGTGTCTTGAGGGAGAACGAAGATGAAGTTCTTAGGCTTTTCACTTGATAAGGCAAGAACTATTTGGCCAAGCCGAACGAAGGCAAATACGAGTTACTAGGGGAAAGGTTGAGTTGAGCAGACGCATTTTGTTAGAGCCGAGCAACGCTTTGAGTAGAGACTTCAATAGGCAGAGCTAAGCAGACATGTTAGGGGGTGATCAATACCAGAGCGAGATTGCCCTAACTAGGGGTGTAAATATAGCTTTCCATGTTAGGCATATGCTGAGCGGTCATAGTGCTGAGCCGAGCGATGATGGCCCAAGTAGAGAAGACTTGAATATTGGCTCTGAATTGGAGAGTGCTCATGGAGTGGAACATGTTGATGGGAGTGAGGTTCCCTCTACTAATAGTGGTCATGGAGATGAGCAGAGCCTTCCCAGAGTTGGGATGCTCGTTGATAATTCGGTATCCAGGCTTATCCTGAGGGAGATGCTGAAGATCTCGTATCTTTAAGATACCTAAGTCCATAGAGATCAGAGCCCCGACTAATTATGAAAGGGTGGACTGGCCGTGCCGGGGTGGGTCAGCATCTATAAGTAGACCTTAGTGGAGGGAATGTGTTTTCCTATTCCGAGGTTGGTACGAGACGTGTTGAACACTACGTCATCACTCCCAACCAATTGATGTTTAACGTTTGGAGGTTGCTCATGTCTATCGAGTGTTTATGTATGCGACTCAACATAGAGTTCAAAGCCATGGATCTGCTCTACTCGTATTATTTGAAGAAACACAACAAGGAAAGGGCTTGGTACCTCTTTATGTTGTGGTATGGCAAGAGACACTTGGTGACGGGGCTTAAGACCTATGATAAGAAGTGGAAGGATGGCTAATTCTTTGTAAAGGGGGAATTGGTCTTCAGGGAAAGTGGAGCCAATGATATCCCTTTCTTTCGGTAGGCAATGAGTAAGTAACCTTAGAGTTCTTCATACATGTTAGTGTAATGAATCTCATTGTTCTTTCTTTTGTAGAACTAAATTACAATTGAGCATTGCCTAGACTTCGTGATAAGGAGAAGAGCTGAGCGATACTTGAACTCGTTGAAGAAGAGAGGAAATATCTCCACATATTGGCTGAGTCAAACTTGAGAGGGAGTCATTTATGGGAACACGTTTCAGAAGTGCAGCAAGGTATCTTACTTCCACCTTGGAATTTGTTGCTGTACATCCTGTTGGTTCGGTACAACAATCTCATTATCTTTGGTAAGTCTACTCATCACCCTCTAACTCATGAAGAATTATACTTTGCAAAGGAGAGGATGATGGGACCCTTTCACGTGCCAAGCGTGAAAGAGATCAAGGAGAAGTGTTGAGTTAAGTCGGTAAGGAAGAGGAAGAGGAAGAGAGTAGAGTAGGGAGAAACTTCTTCGGTTGTCGTTGATGTGAGTCTAAGCCTTGTCCCCCCATCCACTCAGAGGGTGGAGCCAACTCTGAGGGAGGTGGTGCCTGATGATGATAGCATGAAGATCGTCATCCTGTCCAACACCTGGGCCTACTCCAATACTTCTTTTGTTGAAGCTGTAATGGAGTCTTTCCCCCTCCCTGACGCTCAAGAGGATTGGTGCGGTCTAGGTGGCCGAGTGGACTACCACCCATATTTTTCAAGTATCTGATGACTTAGTCAAATTTTGCATTCACTTTTTTTGTACTTGACATCATTTTACTCTTTTGCTAATAGGCTCTTACTAATAAGAGCTTGAAAATACACATTTACTTAGTAGTTTATGGAGATTATTTATGAGAAATTAGGCTTAATTTGGTAAAGTTGCTTGATATTTTCATAATTGTCTTTTATGGGATCATAGGTGTGTTTGAGTGTTTTTTAGGTTATTAGGAGTAAATATTATACCCGAATGAACATTCATATCAACAACGGAAGGAGTGACAAGTAGAAACAAACGGATCAAGAATCGGAGTTGAATTGAAGAAGTTATGGAGCTTTGAAGTAAATAGGAGATTCTAGATTACGCTCTAGTTTGAGCATGCCTTGGTGTTTTGAAAATATCTCGAGCTATAGACCTTGGATCAGGACGATTATTTGACTATTGGAAATCTGATTCAAAGGCCTACATTTCATATGTTTACCACTTCTCTAGATTACATCGTTATCAAGCTCAAAAATCACCATCTCTGAAGTGCTATGGAATGATGCGAGAAGAAGAAGAGTTATTACTATGTTGCGACACACTTTATCCACTAGCTACCATGCTGCAGCACAGTACCGGGGCTAGGGATGGGCACAAAGCCCGGCCTCACGGGGACTCGCCCCGCCCCGCCCCGAACGGGGAGGATTTTCCCCGAATTTTTCTGGCTTCGGGCTGGGATCGAGCCCAAGATTGGCCCCCGGAATTCAGGGATGGGCTAGGGCCAGGATAGGTTTTGGCCCGACCCGCCTCGCCCCGTCCCCAGCCTGTATATATATATATATATATATCTAATTAAAAATCAATCATATAATATTTTAATATTTGAAAATCAATTATACATTATACAATAACAAATTATAATTGTGTAAGTATTTATGAAACTATATACAAATAGGTTTTGGCCCGACCCGCCTCGCCCCGTCCCCGGCCTGTATAATATTATATATATATTAAAAATCAATCATTATAATTTTAATATTTGAAAATCAATTATACATTATACAATACAAATTATAATTGTGTAGTATTTTATGAAACTTTACAAATAGATAATAAATAAAACAATATAATAAATAAATCATTATAAATATTTGTAATATATATATATTATACATATATGTTATAATATGAAACAAAAGTTATACATTCAACTTATATTGATATACATTTAACATTATACATTATACATTATATATTATATGATATATACTATATAAGTATAATAAATATAGCATATATATGTTGTACATTATAATTATACATAATATGCTATTATCTATAATCTTACGTTAATACATAATATTATGTAATATATTTTTGTTTGTTTGATTGATTTAATGAATCAATAAATCACTATAATTTTTTTTTTGTCCCTCATTGAATCATTATTTCAATTCTATTACCTAATTGTCTTTGTTATATTGTGAATTGTGATAGTTTTTATTTAGAATTTATTATAAATATATGGTAGTTATTTATTTAAAATTTATTATAATATATATGTAAATGTACATATATATACATTATATTATATATTAAGAGACCTTATTAAAAAAAAAAAAAAAAAAAAAAAAAAAAAAAAAAAAAAAAAAAAAAAAAAAAAAAAAAAAAAAAATGTATACTTATTACTTAATACAATAATACATAATATTATACTATTAATATATAATATATTTATATATATGTATAATGTATTATAATTATCATTTTGATATTTGGATTCATTATAATCATTAATCAGGGGCGGATCCAAAACTTGTTGAGGACTTGAGGGTGGGCATTTGAACAAAAAAATACTAATATGTATAATTTCTAGATTTTGCCCTACCCTAATAGAATTGTTAATTATATATTTAATTTTTTTTTTTTGTCTTTACGTTTAATATGTATATTATATATTTAATTTTTTTTTGGTTGATATATATAATTTGGAGAAAAGAATAATAAAAGTATAAAACTAAGGATACAAAAATACAAAAAGAACCCCAAACGGGGAATCCACGAATTCCCTGTTTGGGGAATGGGCTTTTTTTGGGGATTCCCCGAACGGGGCTGGGATTGGGCTTTCGGGCCGGGGCCGGAGATAGGGGTCCCCCCCAGCCCGTGCCCATCCCTAACCGGGGCACAGTCACGGTAGTTAAGAATTTGTTATTTGTTTAGGAAAATAGGGTTAAGAGTCCTAAACCAAATAGAATTAAGGAAAATAAAACCCTAACCCTTGTGGGATATAAATAGAAGTCTTTTAACATTAATTAAGGGATTCTTTGGGGGAAGAATTAGAGGAGGCTAATGCAAGAGAATATCAAAGTGACAGAATTTCTAAAGCTTTTGATTGGCAATATAGAGAAGTCTTCTTATTTCTTTCTTGAGCTCATGTTTCTTATTTCAATGAAGATGATTATTTCTTTCATGTTGATTATGAACTAAACTTATTCTCTAGGGCTAAGATGTAGGCCAATCTCTTGATTATGTGTTGATTTATTTATGTTGATTTTTATTAAGATTTCTTCATAAGTTCTATTATTATGCTTAATGTTTTTTATTCTTAAGGGCCCAAGAATTGAATGAACTAATGTACTAGGTTGAGATCGAGAGATGATACTCAGTTGGTCTATGGTAGTAAAACCATAGGTTGACGAACGCTAGAGATAGGACGATTTGTGAGGTTTTGGTAAACTCCATAAAGCGTAATGATCTCCAATTGCTTAAATTTGATTAGAGATAATTTGGATTAGAAATTAGGGGTTAATTTGATAATTGTTCGAGAGAAAGTTATTGGAAATTTAGGGAGTTTGACCTGTAGGAAGAGCTTAATAAAATTAGCACAAGTGATCAATACATATGACTAAGAGTTGGTGTGAAATCTATGCCCTAGGTCTAATCATCTTGCTCTAAACCCACAGATTTATTTTAGTTGTTTTCTTTTCAGTTTTTTTTTTTTTTCTTAATTTCAATTGCTAATTTTATTTAATTTAGGTTTTCCTTGATACAATTTGGATTAATCAAATAGTAACAAGATAGTAAATTTTGGTAATTGATAGTAGTAATTCCCTTGGGTTCGACATCCGTGTTCTTACACTTTATTACTTACACGATTTCGTACACTTGCGAAAATCCACAACAAGTTTTTGACACCGTTGCCGGGGATTGTTTTTATATTATCAATATCAATACAAGCTGTTTAGTTGCTAATGTGGTTTGTATTATATCTTTTTTTAAATTATTTTAGTTTTTAGTGCTTTAATTTTTAGTTCTATATTTTTAGTGTTGGACTATACAGAGGGGTTAGTTCAATGACTGATGCAAGAGTTGAAGTTGTTCAAAGAGCATTGAAGGACTACTCTAGTCTTACTATTGAAGGGTGTTATTCTAGCATCAGGAAGCCACCAGTTCAAGCGAATACTTTTGAAATAATGCCAGCAATTATTCAATTGATACATTCGGTTCAATTCGCAGGGTTACCTAATGATGATCCCAACATGCACATTGCCAACTTTCTGGAGCTATGCGACACATTTAGACACAATAGAGTATCCGATGATGCAATTAGGCTTAGACTTTTTCCATTCTCTCTTTGGGATAAAGCTAAGAGTGGTTGATTTCTCTGCCATCAAGAAGTATTACTACATGGAATGAGTTAGCTCAAGCATTCCTTATGAAATATTTCCCACCTGTCAAGTCTACTAAGATGAGGAGTGACCTCACTAATTTTTTCCAGCAAGATATGGAGTCACTCTATGAAGCTTGGGAGAGATATAAGGATCTCTTACGGAGCTGTCCTCACCATGGGCTGCTAATATGGTCACAAGTGTAGACGTTTTACAATGGGTTGTTGCCAAATATACAAGTGATGATTGATGCTGCAAGTGGGGGAGCTTTGAATAATAAAACACTAGAGGAAGCCTATAAATTGATTGAGGTGATGGCTAGCAACAATTACATGAGACCTTTGGAAAGGAATGTTCAAGGAGAGTAGCGGGAGTGCATGAAGTCGATGGCTACACCGCATTGGCCGCTCAACTTTCAGCCATCCAAAAACAATTAGGTGTTGCTCTCACAGTTAATGCTATTGAAACTCGTTCTCTAACATGTGAATTTTGTGTAGGAAATCATTTATCTAGAGATTGCCAAGTAGGAAGTCTGTTTGCTCAACTTGAACAAGTGCATCATGTCAACAATTTTCAAATAGGGCAAGAGAATACATACTCAAGCATATATACTCCAACATGGGAAAATCATCCAACCTTCGTTTGGAGTAACAACAATGAGCACAAACCACCACCAAGCTTCCAACCTCAAGAAAAGAGATTGAATATGGAGAGAGTACTCACTAAATTCAAGGAGGAGTTAGGAAAAAGATTTGATAAGAATGAAGCTCAACTCCAAAAGTATGAAGTTTTATTGCAAAACCAATCCACTTCCATATGAAATCTTGAAACTCAAATGGGGCAAATCCACAATACTTTCGCGGGAAGAGTTCAAGGAACATTTTCAAGTGATACCGAGAAGAATCCGAAGGAGAGAGTCAATGCTATCATGCTGAGAAGTGGTAAGGAGTTGAAGGAAGCAAGCAAAGAAAGAGAAACAAGGGAAAAACTTGAAGATGAAAAAGAGGGGAGAACCAAGTGTGCCGCAGCACGGTGTTGCGGCACAGGGGCAGAAATTGACGAAAATGCCCATGTTGTGACGAACGATGACACGACCCTCCCATATCCTCACAGAGTGCAGAAACAGAGAATATACAAGTAATTTGGTAAGTTTATTGACATGTTTAGAACTTTACACATTAACATTCCTTTTGTAGACATGTTGGAGCAAATGCTTAAGTACGCAAAATTTCTAAAGGAGATTCTTACCAGGAAGAGAAGGTTTGAAGAACATGAGACAGTGATACTTACGGAAGAATGTAGTGCATTGCTATTAAAGAAACTACCACAAAAGCTCAGAGATCCAAGGAGTTTCACAATTCCTTGCACAATAGGTAGTATTCATTTTGATAAGGTTTTATGTGATCTAGGTGCTAGTGTAAATTTAACGCCCTTTTCAATTTATAAGAAACTAGGCCTAGGGGAAGTAAAACCAACCACTGTTCATCTTCAATTAGTAGATAAGTCTATAAAATATCCTAGGGGAGTAGTAGAGGATGTCTTAATAAAAGTAGATAAACTATTTTTCTCGATAGATTTTATTGTATTAGATATGGAAGAAGATCGGGAGGTGCCTCTAATTTTAGGAATACCTTATCTAGCTATGGGTAGAACGCTGATAAATGTTCATAAAGGAAAACTAATCTTGAGGGTTGAGGATGAACAAGTTGAATTTAATGTTTTTGATACTATGAAATGTCCACCCAAGTTAGATACTTGCTTTATGATTAGCATCCTTGATGATAAAGTAGCTGAGACCTTAGAAGAAAAATACCCTCGTTTACCCCTAGAAAAATGTGTTGTCAATTTTAGGACTTTGGAGGAGGAAATTGAGAATAAGAGAGAAAGGGAGCAATTGAAGCTTTATGTAGATGGTGGCATTAAGGATAGAAGGATTTGGATATTCCTAGATGATCCAGATTGAAGGAGTCAAAAAGTCGAGCTTACGACTCAAATAAAGTGCTTCTTGGGAGGCAACCCAAGCTCTCTACTTTAATTTTGAGTTTTGTTTTGAATTTATTTTAAATTTTTGTTTAATGTGTAAGTTGTGATAACTTTGGTTTGGTTTGATATGTTAGTTGTTTCTGTTTCACCCATAATTTTTGTTATGCACACTAAATTGGCCAAGAAAGGCACATAGTTTGTTTTTTTTTTTTACTAGATTTCCAATGACTATTGGACACAGCAAACGTTATGCATGCCTTCACGCGATTATCTCCACATTCATCTTGAACACGAAGGGTATTGTAGTTGTTCTCTTTGCAATGGTCATCTCTAACGGTTGGGGTAAGGAATATTTTTTTTCTTTTATATGGCCAAATTTGGTTTCATTCGTTGGACATATTTTGAATATCTTTTGTTTTTAATTATGTCTTTAAAAAGCTTTTGGGTGGAATTGTTTAGGTATGTTGTAGGGTCAAAGAGTCAATGTATTTTGTTTTGTTTTGGAACTCATACATAAGTCAATGATAAGACCATGATTGTGAATTTGTGACATTGAGATTTTATTAACTTTCATATAGTGTAAAGATGATAGTGGATGACAATTGCATTTAGTTATGACTCTCTTGGGAATGGGTTTGATTGGTTGAATAATTCGGAAACTTAGAGACATTTTATGTATGTTTTTATGGGCAATAATTTTTTTTTGGTGAAAATTGTGCATAAACTCTAGAACTCATTTGATAACCACTTGAGGCGAAATACTAGAGTCCTCATTGCTTAGGATATGATTTAGGCAATTTTCATTGGAACGATTGAGCCTTTCAAGCCAACCTATATTATTTTATCCCTAGTTAACCCTTTGAGCCTATATATACACTTGGTAAGCCTTATTTTTTTTTTTTTTTTTTTTTTTGGTTTTAAACCCACTATATCTCACTTTGATGATGAAGCCTAAAACACTTTCCGACTCATCTTATTGCGAGAGACTTCATTTGGGATGGCCTTAGAAGAAAAACTCATTAAAAGAAGTGTGGTAGAAGAGAGTAAATATATCTTTTGGACCATAACCTGAGTATGTGCAATGAGATAGGTTGTGGGGGCTGTGAAAAGAAAAAAAAATGATAGTAGAAACAAGGTGGGGTAGACAATTTTTTTATGAGTTGCTATCTTTCTAAGTAAAAAAAAAGCAAAAAAAAGAAGAAAAAAAAAAATTTTGCAGAAAAATGGGAAGAAGTAGCTGGGGAGAAGAATTGAAATGAGGTACATTACATGAGGGTTTGTGCTAATGTTAGAAGGAATAGTTCAATCAATGTGAAAGAGTAAAGGGTGAATGAGAAGGGAAGCAAGGAGGAGATTGTTCATGGTCATTTATTGTAAAATATTAAGTCTCTTACATTTTGTTAAACATTCCTTTCCATTCTTTCGTAAACCATTACCCTAGCCTAGTGTTACAACCATGATAAAGACCTAATGATCCGAGGTAGTGATTGGATTCTACATTAGTGGAGAGTGGTTTGAAAAGTGAGCCTATGGAGTTTGATTGTACATTTGTTTTTTTTCTCTTACTTTGCCTATGAAAGCTATGCATAAAATCATCCGAGTTTTTGAATGAATGGTTTGTGAATGATTATGAGATAGTCAATAATAAAAGTGTAGTTGAAATTTGCTTATTCTTTATATTTGCGTGTTGTTAATTATTTGATTTGTTCACATTGACACAATTTTTGAGACGATTATATGTATGGATCCTAAAATGTTTGTTTGAGTCTTTAGTTTTGAGTCTAGGTGAGGTTAGGTTTGGATGTTTGTGGGTATCATCACTAGAAACCCTTACGAGACTACAACTCGTCCAACTAGGGCCGCCTAGGGGTTTAAAGCTTGTTGCATATGCTAAATGCAACCGTGACAATCTACGGAAGTGATTTAGGATAAATTACATATAGATTTTATTTTGTTTTTCTTTTCAAGCTAAAAGACTTGTTCTATCGCTTAGCTTGCTAGGGACTAGCAAGAAGCTAGTTGGGGGTTATAATAAGAGCTTGAAAATACACATTTACTTAGTGGTTTATGGGGATTATTTGTGAGAAATTATGCTTAATTTGGTAAAGTTGCTTGATATTTTCATAATTGTCTTTTATGGGATCACAGGTGTGTTTGAGTGTTTTTCAAGCTATTAGTGCTAAATATTATACTTGAATGAATAGTCATATCGACAATGGAATGAGTGACAAGTAGAAAGAAACGGATCGAGAATCGGAGTTGAATTGAAGAAGTTATGGAGCGTTGAAGTAAAGAGGAGATTCTAGATTACGCTCCAGTTTGAGCATGCTTCGGTGCTTCGACAATAGCTTGAGCTATAGAACTTGGATAAAGACGATTCTTTGATTGTTGGAAATCTAATTCAAAGGGATACATTTCATATGTTTACCACTTCTCCAGATTACATCGTTATCGAGCTCAAAAATCACCATCTCTGAAGTGCTGTGGAATGATGCGAGAAGAAGAAGAGTTATTATTATGCCGCGGCACACTTTGTCTAGTAGCTACGATGACGCAGCACAGTGTTACAACACACTTTGTTCAGTAGCTACCATGTCGCAGCACAGTGCTGGAGCACAGTCATGACAGTTAAGAATTTGTCAACCGTTTTTGTTTAGGAAAATAAGGTTAAGAGTCCTAAACCAAATAAAATTATGGAAAATAAAACCCTAACCCTTGTGGGATATAAATATAAGTCTTTTAGCATTATTTTGGGGATTCTTTGGGGGAATAATTAGAGGGGGCTAACACAAGAGAAGATCAAAGTGACAGAATTTCTGAAGCTTTTGATTGGCAATATAGAGAAGTCTTCTTATTTCTTTCTTGAACTCATGTTTCTGATTTTAATGAAGATGATTGTTTCTTTCATGTTGATTATGAACTAAATTTATTCTTTAGGGCTAAGATGTAGCCCAATCTCTTGATTATGTGTTGATTTTTATTAAGATTTCTTCATAAGTTTTATTATTATCCTTAATGCTTTTGATTCTTAAGGGCCAAAGAATTGAATGAACTAATGGACTAGGTTGAGATCGAAAGATGATACTTAGTTGGTCTACGGTAGTAAAACCATAGGTTGAGCGAATGCTAGAGATAGGTTACCACAACTTGTGAGGTTTTGGTAAACTCCATAAAGTGTAATGATCTCCAATTGCTCAAATTTGATTAGAGATAATTCCGGTTAGTAATTAGGGGTTAATTTGATAATTGTTTAAGAGAAAGTTATTGGAAATTTAGGGAGTTTGACATGTAGGAAGAGCTTAATAAAATTAGCATAAGTGATCAATACATATGAATAAGAGTTGGTGTGAAATCTATGCCCTAGGTCTAATCATCTTGCTCTAAACCCCAAGATTTATTTTAGTTGTTTTCTTTTCAGTTTTTTTTTTTCGTTTAAATTTCAATTGTTAATTTTATTTAATTTAGGTTTTCCTTGATACAATTTGGATTGATCAAATAGTAACAAGATAGTAAATTTTGGTAATTGATAGTAGTAATTCCCTTGGGTTTGACATCCGTATTCTTACACTATATTACTTGCACGATTTCGTATACTTGCGAAAATCCACAACACTTACTAGAGGTGCACATCTCCGAAAGTTGGTAACCACATAGGACAGAAGGAATAAGGATTTGGAGAGGCACAATAGAAATCTTGCCGATTCTAACTCCCAGCTAGAGGGCAAGTTTCATGTTGTAGCTGAGTACAAGAGAGAGAGAGAGAGAGAGAGAGAGAGAGAGAGAGAGAGAAGGAGCTTGAGGGTGTCTAGGCTGAGTTAGAACTCCAACTTCAAAAAGCCCGAGCCAAGTGGGAAGCTGAAAAGGCTTCTCTTTTTAAGAGGCTCAAGACTGTAGCCATAGAGGCAGTCTTGAAAATTCGGTCAAAGCTGATGGAGGAGTTCAAGGAAGTAAAACAAGGAGAGTGGGAGCCAAATGAAGACACTGTCGAGTACAAAGCCATCCTTGCCAAACAGGGGATTGGATCTGAGCCAAGAGGTGGCAGTGTTGAGCCTGTTATTTCTGAGATTTGTCTAGAGGAGCAAGGAGATGGGTTGCAAGATCCCGAGTGCGAGTAGTTGGTTGCGCCTGAGACTTAACTGTTGTGGGATATGGCTGGGCCAAGCAACAAGGCTACTAAAGATCCTTTGCCTTAGTTAAGTTTTTTTTTTTTTTTTTTTTTTTTTTTTTTTTTTTTTTAAAGTGTTGAGTGCACTGGATGATGTTTTTATTAATAGTTTCTGCAACCTATTATATAGGGGCGTGACCCCTCTTGCCTTCATTTCATGTGTTTATTTTTCTAAGTATTTATGCAAGTTTTTTATTCTTGTGACTTAACAATCCGGGTTGTTAATTATGTATGAGAGGAATGACCCTTCTAGCTCTTGGGCATTTGATCACAAACAAGCAATTTTACACTTAAAAATACTAAATATACCTCGATTTATTAATAAATAAAGAGAAAATAAATTTGCCTTTGAGCAGAGTTACTTAAAAGAATTATGGGAAAGGACAGGCCCACATTGTCCCCTATTATTAATGAGAATTGTCTAAGTTTTCTGGGTGATAGAGCTGAGCCGAGTGCTATCAGAAGTGATAGACTTTTAGGTGAACTACATTCCAACTGTTGTTGATGTCTTGACCTTCTGGTGTTTGCATTTTGTAGGCTGCCTTTCTGACATCCTTGGTGATCTTGTACGGTCCCTCCCAAGTGGGACCACGCTTATCGACTTCAAGTTCCTTCGTGTTCTAAAACACTTGGCGTAAGACCAAATCGCCAACTTTGAAGACCTTGGCTTGGACATTCTTATTGTAATGTCGAGTCATCTTTTGTTTGTATATGGCGTTAAGAATGAGGGTCTGATCCCTTAGTTCATCTACGGTGTCTAGGTTATGGCAAAGTTGCTACCTATTGTTGTCATCATCCATCCATTGTAATCGAGCCGAGAGGACCGAGACCTCCACGGGAAGGACTACCTTCAAGCCATAAGTAAGGGAGAAAGGTGTTTCTCCGGTAGAATCACCTGGGGAGTTCATCTGCCCAAGCCCCCTTGGCTTTTTGGAGCCTTCTCTTTATTGTCTGCATGATCGTTTTGTTAGACGACTCAACTTGTCCATTTGCTTAGGGGTAGCGTGGAGTAAGAAGCTTAGCTTGATCCCTCACATCTTGGAAAAGTTTTGAAAGTCAAAGCTTATAAATTGGGAACCATTGTCGATGACTATCTCCTTTGGCAGGACGAACTAACAGATGATGTTCTTCCATACAAAAATCTTCACTCTCAATCTCTAACTTGGGCAAAGGCTTTGGCTTCTATCCACTTGGTGAAGTAATCAGTAAGTGCCAACATGAATACCCACTGCCTCCACGGGGTTGGACGTTTCCCCACTATGTCCATCCCCCATTTCATGAATGGCCAAGGGGTAAGGATGGAGTTGAGCCATTTGGGAGGAAGGTGTGAAACCTGAGCAAAGCATTGGCAATTGTTGCAATGCTTAAAGAATTTGGCTGAATCAAATCGCATAGTGGGCCAGTAGTAGCTGACCATGAGTGCCTTATTAGCAAGGCTATGACCCCAAGCGTGATTCCACACTAGCCTTTGAGGAGTTCTGCGAGTACAAACTTTGCTTCCTCAGGGGTGATGCACTTGAGGAACAAACTCAAGAAGGATCTTTTGAGTAGGTAGCCGCCTAATAGACTTATAATTTTATATTTTTATTATCCTTGTATTTAGTTTATTTAGCATGTTTAATATCTTATGGTGCCTATTTGTAATGATTTTTATGTATAAGGCATTTGTGGTTAGGAGTTAGTAAAATATACGTAAAATCATAAGTTTCTAGCATTTTTACTTTTGGATGTTTTGGGCTGTTTGTAGATTTTTGACAGAGTTGGAGTTACATGCAGTTTGGTTTTTGGACCACCTATGAAGCTAAAGTAGACATCTTAAGCTTTCCAAGTTGGGGTGGTACGTCCAGATATGACTTGGTTTGGGCTTCCAATTGTTGGTGTAAAGTCAAAGCTGAAAACTGAAATCGAATCCTAATTGGAGTAGGATTTATGTCCGACCATAGGAGCTTTAAAAGGGCATAACTGGATCTTCAAGAACTCAAATGAGACAATTCAAAAGCCCGAATTGAATTAAACAGCCTGAACTACAATTCTTCTGAAGGGGCCGAAGTCCATAAAGCTCTTTATCCTATCCAAAACTAGCCTGGAAGTTACAGCTTTAGCCCAGAAGCTTTAATCCTTAGCCGATTTGGATTATTTTTGTATGGCTCGTATAAAGACTTCGTCCAACTTCAAGAGGGAGTTCAATACAAATCTAGAGGGCTGAAAATTCATGTGTATGAGCTGGAATTTCACTTGCACAAATTAAGGGCAGGTTTGAAGAGAGAGAAAGAAGTGTTTTCCTAAAAGGGTTTAGTTATTTGACTTAATGTTAGGAGTTGCCTTTTAAAAGGGAAGTTTTGATACGTTTCTTTGGGAAATAAAAAAAAAAAAACAGAACTTTTAGGATGCTAAGGTTTTAGAGTTGGAGACAGAACGCAATTTTATTTTTCCTTTTCTTAGCGTCTTTCATCTCATCATTTCGGGCTAAATTCTTTTGTTCAATTCAAGGAAACACCAATCCCGTTAGCATAATTGTGAGACTTTGTTATTAATTTTAGTTATTCTTATATTCATATATATGTGTTTCTTTGTTTTATTCAATATGGTTGCATGATTTAATTGATTAAAGAGGCTTGTTAATTGATTGATTGTGCGATTGATTGCTAAACTAAATTTGTAATCCGTAATTGTTATAATATTCAGTTACATTAGTAATTAAGCAAAACAATTGTGATCCAAGCTTTTGTTGATTGTTCAAAAGAAACATGGAATGAATTAAATAATCTGACGCTTGTTTGATTGTTATTCATCTTTAACTACTTCCTAATTCGTAAGGCTATCAGTAAATTCATAAGGATTACGTAATACCAAGTGGTTTATTGATAAGAATTAATTTGTGTGTCGGGCTTAGATTAATGAACTTAGGGAAGATAAAGATTGGCTGGCTTCTTGATAATCTTTGGTTAAATAGTCAATTAAAGAATCATATATATTAAAAGTCAGTGATCAGTTTGCAACCGTGGGTAATTTCCTTGAGTTGAAATCCTATTTTTTTAATTAAATTCTCTTTACTTAATTCTTGTTAGTAGTAATTAATTTTAGAAATAAAATTTCCCCCTTTTTATTTCATTAATTTATTGTGATATTAAGTTGGGTAATCTAATTAGCTAGTCTCTGTGGATCGACTTGTACTTATTGTGATTACAAGTTGTGAGTAGAGTAATTTAATTATTTTTGGTTGCACTCGGCATGCATCACTGTCATAGATTGTTGACAGGCTATTCGCAAGTATACAAAATTGCGCAAGTAGTAAAACTGGAGTAAACGAGTGTCGAATCCCAAGAGAACTACTTACCAAGTACCAAACTAATCTATTTTATTACTATTTGATAAAACAAAATTTTAAGAATGATTTAATGAAAAATAAAACGACCCAAAGGCTAAACAAAAGCAGAATTGTATTAATACTTTGGTAAAAAAATTAATATGACTAAACCTAAGGCACAGATTTCACACCAATTTAATCCTATGCATTGACAATTATTGCTAACCTAATTAAGCTTATTCTAAAGGCCAAACTCCCTAATATTTCAAGAACTTTCTCTTGAACAATTAGCAAATTAACTATTAAGCAACAACCCAAAATATCTCTACGTTGGATTTAGAAGTTAAAAGATCATTAAGTTCTATGAAATTTACCAGAGTCTCACAGATCTTGGTATAACCTATCTCTAGCATTCGCTCAATCTATGGTTTTATTACTTTAGACTAATTAGGTTTCATCTCTCGATCTTAACCCAACCCATGATATCATTCAACTCTTGGATCCATAAGAATTGAAAGCATTACACACAATAATAAAACTTAGAATTAATGCTCAATTAAAATTAACAACAATGACGTCAATACATATTCATAAATTGGGCTACATCTTTAGCCCTAGAAAAGAAATTTAGTTCATAATTGCAATACTAAAACAACCATTGTATCTAATAACATGAGTTCAAGAAAGAAAATAGAAAGCTTCTCTAATTGGTGAACACAAACTACAAGAATTCTTGTCTCCAAAATAGTAACTGCTCTTTCTCCTTCTCTAATCTCCCTAAAAATTAATTAAAGACTCTTATTTATAGTGCTAGGGTTTGGAGATTAATTAGGAAAGAATTAAATGCCTTAAACTACTCAGATTCGGACTAGGAAAATACAATAACCCAAACAGGCCCGCAATTCATCGTTGCGATGACAGAAATAGTCGCTGTAGCAATCGTTTTTTCTGTCCCACGAGTCTGGAATCTTCAGAATTTGCCAAAGTCATCAACATGAACTTTGTAGCTCTCTAAATAATATTTCCAACGCCACAATAATCATCGAATTATGATTTCTACAGCTCAAGTTATGATCAAAACATCAAATCATGCTCATCTTGAAGAATTTCCAGGTTTTAAGTCTCATTTTCAACGCGTCACAACTTTCTCGTTTCAACTCTGATTCTTTCACCGTTTGTTCCAACTCATCACAATTTATATCGACATCATTCTTCTTTATTCAAATATCATTTATAACCTAAAAATACTCAAAATACACTCGTGATCCCGTAAAAGGTATTTATGAAGTAATTAACTCAAATTTCACAATAAAAACACATTTTTCCACAATTAATCCAATTGAGTCGCTAAAAAGATATGTATTTTCAAGCTCTTATCAATGGTGAACCAAGCCACTTTGGCTTTCAACCGGCTTGCTTCATTTCTGTCCCTTGGCACCTCATCATTCTCTGAGTAGTGAAGGATGGGTGTCATCCATGATTCATCTGGGCCGATTGGTAATACCTCGAGTGATCTAATCCCTATGGTCAATGCTTGGAGGTGAACCATAGGAATCATTGTTGGTGAAAGTGCTTGAAGAGCCAAGCCGAGGTTCACCAAAGCATCCACATGAGAGTTCTTTGACCTTGGGACTTGGGTGATTACAGTCTTCTCAAATGCCAATTGAAGTTCTTTGGCTAAGCTGAGGTAGGAGGTCATCTTTGTGTCTCGAGCTTGATAGGAGCCTTGAAGCTGATTCACCACCAACCGTGAATCAGACTTAACTTTGAGTTTCTTAACCCCCATTTCATTTGCGAGGGAGAGGCTAGAGATCAATAACCGTGAATCAGACTTAACTTTGAGTTTCTTAACCCCCACTTCATTTTTTGTTGTCTTGAAGCTACAGCGTATGGACTGTTGTATGACATCCCCTTTGATGCGTGCAAATGCAACATCTAATTTTACCTCACTAAATTCTAATGCAAACTCATGTAGTAGCGAAGAACAAGTAAGGGTCTTTCCCACAAAGGATTTGCGAACTTAATTAATTATCTACTTCAAATAAGGGTTTGTCACGAATTATAAAAACTCAACAAAACTAACAAACTAAAAGCAAACAATGTAAACCAAGCAACTAATAACGAAAGAGAAATCAATGAGAGAAACGAGATTGAAGTTTATTCGCCACCACTAGACATGGATTACATATAATAAAAGCACTCTTCAACTTTCTACCCTCTTGACCATGTCAGCTCAGAAAATACCAAACGTTGATAAGTCTTATCTCTCCTTACTGAGTTGTTGGACTAGACACTATCATAACCCAATTCCCTATTTATTAAATAACCTAGGATATGATAATAACAAAGACGAAGAAAATCTTAGTAAAACTCGGTTGGATTAATGGAGTTGATGATGATCTCCTCCAATTCTTCTTCTCCAAGCTTTCTTTAATCTCCTTTTTCCTTATGTTCTTGAACATCTTTGTTTTCTCTCTATTATCTCTAAAGAATCCCCCAAAATAATGCTAAAAGACTTGTATTTATATCTAAAAAGGGTTAGCATTTTGTTTTCCTTAATTCTATTTGGTTTAGGACTCTTAAACCCTATTTTCCTATTCAAAAATGGAAGAAAACTTTTCAGCTATCATGACTGTGCCCTGGCACCATGCTATGGCATGGTTGATTATGAACTAAGTGTGCTGCGGCATAGTCGAATTCCTCTTCTAAACCTAGCAAACATTCTTCAACATACCAGAGATGGTGATTTTTTAGCATGATAACATGGAATCTGGAAAAGTGGTAAACATATGAAATTTATCCCTTTAAATTAGCTTTCCAACGATTTAAGAATCATCTCAATATGCTATCTACAACTCAAGTTATTGTCAAAACACTGAGGCACTCAAACTGGAGTGTAATCTAGAATCTCCTCTTTACTTCAAAGCTCCAAAACTTCTTCAATTCAACTCCGATTCTCTATCCGTTTGTTTCCAATCATCAAAAATTCTCTTGCCAACATTATCTATCATCTGAATATTATATTTAAACAATAATGCCCTGAAAACACAATAAAAACACCCGTGATCCCGAAAAGTACATTTATGAAACAATTAAGTTAATTCATGCAAATCAATCCTAATTTCCCACAAACACTCCCAAAAAACCAATAAGTATAACTTCATTTTCAAGCACTTATCACCCTTCCAGAGAAGTGAGGACAAGTCCTAGCTCTCTGCCGTTGACGTTGTTTGGACCATCTATTGATAGGGTCTATTTGGATGACACATGGTCTATCAAGCATAGGAGCTCCCTCTTTGCCTGGATAAAAGTGTTAGGTGTGAAGTCGGAGATGAGGTCAGCTAACACTTGAGACTTAAACAAGTTGTGAAGGTAAAGAGATTCCTTCCTATTTGTCATTTTTGTAACAGAAAAGGTCACAACCTAAATGTTTTAAGTTCATTGCTTATTTGAAAAGATGTCTTGAAAACCATAAATTGTTCTCTAGTGTGAGCACACGTACTGAGAATGGTTTTTCTTCGAAAAGGGTGTGGAAACCCAAGTCTGATGTGAATTGTTTTGTTTCTCATGTGTCATTACTTGCTTTTTAAGATGATATTCGGTATTTTGATAGTGGTTGTTCTAGACACATGACAAGAAATAAATCACTTTTGTCTATTCTTGAATGCATTGATAGTGGACATGTTACATATGGTGATGGTAAGAAAAGTAAAATTCTTGGAAAGAGCTCAATTTTTCTACCAGGCTTTCCTGTTTTAAATGATGTTTTGCTTGTTGAAGGTTTGAAAGCCAATTTGATGAGTATTAGTCAGATTTGTGATAGGAACTTTGTGGTTCAATTTTCTAAGAACAAATGTCAAGTCTTGAATGGTGAATGTATCTCCTTACTAGAAGGGACAAGATCTAATAACAATTGTTATTTCCTTTCTAACCGTATTTCATGTTTCAGCTCTAAGATTGATTGCACTAACTTGTGGCATGAAAAGCTTGATCATATGAATTTCAAGGACTTAGTAAGGCTCTCAGAAAGGGAAGTTGTTAGAGGGTTACCCAAACTTAAACCTCCCAAAGGTAATGTGTGTGTTCCATGCCAACAAGATAACAAACCAAGAACTCTCATAAAGCTTTATCTTGTCTCAACACCTCTAGTGTGTTGGAGTTACTTCATATGGATCTAATGGGTCATATGCAAATTGAGAGCTTAGGAGGTAAGAGATATGTGTTTGTTTGTGTTGATGATTTCTCTAGATATGTTTGGGTTGAGTTTTTAAAAGAGAAATCTGATTCCTTTAATGTTTTTCAAAAACTGATCAAAAGATTACAAGCTAAGAAGAATAGCATGGCTAAAAGGATTGTGAGGATTAGAAGCAATCATGGGAAGGAATCTGAGAACACTGACTTTGCCAATCTTTGTGATATGTAGGGTATCTCTTATGAATTTTCTGCCCCAAAGACACCCCAACAAAAGTTTGACAAAGGGGAAGATTGTTGGTTGTTTTTGTGAGACGGGTTTGTATTGATCTTGTGATCAATTTCTTGTTTTGTTCATAAGTTTGACAAAGGGGAAGATTGTTGAATATTTTGTCAAACTTATGGTGCGTGTGTGCACTAAAGTTGTGTGTGTGCACAATTATGTCTAACTTATGCTTTTTGCATTTTCATTACTAGTGTGTGCACAGATGATGTGTGCTTGCACACTTATGTCAAACGTATGTATGTTGGAATTTATTTCGCATTTTATCATGACTGTGTGCACACTTTCTTTCTGCGCTAACATTTGCATGTCTGATTTAGTTTGCGCAAGTTGCGTATTTTCATTTCATGCTGAGATATTTTTTTGTTATCTGATATGTTGGTGTGAGGACCACTTATAAGTGTCCCAAATATTTAGAAGTGGTCCAAGAAATCTGATATTTCCTTTTTCGTCTGTGGTCCCAAAATTTTGGTGGAATATTTTCCCCTTTTGGACCAACGTATATATCAGCCCTTGTCTGCTGACTTGGCATGAATATTTGTTCACAAAAATTCTCTTTATTATCTTCATTCATGCGCATTTTTTAGCTAACCTGAATATCCATTTTGTTGGAGCTCTAATCTTTTTGGATAGTTGTTTCTTGGTCAGGTTCATTTTTATGGGTTTGTGCCAAAACCATTTTGCTTATTTTCTTTATTGAATGGCAACTGGAACAAGGTTCCATTGTTGATTCTGGAGCGTGGCTTCAGTGTGTGAAGCTTAGGAGGAGCTCAAGCTTGTCCAAGAGTGTTCCTGGTGTGTAAAGCAATCCAAGAGTGACAAAGCATTAGGGAATCAGGTGGTGTTTAGCATAATATAGAACAGGGAGTTCTCTTTGTTGTATCTAAAATCAACTCTAAATGTTTGTTCTTATAATGTTTGATGTTATAGTTGATTAGCTTCGATCTGGACAAGGTCTCATAGATGTAGGCTAAGAGAGGTTTTAGTTGAACCATGTATATGTTTGTGTTCTTTATGTTTTCCTGCTTATGGTTGTTGATTCATACTTAACTTGACAATGTTTAATCAACATGGTAAAAACATTTCCACTATGCTTTAAAAATGGGTACCTAAACGTTTACTAGAGTTCATTAACTCTTAACATTACTTAACTAAATGAAGTGAAATAACATAAATGTATTAATAACCTGATTTCAAAATCTTTTGCACCTTATGCTGTGAGCACCTTGTTGAGGAGTCAATAAGTCATCTTTGATAAGTGAAAATTACCTGAAGAAGCCACTGTAAGTTAAACATGTAACAAGTTGGTCACCTTGTGAATCTAAGGAAGAGAACTAATTAACAAAGACTAGATAATGTAGAAAAAAATTATATGGTTCAGTAGGTAAAGAAATTGACACTGGGTTGTAGATGTACTTGTGATCTATCTTTACTTCAGGAATGAGAGCTATCTTGGACCACTTCTCCCCTTTTATATATTTTGCACCCTTTTTTTAGCAGATGACAATTTTTAGGATACAATTGCAAAAGTGAGGAGGGTAAGCCTGCCTCCGAAAACCATTTGAGCTCAGGGCAACTCTTAAGCCACAAAATTGCAAGCAAAGTGAGGTTCTAAAAACCCTTGGAAGACAATTGTTGCAAGTCTGAGAACTTTTCAATTTTAAGTAAAGTTAGAGAGGCAGGCAACATCACTTCCACCTCTTATTCTGTAAAAGACATTACTTCTGAGCATTTAATTATGCGGAGCTGTCTAAGAGATGCAAACTTCAAGAGCAGAGATGGAAACTTCCTTTTCACCATGCACACATTACCAAGTAGTAAGCCCAAGTCTATGATCTAAACTGAGATTAAAAAAAAAAAAATACTAAAAATGTAGTTAAATTTCTTACAATAGGCATCAAATTACTTTATCAAATGAAATGAAATGACATATAGGATCTGTTTGTTACATTATATGAAAAATATTATTCTGAAAAAGTGTTTTAAGTTGAGCTGAGTTTAATCAAATCGAATAGGATTTGAATATGAAAATGTGATTGGTAAAATATCTGAAAATTATATCAGAATTGGATAAAATGCTGAATTATTGCTTGACATATTTTTTCAAAAGGGTTTTTAAGCAGGATAATTGTTTGATACATTTTTTGAAAATATTGATTATTTGATTCTTAAACTTTTTTTTTTTTCAGTTTAAATAATATTAAATAGTTGTTTGGTAATTTTTTATTTTTTTTTAAATCTCCATAACAATTTCAACTACTAATACATAAGTTAAAAACTAGAAATTGAGTACATTACAATATCGTAATTTCATAATGCATTAATACATATCTAAATTAATAATAGGAAGCTACTAGTTATGTTACGAGATGGATAGATGTTGAACTCATATACCACTAATTATGTTATCCCTCAGAGTTGTCATATTGTCTGTATTACGTTGATACGATTGATACAATCCATCCCCATCCTCTTCATTTTCTTCCCCGTTTTTCATATCACAATCTTCATCCTCATAAGCTCTATCTTCATTAAGCTCATCGAAGATAGGGTCCTCTATATTGAACATTCTGATAAAAATATGAATTATAAAACATGCTATAATAATCTCCAACAAGTAATTGTTCATGCCTTCAAGAATTGGGAACTTATTTTTCAAAACACCAAAGGTTCTCTTTATAACATTCCAAAGCGATGAATGTCTATAATTAAACAGTTCAAGGAGACCATTCTAGTTACGACGTCGATCGGCAACATGGTGAGGGACCCATCTATGAGGGGCAAGGAACCCACCTCTATTCGCAAAACCGACGTCAACTAAGTAGTATTTACCTATAATTAAATACTGATTATTATTTGCTCAATGGCTAAAAAAATGATTATCGTACGCAAAAATACGTAGAGAAGTTAGTTATACTTGGTAAAGGATGTGGGAAACCAGAATTAAGATTATCTAGAACTAAATTTAAAATTCTAGAGTCATGGGCAGATTCTTCCCACTTGGCGACGACATAAGTGAATAACATCTTGAAATCGCATACAACCATCACATTATGTGATAATGTTCCTTTACGATTTCAATTCAACTCGGCCAACTCAACAGATGCCCAAGCATGTACATGTATACCATCAATAGCTCCAATACAATTCTATTGACAAAATTTAATTTTAATAATATGACAGGACTAACAATATACAATAACAATGAATATAACTACCAACAAATTAAAGATAATAATTAAGTACCTTAAAGAAAGAGTAATACTTTGGGTTTGTTGATATCTCCAATGGAACATCATTGAAGTCAGTTGGCTTCATAAACATTGATTTCAACTTACAAATCGCATCACAAATTATTCCAAAATATCTACAAACTATCTCACCAGAGTGTTGGAAATTCTCCATACAAGATCTATTTGTTGCATTTTGCCCCATTGTTGTTAGAAATATCAGTAGTTGCTCTTGAATAGTCATGTTCTCGGTCAATTGCAATTGCCCTTGTTGTGCCAATATATTACATAACGTCTCAAAACATGGTTTGTACATGCGACACTTATGTACAATCTTTTGGGATGACCATTTAGTAGTTCTATCATATAATCATGACCATTTAATGAAGATGTATGTCTACGTTGACGTCTTTGCCTTCTCAACTATGTTTCTAACACAGTAATTGCTCTTGAATAGTCATGTTCTTGGTTGATTGCAATTGCCCTCATTGTGCCAATATATTACATAAGGTCTCAAAACATGGTTTGTACATGCGACACTTATGTACAATCTTTTGGGATGACCATTTAGTAGCTCTATCATATAATCATGACCATTTAATGAAGATGTATGTCTACATTGATGTCTTTGCCTTCTCAACTATGTTTCTAACACAACTAACGCACACAATCCAACTGCAACATATTCTAGGATTTCTTCTCCTTCACGTTGACGATTTCGTTGACGGTTTATATGCCTAAACGACGACATCTATACCTATCTATTTGTAACAATTTGTAAAACATTTTATATTTGCAATACCGAGCAAAAAATAACATTCAATGTATAAATCACATTACAATCTTCAACATATATAAAATATGTTCTTTCACATTGCAGAACAACACAATTTTCATCATTTCTTAAAATAACAAATCAAATGAAGTTATGGAATAACCACAAATGTTCATCAAATCTCTAATCAAGGCATAACTCAAGTCTTCAATAAGAAGGTAGTAAAAAGAAACAACTGTCAAAGGAATAAGTATCAAATAACAATTAAAAACATTTGTTCAACACATAAGACAAACAATCTCATCCATCAATTGTCAAAGTCATGATGCACCCAAGTTGTCCTTTGCTCTAGTGTCATGTTCACAAATATCTCACGCCATGTCGACTTGTCAACCAAGAACTTCACAGCCCTGATGAATATCTTGAAATCCAACATCGTACTTATCAAAATCTGCTAACAGTTTGCCATGGAATATAGATCAGTTGCAGCGCTTGTGTTCTCTTATGCATTCGCACCTTCAGATGCCAAACTCCTCTTAGTAATAGCCTCTATCAATTTATCAATCTCAATGTTTCCAAACATGATGTTGTGTTCATCCATTATATATTAAATGACAAAATACATAATAATTAATAACAAAACATTTGGTGCAAGTGTTTTTCTTTGATCCATCTCCATGTTGATTGAGCTTCACACACTAACATCAAAATTCATCATCACCATCACCATCATCTACGTAAATTTCAGTAAAAAATAGAATTCATAAGTTAAAACTTGTAATTTAATTTAAAATAGATACTAAGTTGCTTAAATATTTGAAACCAACCTTCTGAACCATCAGTTGAATCATAAAAAGAATGATGATCAGCAACTCCAACAGGAATAGATCCTTCTCCATATAACATTTGTTCCAACTCCTCATAATTAAGTTCATTGACCTCCTCTTCATCGTCAACTATCCAACCTTCAATTTTGTCAATACTTTCATAATCAATAGGATCGAAACTTATTCTCTTGTAACACCTCCTAAAATATCATAATGAAATATTAAAATCATGACAAGTAAAATATCAAAGAAAATAATAGATAATAACAATAAGAGTGATGCATAATTGAGTAATTGATAATGTTTTATACCTGTTTTACAAACGCAAATTATAGTGAACAAAAACAAGATCATTCAACATTTGATGCTCCAATCTATTCCTCTTTTAATTATGTATGGGCTCAAAAGCAATCCAATTTCGTTCACATCCCCAAGAGCTTGAAGTTTGGCTAAGAATTTTTATTGCAAACTTTTGCAAATTTGGAATACTATACCCAAATGATCTCCACCATTCATCTAATTGAAAATTGAACATAATAAATAAATTAGACTTAAAAAACAAAAACACTCATAAATTTTATAACTATTACGTACCAGGACGTGTGGTTTTGGCAGTTTCAAAAGCAAGCCCACGAGAAAAGTTTTCCCCTCAGTTTGAATATAATCTACTCTCTTCCATTAACCTTGTCTTGTTCAAATTGAACGCACTTGTTTTACTGTCAATAGTATCAAGGAAACCACTCATGACTTCTAGCTTGGCGCAAAAAGATGCTTCGTCATATTTAAAGGCAGGATTCAAATAATAAGCCGCAGCATGGATATCACGACGCAACGTCTTTTCCCAGCGTAGCTTAATGATTCGTGTATAAGGTTTGTACAAACCTTTTTTATTCTTAAACTTCTTAATTGCATTTTTCGCTCTGTACATGCCATCATACACATATTCTATTGCAGGCTTCTCATCTGGGTCAACAATCTGCAACAAACGCATCAATGGACTCACAACTTTGGATATCTTACCCATTTGTGTTTGCCTTTATTGCTTTTTGCATATCGAGAATCGACAGATGACTTATCTGTCACCATGGCTTGCAAGTCATGTTTGTGCTCATGAAGACTTCTCATTGCAATGAAAGTTATAGCAAAACGGGTTGCGCCCGGACAATCAATTTCTTTCCAACCCTGTTAAATTGATAAATAATAGATGTTAGTCAATTAAAAAAAAATGCATATTATGTTATGACTTGACAAGAACATGAGCTAAAAGTATATTACCTGTCTTTTCCTCAACCAACCTATCACGAATGTATGATTATATACAAACTTTGTCACCTCAGAAGCACGTCTCGCAAGATAAACTATGTGACCCATCTCAACTATGTCTTTTAACACCAAATTTATGCTATGTACTACACACGGTGACCAAGTAATACTCGGATATTTCTCAGACAACATTCTTCAAACAACTTTATAATTGGATCCATTGTCTGAGACAAAATGGACAATACTATTTGGTCCAATCCATAAAGCTACCTCCTGAAACATCTTCAACAATGTCCCAGCATCCTTTACAATATCTGAAGCATCAACTGATTTCACAAAACAAACTCCCTTAGGATAATACATCATAAAATTGATCAATGACCTATGTGAATTATCAGTCCAATCATCAGCCATTAAAGTACATCCAACATTTTCCCAAATCTTTCTGTAACTATCAACAAGAAGCTGCACTTCCTTCTTAGCATCTCTTAACAAATTGACATGCAAACCATGATAATTTGAGTGTTTATACTCAGGCTCAATTGCAACTATAACATCCACCAAATACTGAAGATAAATTGAATTTACAACATTAATTGAGATGCAAGCATCATAAAAGAATCTTGCAAAAGCCATATCTGCTCTCCACGTCGTATCTTTTCCAACTAAACAACTCCTAATTGATGGTTGAGATCCACCAATTGTCCTTGGAGCAAAATAGTCATCAACCCAATAGATTTTTTTCTTTTTGATTTGTCTAGCATTGTACTTTGTTTTTTACTGCTAAACCTACCTTCATTTATGTGAATTTCTGATGGACGAAACTCTTCACTATCTTTATTTAACATCTCTCTCTCAAATCCATGTATAGGAGCACCGTCGAGAGTATTATGCTTACTAGAATTAGTCTTCTCTTTATTCTTTATCCCAATGCCTTTTAGTGATTCTCTCATCAAGTATTGAACATCAAAATGAATTTTTAAACAAGCACCAACATCCCCCTTTGTTCTAGCTAGATGCTGTTTCATTCTAAAAATACCTCCTCCTCTAGTTACTTTCCCACAATGAAGACATTTTAATGTCTTCCTTCCATTTGGATCTACACCCTCAATAACATGTGCCCATGTTATATCAGTTCTACCTCTACTAGATTGTGAAGAAGACCCAGAGCCAGATGTTGACATTATCTATTTTTAATCTTTATCTACCTGTCAAGCTGTCACACAAGAAATAACAACAATTTAGTATGTCTTTCTTAAGCCTATTAATATATATCTAATATTATTACACTTGGTAACTTGTAGGTGAGAGATGAATTTGAACATTTGCTAGATGATGACAATGACATGGCTGATTTCAAAGCTATGATACAATGAGAAAAACAAAGAAAACAGAACAATTTACTAAAGACAGTTCTAAAAAGTGTGGCTGAGTTTGTTTATAGCTGAAGTTTAGTTTTTACTTTTTATACAATTTGTTCTATGATTTAAGGAATGTCAGAATTGAATTGTCACTGACTAATCCAAATATATTGAGAAATAAAAATGCATAAAACAAATCCAAACAATAAAGTAACAAGATGAATGTGCAATCAAGAGGCTACTTGAACACATAAGATATATGTCGTCCAATGAAATCATACACGAACTCTGTAACTTTTGATGCAATGCCAAATACAACACCACCAATATCAATGATTTATACTTTTTGACTCTTAAACGATGAAAATAATCAAGTTTTCGTAACAAGTAAGGCCTGTTCTTGTTCTTTTCTCTAGTGTATTGTCATCGTCACTCTTACCCAAATACTAGTAATTGAATAACAAAGGTAGAGGCAAGCCCTAGCTCTCCATAATTCTCTTTATATTAAAAATTGTTTTTGTTTGTTCTCATCCTCTTGAATAAGGCTTCCAAGCTAGCAAGAGCAAGTCACAAATTTTTATTTTTAATTTCTCTTTTTCATCATATAAGAATACGATTGTTTGACAGATACAATGAAGCTGTGGTCCATGACTGAAGACAAAACATGCCCCAGTTTAGTCTCATCTCCATTCACTAGAATAGAAACAACAATATTTCTCAATATGGGTATTAAAACAAATCTCAAAATATTTATACAAAACCACCCAACAAAGAACTAATTCACCAAAATTAAGGAACATAAAAAAAACAAGCACAAATGCATATACATTATTATGCTATAATTGCAACTATTAGTGGACCTCTAAAAACTAACCCACAAATGCATATACATTATTATGATAAATACATTAATAAAACAAGTCAACGCGCATAAGATATTGGCTGTTTAAGAGTCAAACAAGAGAGTTTGCTCTTCTTGTTTGTGAGGATGAACCAACAAAGACCGAAAAGATTCAACGCACAACTGCACAATCTACTTTACTTTAATATATTATGATAAATGCATTAATAAAATAAGTTGAAAAACGAAATGGAGCTGTCGTAAATGGTGTGTTTTTTACCTAGATCGTTGACGAGAGGAGGAATGGAGTTGTCGTCGTCGTCGTTGTCCAGGAATGGAACTGTCGTCGTCGTTGTCAATTTCCAGCAAGGAATGGAGCTGTCGTCGTCGATTTCCGGCGAGAGAGGAAGACTTCGTCGCGATTTCAGAGAGTTGAGTTGCGATCGATTTCAGCAAGGAATGGTTGCGATTTCATTGAGATTAAGTTTTGATTTGTGTGGGATTTCAGTTTTCAGAATGGTGTTAAAAAATTTTCAAAAGATTTTGCGTAGAGAAAGGAGAAAGTGAGAAATTAGGGATTTTTTTTCCCTTTTCAGACGTTGGACCGGTTTTTCAAGCGGTCTAGGTTGGACCAACAGTTTACACTGTTCACGCGGTTCATTGACAGGTTAAAGCAGGTTATTGAGTAATGTCGGGTTTTATATTAACTCGAACCGGACACATGACTGAGTCCCGATCCAACCGGTTGGACTGGCCGGTCCGGTTTTTAAAACCATGATCAATCCTATCCCAAAGTGGGTTTTCACGAACCTTTTTCTTCTTCCTATCTATGCATCTTCTATGTTGAGACATGTTTGATCGTTTTTCCCTAGCTAATCTTTCCGGATCAGGTTCCAACTCATCTTCATCAATGTCCACCGCTATAGTATCTCTAAAAAAAATGTTGGAGTCTAGTGGTTAAGATGTGGATGAGTAAGCCAAGTTTCTTGTTGCGTTTTGCTTGTCGAATATAACTTCATGTAGTTCTTTATCAACAAGTCCCTTATGTGGGAAGTCCTTTGCCCTTGGGTTCTGCTGTTAATGAAAACAAACATACATTAAATTTCATATTTCCCAAAAAAATTCGTACAAGTTACTTTGTAGTAAAACTCATAAAAATTTGAAATTTACCTTTAAATAATCTTGCCAAATCTCTTTAGGACATGTTGGAGTTTGAGACTTATGATCCCAACCGAACCCCGTATATTGAAGTAGAGCACGCCAAGAGTTATATACCCCTTTCAAGCAAAAATAATTAGAAGATAACTCTTTGACTTCAATTTTCCTCCTTATTTTAGTCCATAATTTATCACTAATAATCTTGTACTCAAAAGTTTTAATTGAAGTACCATGTGATGTTTTCGCACGCTCAGCCAACTGAACTAGAAACTCATGGGTCATTACAGCATCCCAATGAATAGTCACTCATCTAATAACAGTAGGTAGAGAACAACAACCAAGATTCAAACATCATAACAATCAGCACACATATTCAATACCAACATATCCAAATTTAAACCTTAAAAACTAAACAGATGCTCCAGAACATGCTTTTTGACTAACAAAATATAATCTTACAAAATAGAGAGAAATGATTACCTTGTTTGACCCAACAATAGTTGTAGGGGTAAGTAGAGGGGATACTACGGACTAAGTAAACCAACAAGGTCTTCGGTAGAATTCAAGTGCAGAAAAACGTCGGAACTTTTTCTTTTACCCAAAGTTATAATCAGTCCTGCAATCGTGGGCTGATTTACACCCCAATTGTTCATAGCATCCTATTTAGTTATTAGGATCAAATTACAATGCTCAAACTACAATATGAAATTCACATAAGTTAGACAAATCCCAAAAAACCAAAATGTGTGTTCCGTAATTATCACAAACTCAAAGGACAACCATAACACAATCATGTCCACGCATTTCAATTAAAATATAATTGACTGCAATTGGAATCGACAGTGACAACCATACTTCTCAAACTAAAAGGTGTGTTCTATAATTATCACAAACTCAAAGGAAGGCCATCAAATTCATCCAAATTGATGTATTCATATTATTCTCTCCTAATCTTATTTTTATGCTATGATTATATACGTAACTCAAGAATACTATAATTAGAAGTTCAATTAACAAAAGACACGTTTCTAAGTGACATACCTAACAAGTAACCCATAAACATCACATATGAAAACCAAAAGCAAAAGTTTGATAATTTTTCATAGTTTGAAGTTAGCATAATTGTGTATTCCTCAGATTATAGATATCATATTAATTTTTCACATAAATAGATAGTTTTTGTATTAATTTGCACATGTAGCTCTCACTTTCTAATGGTTAAACTGCATATGAATCTTTTTTCAAACAATGTTAACCGTTAACTAATTGTCAAACTCTTAGATGTTATAAAATAATTGCCAAATCCCGATTATTAAACAAAAGAAAAAGTAACTGTCATAACCAATTGTCACGCTTTCTAAAGTGTATTATATCAAGATTCTATTTCAAACAAACTCCAAAACTAATTAAATCCAGTATCACATTTGGAATAAACTTTATCTTGATACATGTACAAGTATAAACAAATAAACAATTAGTATGTCTTTAATAATTTCTTGAATGATTATTTTTATTATTATTGTAAATGTCTAAATAAACTCTAAGTTCTAGAATTATGCTCATCAATATTAAGATTTTATATATATTTATATAAAGGTTATTAATACTTACAACTCCTAAAAGTGGGCTTGGGTAGAACTCAATCACACCAGAACACTTCTATAGCAACACAGTCAATAACCCACAACTTCACCCACACCAGAGCAGTCGATCACACTTCTATTCCTTACCAGCTACAATAATTTACAGCTACATTAATAACAAAAAATAATCTACAGATACAAATCAATAACACAACCAGTTGGCCTTCACCAGTCCTGAAACACTGACCTTTATAGACGCTTCACCAAATTCACAGAAGTCGATCCAGCTTTATCAGATACTTTATCAGATAAAATTCAAGCCTGTCAACATGTGATCAATATGGTTCATTCTATGATAGGAAAAGGATATTTTCATAATATTTCATTAGTATTTGAATTTTGTCTAAGTTCGAAGTTGCCAAAACAGCAATTTCAAACAATATTTTAAGATCAGATCACCAAAATAGACAACAATGTTAAAAACAAATCCAAACACACGCCATTTAGAAGGAAAGGCATCGATGCACAAACCAGAAAAATCACCAGACGGGGAAAAAGGGAAAGGAAACTCACTTGACGATTCCTCGAATTAACGTGGATACTAAACAAACCATGGAAATTTGAAGAGGCAACACTAGATATACCAAAAGAAAAGACTTGAACTGAAACCCATTAGATTCATGCATAAACTCCTTTTCTAGGTCATTAGGAAAGGAGTAAACCTGCGTTCAGGCATTTCATCAAAATCATACCATCGGTACTATCTCTGCCCCAATTTGAGAAGATAAAAGAGATGGGCCTTGATTCAACTGTTCAAACAAAATACATAATGTTTTCCAGGTAGTGTGTAACCTGAAGTTATTGATGAAGATGGTGTTGCCGGTCAATTGGAGAGGATTGGCCGGTGAAAATCGTTAGGGATTGGGATTTTTCAATTGAGTTTAGGGATTTCAATTGGGTTTTAGAAATCGATTTTACATTGTCAATGTGGGGGGTTGTGCGAGGCGAAAGACGAAGAACAAGAGGAGGAAGAAGAGCCGAGGCTCAAGTATCAAAAGATGGGAGGTTTACGACTGGCGATAGAGCAATTAAGAAAAGGAGTTGAGGGAGTTGATGGGAGAGAAGAAGAAATGTTTTAAGTTGAATAGGATTGGAAAATTAGAAAACAGGTCCAAGCTATTTTCATTTTCAGGCAAAAAATATTATTTGAGTAGGATTGATTTTCAAATTAGATTCCCTCAATAACTAAACAAACACTTATTCAACTATTTAATCTAAATAGGATAGCAGAATAATGATTCAAAATACCGCAACAAACAAGCCCACAAGTATTGATAACCTGATTTCAAAATCTTCTGCACCATTATGCCATGAGCATCTTGTTAACGATTCAACAAGTCATCATTGATAAGTGAAAATACCTGAAGAAACCACTGCAAATTAAACTGTAACAAGTTGGTCACCTTTTGAATTTAAGGCAAAGGACTGATCACCGCAGAAAAGAAAAAATATAAAAAAACATATAATGGTTCCGGAGCTTTACAAATGGACAAACCTGAGATGAACGTACATCAAATGAGGTATGTAATTCTTTGAATTTTACTCTCTTGCTTTCTAGATGTACCCAAAACATTTGAGCTCGGGGCAGCTCTTAAGCCACAAAATTTCAAGCAAAGTAAGGTTCAGAAAACCCTTTGAAGATAGCTACTGCAAGTCTGAGAAATTTTCAATTTTTAGCGAAGTTAGAGAGGTAGGCAACATCATTTCCATCTCTTCTTCCGGAAAGGACATTACTTCCAAGTATTTAATAATGCAGAGTTGTCTAAGAGATGTAAACTTCAAGAGCAGAGACGGAAACTTCCTTTTAACCATGCACACATTGCCAAGCAGTAAGCCCAAGTCCATGATCTAAACTGGGATTAAAAAAAAAATAATACTAAAATTGCAGTCAATTTCTTACAGTAGGCATCAAATTACTTTACCAAATGAAATGAAACGACATATAAGTATTAATACCCTGATTTCAAAATCTTCTGCACCATTATGCTGTGAGCATCTTGTTAACGATTCAATAACTCATCTTTGATAAGTGAAAATACCTAAAGAAACCACTGCAGATTAAACTGTAACAAGTTGATCACCTTTTGAATTTAAGGCAAAGGACTAATTACTGAAGACAAGAAAAAATAGAAAAAAAATATAATGGTTCCGGAGCTATAGAAATGAACAAACCTAAGACGAATGTACATTGAATGAGGTATGTAATTCTTTGAATTTTACTCTCTTGCTTTCCGGATGTACCTGTGATCTCTCTTTACTTGAGGAATGTGAGCTATCTTGGACCACTCCTCTTTTTTTATCTCTTCTGCACCATTTTCTTTTAGCAGATGACAATTTATAATATACAATTGCAAAAGTGAGGATGGCAAGCCCAAAACATTAGAGCTCAGGGCAGCTCGAAAGCCACAAAATTTCAAGCGAAGTAAGATTCTGAAAAACCCTTTGAAGATAGCTGTTGCAAGTCTTAGAAATTTTCAATTTTTAGCGAAGTTAGAGAGGCAGGCAACATCCTTTCCGTCTCCTCTTCTGGAAAGGACATTACTTCCAAGCATTTAATAATGCGGAGTGGTCTAAGAGATGTAAACTTGTGCAACCCCCACTGAATTAATGGCTTATAGACAATCACATCTTCAATTGTAAGTGATGTGAGGTTGGCAGAAAACCTTTCTCCAGAGAAAGAATGAGATTCTGGCAGTTGCAAATTCCAAGAGAGCTGAGCCAGTGCATACGATCAGGCAGAGCTAAAAGTTGATCACATCTGCAGAGTGCAACGGTTAGACTGGTGCTGGGAAAGCCTCCATTTGGGAATGAAAAAATATTCCAACAATACCATATAGAAATCAGCTGAAGGTGACTTAGATTGTGTAGGCCCTCACGTATAAATTTAATATAGCAACTGCGGATTGCAATGTCTCGAAGAGATGTATTATTGTGAAAGCTCTATGCTATTGACTCCAATTGTGAACAATTCTTGACCTCTCCAGACAAATCTGATTTATCCAAAAGTGTACAAGCTCTTCAGAATAAATATTTAAATGTTCTACTTTTAGGAAATTTCAGCCCTCCCCAAGATAAAATTCTGGTTTTGCCCCTGTGGAGAACTCTGTCATTACACTGCATTGTCATTAAGCTGAAAACATGATAAGTCATAAATTATAGAGTTAAATTAGGCAAAGGTATAATAGTAGGTATGATCAAACTCAATTATATAAATACCAAACTACTATTAAACTTTTCATTACCTGATATCAGACTTACACACTATCACCTCCATTTCCTCACATATCGTAAAACAGGCTTCATAAACTCTTTGTCTGAATTAAAATAGTATAATTTAAAAAGTTGCAGTCAAATTTCAGATAGAATGTATTACATTCAACTTAACCAAACAGAAAGAAATCCATGCAAAAGCACTAATTACCTTCACTTCAAAATATTACCGATTAAGCGTCTTCTTGACAATTCTGTAACTAAGTATTGATAAGCCAAATTACTAGAAGAGTTGAATGAAAAAATGTTAGTGACAGTTCTCATCAAGTCATGGCACCGATTAACAAAAGCCAACAGAGGGAAAAAATTACAGAATTAAAACAAAAAAAAAAAAAATCATTTAACTAAGGAAAAGGAAAAAGGTCTAGAAACTGCGGCTTCATTGACTTCCAGTTCAACTAATTCAGCAGCTAATTTTTTAGTAACTAATTCAGCAGCTAATTTTATAGTAACTAATTTTAAAGATGTAAGAACCTGACATACCAGGATTAGTGTGTAAGGAAAGAATGAAATAATTCTCTGATGTTATTCTATTTTCTTCATTTCTGAGATAAAGGAGAGCTCATTCTTCCTCCTCCAGATCTGGATCAGAGATGAATCTGCCATCTATTCGAATGCGAGGAATGTGGGCTATTTTGGACCAATCTTGACCTTCAGTCCTTTTGCACCGTTTTTTCAACAACGGACAACCATAGATATATAATTGTAGAAGCGACGATGGTAAGCCTGCCTCTGGAAAGGATGTGAGATTTGGACAATCGCTGATAGACAAATATTCAAGAGCTGAGAGGTTTTTAAAACCCTCAACAGATAGGAATTTCAATCTCTGGAACCTTGCAAGGGTTATCCGAGATAGAGAGGTGGGCAACATCATTGCGTTATCATCTTGTGGAAAAGACACCACATATGGGCATCCTCTGATCTCAAGGTTTCTCAGAGATGTGAGTCTTTGCAAACCCCACTCAAATAGTGGCTTATAAAAATTAAGATCTGCAATAAAAAGTGATTTCAGGTTAGTGGGAAAACCTTCTTCTGGAATGGATGCAATATCTGGACACTGCCGTATTTGTAATTCTTGAAGAAATTTGAGGTTGTGCATGTGGTTCGGCAGAGCTTTAAGTTTCTTACATCTCTCAATTGAAAAAACTCTTAAGCTGGTCTTGGGAAGGCCTTCTTCTGGAAAGGAAACAAGATTCGGGCAATCCCATATATAAAAATCACGAAGACTGCTAAGATTGTGGAGGCCCTCAGGTATGAATTTAAGATTGTTACATTTACAGAGCTTAATATATCCGAGAGAAGTGTTATTGCGAAATCTGTCAGCTATCATCTCCAGCTTTGCACAATCAACAATGTTGAGGTGTTGAAGTGTATCCGGTAACTCGCCTCTGGTTGATAAGGCTGTGAGCTTTGTGCAACTCCAAATCTCAAGGTGTTTAAGTGCCACAAGTTGTTGGCCTATGGATGATATGCTCGTGAGAGATGGGCACTCAGAGATATACAAGTACTCAAGACTAGATGTATCGCTACTGTGCACTGAAAAAGAAGAAGATGAATGAGAAGTACAAGTATTCTCTTTAAAATCCAACAATCGCAGCAATTTTTCACAATTTTTTATCTCAAGCCATTTTAAAGAAAAAGGTAGCTTGTCTTTTACAATGAATCTTAGAGAACGGCAACCTCCAATTCGCAATCTTTCAAGAACTGCATTGTTACCCTGTATTCCCTCAGGCAAGGACAATAGAGCATTACAATTTTCAATCACAAGGACACTCAAATTGGGAAAGAAAGCAGCCTCTGGAAATGAAACAAAACTTGGGAAATTTTCAATATATAGTTCTTTGACAGAGGTGAGGCTGTGTAGCCCTTGTGGTTGCTTCATATGATGAATATCTTTATCCCAGAAACATAAAAGTTCTTCACAATCAACAATCTTCAGATGTTCAACATTATGAAACTCTTGTTTTAACCAATTTCCAACGTCTCTGATATTTGCAAGAGTCATAGACTTCAGTGACTTAGAATCAATCTTTTGACAACTGCACACAATCTCTTTGCATCCATCTATTTCTAGTTTACAGAGCATTGGGAAGCTTGAGAATGAAACCACCAACTGCAAACATTGAAAAATAACAAGCTTATTTAATGAAGGAAGATGACCAGGTAATCTTCCAGAGAGTTTGGGGCATCTTATAATGGAAAGCTCAAGAAGGCAAGGAAAATTTTCAGGTAATCTTCCAGAGAACTTGGGGCATCTTACAATAGAAAGCTCACGTAGGCAAGGAAATCTTTCAACGTGCTCATTTTCTTTGATAGAATCCCAAAGCTCCCATTCATCCAAATCCACTAAAGAAAGAGTCTCCAAACTTTGAAAAGGCTTTGAACAACCTTCCCCATAGATCTCTAGACCTATACTTTTAAGTCCTGTCATCCCCTTGATGGTTAAGTCTTTAAGTGACCCTAAAAGCCCCAAAGAAGGCAAGGATGTAGAGTTTCTACAGCTTTCCAATTTTAGGGTCACCATATTAGAGAATGATGGATCTCCTAACCAAGAAGGAATCTCTTTACCACCATAACCTTTAATAGTGAGCTCTTTTAGATTTCTATGAGGTTGTAGCATGGCAAGTATATCCTTTTCCAGTAGATTATCTCTTGAGTCGGAAAATTGTGAACTCCATTGTAGCGACAATACTTCTAAATCTTTCTTCTCACTTAACAAGGCCTCTCTTGCATCATGAGAACTAGTCACGTTTTCTAATCCTGAAATACGAAGTTTTCCACAAAGGAACTTTAAATTCTTCAATTCTTTCAAACCAGCTCCAGTTTCTTTACCCACAACAAAATCAGACAATGTCCAAAGATGTTTCAGATTTTTTATTCCAATAGGCATTTCTGTTATTAAGTACACATTTGTAATATCGAGATGATGAAGATTGATCAACGTCCCTATTTCCAAAGGCAGTTTCTCGAGACGAGAACAAGCATTTAGAAGCAATGTTTCCAAGTAGAATACTAAACTCAATGAACCTGGTAAACATCTAATTTTAGTGTCAGAAAGATCGAGATACCTTAGAAGCCTCAACTCTCCTATAGAATTGGGTATCTCAGTGATATAATATTTAGATAAAGATAGGGCCCTTATATTTTTTAACTTGGGCAACAAATCAGAAATAACCCTATCAGATATGTATCGACAATGACCATCTAGTGGCAATGGTAAAAATGTCCTTAGGCAATTAACTTTATCTAGAACGTGAAACTTACTTTTACTATCATAAGAACCAGTGATGCAAGAAAAATGACGAACCTTCTCACATCCTTCTGATTGCATATTCGCCTCAAATTCATCCTCTAACATAAAAGTACCACCTCCAGCAGCCCATTCAGCCAGGTCATGAATAAGGTCGTGCATTGTAACAACAGAAGGATCATCTTTCGAAGGTAGAAGCAATGCCTTGGACACTAAGGCATCAATGCATTCACCAGCTAAATCACTCAGCTCCTTCTTTTTCGCGGAGTGAAGAAATCCCTGTGCCATCCACAAATGAACTAATTGCTCCTTGTCAATTTTATAATTCTTTGGAAAAATTGAACAGTAAGCAAAACAACTCTTAAGATGAAATGGAAGATGAAAATAGCTTAATTTTAAGAAAGGAAGAATAACAGTTTTGTCTGAAAAATCCCAAAGTTTGCTATCCAATAATTTCACCCACTCATCCCCACTCTGCTTGAGTCGTAGAAGCCCACCCAAAGTTCTTGCAGCCAAAGGTAGTCCTCTACACTTCTCGACAACTTTTTCACGGATTAATTCCAGATTTCGCAGTCCAGAAACAACTCTGCTCCCACCAACATGATTTTCAAAAATACCCCAACAGTCATCGTCCGAGAGAAGCTTCAAACTGTAAACTTCGCCATTTCCAATCGTTAAAGCAACGTCTCTGCTGCGTGTGGTCACGATCATCCTACTCCCCGGTATGCCACCCATAAGGGGAGATTTTAGAATTTGCCACAGCCCATAATCAGTCGACCAAACATCATCCAAGACCAGCAAAAACTTTCCTCTAGAAATTGCCCCTCTCAGTTGGACCTGCACCTCATTTAAATCCTTGAGATCACAGGATTTGCCAGTGATTGATTCCAGAATTGTCTTGGAGATTCTCAGAACATCAAAATCATGGGAGACACAAACCCATGATTTTAGAAGGAAGTCTTCCACTGACTAATAATTGAAAAACATCAGAACTAGGGTAGTTTTACCAAAACCTCCCATCCCCCATATAAATATAACACAGAAGTTAGCATCACTGGATTCATCTGTCAATAACAAGTCAAGAATTTTGGCTATATCATCATCTCTCCCAATAACAGCAGCTTCAGTTGGCACACATGTGCTGGGTGGTCTTTGCCAACCACCAGTTAAAGAGCCTTCAGCAATTTCTTTCAATCCAAGTCCCTTTTTTTCTTCACAGATATCTTCCAAATGGCCAGTGATCTCTTCTATCTTGGACTTCATATCAAGCTCGATGTTGATTGGTTGTTCCACCACCAAATTCCGCCGAAAAAATTGATAGGAAAGTCCATCCAGGAAATCCTCCACATCATAGGCCAAGACCTGAATATCATCTAACCATTGGCTCACACACACGTTCTTCACTTGCTTCTCCTCCGCATCATTAAGCACTGCCCGAACCGTCAGCAATTGCTTCTTCAGCAGCTTCAGCTCTGAACGCAACCCATCTTCACATCGTTTCAGAGATGCCAATCTCTCAAACAACACTTCAAATATTGGAGATAAAAATATCTCTCCCGTCGGCATGGTTGAACAAGAAGAAAAAAAGATTATCACACAAGAAGAAAAAAGATTATCACGACAAGAAGAAGAAAAGATTATCACGACAAGAAGAAAGAAAGATTATCACAACAAGAAGAAAAAAAGATTATCAAGAGTAACCAATCTCAAATTGCAGATCTGTAAATCGGTTCTCAATAGTCTTCTCTTTTTTTTTTTTGGGTAATTTTTCTTTCTCAGTAGTCAATAATTCATCAAAATCCTAACTTATAGCCATGACCACTGTGAAAAAGTGTACTGATTGTTAACCTAGCCCCACAGTAACGTACTGGTTCACTGGTTATCCTTAGATCGTGGTCCCGTGAACCATGGACCATAATCTACGGCTGTCAACGCCTCTTTTTGGGACCGCATTATCGGTGTTAGCAAAGCCAGTAACGTTACAGGAGATAAGGTAAATCTTTTTGTCTTAACATATAATAATGGGAAAAAGCCACTATTAAATTTAGAAATTTTTTTTGTGGGTCCATCATCCATGTTTGCTAAATAACTATGGGTGCGTTTGATTTATTATTTTGGGTAGAATTTTGGGGATAGTATTGGATAATTAAATATAGTAGTATTAGAGGTAAAATTTAAAAATTTATTAAAAAACCCCCTAAGTTTGCTAATTTCCTAAATACCCCAACATGTAAATTGATAAAAATACCTCCACCACCTGTAGTACCAGATTCCGGCTACCACCGTCAGAATCTGGCCTGAAAATTGCGTTACGACACAGACCGATCAGATCTGTGTCGTAACGCATCATTTTCCAGCTAGATCTACGGCCTGCCGTGGCCGTCGACGGCCGGAAAAGGCCAAAACGACGGTCATCTTTGGCCGCGACGGCCAAAGATATGGCCGTCGTTTTTGGTCAACGATGGCCAAGATTTGGCCGTCGTTGACCTCAACGAAGGCCATTTCTTTGGCCGTCGTTCACGTCCAAATCTGACATTTTTCGACCAAATCCGTGGTGGATCTGACCGAAAAAGGCCAGATCGGTGAACTTCCGTCCATTTATGGTTGGCAGGTTGGCCGTTGTACAGATTCCAGTTACCACCGACGGTGGTTGCAGGAATCTGGCGAGTATGGGTTGTAGGGGTATTTTTGATAATTTTTAAACTTTTTTTTTAGGGTATATTTGATGAAATTAATAACCTTATGGAGTCTAAAAGTAATTAAAAAAATAGATTAATATTCTTGGAATAATGTGCCAAACATTATTTGGAGAATAAGATCCAAAATTTAGATAAAAATAATAAGCCAAACATAGCCTATAATAATACGCATGGCAATCATAATTGTTTAACGATTCCATTTATTCAATCCCCTGAAGTTTAATTAATTACAAAAATGCCTCAAAAGTTTCTAAATTAACATAAAACCTCATGTCTTTAAATTTTACATATTAAAATAAATTGTAAATGGGCAATTCGATAAACATCTATAAACTTCTAAAGGTGTATGTTAAGATGATTCACTAAACTTATCTATAAATTTGTAAAAATGTATGTTCATCCACTAACCTTGTACTAATGATAGAAAACATTTATAATTATAAAAACATGATATGGTAAAAATCTATAAACTCGAAAAGGTGTATGCTCGGACAGTTTACTAACCTTGCACTGACAGGTGACAGCAGAAAAAATTTATAATTTCTGAAATATCAGAGAGTTTTTTATAATTACATCAAACTTGAGGGATGAAGGCCTTTTAAACTCTTTATTTAATTGATTGCTTCCTAGTAAAACCGCGTGGTCTCCACCATTTGACGTTTTGTTTGTAGCATCTTCTAATATCCTGTCAAAATATTCTTTTATTTAGTTTGGTTTAGGCATGGGAATACTATTATTAATATTCACCATAAAGTTAAACCCTAAATATGATTTAGGTTCGTTTGATTCACTATTGAGAATACTAATAAAGTTAAACACTAAAAAATAGCTTATTTTTAAAATATTATTCTATATTATTTAATTTCTTTTAAACCCTCCTAAATTTATTAATTTACTAAATATCCTTAAATATTTTTTTTAGAAATTACAAAAATACTCCATCATGGGTGGGTTAAAGGTATTTTTGTTAACTTTTAATATTTTATTATAGAGGTGTTTAGTAAATAAACAAACATATGGAGTATTTTTGTTAATTTTTAAATCCTACATTGTAATACCCGTCTAATTTAACTTTTTTCAAAATATTATTCTAAAAACTATCAGAATAATGAACTAAACGGACCTTATTTTCAAAATATTATTCTATATTATTCAATTTCTTTTAAACCCCCCTTAATGTGTTAATTTAACTAAATACTCCCAAATATTTTTTTTAGAAATTGCAAAAATACTCCGACCACCCTTTGGTTATAGTGGCCGGCTGTCCGTATTTAATGGGTGGGTTGGGGGTATTTTTGTTAATTTTTAATATTTTATTATAGGGATGTTTAGTAAATAAACAAACATAGAAGATATTTTTGTTAATTTTCAAATCTTACATCGTAATACCCGCCTAATTTAACTTTTTTCAAAATATTATTCTAAAAACTATCAGAATAATGAACCAAACGGACCCTTATCTTCAAGTTTTGTGTTCAAGTACCCAAGGACCAATTCTGATCGTTCATAGTCAAAATGAAAAAAAATAAAAAATAAAAATTATTCACAAGTCAGCGGTGAAAATGAAAATTCTAAATAATGAGACAATATTAATTAAATACTCGGAAGTTATAGCCATCCAAATTTTTACTGACTATAAAATTTATGAACATTCCATTCTTCAAAGCACCTCTTTCATGTCACTAGGCATGCATATTCATAGTAAGTTGTCAAGTTCTTTCAGAGAGTAGGGCACGTACAAAAGAAGAAACTAACACCATCTCAAAGCATTAGAAATTAATATTTCTCTCCTATTTTGTAATGCTTTTTTTTTTCTTTTTCTTTATCTCATACTTTTTTAAGAGAAAAAATAAAAACCTACCAAGAAATTCTATGTACAAAAAAGTATACAATGAACTTGATTGGTATTCCTGTAACTAACAAGAAGTCAGTGACCCTAGACAAATGGGGTTTCAAAATCTTCATCCATGACTGCTCGTTTGACACAAGAACTGAAAGTGTCGCCCATTGGAGCTTGTACCCCGTTGGACGCAGATGACAGGGCCACAATTTGAACAAATCAACACTATCTTTATTTATCTGCTATATGCTTTCTTTTGGTCTCGTATGATCTTGTAATCGCTAGAAAGAAAAAAGAAAAGAGAGCAATTAGGGCTTCAAAGAAATTCTATGTATAGAGTACAACAAAGAAACTTGAATGGTATCCTTGTACCTAACAAATCAGGAAGGATCCAAAAATTTCTGTTATGGTGGATCAACATAAAAACTAATTACACATTAATATTTTTGTCTATTAATATTTTTTTTAGAGTGGGTCAAAATCCAGAAATTATATATATTAGTATTAAAAAAAAAAAAAAATCCAGGGTGAGCCAAAAACTAGGCTGGATCCGCCCCTGCTAGCAATGATTCAGTGACACCGGACATTGTACTCAACAGCGGCTTCTTTATATTACCACCACTGCTTGAAACAAGTTTCAAAAGTAGCGCAAATGGTCGGGTCCTCCCATTGCAGGCCGTCCCACCATTGTTGCTCTCCCTTGATAACAATTCTTCCTTCTTTTGAGCTTTCAGAATCAAGCGGAAGCTTCTTGAGCTTAGGGCATCCGATAACTTCAATTTCCTTCAAATTGGGGAAGGGCAAGGCAGTCTGATTGATTCTCTGCAAGTTTTGAAGATCTCGTATTACAATAGATTCTAGTTTTTGGAATGGGATACGACCTCGCACCCTTTCTGGAAATTCACCCAGTCTCCCAACACTGATAAGGTCTTCCATATCAGAGCAATTAGATATCAAAATACGCCTGAGGCTTTTTGCAAGAATAAGCCATGTGAGGTGCTTCAGGTTTGAGCAAGACTTTATGTTTACTTCGCGAAGGTTACGGAAATCACATATTTGGGCGTTTTCTCCGTCTTCACAATTAATCTGCAACTCTTCCAAATATTCACAATCCGAAATATGTAATCTCTCGAGATTCTTCAAATCTGCTAAAAATATTTGGATGGACCTATGGGTTAAGTTTTGAAGGGATAAAGATTCCAAACAACTCACCAAACTGCGGGAGCTCAGAAGTCTTTCGAGAGCTGGAGGACTTCTTATTCTGATGTCCAAACTATTCAAACGTCCCAAACGAAGCAGCTCTTCTATCGAAAGTACTCCATCTAGATCCATTCTCAATGTCTGTAACTTTGGGAAGTTGGATAACAGATGTTGCGAATTTGTTTGGAGTTGAGATTTGACAAGGCTTTCAACTCTTCTGGCAATTCTTTGACCCCGGTGCTTGATAGATCAAGATGCTTCAGCGAAATCACTTTTGAAATCTCCGGCGGTAGTTCAGTGAGGGAGGGATTATTTGACAGATTTAGAAGAGTTATAGGCAATTGAAAGATTCAAAGGAAGAAGAGAGGAAGAAGCAATAGAGTGATGGCTGAGGAGTGCAATGGAAAAGACAAAAGCTTCGGTATTGAGAGGGAGCTTTGGCAAATTGGCAGGGTAGTGGAAAGAGAAAAAACTTTTAGGACTACATTGTGTTTTGTAAAAGAGACCTAGCCAAAAACAAAGAGCAAACGACATGTTCCCACTTGAATTCATATATTCTAGATTTTCACTTTTAAATTGAGAGAAAATTGTTTTATATAACGGTCAACGGTAAAGTGGTCATTTGTAAATCCAAGCAAACCCAAATTCAAAACACAAAAATCCTCTCACAGTAGCCGCCCACCATGGCCTAGTCGACTCCCATAACTCTTCAATCGTATGGTGAGTCGAAACAATGCGAAGTGCGATCAAAGCCAATCATTCAAAAATCCAAATCAAAGCAAAATCCAATCAAATCGAAGCCAAAAACAACTAACAAAACACAACCCAAATGCAATGGTAGGTGGTGGTATCTCGAACGCCAATTAGCGAGGTGTTAGAACATGAGACTATGGGGGTTTTGAAGAGGAGACGCCAATGATCCCAAGGATGGTGACTGAGGAGAGTTTTGGTTAAATTCTTTGGGTGGAAACATGTCGTTTGCTCATGACCAAATTAAGATGCCCCTCTTTCGTTATTTAGGAGGTATAATGGAAGTTAACTTGTTTTAATAAATCATTTCAAATTGATCACAAAACTGCTAGAAGATTAAAGCTTAATTTGAAATTGTTGTAACTTGACTTTTAATTAGGAGTCAAATTTAAAAATAATCGATTTTCACTAAAATCAATCAGGTGTTTGTTTTACTTAATTTCAAAATTACTGTTACCAAAATATGTATTTTTAAATATTTTAATTATTATGAAAACATATTTTAATATGAAAACATATTGATAAACCTTCCATGCGAACGTATAAACATTAAAGAAATTAAAAGAAAGTGAAAATTTGATCGTGCTTGTACTTCAACACTTATCATCAAGGCCTGAATTCTTAATAAATAAAAATATCATTTGACTATCTATATAATTAAGCTGTTAACAAACAAAACCTTTACGATGCGTTTATTTCCCTATTGTTGCCATATCCTATTCTTATCATTTCTAAAATACGTATTTGTTTTCCTATTCTAAAAATATTATTATATTTTATTCAATTTTTTTAAACCTCCTAAGTTTGTTAATCTAATTAACACCCCCCAAAAAAAGTTTTAAAGTTAACAAAAATACCCCCATCCACCCACATTAATTTGCTAGATTTCGGTCACCACAGCCGAAAGGTGGCCGGAATCTGGTATAATAGCACATTATCAGCTGATTTGGTCGGCAGTGTGCCGATATAACCATTTCTGGCTAGATCCACCATGGATCTGGCCGGAAAAGCCAAGATCTTCGGCTAAAGATCTGGCCATCAGCTAGTCATCAATGGCGGCCAAGATATGACTATCGTTGACGACCAAACATAGCCAAATCTAGCCGTAGATTTAGCCTTTTCGGCCAGATCCACTATGGATCTGGCTGGAAAAGGTCATCTTGGAGCACAACGAGCTAGATCTAGCTGGTCGTGCGTCGATACAGTGACTCCAGCCAAGGGTGGTGGCCGACTACCAGTATTTAATGAGTGGGTGGAGGTATTTTTATAATTTTTAATGTTTTTATTATAAAGGTGTTTAGTAAATTAACAAACCTAGGAAGTATTTTTATTAATTTTCAAATTCTATCTGGTTATTACCATTCAACTCTTACTTTCTCAAAAATACTATCTAAAATGCTAAAAATTTTGTTCTATCTAAAACCGTGTGGACTGCACCACAAACTAAGTCTTACTAACAGTCAATCCTGCAATAGTTTTAAATTTTAATTCGTGATTAACAAAAGTCACCAGCCGCAGATATCAATTGTTTCTTTCACTAAGCAATCAGTTCTTACCCTCAAATTCTTTTTACTTTCTGAACATGTTCAGTGAAAGGCAAAGGCAATTTCAGGGAAGAAAAGGTGTAGACTTTGTCAAATTGACTCAACTACATGAGGAAATATCAGTCCTTCTGGTGCTGATGACTTAAAAAAAGTTTCATACAGGAACTCGTTTCACTTCATTGTTCAGCAGACAAAATTTCCAAGCTTTATTAACCTTACTGAGTCAAGTAAAATCTGGTTTAGACTAATGCTGTTCGCTGCCTAATACTGCCAAGTTTTAAACCTCTTTTCTGGCTCCTGAAATTTAAACGCAACTTCTCCGCAGAAAACTTAATCTGGCCTTGTCATATTGACCCCATTACAAATATGGTCTTTGTTAAAATCTAAAAAACAAAATGAAAAGTCACTTTCATCTGATTTTTTATATTTCCAAACAATTTCAATCGCAATGCAATGGCAATTTCTCTGAAGAGAAGGTCTGGACTTCGTCACATTGACTCTGGTAAATCGATGAGAAAGACAGTGGACACATCGACAAATTAAAGTAACCTTTCCTTAGATTCCTCTTTCCTAACCAAACATGCTTAATTAATTAATACAAATGTTGCAGTTTCTCTTTAGAAAAGGCGCACCTTATTTCTGATTGAATGGATATAAAGTTTGAACTTCACTACTTTACTCCTTAGATTTACATAGGATTATGCACAACTTCTATTTTATTGGGTTTGCAAAATGTTGTGTTTTAACAAATTCACTTGGGTTTAGACTCAAATTAACACATCGGATAATTTTTAACGTTATTTCACTTCTCTGGTACTAATTAGCAAATCCTTAATTATTTGCTTCCTTCACTTTTTTTTTTTTAACCACAAGACAAACCTCTGGGACAGGATCAAAAACAAAAGTCTAACCAAGACAAAAGAATTACACGAAATACTATCTTCCAATGCACATCCTACATAGGACAAACTCTGGGATAGGACGAAAACAAAAACCCATACAAAACCATCTCTAAAACATACACAAGACAATCATCATCAAAACAAAGCCAACCAACAAAAATTCACCCTTTAAAAATGCACTCTTTTTCTCATTTTAGAAAGAGCCAGTTGATATTTCAATTTTATTTTAATTTCCAGAGGCATTTGGTTAACTATGACTCTCATTTATTTAATTATTTTCATTCATATGTATTTTATGTCTCTTCATTCTTCAAGCATCTATTTGGCAGTGGAATATTTAAAAAAAAAAAAAAAATTGCCCCGAACAGGGCATCACTTGTAAAGAACATTGACTATGTATACATACAATTTAATTTTATTATTTTCAAAACACATGAATAGCACACAAATAGAAACATTGACTACCCATTTTCTGATATCCTACCTATACTCATCTTTCCGTCCAATTTTATTTCACATTACAACTTAATTTCTACTTTTTCTAAATTGAGTGTCGAAGTTGATCTTTTACAAGTTTATCCTCATCTTTTCCAAGTTGTTCAAGTTAAAGATGATAAGAACCTTGACATTGTTGGATGGTTTTCATTAGGCCATAATAATATTGAGTAATTAACTTAATGAGTTATTACATATAAGTCATTTTTCATTAAACATCCCTAAGTTTGATCATGATGTGTTTCTATGTTTGATCAATGGCCCCTTAACTCTACACAAATTGTTAGATCAATTTGTAACCATTAGATAAAAATAATATCAATGATTTAGATGTGTTGATGCAAGATTTACACCAACCAGAGTGATCTGATTAATCTTGGTGGAATCGGAACCGTTGTGTGTGTGATTAAAGATAACCAACAATTGCATATGAAAAATGCGTAAATGTAAAGAACACAATAAGTTTTTAAAGTAGTTCGGCAAGTTAAAACTTAAGCTTATGTCCACCATTTTTCTTATTGCTTAGAGAGCTTACAAGAATAATAATAAAAATACCTAGAACAATTTGCTAACCCCTCTCCCATCGTTGGAAGGGGTTTATATACAAGTTTGTAAACAAGGAAAGAGAGAAATTATTGGGATTGTAATCACTTTCAAATTGCAATTTTAATATTCTCGTGATTGTGCGCTAAGATTGCGCCAGTACTTCTGTTGATCTGATCTCTTCTAAAATATCTGAGATCTGAGCTTATCTGTGATTTGTCGAACAATTGCCAGATTCAGTTGCAACTAGCTTATGCTAGGTCGAGCTATAGCTCAAGAAGCTTATGATGAGGTCGGACAAGCGTTAAGTTGAATTGATTCTAGGTTGATTCAGACTTCTCCGAGCTTAATGGAAAAATCACACACAACATCTACCCCTAGTGTTCAGTGCTCGTTTCGAGCTCTAAAGACTAATTGCTCAATTTGACATTTAGCTCAAACTTCACAAGTTGTGTGCTATCTGCAGACTTGACTTAGCTTTGTGAGTCAACTATAGCTTTGGTCAACGTTAGCAAGGCTTAAGCTTTTTTTTTTGTGATATTCTTGATAAACTTAGAAGTTGAAATGAGGGGCATGTAATTTCCTTGTGGTCATGTTGCATTAAATGCAGCCAGCTTTTACAGTTACTATTCGTTGCACTTGGGCGACTACAGCTGTCCAAGCACGAAGTCGACTACAGCTGCAGAATTCCGACGATTGATTGCCTTTTGTGGATGATTGACACATGGATGCGTCGAGTGGCCAAGATTGCTCGACGAATGGAGAGCTGAGATTCGTCGTAAATCAACGGTCGAGATCGAATCCTTCCCTTTTGTCTCCCATGCTCACCATTATAAAAACAGGCATTTTCATTGGAATTGTACAGTTGCAAATATTTTCATACCTCAAAGTTGGTTGCTCTCTATTCTCCATCATTGCTTCTTCAGACCTATGGCAATCTTCCAGCGACTTCTCACCGTATTTCTCATCCAGTAAGGCTCTTGTTCTCATTCTTCTTTATTTCAAGCTTTCTTTGTCATTGAGGGTGGCCATTGTCATGGGCACGCTAGCTTTTTTAGGATTTTTTTTAGTAGACCCACTAGTTTGGGTTTTAAGAGGGTTTAGGGAGGTGGCCGCTGGAATCTTGGTAGCTCGCTCACACCTCTTGGTCATGCAAGCTATCTTGGATGCCTAGACTGAAAGAAAGTGTAGATAGGTCGTTGATATTTTAAGCTTTGACACTTGGTCACTTCTGTTTTTAGTATCCAAAGGCGTGCTTGTAATGATTTCTTTCTATTAGTATGCTCAAACATATACTATGTAAAAACATACATACTTTTTAAATGAAAAATAGTTGGGCCTAAAATTTTTTTCTTTACTTAACATATATTATTCTTTACAAAAAAAAAAAAAAAAAAAAAAAAAAAAAAAAAAAAAAAAAAAACTTAAACACAAGGGACAGTAATGCCATTTCTCTCTGCTTGCTGACGTCCATCTGACCGCTGTTTACATATTTCCTATAGAACATGGAAAAACAACGAGGTAAGCACAAAAATGCTCAGTAAGTAAATCCTCTGCTACTTATCCCTGAAACTTATTCTTGATTCTTTCCTTACTCTATTCTTTATTCTTTATTCTTTCTTGGTTCTTTCTCTGCTTCTAACTCTTACTGTTCTTTCCTTCTTTCTTTCTCTCTGTTCTTTCTTTCTAATTCTTTCTTTCTATTCTTTCTAACTATGAAATAGGTCATGGTATTATGCATGAATGAAATGTATATGCAATAATGCATAGAAATGCATTTTCTTTCTTCTTTTCTATTCCTTTTCTTTTCTGGTCCTTCTTTCTTTCTTTCTTTCTTTCTTTTCTTGCTAGCTCAAGCTCTTCTTTTCTTTTCTTTTCTTTGCTTGCTCAAGTTTTTTAATTATTTCTTATTCTTATTCTTATGCCGATAGGACTCGGTTGATGCATGGATTCGGAACCTTGACTGTGTGAGTGAGTATGATTCTTATCTACATGCACTCTTGCGGACTGTACAAATTCTTTCTTCTTCTTAGGCCACTCAATTAAGATGGCGTGCATGTAGGAAATTCTTCTTGGTACAACCCTCATCCATATGCACTCTTGCAGGTCCTACAAATTCTTCTTCTTCTTATGTCGCTCACTTAGGGCGGCATATGGGAAATTCTTCTTAACACTCATGGGTTCCCCATCGCGACAACCTATTCTTTTCTCTTCTTTAGCACTTTCTTTCTTTAATTCTTTAGTGCTATTTCTTTCTTTCTCTTTATTCTTAAAATTCTTTATTCTTTCTTTAAGTGCTCATGCATAAGCAAGTATATGCATGTGGATAGTTCATGCATATGTTTCTTTCTTTGGGGCAATCATATAATGCAAATATGCAATGTTGCACAAAAATAAGTTTCTCTACTTATGCATATGCTTCTCTCAAGCATTTCATCAAACAATAAGCATGCATACATAAACTCTAATTCAACTATAATTCTATTTCTTTCTTGGACCATCCATGATTGGAGTAAAACTCCTCTACAATAACTCTAAACCTGTACAGAAAAGCACTTCAAATATTCTCCTTAAATTCTTTCTAAGTGCAACCAAACTTCACTTGGTTACCACAATCCCAATTCTACTTCTTATGGCTAAAAAACCACTCATCAAAGGCCATCAACTCATCAACAATTACATTCTCAACAATCAATCTCAAAATCATAAGCATACACATGCATAACAAATCATTTGGTTGCTTAAGTCTTAGCTTGGGTTGGATTTACTTACCTTTTTGCTTGAGTTCTTCCACAAAAGCTTCATATCTTTGGTAGACTTGTTCTCTTTCTCAAACCCTAAGCATAAACTTAATAAGAATTCCATACTAACACCAATTAATCTCACACAGAACAAGAGTTCTTACCTCTTGATGCTTAGGATCAACTCTCTACCAAGATCAAACCAAAAGCCCTTAAATCAACCTTGGAAAATTGATGGAAAGATAAGAGAATTGGGGGTAAAGGTGGCATGTGGGATACAACAAATGAGAGGGTTTGTGTGCTTGAACCCTTAATATCTCATATAAAGATCACTCTTTCCCATTTTGCCCTTGCACTTCTTAGGGAATTCTGTCCTTGTCCTTTAATTCTTTACAAATTCACCCCCATTCTAACATATTCTCCATGAAATTTCCTTGTATTTCACTCCCCATTTTTCCTGCTAATTAGGGGTGGAATGGTCATTTTACCCATATGAAAAATTCTCTAAAAACTTCACAAGGAAACTCAGCCAACTCTTCGCCCCCGGCGAAAAAGTATAGAGCCTACGTCGCCCTGGCAAAGCTTCTTTTTCGCCGTGGCGAAGTCTGCACTTCCAAAAATCCGCAAGACTTCACCAAATTTAGGGCATCCAAGCAACTTTAACACATATCAATTCAACTAAGGGCCAATAAACAACATTTAAAAGCAAATGAACATGAATCAAAGATGTACCTCAAAGTGGATGTTATAGTGCTACCACCATGTTTTTGTCTAGTAGTCACAACAGCGAGATGCCAGCAAAAAGTAAAGAAAGACCTACAAAAAGCTGAGAGAGACTTGGCATAGTAGCAAGATACCAACAATAAGCTGACTTCCAAGCTTGCCACGGCTCAAAAAGCCGCATCGGATTGGGATCTAGCCGGTCGTGCCCTGGTAAGGCCTTTTCTGGCCATGGATCCATTCTAAACATTCACAATAATCTTTAAAGTAATATTTCTTTCCGTTAATATAATATACCCCTATAATAAAACATTATATGATCCAAACGCCCCCAAATTTTTATATCGATTTGTAACCATTAGAGCAAAACAATACCAATGATTTAGATGTGTTGATGCAAGATTTACACCAACCAGAGTGATTCGATTGACTTTGTTGGAATCAGAACCGATGTGTGTATGATGAAAGATCACCAGCAATTGGATATGAAAAATGCGTAAATGTAAAAGAACACAATTAGTTTTTAAAGTGTTTCGGGAGGTTAGAACTTAGACCTACATCCACTGTTTTTCTTGATTAGAGAGTTTACAAGAATAATAATCAAAATGTCTAGAACAACTTGCTAGCCCCTCTCCCATCGTTGGAGGGGGTTTATATACAAGTTTGTAAACAAGGAAAGAGAGAAATTATCGGATTGCAATCACGTTCGAATTGCAACTCCTATATTCTCGTGATTGTGCGCTATGATCGTCATTACTGTTGTTGATCTAATCTCTTCCGAAATATCTAGGATCTGAGCTTACCTGTGATTTGTCAAACAATTACCAGATTCGGGCTCAACTAGTTTATGCTAGGTCGAGCTATAGCTCGAGGAGCTTATACTGGGGTCGAACAAGTGTTAAGGTCGAACTATACCTTGTGGGATTTTGACTTCTCCTAGCTTAATGGAAAACTCACACACAAGAAACGTAACTATTGAGTTTAGTGGGTTTTAAATGGAAACATGGGGAGTGATACCAATAAATATGTCTACCGCACCTTTAAATGAATTTTATTTTTGTCTCCTTTTATTTTTTATTTTTTTCCCTTCCTTTCTCCTCAAACCCTTAAGAAATTATTTAAATAGATTTAATTATCTTTCGTTTTTTCTCTTTCATCTCTCCTCTCTCCTTTAAAAAAAAAAAAGGAAACAAATTATTAATATTTTAATAATATTTCTTCTTCGCTTATGCAATGAACTTAGAAAAGTCTATGTTTATCCTAAAATTACGTGTAAAGATGGATAAATACAATAAAAAAAAAAAAAAAAAAAAAACTTAAAAACTAAGTTCTATATGAAAACCGTGTGGACTCCACCTCCAACCACTCTACTAATTCACTCAAAAGCACTAAAACACTCAGTTCTTACCCTTGGATTCTTTTTATTTTTTGTTTTATTTTCTGAACATGTTCAGTGAAATGCAAAGGCAATTTCTTGGAAGAAAAGGTGTAGACTCTGTGAAATTGACTCAACTATATGAGGAAACATCAGTCCTTGAGTTGCTGATGACTTTAACCAAAAAAAAAAAAAAAAAAGGATATAGGAACTCGTTTGACTTAATTGTTCAGCATACAAAATTTCAACTCTATTGAGCGAACACATCTATGGTATTAACTAGCCCAAATTATTTGGTTCCTTCCCTCTTCGGCCCATTTGAGAAACAACCAGCGGATCCTTTCAGTTTCATTTTTCAGATGTATTTGGTTCACTTGTACTCTCATTTTTTTACCTTAATTTCATCTGTCTCTATTTTAAGTCTCCTCATTCTTGAAGCATCTATTTGATAGTAATGCCACAGAGAGCTGCACTTTTGATGCATTCTACCCACCTCTCATCTCTTCACAATTTCAAATTTATTTGGAGTTAGTCTAATCTGTACAATTCGAAGTAAAAAGTAGAAGTAAGATAACAATTCAAATGCATTATTTTCTAAACTCATTTTTTCGACTGATGTTCTTACTTAAAATCTTACTCTTGTTAAAATTTGTACCACATTGCCAGTAGATTATTATGGCATATATATATAGTTAGGTACTCTTATCCCTTGAGTTAACTTTTAGGAGTGAGTTTTATCCAAGTTTTTTGGTGTCTGAGGTAAATTTCTACTATCTCAAAAATCTCATTTTGTTATTTTAGCTAAACAACACCTTGTGTAGATGTGGCCTTCTGATTTGGGCTTTGTTGAGTTGTTTTGTCTGCTTATAATTCACTATTTCACAGGATTATGCTTGGGCCTGATCCTCTTAATAACCTGAGCTGGATCCACTACTTTTGGTATTGGAAGTGCTCTTACCAGCAGACAGGGATAAGTTCCAAAATTAATCCAGGGATTCATCCATAACAAAAAGCAAGATAATTAGGTACAAATTCTAGCAACAAACATTGAATCATTGATCCTGTACAACATTTAGTATACATGTTATATATAATGTATACACAAAACATTTTCAAATGTCAGAATTTAATGAAGTTCACAAATTTCTTTCACTCGCATGTTTATGCGTATCTCAGGGAGAAGGTCTTCGTTTGGGTTTAAACTCCAAGATAAAAAAAAAAAAAATCACATCAAAATTACCTTGCATTTGGGTTTAAACTCCAAGATAAAAATAATAATAAAAATAAAATTGCGGTTAAATTTCATACACAAGGCATCAAATTACTTAACCAAATGAAATGAAACAACATAAAAGTATTAATAACCTGATTTTAAAATCTTCTGCACCTCATGCTGTGAGCAGCTTGTTAAGTTATCTTTGATAAGTGAAAATCACCTGTAGAAACCACTGTAAGATAAACGTGGAACAAGTTGGTCACCTTTTGAATTTAAGGCAGAGACTAACTAACAAATACTAGATAATGGGGCTGGTCGGGCCAGGACTGGGTACCTCTTGAGCCAAGATTGGGTACCCCTTAACCTAGGCCCAAGCTTGACCCCATGACAAAAGCCCAGTCTTGACTTGGGCTTGTCATGGGTATGATAGGTAAAACCCAAACCTAGTTCGATAGACTTTTTGTAATCTCAATCCCGGCCCAAGCTCACCCATTTTTATAATGTGAATTTTTAAATATTAATAAATTTTATATTTTTAATTCTAGAAACAGTTTTATATATTAATTTATTTTTTAATACTCACCAAATATTAATAAATTTCAATATATATATATATATTTATATGATAATTTTGTAATTAGATATATAGTATAAGAGTAATTTAGTAAAATTAATAGTAAAATTATCCGACCAGGTCGGGACTGAAGACATACCCATGCTCAACCCTTACCCAAGGGTAGGCCTTAAAATTAGTCCTAGGCCCAAGCCCAAGCCCACTAACATAGGGTAAAACTAGGCCTTTTGGGGCCAGGCCAGGTACCCAGAAATACCAGGCCTATTGCCATCTCCATTGGTCACCTTATGAACTTAAGGCAGAGAACTAATTAACAAAGACAAGATAATGTAGAAAAAAATTATATGGTTCAGTAGCTACAGAAATTGACAAACCTGAGATGAACAGTACAAGGTCGAAATGTGGTAAATCTCTGAATTTTACTCTCGTAGCTTTCTATTCTGGATTGTAGATGTACTTGTGATCTATCTTCACTTCAGGAATGTGAGCTATCTTGGACCACTCTTCTCCTTTATCTCTTTTGCACCGTTTTTTTAGCTGATGACAATTTATAATATACAATTGCAAAAGTGAGGATGGCAAGCCCACCTCCGGAAACCATTTGAGCTTGGGGCAGCTCTTAAGCCACAAAATTTCAAGTGAAGTGGGGTTCTGAAAACCGTTTGGAGATAGCTGTTGCAAGTCTGAGAAGTTCTCAATTTTTAGCGAAGTTAGAGAGGCAGGCAACATCATTCCCATCTCTTCTTCCGGAAAAGACATTACTTCTGAGCATTTAACTATGCGGAGTTCTCTAAGAGATGTGAGCTTGTGCAACCCCCACTGAACTAATGGCTTATAGATATTAACACCTTCAATTGTAAGTGATGTGAGGTTGGCGGAAAAACCTTTCTCCGGAGAAAGTATGAGACTCTGGCAGTTGCGAATTCCAAGAGAGCTGAGCCAGTGCATATTATCAGGCAGAGCTAACAGTTGATCGCATCTGCGGAGTGCAACGGTTAGACTGGTGCTGGGATGATGGATTAGTTAAGCAATGTGCAAGTTGATCTGAACACCTTCGGTGATTAAAAAAAAAAAAACATATATACAAGATCCAATAGAAGAACCATACAAAATCTAAATGTTGTTTGACAATTTAAGGGTTGCGTTTGCATGATATGACTTCTTTTAAGTAGTAAACTTTACAAAGTAGAGCATTGTTTGATTAACAGTGAAAGGCTATATATGAATTGACAGATTATTTGGTTGTGCAATGTAGAGTGTTTATCATATAATTATAAACTAATTTATATAGAAATGTTAAGAGCACCATGTCAAAAATTTATCATTAAGGCCTGAATTCTAATAATACAGATATATTTGAATATCTATGTTAAGCTGTTACAAACCAAACCCTTTTGACTTTTCTCAGCATCTAATTTTCCTTTCTTCATATGCCGTCGCTAACATCAACTATAATAACAAGAGCGCACCATTGAAATGTATGGCACTTTCTTTTGTCTTACTGTTTTATTTTTCTTAATTCAAACCCTAGGGTAACAGAAATAAATAGGTTCAACTTTTGAGATCTTGATCGAGTTAGTGATCATCCACTTCTAGTTCTAGCATTACCTTTATGAACCCCTTAGATCATGTGATACAATGGTCAATTAGTGGACCATAATTTAAAAGGCAGAAAAATATTATTTCACCCTCGATATTTCAACGATATATTTCTTCTCTGCGCATGCCATGAACTTAGAATCTTTAAGTTTATCCTAGGATTACGTGTAAAGATAAATGAGAGCAATAAACAATCTTAAACTTTTGTTTTATCTTAACAACTCTTACTAATAGTCATTCCTGCAAGAAGTTTTTATATTTTAATTCATGGTTAGCAACAAGCCACCAGAGTTATCGACTACTTCAGTATTAAAGGGTCGGACGCACTTGGAGATTCTGTTGCCCGTAGATGGTTTTGGGCTTTTTCATGTAAACCGCTGTAATTTTTTTTTAAGTTATTAGTTCATTTTTGGGTTGGGCTTAGGAATAGGAATCCTTATAAAACTAGGTTTAATCTCTTAAACCTAGTATATAAACATACTTTTCTCTTGTTATGAGTGTGAGAGCAATTTATTCATTGTAAACGAGAGAGGTGACATATGCAATAATATTGACTCAGCTGGACGTAGCCCACATTGGGTGAACCGGGTAAATCGCACGTATAATTTTCTTGTTTACTGTTTGTTTTGTTTTACTATTATTATTTTGCTCCTGTTGTTGTCTCTATTTCGTTCACCACCAACCTCAGATTTTCATTGTCTGTTGCTCTTAACTTATCAAAAGCACTGTAGCATAAGGAAATTATGGGAAGAAAAGGTGTAGACTCGCGTACATGAGGATATTGAGACCAGTCCTTAGGATGCCGATGACTCGAAATTTTTCGTTTGGTTCCCTATTTAAGGGTTTTTAAAATAGTATTTTGGAAAAGTTGAGTTGAGTATATTCAGACAGTTTTTTGTACATTTTTAATAGTATTTTATGAAAATATTTAGATTATTGTTAATCACCTAGATTTGTTAATTTAATCAAACACCCCCAACAATAAAAGTTTATAATTGATAAAAATACCCCACCCACTCACATATGCCAGATTCTGACCATCACCATCGGAAGGTGGCCAGAATCTGCTGTAATAACCACTACCTACTGGATATGGCGGTCTGACCGGAAAAGCCAGTCTGGTCAGATCTTTTGGCTGTCATCAGCGGCCAAAAGATTTGGCCGTTAACAGCCAGATTTGGCGACTGTAGATCTAACATTTTTCGGTCAGATCAGCGCACTACCAGCCATATCCAGCTGGTAGTGCGTCTTACGGTAGATTTCAACCACCTTTTGACAGTGGTGATTGGAATTTGATAAATGTGAATGGATAGAAATGCTTTTGTCAATTATAAACTTTTATTGTTAGGGTGTTTAATTAAATTAACAAACCAGGGGTTAAAAGTAATTTAATAATTTGAGTTGAATAAAATATATTTTGAAGAGAATTTTGAATATTGAAACAAATGTATATTTGGATAGGATAATGGAATATGATAGAGTAAAAATAGTGAACCAAAGGGTCCAAATTTTTAATAACTTACAATTTTACAAATTCTTATAAACTCTTACATGCAAGAGTAAAATTGAAATCTAGAATCAAAACCAGTACAATATATAGCCATCCTTGCCTTAGTTGTCAGCAATTCCAGAATAGGAACTCGTTAGAGTGAACACATCTATGGATTTAATTAGCCTAAATTGTTTGGTTCAATCTTTGGCCCATTTGAGAAAGAACCACTGAACCAGCGAATCATTTCAGGCAGGGGCGGATCCAGCCGGCCCCCCTCAAATTTTTTTTTAAATATTAATATGTATAATTTATGTATTTTGGTCCACCGTAACAAAAATTTAATGGATAAAAATATTATGTATATTAATTTTTATTTTGGCCTACCCTAATAGGAATTTCTGGATGCGCCACTGATTTCAGGTTCATTGTTCACTAGTACTCTCATCTTTACCTGAATTTATCCATCTCTTTTGACACTCTTCATCCTTCAAGCATCTATTAACAGTGCCACAGAGCCCTGCACATTCGATGCATTCTCCCCACCTCTCAACTCTTCAACAATTCAATTTATTGGAGTTTTTCCTACAGTCTAAACTGTACATTTTCAATGTTCTGACAAGTTCTTTCGTAGGTTTGGGCTTGTGTTGTTGCTTTCTGCTGAGAACAGTATTGCACAAGATTATGCTTGGGCCTTATCCTATAACAACCGGAGCTGGATCCAATACCAAAGTATTGGAAGTGCTCTTCACCGGAGAATAAGATCTAGTGCTTTTATTTAAACTTCACCAACATTTTTTTTTTTTTTTTTTGAATGCTAGTTTTATAAACACAATAAAAGGGTATAAGATAATTTCACTCTTAATTTTCATGATTTCTCTCTCTCTCTCTCTCTCTCTCTCTTTCTCCTTTTTTTTTTTGTTTTTTCTTCTGGATGATGTCACTTTGTATCCCTCTTTGTATAGTCTTTATAAGATAACATTTTTCTTTTTTTTATGCCCGATAATATTTTTTAAAAATTACCATTAAGACCATAGAACACTGACAATGGGCCAAATAATTAGACAAATATGAGGTGTCCACCCCGCAATTAACCCACAATTTTTTTTTTTTTTAAAGATAATAGCATAAATATGATAGATGTTTACTTGGCAACAAATATGATAGGTGCTTACCCCACAACTCAAATAAAAAACTCCTAGTTATAGCTAACCCTCTTACCAAAGGGCTTGCCATGGACTAAATAGAAGAGATCATCGAAAACTTTGTTATCTCATATATTTAAAACTGAATTTCTCAATGCTTAAATTCTTTGTTTGGAAATATGTTTTTCGCGATTAAAAATTCTTTGAACGAATGAAGATGGAATCAAAAATAGAAATAATAATAGATATTGCATTAACCGTTCTTGCTGAGGGTTTGCTTTAAAAAATTATTTTAATCTTGTTTTAACTTGTAAGTTAAATAATGATGAATAAACTTTGCGTACTAACGGTTTTACTAACTAGTGTACTAACCTTTGTTAAAATCACACATAGTATCCATACTATGTATAGTACCCGTATTATACTTTAAGTTAGTACATTGGTTAGTAAAAACCGTTAGTACGTATAGTATTACCCATAATGATTAGCTGTGTGTATGTTAATTATATGATTATATTTGGGCTTAAGCCCACTGTTAGTCTAAGTTTTCTAGTTGGGTCTCCTGTTAGAAGGTTTTGTAACACATCATCAAGTTGGTGAGATGATTATTCTTATTGAACACACTATATGAAGGCTCTTTTCACCAAATAACTTCTAATCTTCCCGGAAACATGACATTAAAAATAGCCCAGGAGAAAAAATATTCTCACCTAGCTACAGGTACATTTTTACGTTTACAGGAATCGACAAAAAAATTCCAAAAACCATCGGCTTAGACATTACTAATGTGAGCCGTGTTTTGCTAACATGAGCCCATCTTTTGCTAAAGAGAACACTAATACACTTTAGTGTGATAACATGCATCCTGTTATGGTGAAAAATAAAAAATTCGTTAAAATAATAAAAATAATATTACTTTAAAAATGAAAATCTAAAATAAATATAATCAAGGACACCAACTTAAGATTTTGCTAAACAATGAGTGGGAATATGTCATTTGCTGTTTTAATCAACAATTTCTCTTTGATTCCTTCCACATGCCATGAACTTGGAATTACATAAAAATACGTGAAAAATCTGAATGTTTGAAGTGAAAATGCTTGGGAATTTCGTTGGTGTCAAAACCGTGTGGACTCCACCCACCTGGCACCTTCATTAGGTGTAAAAATGCTTGGGAATTTCGTCGTTGTTTGGTCAATCTTCATTAGATATCTATCGGGGATTGTGAAAATTTAGATGTAATGTGATTCATGAAGAATTTAAGCAGTATGGATTTATATGGGAGACTTTTAGCTCTCGTTTCATGTTAAGATATTACTCCAATTAAGAATTTAAATCAATAAATATGGATCTGTATTTTATACTTAATTATAATATATTGATAAACCTTCCATGCAGACGAACAAACACGAAAGAAATTAAAAGAAAGTGAAAAAATTGATGGTGCTTGTGCTTTGACACTTTTTTTTTTTTTTTTTTTTTTTTGTAATGATTAAGGTGACTGGGTTAGTTTATATGTACTTTAACTAATTTCTTGAGACCGTGGAACTATCGACTGAATAAGAGCTTTAATGATCACCCCTATTATCAATCGCGGACACCCAAAGCTTCAACTTTTTTCTTTCTTCACATTTCCATTGTTTTTTTTTTTTCCATGTTCAAGACAAAAGGTTCAAACAGACACAAAAAAAATAAAAGTATGAGGAAATTTTTACTATAACTTGATATTAAAATGGTAGCTTTTCACTAAAATTTTATTACCCATATTGAGTCAAGTAAATCTTGTTTAAACTTAGTATAAATTTTTTTTTTTTTTTAATATGTCCAGATTAGTTTGTACGTATCTCAACAAATCTTTAAAGTTTATTAAACATCTTACAAGCCTAATGAACCAAGTAAGTCACAAACATGATAGATGATCACTTTTTGAGACTCGAACACAAGACTTTTGGATAATCCACCTATATGGTTAAAATCTTACCATCCGACCACAAGTCAAGTGGTTCTAATTTTAAACCTCTTCCCATCAGATTTACTAATGCAGTTCGTTGCCTAATACTGCTGCCAAGTCACTTTCCAAACAAGTTGAGCGAAATGCGATGGCAATTTCTCTGAAGAAAAGGGGTGGACTTCGTTAATTGAATATGTAAATAAGAAAGACAGTAAATATGCCGACAAATTGATCTACCTTTCCTTAGATTCCTCTTTCTTAACCAAACCTGCTCAATTTAATACAAATAATGGGGATTCTCTTTAGAAAGGGCGCACCATATTTCTGACTGAATAGATATATAGTTTGAACCTAACTACTTTATCAACTTTGATTCACATATGCTAAACAGAGAGAGGAGATCGACTATGCAACACTTTCTATCTTATTTTTATTTAAATCTGGATTTGCAAAATTTTGTGTTTTAACAAATTCACTTGGGTTTAGATTTAAAGTAACAAATCAGAGAAATTTTAACCATACGTAAGATTATTTCACATCTCTGGTGTTAATTAGCAAACCCTAATCATTTGCTTCCTTCACTGTTTTTCTCATTTTAGAATGAGCCAGTTGATATTTCAGTTTTATTTTTATATCTCTTAATTATGTTTTTTTAGGTACCTAAAGTATCCAGACTCACATTGGAGTCTCCTAGTCCTCAAGGTCACAGAATCTCCTACAAGTCTAATGGACTAAGGTAATTGTACAAATATGATAGGTACATCTCTCATGCAACTCAAACATAAGACCATCGGAGTATAGCTAACCCTAATGGCTAAAGGGTTTGTCATCCGGCCATAAGGGCAGAAGTTATATATCTTCATTCTTGAAGCATCTATGTGGAAGTGGAATATTCAAAAAATTTGCCCCGGATAGGGTATCACTTATAATGGCACACAAATAGAACATTAAGTGCCCACTTTCTCATACCCTATACACATCTTTCCGGTTAATGTTATTTTACATTACAACTTAATTTCTACTTTATTATAGATCCCTAAGTTTGATCATGAAGTATCCTTTTGAAGCAAATAAACGTATAAACAAGATAACCAGCACCGGGTGATCTGATGATAAAAGAGTAAAAGGAGGTTCCATGAGCTTCTGAGTTTGAGTCATCCAAGCACTAATAGGGGTGGTCACTAAGACTCTTACCCAGCCACCAATTCCAAGGCTTTGAGGGATTAGTTAAGCAATGTGCAAGTTGATCTGAACACCTTCGGTGATTAAAAAAAAAAAAAACATATATACAAGATCCTAATAGAATGAACCATACAAAATCTAAATGTTGTTTTGACAATTTAAGGGTTGCGTTTGCATGATATGACTTCTTTTAAGTAGTAAACTTTACAGAAGTAGAGCATTGTTTGATTAACAAGTGAAAGGCTATATATGAATTGACAGATTATTTGGTTGTGCAATGTAAGAGTGTTTATCATATAGAATTATAAACTAATTTATAATAGAAATGTTAAGAGCACCAAGATACGTCAAAAATTTATCATTAAGGCCTGAATTCTTAATAAATACAGATATATTTGAATATCTATGTTAAGCTGTTAACAAACCAAACCCTTTTGATCTTTTCTCAGCATCTTAATTTTCCTTTCTTCATATGCCAGTCGCTAACATCAACTATAATAAAACAAGAAGCGCACCATTGAAATGTATGGCACTTTCTTTTGTCTTACTGTTTTTATTTTTCTTAATTCAAAACCCTAGGGTAACAGAAATAAATAGGTTCTAACTTTTGAGATCTTGATCGAGTTAAGTTGATCATCCACTTCTAGTTCTAGCATTACCTTTATGAACCCCTTAGATCATGTGATACAATGGTCAATTAGTGGACCATAATTTAAAAGGCAGAAAAATATTATTTCACTCTCGATATTTCAACGATATATTTCTTCTCTGCGCATGCCATGAACTTAGGAAAGTCTTTAATGTTTATCCTAGGATTACGTGTAAAGATAAATGAGAGCAATAAACAATCTTAAAACTTTTGTTTTATCTTAACAACTCTTACTAATAGTCATTCCTGCAAGAAGTTTTTATATTTTAATTCATGGTTAGCAACAAGCCACCAGAGTTATCGACTACTTCAGTATTAAAGGGTAACGGAGACGCACTTGGAGATTCTGTTGCCCGTAGATGGTTTTGGGCTTTTTCATGTATAACCGCTGTAGGATTTTTTTTTAAGTTATTAGTTCATTTTTGGGTTGGGCTTAGGAATAGGAATCCTTATAAAACTAGGTTTAATCTCTTAAACCTAGTATATAAACATACTTTTCTCTTGTTATGAGAGAGAGAACAATTTATTCATTGTAAACGAGAGAGGTGAGGCATATTGCAATAATATTGACTCAGCTGGACGTAGCCCACATTGGGTGAACCAGGGTAAATCGCACGTATAATTTTCTTTGTTTACTGTTTGTTTTGTTTTACTATTATTATTTTGCTCCTGTTGTTGTCTCTATTTCGTTCACCACCAACCTCAGATTTTCATTGTCTGTTGCTCTTAACTTATTCAAAAGCACTGTAGCATAAGGAAATTTATGGGAAGAAAAGGTGTAGACTCAGCTACATGAGGATATTGAGACCAGTCCTTAGGATGCCGATGACTCGAAAATTTTTCTGTTTGGTTCCCTATTTAAGGAGTTTTTAAAATAGTATTTTGGAAAAAGTTGAGTTGAGTAGTATTCAGACAAGTTTTTTGTACATTTTTTAATAGTATTTTATGAAAATATTTAGATTATTGTTAATCACCTAGATTTGTTAATTTAATCAAACACCCCCAACAATAAAAGTTTATAAATTGATAAAAATACCCCACCCACTCACATATGCCAGATTCTGACCATCACCATCGGAAGGTGGCCAGAATCTGCTGTAATAACGCACTACCTACTGGATATGGCCGGTCTGACCGGAAAAAGCCAGATCTGGTCAGATCTTTTGGCTGTCATCAGCGGCCAAAAGATTTGGCCGTTAACAGCCAGATTTGGCGACTGTAGATCTAACATTTTTCGGTCAGATCAGCGCACTACCAGCCATATCCAGCTGGTAGTGCGTCATTACGGTAGATTTCGACCACCTTTTGACAGTGGTGATTGGAATTTGATAAATGTGAATGGATAGAAATGCTTTTGTCAATTTATAAACTTTTATTGTTGAGGGTGTTTAATTAAATTAACAAACCTAGGGGTTAAAAGTAATTTAAATAATTTGAGTTGAATAAAATAATATTTTGAAGAGAATTTTGAATATTGAAACAAATGTATATTTGGATAGGATAATGGAATATGATAGAGTAAAAATAGTGAACCAAAGGGGTCCAAATTTTTAATAACTTACAATTTTACAAATTCTTATAAACTCTTACATGCAAGAGTAAAATTGAAATCTAGAATCAAAACCAGTACAATATATAGCCATCCTTTTGCCTTAGTTGTTCAGCAAATTCCAAGAATAGGAACTCGTTAGAGTGAACACATCTATGGATTTAATTAGCCTAAATTGTTTGGTTCAATCTTTGGCCCATTTGAGAAAGAACCACTGAACCAGCGAATCATTTCAGGCAGGGGCGGATCCAGCCGGCCCACCCTCAAATTTTTTTTTTAAATATTAATATGTATAATTTATGTATTTTGGTCCACCGTAACAAAAATATTAATGGATAAAAATATTAATGTATAATTAATTTTTATTTTGGCCTACCCTAATAGGAATTTCTGGATGCGCCACTGATTTCAGGTTCATTGTTCACTAGTACTCTCATCTTTACCTGAATTTAATCCATCTCTATTTGACATCTCTTCATCCTTCAAGCATCTATTTAACAGTGCCACAGAGCCCTGCACATTCGATGCATTCTACCCACCTCTCAACTCTTCAACAATTTCAATTTATTTGGAGTTTTTCCTACAGTCTAAACTGTACATTTTCAATGTTCTGACCAAGTTCTTTCGTAGGTTTGGGCTTTGTTGAGTTGCTTTCTGCTGAGAATCCAGTATTGCACAAGATTATGCTTGGGCCTTATCCTATAACAACCTGAGCTGGATCCAATACCAAAAGTATTGGAAGTGCTCTTCACCGGGAGAATAAGGATTCTAGTGCTTTTATTTAAACTTCACCAACATTTTTTTTTTTTTTTTTTGTAATGCTAGTTTTATAAAGACACATATAAAGGAGGTATATAAAGATAATTTTCACTCTTAATTTTCATGATTTCTCTCTCTCTCTCTCTCTCTCTCTCTTTCTCCTTTTTTTTTTTGTTTTTTCTTCTGGATGATGTCACTTTGTATCCCTCTTTGTATGAGTCTTTATAAGGATAACATTTTTCTTTTTTTTATGCCCGATAATATTTTTTAAAAATTACCATTAAGACCATAGAACACTGACAATGGGCCAAAATAATTAGACAAATATGATAGGTGTCCACCCCGCAATTAACCCACAATTTTTTTTTTTTTTAAAGATAATAGCATAAATATGATAGATGTTTACTTGGCAACAAATATGATAGGTGCTTACCCCACAACTCAAATAAAAAACTCCTAGTTATAGCTAATCCCTCTTACCAAAGGGCTTGCCATGGACTATAATAGAAGAGATCATCGAAAACTTTTAGTTATCTCATATATTATAAAACTGAATTTCTCAATGCTTGAAATTCTTTGTTTGGAAATTATGTTTTCGCGATTAAAAATTCTTTGAACGAATGAAGATGGAATCAAATAATAAGAAATAATAATAGATATTTGCATTAACCGTTCTTGCTGAGGGTTTGCTTTAAAAAAATTATTTTAATCTTGTTTTAACTTGTAAGTTAAATAATGATTGAATAATACTTTGCGTACTAACGGATTTTACTAACTAGTGTACTAACCTTTGTTAAAATCACACATAGTATCCATACTATATGTATAGTACCCGTATTATACTTTAAGTTAGTACATTGGTTAGTAAAATCCGTTAGTACGTATAGTATTACCCATAATGATTAAGCTGTTGTGTATGTTAATTATATGATTATATTTGGGCTTAAGCCCACTGTATAGTCTAAGTTTTCTAGTTGGGTCTCCTTGTTAGAAGGTTTTGTAACACATCATCAAGTTGGTGAGATTATTATTCTTATTGAACACTATATATGAAGGCTCTTTTCACCAAAATAACTTCTAATCTTCCCGGAAACATGACATTAAAAATAGCCCAGGAGAAAAAATATTCTGCACCTTCTGCTGTGAGCATCTTGTTAAGGAATCAATAATTCATCCTTGATAAGTGAAAATTACCCGACGAGGCCACTGTAAGTTAAACATGTAACAAGTTGGTCACTTGAGAAGGCAATGGGGGTAGGCCGGGCCAGGATTGGGTACCCCTTGGCTTGGGCTCAAGCCTGTCCCCATGACAAAAGCCCAGTTCCAGCTTGAGTCGGTCACGAGGATGACAGGTAAAGCCCAAATCCAATTCGACAGGTTTTTTGTAATCTCAGTCTCGGCCCAAACTCGCCATTTTTATAATGTGAATTTTTAAATATTAATAAATTTCAATTTTTTTATATTTTTAATTCTAGAAACAGTTTTTATATATTAATTTATTTTTAAATACTCACCAAATATTAATAAATTTCAATTATATATATAGGATAATTATGTAATTAGATATATAGTATAAGGATAATTTAGTAAAATTAATAGTAAAATTGTCCGATCAGGTCGGGACTGAAGACATACCCATGCCCAGCCCGTACCCAAGGGTAGGTCTTAAAATTAGTCCCAGGCCAAAGCCCAAGCCCGCTAACATAGGATAAAGCTAGGCCTTTTGGGGTCGGGCCAAATACCCAAAAATACCGGGCCTATTGCCATCTCTAATGGTCACCTTATGAACTTAAGACAGAGAACTAAATAACAAAGACTAGATAATGTAGAAAAAAATTATATGGTTCAGTAGCTACAGAAATTGACAAACCTGAGATGAACAGTACAAGGTCGAAATGTAGTAAATCTCTGAATTTTACTCTCGTAGCTTTCTATTCTGGATTGTAGATGTACTTGTGATCTATCTTCACTTCAGGAATGTGAGCTATCTTGGACCACTCTTCTCCTTTATCTCTTTTGCACCGTTTTTTTAGCTGATGACAATTTATAATATACAATTGCAAAAGTGAGGATGGCAAGCCCACCTCCGGAAACCATTTGAGCTTGGGGCAGCTCTGAAGCCACAAAATTTCAAGCGAAGTGAGGTTCTGAAAACCGTTCGGAGATAGCTGTTGCAAGTCTGAGAAGTTCTGAATTTTTAGCGAAGTTAGAGAGGCAGGCAACATCATTCCCATCACTTCTTCTGGAAAAGACATTACTTCTGAGCATTTAACTATGCGGAGTTCTCTAAGAGATATGAGCTTGTGCAACCCCCACTNACTCACCAAATATTAATAAATTTCAATTATATATATAGGATAATTATGTAATTAGATATATAGTATAAGGATAATTTAGTAAAATTAATAGTAAAATTGTCCGATCAGGTCGGGACTGAAGACATACCCATGCCCAGCCCGTACCCAAGGGTAGGTCTTAAAATTAGTCCCAGGCCAAAGCCCAAGCCCGCTAACATAGGATAAAGCTAGGCCTTTTGGGGTCGGGCCAAATACCCAAAAATACCGGGCCTATTGCCATCTCTAATGGTCACCTTATGAACTTAAGACAGAGAACTAAATAACAAAGACTAGATAATGTAGAAAAAAATTATATGGTTCAGTAGCTACAGAAATTGACAAACCTGAGATGAACAGTACAAGGTCGAAATGTAGTAAATCTCTGAATTTTACTCTCGTAGCTTTCTATTCTGGATTGTAGATGTACTTGTGATCTATCTTCACTTCAGGAATGTGAGCTATCTTGGACCACTCTTCTCCTTTATCTCTTTTGCACCGTTTTTTTAGCTGATGACAATTTATAATATACAATTGCAAAAGTGAGGATGGCAAGCCCACCTCCGGAAACCATTTGAGCTTGGGGCAGCTCTAAAGCCACAAAATTTCAAGAGAAGTGAGGTTCTGAAAACCGTTAGGAGATAGCTGTTGCAAGTCTGAGAAGTTCTAAATTTTTAGCGAAGTTAGAGAGGCAGGCAACATCATTCCCATCACTTCTTCTGGAAAAGACATTACTTCTGAGCATTTAACTATGCGGAGTTCTCTAAGAGATATGAGCTTGTGCAACCCCCACTGAACTAATGGCTTATAGATATTAACACCTTCAATTGTAAGTGATGTGAGGTTGGCGGAAAAACCTTTCTCCGGAGAAAGTATGAGACTCTGGCAGTTGCGAATTCCAAGAGAGCTGAGCCAGTGCATATTATCAGGCAGAGCTAACAGTTGATCGCATCTGCGGAGTGCAACAGTTAGACTGGTGCTGGGAAAGCCTCCATTTGGGAATGAAAGAATATTCGGACAATACCCTATAGAAATCTGCTGAAGGCGACTTAGATAGTGTAGGCCGTCGGGTATAAATTTAATATAGCAACTGCGGATTGCAATATCTCGGAGAGATGTGTTATTGTGAAAGCTCTCCGCTATTGACTCCAACTGTGAACAATTCCTGATCCGGAGTACTTCAAGTGACTCAGGTAACTGACCATTCAGCGATAAGGTTCTGAGCTTCGGACAGGTACTGATCTCCAGGACTTTCACTGCAGGTAACTGGCCTTTTGATGATAAACAAGTAAGAGATGGGCAGTTGCCGATGGACAAACTCTCAAGAAGAGATGTGCTAGTGTTGTTGATCTTCTCCTTGTACATCAATGAAGTAGAAGAGGAAGAAGAAGCAGAAATATCCTCTTTATCATCCAACAACAGCTCCAATTTCTCGCAACTTCCAATATGAAGTTCTTTCAAAGACGAAGGTAGCTGGCCCCTTACAAAGGATGTCAGGCCATTGCAATTTCTAATCTCAAGTTTCGTGAGAATAGGAAGAAAACAAGCATCTGGGAAATAAACAAGACTCGACCAATTCTGAATACACAACACTCGGAGGGGGGTGAAGCTATGCAGCCCTGCAGCTAGAGAATTCTCCAGACAAATCTGATTCATCCAAAAATGTACAAGCTCTTCAGAATAAATATTTAAATGTTCTACTTTTCGGAAACTTTGTGTTAACCAATTTCCAGTCTCTGAAATATTTGAAAAAGCCATAGACTTCAGAGATTTGGAGTCAGCTAAACCACCCCAAAACATGCCTTTGCATCCAGCAATTTCCAGGTCACAGAGCATTGGAAAACTAGAAAATGAAACCATCAACTGTGCACATTCACGAATCACAAGTTTTGTCAAGGATGGAAGATGCTCTGGTATTCTGCCAGAAAGCTTAGGACAGTTAAAAATGAAAAGCTCGCGAAGGCCTGAGAACACTTCAACACGTTCATTTTCTTTGATCACATTCCAATGCTCCCATTCTTGCAAATTCTCAAGTCGAAGAGTCTCCAATGCTGTGAAAGGCTTTGAGCAACGATTCCCATAAATCTCAGAACTTATACTTTTTAATCCCCTCATCCCTCGAATTGTGAGGTATTTGAGTGAATTTAAAAGTCCAATCGAAGGCAAGGATGTGCATTTCTCACAATTATCCAATCTTAAGAGAACCATGTTGGAGAATGATGGATCTCCTATCCAAGATGGAAACTTTATGCCACAATAGCGTTTGATTGTGAGCTCCTTTAGATTTCTGTTAGGCTGTAGTATGTCAAGTAAATTTTCTTCCATTGCCTTGTTTCGCAAGTCATCCAATTGAGACCCCCATTCTAGTGTCAACACCTTAAGATCTTTTTTATCAACTAAAATGGCTTCTTTTGAATTCTGTAAATCAGTTGCATTCTCTATTCTGGAGATGCAGAGTTCTCCACGAAGAAACGTTAAGTTCTTCAAGTCCTTCAAACTACTCCCAACACCTTTGCCCACAATAAAATCAGTTAGTGTCCGGAGATATTTCAATCGTGTAATTCCAATTGGCATCTCTGCCAATAAGTTTGCACCTCTAATATCAAGATGATGTAGATTGATCAAATTCCCCATATTAGAAGGCAACTTCTTAAGATAGAAACAATCTCTTAAAATCAGCATTTGCAAATTAAGCAGTGAACAAATCGACTCAGGCAAACTTCTGATATAAGTATTGCAAAGGTTGAGATATCTTAAAAGCTTCAAACTCCCAATAGAATCAGGTAATTCAGGGATGTAATAATGCATTAAAGACAACACCCTTAATTTTTTGAACTTTGGCAATAGGTCAAAAAGAACTGTATGGGATATGAAACGAGGACGACTATGTAGTGATATTGGAAGGAATGTCCTCAAATTTGTAACTTTCTTGAAAACTTCAAATTTATCTTTGCTATCACCTAGAAAAGCACAAGTGTAAGAAGAGTAACGAGCCTTTTCATATCTTTGCAATTGTATATTGGACTTTGTTTCATTCTCCAACCTAAAACATGATTCTCCGGAAGCCCATTGAGCCAGATCATTGACAAGATCGTGCATTATGTATTTAGAACTATTACTACTTGATTGTTGAAAAATTGACCTTGATAAGAGGTCCCAAAAGTACTCACCTCCCAGATCTTCTGATTGTTTATTGTTATCAAATTGTTGAATGAGACCTTCTGCCATCCACAAAGGTATGAGCTCTTTCTCTTCAAATTCATAATCTTTTGGGAAGATCGCACAATAAGCGAAACATCTTTTTAGATGTGAAGGAAGATGATTGTAGCTTAACTTCAAAACTGCAGGAATCTCACTTTCATCTGCTAAGTTCCATATTTTGTTGTTCAATATATCCTCCCACTCATCCAATCTTTGCTTAGAACGTAGAAGACCACCAAGAGCCCTTGCTGCCAGGGGCAAACCTTTGCATTTCTCAACCACTTTCTCGCGTATTAATTCTAAACTTCCATACATCTCAGTATCTCTACTCTCAAAAGCATGTCTTTTGAACAAGGTCCAACAATCATCATCTGATAGAAGCTTCAAGTTATAATATTCTAATGGTCCCATTGTTAACGCGACTTCTACATTACGAGTGGTCACAATTATCTTACTTCCTGGTGCTCCAGCCATAAAAGGAGACTTCAAAGCTTGCCACAATTCATAACTCTTGCTCCAAACATCATCTAAAACAAGCAAGAATTTTCTTCCAACCAGTATACTGTACAGTTGAATCTGCACCTGATTTAAATCCTTTAGATCACAAGGAGAAAGAGTGACTGACTCAAGGATCGCTTTAGAGATTCTTAAAACATCGAAGTCGTCAGAGACACAAACCCATGCTTTTGGGTCAAAATCTTCTACTGCCCTGTCATTATACACCTCCTGCGCCAGCGTCGTTTTGCCAACGCCTCCCATCCCGACAATGGATATAACATGAAAGTTGGCATCAGTTGGCTCCATCCTCAACAACATTTCAAGTACATTCTTTTTATCTTCATCTCTCCCATACATAACAGGTTCATTCACCAAACATGTACTAGGAGTTCTCTGCCTAACAGCAGACCTTGATCTTCCTCCAGCAATCTTCTCCAATCCAAGTTCTATCCTTTGCTTGCAAATTTCTTCCAAGCAGCTACTAATATCTTTTATCTTGGATCTCATACTAAGATCAAACTTTACAGCGCTCGGGTTAACACAAGAGAAACAAGCTGGGACGAGGCTCCGAACCTTGCTAGTGCTGGATTGATCACGTTCTGCCATCAATTTGCGGCTTGAAGCTTCGGTTGCAAACTCATCCAGAATGTCCTCAACATCATACGCCAAGTCTCGGAGATCATCCAGCCACATTTTCACAGCTCTGTCAGTCAGTTGCTTCTCCTCCGCATCCACGAGCACTGCCTCAATCATCTTCAACGTCTTCTCCCACCTTTTTAGCTTAGAACGCACACCCTCTTGACTTGCAAACTGCAGCAACTCACGGGAGGCCAATCGGTCGAACAACACTTGAAGAAACGCAGAAAGAAAGAGCTCTGCTAGAGCCATGATTTTCCCAGAAAACACAAGAATAAAAGCTAACAAAAGCTAGTAGTTTTTGGTTCTATGGATACTTGAAAATTTTTAGAATGGCTTCAAATCTACTTGATGAAATGATAAATAGTATAGTATAACTAAAAAGTCAAAACGGCATGGATTTCACCATAAGACAAAACGGTGTGAAATTGACCTTATGTTAAAAGCTAGGAAAAACACAAACCAATTAGGATTTTTCTCCTCTATAATCAACTAGGCCTGGACAGATGAACTAGGAATAGAATTAGGATTTTAACAGTAACTATTTATGATGCTTATGAATAATGTTATACATGTGATGCATGTTTTGAACAGACGGGCAGTTCAAACATCTACCAACAACAGCTTTACAACCCTTCCTATCCAGAACACAACTAGAAAGAGAATTCCCACAAATCTGCCAACCATCTCCAAGATTAATATATTTTGGATAATCTTTTTTCTGCAAATTTACAATTTTTTGACAAGTAAAACAGATAAGAGTCCCATTAGAAAAATGAGATTTACAAAATGGTCGATCCCAAAAATTTCGGGCCATTGGTGCTTCCTGCAAAATGTATCAACTTAAATTATAATATGATAAATATACTAAAAATACTTAACAATTTACCACATACATCATAATGGTCAATATTAGCGGCCCTGGATGAGTGCAAGGAGAATTGAAAAAAGTAAGAGACAGTTCTAAAGTGATATAGTTTCTCAAACAAATGCATGGAATGTTCTTGGTGAAAGATTGGGGGGGAATATGTAATTTCGCCCATTGTCTGGGCTGAATCGTACTTCCTGAGCAGGGCCCATTTGGTTACGAAAGCCCATTAACTTTTCCTCGTTATTTTCTCCCTTAATCTCTCTGTTTCTAGACTCCTCAAATCAGAAGAGAGCAGAGGCCATGGCTTCTTCTTCAATCTCTTCCTCCCTACGTTTATTCACTACCAAATCGATTCTCACACCAAAACCCCGGAAAAACCTCTCTTTCTTTTACAAACCCCTCACTTTTACAAACATATCACTTTCTCCCTCGCTCGTCTGCCGCTCTTCTGCCACCTCCTCTCTTCAGCCCCTCGAACAGCTCCCTCCAAAGCTCCAAGACATCATCAAGCTCTTCCAGTCCGTGCAGGAACCCAAAGCAAAGTACGAGCAACTCTTGTTTTACGGAAAGAATCTCAAACCGCTTGATACCCAGTTCAAAACGAGGGAAAATAAAGTGGAAGGTTGTGTGTCTCAGGTCTGGGTTAGAGCTTACTTTGACGAGCAGAAGAATGTTGTGTTTGAAGCTGATTCTGACTCTGTTTTGACCAAAGGGTTGGCGGCTTTGCTCGTTCAAGGCTTGTCTCATCGACCTGTAGAGGAAATTGTTAAGGTTTCTCCGGATTTTGTTGTGCTTCTTGGTTTGCAACAGAGTTTAACTCCTTCTAGGAATAATGGGTTCTTGAATATGTTGAAGTTGATGCAAAAGAAGGCGCTCGAACTGTTTTTAGAGGCTGAGAAGGCCAAAGGGTCGGTTCAGGGTTCCAATTCAGGGGCGAAAATTGAGAGTAGTGGTAAAGATTCAATTTTGATTGATGATAATGGTAAAATTTCAAATTTGGAGGGGACTTTGGAGTCAAGTGTTGAAATGAATGAGAAATTGGAGGAGTTGGGGAGTAGAGGAATGAGAATTAGGGAGAAATTGGAGAAGGAGCTGAGGCCTGTTGAGTTAGAAGTGGAAGATATTTCATATCAGCATGCTGGGCATGCTGGTGTGAAAGGGAGTGATGGAGAGACACATTTTAATGTGAAGGTTGTGTCTGAGGAATTTGAAGGGAAGAGCTTGGTGAAGAGGCATAGATTAATATATGGTTTGTTGCAAGATGAGTTGCAGAGTGGGCTGCACGCGTTGTCGATAGTGGCAAAACTTCCATCTGAAGTTGAGGGGAGATGAATTGGTTGTAAAAGTAAAGATTATAGGTTCATTTCTATGTTTTGCTTTGATTCATTTGAAACAATGGGTTATTAAAAATAAAAGGTTTATGTATTGATGAGTTATATGAAATGAATAGACTCCACCTATGTGGTTGTTTTTGCTAAGACTTGGCCAATTTTTTTTTATTGACCTGTGATGTGCTCAATCAGGTATGTATTGGATAGTTAAGTTGAGCTTATTTTGCTTGGTATGTGCACTTATAATGCTTTAAACTACAGACTTTAGTGTAGTTTTTCTGTGCTGTTGATTCAGACTGTGAGGGTTTGGGGCTGCTTCTTATTGTATATAATAGGATGTTTTTAAATAATTTCTTTGGTTCTCTGAGACTAGAAGTAGGTAATAAATGATTGTGGTAAGCTTAAGGTGGTTGGAAAGAGAGGTTTATAGGTTACCATGGTTATGGTGGAGGAGGTTTGACATTTGATAACTTGCGGACTGCAGTAAACTTTTTGGGGGAAGGTAGCATGTAGAAGGGAGCTGCGGAAGGAGCCAAGATGGAAACAGCTCCTACCAGGGTGTTATATGATTTCTATGTCTAGGGCAATCTGTATTTTGTGCTTGATACTGCACATTTTCCAATGATGGGTTGGAGCTACCGGCAGGTTTTTCTTTTCTCATGATTTGTTGCTTAGTTTTCTTTGGTTCTCCTTTAAATGCTAGCAGGCTATGATCCATGAAGCTGCATATACATGTTCTTTGCTCAAAATTATACTTCAATACTTTAGCTCATTACTATGGGGCATTTATGTTCTAAACTGTTTACTGCAATGTGATAAAGGCATCCTTCGCAAGAGAGATTTAAATTCTGGTCAAGTCGGTGAACAATATCAACAGTCATTTCTTCTGCATCTTGCTGAGTTCTTCAACTTCTACATGTAATATGATCAAAAACACTTCTATGAAGTGCATACATACACATGATTATTGGGGGAAGATCTAGTTATGTTAACCTTTTATTGTTGGAAACTTGTGTTATTCCATTTTCTCCAGATATTGGTCATTAGTTTCTTTTGCCACTCTTGTTCTGTCCAAGTCTCCAAGTCTCCAAGTTTCATCTGATGCAGGATCTAAATATATAACTTCAAAAAATTTCTTGATAATGCACTAAAAGCAGATTGGATTAACTATATATTCTTGGTAATGTGAAGGTTCAGCTATGAGATCCAGTGCTTGTTTTCGTTTGCTACTTACTCACAATTTAAACTGATATGGTTGGCCAGTGTCATCATACAAATGTTGGTTGGAGTCAAGGAATCTTTTTATTTCTTACTTTTTCATTTGCTCTATTACAAACAACTGTGTTGGACTAAAATTCTGCAGAAATGTGGAATCAGAAGAAAGGAGACCGGGTGATTGGAGAAGTCTTAAACTGCTAAACTTTCTGTGTAGTCATTTTGAAGCTTGCTTTGAGTGCACATATGTATCAAATGTATGGCTAGAAAGAAACATGATGTTGAACCACTAACACTTTAAATGATGCGGATCATATCTTCCAGTCAACTTCAACAGGCATCAAGCATATAATCATGGCCTTTTTGTTGGGGTCATGAAATCATTTGTCTTTAATACTACTCAGGTATCTTTGTGGTTAAGTATTTGTCTGTTCATGTACTGAGTTTTCTTACTGGCAGTCATTGTTTTGTTCTTTTAGCTTTTGTAAGGGGTTAGGCTCCTGCTTTATTTGGTTTTTCTGAATAAATAAATTCATTTATCCAGGCATAAAAAGATAAAGAGCTTCCCACTTTTGATCCCCCCAGATTCTCTTACTGTATCTTTCTGCAATTATAGATAGCTGCTTTAGCTGCTCAAAGATTTCAAATATATACTGCTGAGGCAATGAAGACTTCGAAATTGAGAGAATTGATATCTTTTTGGGCCCATTAAAAATTGGATTCTAACACGGTTCTGCTGTTTTTTAAAGCTGACAACTTACTATTGAAAATTCTCAAGAGTGATAAAGATAATTACTGTATCTATAGTCTATATTCTGAGTTTGCGCTTGTTGAATATGAAAAACACTCCCAGGGATTAGTTTGTTAGAACTGAAAATAATTCTTTTGTACGTACAGAGCTTATCAGAATGTCCTTTACATCAGAATTGCTTTAGTCGCCTCTTAGATCTAATATCTGACATAAAATGGTGAAATACAACAGTGTCAACACATGTTTCTGCATTTTCATCTCTTTGTTCTGCAATTGTGAGCAACTAGAACGCCAGTTGGTGGACCTGTCATCTCTATCTGGCATCTGCTATGCAACCAGTAAGAATAATGAAAAGCACCAAATCTTGCTTTCACCTTAAAACTTGCTCTTATGTTATACTTAATCTGGTTGCTTTGCACGTGCTTCTGAAGTTCCACACCAAAATTTTGTGGTATATAGACCAAGCTTGATATCATGTGAACTGATGCTAACCTTTGTTCCCCAGGTTGCTGACTGAAAGGCTGCATAACCTGAGTCGAGATCAGCTTGTTGAAGAAGTAAAGCTCTATTTCCAGGTACTGAAATCTCACACCAATTTTCCGATTTGGGTTGGAAAAATTTGCCAGGAAGGTTAAGTCACCATTGAAATACTCTGGCGAGTCAAAGTAGATGGTGCTGAGAGTAGCACTGGGAGTGTCAAACACAGGGCTTCTTGGTTTAACGACCAAGAAGATGATCAGAGTTGTGATTCCAAAGAAGATGAGAAGAAGACTAAATATGAGGCAAAAAGCTGCACCAAACCATATAAATAGGTTGGTGCGGCGGCGGCGAGGGTGATGGAGTATTGGTGCCTTGGTTGATCTTATGATGTCAGGATTTTGTGCAGCTAATGTTGGACTATGTTGTTTTGTTATAGATGGCTTTGAGATGACAATTTGTTTAAGAGGAGCTTGAGTGGCCTGCTTTGCGGGTGGTGGTGTAAGTTGTGTTGGTGGTGAAAGGGGTGGAGGAGGTGGAGGCGGCGTAAGTGATGATGGCGGTGAAAGGGGTGGAGGAAGTGGAGGTGGAAGGGAATTCATTTTGAGACTGAAGTGCTTTGGAGAAGCTTTGGAGAAAACAACTTGTGAGTTAAGTAATGAGAAAGAAGGTGGAGAGTAAGTAGGTGGTTACAAATTTATTTATATAATCACCTGATTTCTTTCACTATACTTTTTTCTTCGAAAACTAACTCCCCGTCATCCTGCAATGTGTTGTTTTTGAGAGTTGCAAAAGGAAATGCAGGTGGATCTAAAGTTGGGCAGATTACAGATGTTAGTTTGAATTTGCTTTTTGGCTTTTGAAATTGTAGAAGTTGCTTAATTATGTACATATGCTCCTGCAAAAGTCCTGAAGTGCTTATTGCTGGAGTTACGAATATGGTTAGTGTTAAATAGCTTATATAAAGAGAAAATTTTACTTACTGAGACCATAAATGAAGTTATCAAGGGCTTATCAATTAAATTTAAAGAAAATATTTATAAAAAACATAATTCCAGAATGTTAGCTTATAGTGGAGGAAGAAAGCCTTGTTCAAAGCCCAAAATTCAATACACAAAGTAACACATGAGCCCAATATAAACAGCCTAAGTATAGCTTGCTCCAGCCCACAAGAACATAATTCTTTGGATAGTAACAGTCCTTTAAACCCCCTGTCATATGGGTACTTGTTCTGAACCCCCTGCCATTAGTGACTTCTCATTAATTTTAACAGAATTAAGAGTAAGAGAGTAAATGAGCTGGTGATTGCCGTTGAGGGTTGGGGCTGGGGTTGCTGGGCATGAATGGTGAGGTTATTAAAGTCATTTACCTTCATACAGTAAAAATTAATGAAAAGTCTGACGGCAGGGGTTCATATTCAATACCCATATTACTGGGGGTACATGTGATTTTGGTAAACCTCGAGGTGTTTAAATAGTATCCCTTCTTTTGACAAATGATTGTATAGTTGACAATATAATTGAGCATAATACGACCAATATACAACTTATAAGTTGTCCCATTACATCCTTTCAAAATGTGGAGGATTACTGGTAGCCATTATTGCGGTAGGTGGTCTTCTCTCAAACAAGAACAAGGTTGCCTAGGAAAGAAAAATTTCATGAATAGTGTGGACTCAAAGTCAGAAGTAAACAACAAAGTTTCTTTTGAAAGTTATTATGATCAACCTTACCATCTCAAGTCATGTTTCTCGTATTTTGTTTTGTTTCCAGCAAGCCACTTTACTAGTTATTTGACACTAATTTGCAAATGGATGGCTGAGGGCTTTGTTCCATACTCTAAACGCCACCCATTTGAACACATTGCAGAGAATTCTTGGACAATCTAATTAGCAGAAGCTAGGATCATTGGAGCCAATGTGTAATATAAATTTGATTTGGTTTTCGTTGTGTCAATATGTTGTTTTTCAGGTAATGCTATTCCAGCTGTAGCATTGCTTGCAGGTGTTCATCAACTTCCTTGTGTAATACAAATTTATGATACTGCCTTGATAAAACTGAAATTTATCTACTGGCTGTTGTAAAGCTTTCCTTTTCTTATTTATCCTATAACTAATATAAACGTTTCATTTCTTAAAATTTAATTAATAGCACTGTATTCTCGAAATGACTACTATGAACAGATAAAGTATCTACAGTCGTGAGAATAAACTGATGAGTCATCTTCTGAATTCATTAAAAAAAAATAAAAATGTAACGGCTGGTTCATGTCAAAGTGGTGAAGTACTGCTTGCTATTAGAATGTAATATTTGCTAGCAAATTTGTCAATGTGTTAGTTGTTATATCGTCCAGGTAATTTGTAGTATGATGGATCTAGTATTAATACATAGAGTTAACATTTGAATTCACTTGTAATATGAACTGACAGTGTCTTGTTTCTAACGTTATAGTTGTATCCATTATGTTATTCAAGAATCAAGAGATAATAGAATTCTTTTCTTTCTCTTGGGTTTCTACAGCACTTCCATTTTACTCTATCCGCATAGAGAGCTTTAAATTGGTATATAAAACCCACACAATGTTCTCCAAAGTAATTGGAATGAAAGAGTGAGCATCAGGCAAGGCACAAAACAAGAACTGAAAATTAAGATAGTGTTTGGTTGGCAATTAAACAAGGCATAGATACTTTACTTCAAATCGCCAAAAGATGAATAAAGAAAAAAATCTTTCCCTTCCAAGTTCAACCAATTCCCATCTTTGAAAGCTAGTATGTCCCGACCTGCTTGATTTTATACAGCTTGGCTTCTTGTCTCAACTACAATTGATAGCTTGAATTTTGTTTGGTGGCTCAAAAAATTTTGAAGGTGCCAGTTAGCTGTTTCTGCAATTTTATTTTTTAGTTATCTTTCTTTATTCTCATAATGTAATTAAGTTTAACTTTCCATTTTTTTTTTTTTTTTTTTTTTTGGAATGAAAGGCTTCTGTAAACAAAGAAGATCCAGGTGTATTTCTTATATCACATTCAAATATCATCCAATAACAGGTAATCAATTAAAGTTTGCTTTTTAGTAGTTATAATTTATGCTTATTTATCACTACAAGAAATATGAATTTCATAACAAAATCATTGTCGTTAGTGAATGCATTATTATAAGTATTGTAGAAATAGATTAGCTTGAAATAATTTAGGTTGAATTAGATTTTTAAATCCGTTTTTAGTTTAGGACATAGGGATATATGTTTGTTAGAATTGTATTAAGCGAGCCAACCTTGATGATATGAAAAAAAAAAAAAAAAAACAATCATATATTATAGAAAAAATTTAAATAAATATAATAAATCATATTGTGCTTTCCCCATTAATAGATATGTTGTGAATTAAAACAGAAAAAAACAAAAAACAAAAAAGCAAGCGAAGCAGAAATTTTAGGAACTTTTGATATCAATGCAGTGAGTATCAAGAAAAAGGTGAGATATGGCAGAGGTGGCAGTGAACTCTGTACTACAAATCTTGAGTCCCTTGCTCGTCCAAGAAATCAAGTTGTTGGGAAATGCCAAACAAGGAGTTGAAGACATCAAACGTGAATTGGAGAGCATCAGATCTTTACTCAAGGATGCTGATGCAAAAGCTACACAAGAAGCAGAAACAGAGGGCAATGAAGGTGTCAAAACTTGGGTGAAACAATTGAGGGAACAAGCTTTCCGGATTGAAGATGCCATCGATGAGTACACAATGAAGACGGCGAGACTTCCTCATGGTAGAGGTTTCGTTGCTTACATTCATAAAGCATGCTACTTCATAAAGATTCTAAAGCTTCGACATGGAATCGCCTCTGAGATTAAAGATATCAAATTATCACTTGCCGAAATACAACGAAGAGTAGCAAGCTACAACTTCAGGTACATTGATCAAGGGTCAGGCAATGGAGGGAGAAATGTTATCCCTCATGACTCTAGAGTTGATTCTTTTTTCATTGAAGATGCTGAAGTTGTGGGTATTGAATCTACTCAAGGAAAATTGATTTCCTTATTGGTCGAAGGAGCATCCAATATTTGCTCAGTGATTGCAGTGGTGGGCGAAGGAGGACTAGGAAAAACCACTCTTGCCGGGAAAGTTTATGACAACGATGTGGTGAAGAAGCATTTTGATTGCCAAGCTTGGATCACAGTTGGTAAAGAATACTTGAAGAAAGATTTAATACGGACAATTGTACAAGAACTTTATCGTTCAACAGGGTCCACTCTAATGGAGGCAGACAAAATGGAAGAGAAGAATTTGATCATGATATTGAGAGAGCATTTAAAGGACAAGTGTTACATAATTGTGTTCGACGACGTGTGGAAAATTGAATTTTGGAGAGATGTAGAGCATGCTTTACTTGATAACAAAAAAAACAGTAGAGTAATGCTAACGACACGGAATAATGCAGTTGCTGAATTCGTGCCATTCTCAATAGTTCATATTCACAAGCTTGAACCCTTGTCTTCAACAGTAGGATGGAAACTTTTTTGTAGAAAGGCATTTGGCTCTGATGACTCTTGTCCTCCAAACTTGACAGAATTATCTGAGCATATCATTGGAAAATGTGGAGGTCTACCCCTAGCAATTGTTGCGATAGGTGGGCTTCTCTCCAGAAAAAACAAGATTGCTTCTGAATGGAGAAATATACTTGATGCTTTGGGCTCAAAATTAAGCAATGATTTGCATCTTAAAGATTGCAACAAAGTTTTGTCCGAAGGTTATTATGATCTCCCTCACCATCTAAAGTCATGTCTCTTATACTTTGGTGTGTTTCCAGAAGGCTACGAAATTAGATTTGGGAGATTAATTCGCCTCTGGATAGCTGAAGGCTTTGTCCAATGCAACAACCACCTGACATCTGAGGTTGTTGCCGAAGAATACTTGAAAGAACTTATTGATAGAAGCTTGGTTCAAGTTTCAGAGAGAAAAGCTTATGGACGAGCTAAAAGTTGTAGAGTTCATGATTTGATGTACGAGACCATTCGTAGAAAGATGAAGGAATGTTATTTTTGTCATTTCTTTGATGAAAAAGACTTGAGTCACTTTAGTAATCCTCGGCGTATTTCAATACAAAAATGCACTAATGATGTTTTAGAAAGCATTAAAAATTCAAAGATCCGATCCATTTGTCTTTTCAATGTTGACAAATTTTCTGAGTCTTTCATGTCTGCATTTGTTGCTAATTTCAAGCTTTTAAAGATACTTGATTTAGAAAATGCCCCTTTGGATTGTCTTCCTGATGGAGTGGGAAAGCTCTTCCATTTGCACTACTTAAGTTTGAGAAATACAAAAGTTAAGGAACTTCCCAAGTCCATAGGCATGCTTGTCAACTTAGAGACTCTTGATTTGAAGTGGACTTTTGTGAGTGAGCTCCCAATTGAGATCAAGAATTTGAAAAAATTGCGTTGTCTAATTGTACGACGCTTGGACAAGAAAGGTCCTTACGGAGAAATAGCAAAAATACAAGAAGGTTTTGCGGCTTTAACAGAGTTGCAACAGCTGCGGTATGTATATGCAAACACTGAAGTACTTGAAGAGCTTAAGAAACTGAGGCAGATGAGAAAGTTGGGCATTAGGGTCGCAAATAGAGATGCGAAGGATTTGTTTGTTGTTGTCCAGAATATGAAAAACCTTGAAGGTTTGAGTGTATTAGTGTTCACAAGTGGAGAAGAGCCTCTTGATATACAATCATTGGCTTCTCCTCCTTTATGTCTTCAGCGATTTGATTGGAGTGGGATGTTTATTGAAATTCTACCAGTTTGGATTTCTAAACTTCAAAATCTAGTCAGATTTCAATTGGGTTTGGCTCGATGTAACAATGATTCCATGACAATCCTTCAAGCTCTGCCTAATTTATTGGTGCTTATTCTCTTTGTGCGTGACTGTGATGAACAATTGCATTTCAAAGAAGGTTGGTTTCCAAAGCTCCAACACTTGTATCTCTACGACTTCAAAGGATTGAAATGCATGATGATAGAGAAAGGTGCAATGCCTTGTCTTACAGAGTTGTCTATTGGACCATGCCCATTAATGAAGGAGATTCCAACTGGAATTGAGCATCTCAATAACCTAAAGTTACTTGTATTTAAAATGATGTTGAAAGAGGTTTATTGCATGATAAAAAAGGTGAATTGGAAAAATGTCACTGAACACATTCCAGAAATACGTGTCTACTGTAAAGAAACATCTATACAACAATACTTTGGTTATACTAGTAAATATCTATCATCTCTTTCGGCAGAGGATTTTGAGGATCTTGTTGAAGAAATTGAGGCGAGTAACAAGTAGCCCCATCACTCACATAATCATCAGGCCAGTCTCCTAAAACAAGTAAGCCTTTTGAATAGTGTGTTTCTCTTAAATTCACTTCTCTACTATTAAATATTGTAGTTTTTTTATGAGTAAACAAAATGAACTTTTTTCTAAAAATAATTTAATAGTTGGATTAGCATCACTAATCTGGTAGTAATTGTAATTAATCATCAATTATCTAAATTTTTTTTATAAATATATATTTTTATTTTATTAACATAAATAAAAAAAATACTCTTATAATTTATTTTATTTAAAACATTTTAAAAAAATTACTTAATTAAGTTCCATTTGTCGGAATCCGGTACTGACCACCGCGGGTCTGTTGTCGGAATTATTTATCTGCAATTATCTTTAGCAATATGTGCAATGTTTGGCCGAGATCTGACTGAGAAAGTTCGGGTGGCTGCACTTTCTCGGTCAGATCCCGACCAAACAAAATCATATTTCTAGTTTAAAGTTATATAGACAGATAGATAATTTAGAGGTCATCATTTTAATATCAATTTTGTTACTGTAACATGCTGAAAAAGTCTTCGGTCACCGGAAACCACCTGTTGCTGCCGAAAACGAAATTATCAGTTTTTTTGTTTCTTTTTGTACATTTGTTTTTTACTTATCCTATGAATTAATTTAGCTGAGGGATGTAAATCTTCTATTGTCTTAAACAGATGAAGCACGATGTTGATGAATCCATCTTTTCCAGTGATCACCCAAGAAGAATATGGCTTTTTTCTTGTAATAAAAGGTTGTGTATTACTTGTAATTCATGTGTGTAGTGTCATCAATAATGGTGTAGTATTGCTTGTCATCAGCATGCAATATCTACTGTCAATGTTTTTGATGAGACCCCTAGTGTGCTAGTCTGTTGTAGGAAACATAAGGGTGTGAAGTAGGGGATTTTGGTGCAGTTGGCAGGAAGGTTCTTGTGTGTAAGGTGTTAAGGATGGTTTATGGAGGGATAGATGGCATTAAGGGAGTGGATGATTGAAGAAGTTCGTTATGAAGAATAGGATAAAAGGGGAGACAGTGGGAATTGGCAGCGGAGGTGCTGGTTCGTCTTATTTTACTATTCTGTTCTTGTTCTTGTTGATGTTGATTTTCGTTGGTAGAATTAACTAGTGTATTGGCTGGAATTCAATCAATAGATATATATTAATTTCGAATAGTGTTTGCTGGACTGTTCTGGGTTGCTTATCTGTGTTTATCTGAAATTCTTATTTGTGTTGGCTGTGGATTTATATAAACTCCTACTTGAACATGATAGTAACCATTCTGCTTGGTTGTGAATTTATATAAACTCTTACCTTTCTAAATTATAAATTAAAGGGCTCTTCTCAAATTAATGGAGAATCATAAATCCTTGAAGACTTATTAATGGAAGTACCATGTACGGAGATTTTTTGTTTGCTTACGTTATTGTAATGGTTATTTTGTTTGGTAACTTATATTATATCCATTATGTCGTTCAATAGATGTTAATCTCCTCTTTCTCCTCGGACTGTTTTGCACTTTCTACGGAAGCTTATTAGTGGCTACTTCAATTGAAAGCATAAGTATAAGCCCTTTTGAGAATTCACCTCGGCAAAACAAAACAAGTCCCCTGTTTTACCCTGCTTCCATGGAAACTATAGAAGATGTTAATTTAGGGACTGAGGGTGAGGCACACTAATTTTCACACGTTTATAGCACTCTAGGTAAATCAGTATTCAAAATATATGGAATTGTTCCAAAATTAATTGTTTTCACGATCAATTTGGAGCAAGCCTAATCTTGGAGTGCTGGTGATTGGGCGATGCCCGTAGTTGAACGAGGTTCCCACTGAAATCGAACATCTCACGAAGCTTCAGAATCTTAAATGTCATCAGACGGTAGCACAAGTTCGTCATACTAAAAGAAGAGAGAACTGGGAAAAGGAAACGAAGCATATACCAACAGTTAGTTACCGCAAATTCAAGCTCTTTGGGAGATAGATAGAACAAGTTAGGTACGTCGTTCTTCACCAGATAAGAAATGTTATTTTATCTTATGAAGATTGAAAACTGGTTGATGAAGTTACTGACCACAACACTGTCGATACCATTAAGATCGACGACAATGTTTGATGGTGACTTAAATATGTGGAACCAGTAATAATAATGAAAAGCACCAAATCCCGCTTTCACCTTAAAACTTGCTTTTATGCTATACTTAATCCGGTTGCTCTGCACGTGCTTCAGATGTTCCACACCAAAATTTTACGGTATATAGACCAGGCGTGATATCATGTGAACTGATGCTAACCTTTGTTCCCAGGTTGCTGACTGAAAGGCTGCATAACCTGAGTCGAGATCAGCTTGTTGAAGAAGTAAAGCTCTATTTCGAGGCACTCAAATCTCACACCAATTTTCCGATTTGGGTTAGAAAAATTTGCCAGGAAGGTTAAGTCGCCGTTGAAATACTCTGGCGAGTCAAAATAGATGGTGCTGGGAGTAGCACCGGGAGTGTCAAACGCAGGCTTCCTGGTTTAACGATCAGGAAGATGATCAGAGTTGTGATTCCAAAGAAGATGAGAAGAAGACTAAATATGAGGCAAAAAGCTGCACCAAACTATATAAACAGGTTGGTGCGGCGGGGGCGAGTGTGATGGAGTATTGGTGCCTTGGTTGATCTTCTGATGTCAGGATTTTGTGGAGCTAATGTTGTTGTTTTGGTATAGATGGCTTTGAGATGAGAATTTGTTTAAGAGGAGCTTGAGTGGCCTGCTTTGTGGGTGGCAGCGTAAGTTGTGTTGGTGTTGAAAGGGGTGGAGGAGGTGGAGGCGGTGTAAGTGATGATGGCGGTGAAAGGGGCGGAGGAAGTGGAGGTGGAAGGGAATTCATTTTGAGACTAAAATGCTTTGGAGAAAACAACTTGTGAGTCAAGTAATGAGAAAGAAGATGGAGAGTAAGTAGGTGGTTTGTTTAAATAAATATATTAGTGGACTAAAGAAAGTGATATGAAAAAAGAAGCTTTTGATTGAGGGGCAGTAGGACCAATGTGTTGTTTTTGAGAGCTGCAAAAGGAAATGCAGGTGGATCTAAAGTTGGGCAGATTACAGATGTTAGTTTGAATTAGCTTTTTGGCTTTTGAAATTGTAGAAGTTGCTTAATTACATGTGCTTCTGCAAAAGTCCTGAAGTGCTTATTGCTGGAGTTATGAATATGGTTAGTGTTAAATAGCTTATATAAAAAGAATATTTTACTTACTGAGACCATAAATGAAGTTATCAAGGGCTTATCAATTACATATGAAGAAAATATTTACAAAAAACATAATTCCAGAATGTTAGCTAATAGTGGAGGAAGAAAGCCTTGTTAAAAGCCCAAAAGTTCAGTACACAAAGTAACACATGAGCCCAATATAAACAGCCTAAGTATAGCTTGCTCCAGCCCACAAGAACAGAATTCCTTGGATGGCTACATTCTTTTAAACCCCCTGTCGTATGGGTATTTGTTTTGAACCCCCTGCCATTAATGACTTCTCATTAATTTTAACAGAATTAAGAGAGTAAATGAGCTGGTGATTGCCGTTGAGGGTTGGGGCTGGGGTTGCTGGTCATGGATGGGGAGGTTATTAAAGTCAATTACCTTCAAACAGTAAAAATTAATGAAAAGTCTAACGGCAGGGGTTCATACCATATTACTGGGGGTTTATGTGATTTTGGTAAACCTCAAGGTATTTAAATAATATCCCTTCTTTTGACAAATGATTGTATAGTTGACAATATAATTGAGCATAATACGACCAATATACAACGAGTGATGCTATGGGTACTAATGGATGGGTACTAATCTGTGTACTAACTAAAGCATAGTACCCGTACTATGCGCATAGTACAGGTACTATGCTTTAGTTAGTACACAGATTAGTACCTATCCATTAGTACCCAAAGTATTATTCATATACAACTAAGTTGTCCCATTACATCCTTTCAAAATGTGGAGGATTACTGGTAGCCATTGTTGCGGTAGGTGGTCGTCTCTCAAACAAGAACAAGGTTGCCTAGGAATGAAAAATTTCATGAATAGTGTGGACTCAAAGTCAAAAGTGCACAACACAGTTTCATTTGAAAGTTATTATGTCAACCTCACCATCTCAAGTCATGTTTCTTGTATTTTGTTTTGTTTCCAGCAAGCCACTTTACTAGTTGTTGGACACTAATTTGCAAATGATAGCTGAGGGCTTGTTTTTAACATTTGAATTCACTTGTAATATGAACTGAGAGTGTCTTGTTTCTAACGTTATAGTTGTATCCATTATGTTATTCAAGAATCAAGAGATATAGAATTCTTTTCTTTCTCTTGGGTTTCTACAGCACTTCCATTTTACTCTATCCGCATAGAGAGCTTTAAATTGGTATATAAAACCCACACAATGTTCTCCAAAGTAATTGGAATGAAAGAGTGAGCATCAGGCAAGGCACAAAACAAGAACTGAAAATTAAGATAGTGTTTGGTTGGCAATTAAACAAGGCATAGATACTTTACTTCAAATCGCCAAAAGATGAATAAAGAAAAAATCTTTTCCCTTCCAAGTTCCAACCAATTCCCATCTTTTGAAAGCTAGTATGTCCCGACCTGCTTGATGTTTATACAGCTTGGCTTCTTGTCTCAACTACAATTGATAGCTTGAATTTTGTTTGGTGGCTCAAAAAATTTTGAAGGTGCCAGTTTTTTAACAAAGAAGACCAGGTGGTATTTCTTATATCACATTCAAAATCATCCAATAACAGGTAATCAATTAAAGTTTGCTTTTAGTAGTTATAATTATGCTTATTATCACTACAAGAAATATGAATTTCATAACAAAATCATTGTCGTTAGTGAATGCATTCTATTATAAGTATTGTAGAAATAGATTAGCTTGAAATTAATTTAGGTTGAATTAGATTTTTAAATCCGTTTTTAGTTTAGGACATAGGGATATATGCTTTGTAGAATTGTAAGCGAGCCAACCTTGATGATATGAAAAAAAAAAAAAAAAAAACAATCATATATTGATAGAAAAAATTTAAATAAATATAATAAATCATATTGTGCTTTCCCCATTAAAAGATATGTTATGAATTAAAACAGAAAAAAAAAAACAAAAAAAAAAAAGCAAGCGAAGCAGAAATTTTAGGAACTTTGATATCAATGCAGTGAGTATCAAGAAAAAGGTGAGATATGGCAGAGGTGGCAGTGAACTCTGTACTACAAATCTTGAGTCCCTTGCTCGTCCAAGAAATCAAGTTGTTGGGAAATGCCAAAAAAGGAGTTGAAGACATCAAACGTGAATTGGAGAGCATAGATCTTTTCTCAAGGATGCTGATGCAAAGCTACACAAGAAGCAGAAACAGAGGGCAATGAAGGTGTCAAAACTTGGGTGAAACAATTGAGGGAACAAGCTTTCGGATTGAAGATGCCATCGATGTACACAATGAAGACGGCGAGACTTCCCATGGTAGAGGTTCGTTGCTTACATTCATAAAGATGCTACTTCATAAAGATTCTAAAGCTTCGACATGGAATCGCCTCTGAGATTAAAGATATCAATTATCACTTGCGCGAATACAACGAAGAGTAGCAAGCTACAACTTCAGGTACATTGATCAAGGGTCAGGCAATGGAGGGAGAAATGTTATCCCTCATGACTCTAGAGTTGATTCTTTTTTCATTGAAGATGCTGAAGTTGTGGGTATTGAACTACTCAAGGAAAATTGATTTCCTTGTGCGAAGGAGCATCCAATATTTGCTCAGTGATTGCAGTGGTGGGCGAAGGAGGACTAGGCAAAACCACTTTGCCGGGAAAGTTTATGACAACGAGTGGTGAAGAAGCATTTTGATTGCCAAGCTTGGATCACAGTGGTAAAGAATACTTGAAGAAGATGATTAATACGGACAATTGTACAAGAACTTTATCGTTCAACAGGGCCACTCTAATGGAGGCAGACAAAATGGAAGAGAAGAATTTGATCATGATATTGAGAGAGCTTTAAAGGACAAGTGTTACATGATTGTGTTCGACGACGTGTGGAAAATTGAATTTTGGAGAGATGTAGAGCATGCTTTACTTGATAACAAAAAAAACAGTAGAGTAATGCTAACGACAGGAATAATGCAGTTGCTGAATTCGTGCTTCTCAATAGTTCATATTACAAGCTTGAACCCTTGTTTCAACAGTGGTGGATGGAAACTTTTTTGTAGAAAGGCATTTGGCTCTGATGACTTTGTCCTCCAAACTTGACAGAATTATCTGAGCATATCATTGGAAAAGTGGAGGTCTACCCCTAGCAATTGTTGCGATGGTGGGCTTCTCTCCAGAAAAAACAAGATTGCTTCTGAATGGAGAAATTATATGATGCTTTGGGCTCAAAATAAGCAATGATTTGCACTTAAAGATTGCAACAAAGTTTTGTCCGAAGGTTATTATGATCTCCCTCACCATCTAAAGTCATGTCTCTATACTTTGGTGTGTTCCAGAAGGCTACGAAATTAGATTGGGAGATAATTCGCCTCTGGAAGCTGAAGGCTTTGTCAATGCAACAACCACCTGACATCTGAGGTTGTTGCCGAAGAATACTTGAAAGAACTTATTGATAGAAGCTTGGTTCAAGTTTCAGAGAGAAAAGCATTTGACGAGCTAAAAGTTGTAGAGTTCATGATTTGATGTACGAGACCATTCGTAGAAAGATGAAGGAAGTTATTTTTGTCATTTCTTTGATGAAAAAGACTTGAGTCACTTTAGTAATCCTCGGCGTATTTCAATACAAAATGCACAAGATGTTTTAGAAAGCATTAAAAATTCAAAGATCCGATCCATTGCTTTTCAATGTTGACAAATTTTCTGAGTCTTTCATGTCTGCATTTGTTGCTAATTTCAAGCTTTTAAAGATACTTGATTTAGAAAATGCCCCTTTGGATTGTCTTCTGATGGAGTGGGAAAGCTCTTCCATTTGACTACTTAAGTTTGAGAAATACAAAAGTTAAGGAACTTCCCAAGTCCATAGGCAGCTTGTCAACTTAGAGACTCTTTTTGAAGTGGACTTGTGAGTGAGCTCCCAATTGAGATCAAGAATTTGAAAAAATTGCGTTGTCTAATTGTCGAGCTTGGACAAGAAAGGTCCTTACGGAGAAATAGCAAAATATACAAGAAGGTTTTGCGGCTTTAACAGAGTTGCAACAGCTGCGGTATGTATATGCAAACACTGAATACTTGAAGAGCTTAAGAAACTGAGGCAGATGAGAAGTTGGGCATTAGGGTCGCAAATAGAGATGCGAAGGATTTGTTTGTTGTTGTCCAGAATATGAAAAACCTTGAAGGTTTGAGTGTATTAGTGTTCACAATGGAGAAGAGCTCTTGATATACAATCATTGGCTTCTCCTCCTTTATGTCTTCAGCGATTTGATTGAGTGGGATGTTTATGAAATCTACCAGTTTGGATTTCTAAACTTCAAAATCTAGTCAGATTTCAATTGGGTTTGGCTCGATGTAACAATGATTCCATGACAATCCTTCAAGCTCTGCCTAATTTATTGGTGCTTATTCTCTTTGCGTGACTGTGATGAACAATTGCATTTCAAAGAAGGTTGGTTTCCAAAGCTCCAACACTTGTATCTCTACGACTTCAAAGGATTGAAATGCATGATGATAGAGAGTGCAATGCCTTGTTTACAGAGTTGTCTATTGGACCATGCCCATTAGAAGGAGATTCCAACTGGAATTGGCATCTCAATAACCTAAAGTTACTTGTATTTAAAATGATGTTGAAAGAGGTTTATTGCATGATAAAAAAGGTGAATTGGAAAAATGTCACTGAACACATTCCAGAAATAGTGTCTATGTAAAGAAAAATCTAAAAAACAATATTGGTTATACTAGTAATATCTATCATCTCTTTCGGCAGAGGATTTTGAGGATCTGTGAAGAAATTGAGGCGGAGAACAAGTAGCCCCATCACTCACATAATCATCAGGCCAGTCTCCTAAAACAAGTAAGCCTTTTGAATAGTGTGTTTCTCTTAAATTCACTTCTCTACTATAAATATTGTAGTTTTTTTATGAGTAAACAAAATGAACTTTTTTCTAAAAATAATTTAATGTTTGATTAGCATCACTAATCTGGTAGTAATTGTAATTAATCATCAATTATCAAATTTTTTTTATAAATATATATTTTATTTTATTAATATAATAAAAAAAATACTCTTATAATATTTTATTTAAAACATTTTAAAAAAATACTTAATTAAGTTCATTTGTCGGAATCCGGTATGACCACCGCGGGTTGTTGTCGGATATTTATCTGCAATTATCTTAGCAATATGTGCAATGTTTGGCCGAGATCTGACTGAGAAGTTCGGGTGGCTGCACTTTCTCGGTCAGATCCGACCAAACAAAACATATTTCTAGTTTAAAGTATATAGACAGATAGATAATTTAGAGGTCATCATTTTAATATCAATTTTGTTACTGTACACTGCTGAAAAAGTCTTCGGTCACCGGAAACCACCTGTTGCTGCCGAAAACGAAATTATCAGTTTTTTGTTTCTTTTGTACATTGTTTTTTACTTATCCTATGAATTAATTTAGCTGAGGGATGTAAATCTTCTATTGTCTTAAACAGATAGATGAAGCACGATGTTGATGAATCCATCTTTTCCAGTGATCACCCAAGAAGAATATGGCTTTTTTCTTGAATAAAAGGTTGTGTATTACTTGTAATTCATGTGTGTAGTGTCCATCAATAGGTGTAGTATTGCTTGTCATCAGCAGCAATATTACTGTCAATGTTTTTGATGAGACCCCTAGTGTGCTAGTCTGTTGTAGGAAAAATAAGGGTGTGAAGTAGGGGATTTTGGTGCAGTTGGCAGGAAGGTTCTTGTGTGTAAGTGTTAAGGATGGTTATGGAGGGATAGATGGCATTAAGGGAGTGGATGATTGAAGAAGTTCGTTATGAAGAATAGGATAAAAGGGGAGACAGTGGGAATTGGCAGCGGAGGTGGGTTCGTCTTATTTTACTATTCTGTTCTTGTTCTTGTTGATGTTGATTTTCGTTGGTAGAATAACTAGTGTATTGGCTGGAATTCAATCAATAGATATATATTAATTCTAATAGTGTTTGCTGGAAGTTCTGGGTTGCTTATCTGTGTTATCGAAATTCTATTTGTGTTGGCTGTGGATTTATATAAACTCCTACTTGAACATGATAGTACCCATTCTGCTTGGTTGTGAATTTATATAAACTCTTACCTTTCTAAATTATAAATAAAGGGCTCTTCTCAAATTAATGGAGAATCATAAACCTTGAAGACATTATGGAAGTACCATGTACGGAGATTTTTTGTTTGCTTACGTTATTGTAATGGTTATTTGTTTGGTAACTTATATATATCCATTATGTCGTGTCAATAGATGTTAATCTCCTCTTTCTCCCGGACTGTTTTGCACTTTCTACGGAAGCTTATAGTGGCTACTCAATTGAAAGCATAAGTATAAGCCTTTTGAGAATTCACCTCGGCAAAACAAAACAAGTCCCGTTTTACCTGCTTCCATGGAAACTATAGAAGATGTAATTTAGGGACTGAGGGTGAGGCACACATAATTTTCACACGTTTATAGCACTCTAGGTAAATCAGTATTCAAAATATATGGAATTGTTCCAAATTAATTGTTTTACGATCAATTTGGAGCAAGCCTAATCTTGAGTGCTGGTGATTGGGCGATGCCCGTAGTTGAACGAGGTTCCCACTGAAATCGAACATCCACGAAGCTTCAGAATCTAAATGTCATCAGACGGTAGCACAAGTTCGTATACTAAAAGAAGAGAGAACTGGGAAAAGGAAACGAAGCATATACCAACAGTTAGTACCGCAAATTCAAGCTCTTTGGGAGATAGATAGAACAAGTTAGGTACGTCGTTCTTCACCAGATAAGAAATGTTATTTTATCTTATGAAGATTGAAAACTGGTGATGAAGTTACTGACCACAACACTGTCGATACCATTAAGATCGACGACAATGTTTGATGGTGACTTAAATATGTGGAACCAGTAATAATAATGAAAAGCACCAAATCCCGCTTTCACCTTAAACTTGCTTTTGCTATACTTAATCCGGCTGCTTTCCGGGTGGGGCTGTTAGTGGTGGTGGTGTTGAAAGGGGTGGAGGAGGTGGAGGTGGAGGTGGCGTAACTGGTGATGGTGGTGAAAGGGGTGGAGGAGGTGGAGGTGGATGTGGGAGGGAATTCATATTGGGACTAAAGTGCTTTGGAGAAAACAACTTGTGAGTTAAGTAATGAGAAGGAAGGTGGAGAGTAAGGAGGTGGTTTGTTTAAATAAATCTGTTACTGGAATAAAGAAAGTGATATGAAAAAAGAAGCTTTTGATTGAGGGGCAGTGGGACCAATGTGTTGTTTTTGAGAGTTGCAAAAGGAAATGCAGGTGGATCTAAAGTTGGGCAGATTACAGATGTTAGTTTGAATTTGCTTTTTGGCTTTTGAAATTGTAGATGTTGCTTAATTATGTACATATGCTCCTGCAAAAGTCCTGAAGTGCTGATTGCTGGAGTTACGAATATGGTTAGTGTTAAATAGCTTATATAAAAAGAAAATTTTACTTACTGAGACCATAAATGAAGTTATCAATTAAATTTAAAGAAAATATTTATAAAAAACATAATTCCAGCCTTGTTCAAAGCCCAAAATTCAATACACAAAGTAACACATGAGCCCAATATAAACAGCCTAAGTATAGCTTGCTCCAGCCCACAAGAACATAATTCTTTGGATGGAAACATTCCTTTAAACCCCCGTCAGATGGGTACTTGCTCTGAACTCCCTGCCATTAGTGACTTCTCATCAATTTTAACAGAATTAAGAGTAAGAGAGTAAATGAGCTGGTGATTGCCGTTCAGGGTTGGGGCTGGGGTTGCTGGGCATGAATGGTGAGGTTATTAAAGTCATTTACCTTCATACAGTAAAAATTAATGAAAAGTCTGACGGCAGGGGTTCATATTCAATACCCATATTACTGGGGGTATATTTGATTTTGGTAAACCTCGAGGTGTTTAAATAATATCCCTTCTTTTGACAAATGATTGTATAGTTGACAATATAATTGAGCATAATGCGACCAATATACAACTTATAAGTTGTCCCATTACATCCTTTCAAAATGTCGAGGATTACTGGTCGCCATTGTTGCTGTAGGTGGTCTTCTCTCAAACAAGAACAAGGTTGCCTAGGAATGAAAAATTTCATGAATAGTGTGGACTCAAAGTCAGAAGTGCACAATACAGTTTCATTTGAAAGCTATTACGATCAACCTCACCATCTCAAGTCATGTTTCTTGTATTTTGTTTTGTTTCCAGCAAGCCACTTTACTAGTTATTGGACACTAATTTGGAAATGGATGGCTGAGGGCTTTGTTCCATACTCTAAACGCCACCCATTTGAACACATTGCAGAGAATTCTTGGACAATCTAATTAGCAGAAGCTAGGATCATTGGAGCCAATGTGTAATATATATTTGATTTGGTTTTCGTTGTGTCAATGTGTTATTTTTCAGGTAATGCTATTCCAGCTGTAGCATTGCTTGCAGGTGTTCATCAACTTCCTTGTGTAACATAAATTTATGATACTGCCTTGATATAACTGAAATTTATCCACTGGCTGTTGTAAAGCTTTCCTTTTCTTATTTATCCTATAACTAATATAAACGTTTCATTTCTTAAAATTTAATTAATAGCACTGTATTCTTGAAATGACTACTATGAACAGATGAAGTATCTACAGTCGTGAGAATAAACTGATGAGTCATCTTCTGAATTCATTAAAAAAAAAAAAAAAAATGTAATGGCTGGTTCATGTCATAGTGGTGAAGTACTGCTTGCTATTAGAATGTAATATTTGCTAGCAAATTTGTCAATGTGTTACTTGTTACATCGTCCAGGTAATTTGTAGTATGATGGGATCTAGTATTAATACATAAGAGTTAACATTTGAATTCACTTGTAATATGAACTAAGAGTGTCTTGTTTCTAACGTTATAGTTGTATCCATTATGTTATTCAAGAATCAAGAGATATAGAATTCTTTTCTTTCTCTTGGGTTTCTACAGCACTTCCATTTTACTCTATCCGCATAGAGAGCTTTAAATTGGTATATAAAACCACCCACATAATGTTCTCCAAAGTAATTGGAATGAAAGAGTGGGCATCAGGCAAGGCACAAAACAAGAACTGAAAATTAAGATAGTGTTTGGTTGGCAATTAAACAAGGCATAGATACTTTACTTCAAATCGCCAAAAGATGAATAAAGAAAAAATCTTTTCCCTTCCAAGTTCCAACCAATTCCCATCTTTTGAAAGCTAGTATGTCCCGACCTGCTTGATGTTTATACAACTTGGCTTCTTGTCTCAACTACAATTGATAGCTTGAATTTTGTTTGGTGGCTCAAAAAATTTTGAAGGTGCCAGTTTTTAGCTGTTTCTGCAATTTTTTATTTTTTAGGTATCTGTCTTTTATTCTGACAATGTAATTAGTTTTAACTTTCCTTTTTTTTTTTTTTTTTTTTTTTGGGAATTGAAAGGCTTCTGTAAACAAAGAAGACAGGTGTATTTCTCAGATCACATTCAAATATCATCCAATAACAGGAATCAATTAAAGGTGCTTCTTTAGTAGTTATAATTTATGCTTATTATCACTACAAGAAATATGAATTTCATAACAAAACATTGTCGTTAGTGAATGCATTCTATTATAAGTATTGTAGAAATAGATTAGTTTGAAATTAATTTGGTTGAATTAGATTTTAAATCCGTTTTTAGTTTAGGACATAGGGATGTATGCTTGTTATAATTGTATTAAGCGAGCCAACCTTGATGATATGAAAAAAAAAAACAATTATATGATAGAAAAAATTAAATAAATATATAAATCATATTGTGCTTTCCCATAATAGATATGTTGTGAATTAACAGAAAAAAAACAAAAAACAAAAAAGCAAGCGAAGCAGAAATTTTAGGAACTTTGATATCAATGCAGTGAGTATCAAGAAAAAGGTGAGATATGGCAGAGGTGGCAGTGAACCTGTACTACAAATCTTGAGTCCTTGCTCGTCAAAAATCAAGTTGTTGGGAAATGCCACAACAAGGAGTTGAAGACATCAAACGTGAATGGGAGCATCAGATCTTTACTCAAGGATGCTGAGCAAAAGCTACACAAGAAGCAGAAACGAGGGCAATGAAGGTGTCAAAACTTGGGTGAAACAATTGAGGGAACAGCTTTCCGGATTGAAGATGCCATCGATGAGTACACAATGAAGACGGCGAGACTTCCTGGTAGAGGTTTCGTGTACATTCATAAAGCATGCTACTTCATAAAGATTCTAAAGCTTCGACATGGAATCGCCTTGAGATTAAAGATATCAAACTATCACTTGCCGAAATACAACGAAGAGGAGCAATCTACAACTTCAGGTTCATTGATCAAGGGTCAGGCAAGTGGAGGGAGAAATGTTACCCTGACTTAGAGTAGATCTTTTTTCATTGAAGATGCTGAGTTGTGGGCATTGAATCTACTAAAGAAAAATGATTCTTTATTGGTGGAAGGAACATCCAATTTCGCTCAGTGATTGCAGTGGTGGGCGAAGGAGGACTAGGCAAAACCACTCTTGCCTGGAAAGTTTATAACATGATGTGGTGAAGAAGCATTTTGATTGCCAAGCTTGGATCACAGTTGGAAAGAATACTTGAAGAAAGATTTAATACGGACAATTATACAAGAACTTATCGTTCAACAGGGTCCACTCTAATGGAGGAGACAAAATGGAAGAAAGAATTTGATCACGATATTGAGAGAGCATTTAAAGGACAAGTGTTACATAATTGTGTTCGACGACGTGTGGAAAATTGAATTTTTGAGAGATGTAGAGCATGCTTACTGATAACAAAAAAAACAGTAGAGTAATGCTAACGACACGGAATATGCAGTTGCTGAATTCGGCCATTCTCAATAGTTCATATTCACAAGCTTGAAACTTTGTCTCAACGGTAGGATGGAAAATTTTTTGTAGAAAGGCATTGGCTCTGATGACTCTTGTCCTCAAACTTGACAGAATTTCTGAGCAGATCATTGGAAAATGTGGAGGTTTACCTAGCAATTGTTGCGATAGGTGGGCTTCTCTCCAGAAAAAACAAGATTGCTTCTGAATGGAAAAATATACTTGATGTTTGGGCTCAAGATTAAGCATCGATTCGCATCTTAAAGATTGCAACAAAGTTTTGTGAGGGTTATATGACTCCCTCACCATCTAAAGTCATGTCTCTTATACTTTGTGGTTTCCAGAAGGGTGCGAAATTAGATTTGGGAGATTAATTCGCCTTTGGATAGCTGAAGAGTTGTCAAGTGCAACAACCATCTTCCATCTGAGCGTGTTGCGGAACTATACCTGAAAGAACTTATTGATAGAAGCTTGGTTCAAGTTTCAGAGAGAAAAGCTTCGGACGAGCTAAAAGTTGTAGAGGTCATGATCTGATGTACGAGATCATTCGCAAAAAGATGAAGGAATGTGATTTTTGTCATTTCTTTGATGGGAAAGACTGAGTCACTTCAGTAATCCTCGGGCGTTTCAATACATAAATGCACTAATGGTGTTTTAGAAGGCATAAAAAATTCAAAGATGTTCCATTCGTCTTTTCAATGTAGACAAATTGCCGAGTCTTTCATGACTACATTTGTCACTGATTTCAAGCTCTTAAAGATACTTGATTTTGAAATACCCCTTTGGATTGTCTTCCTGATGGAGTGGGAAAGCTTCCATTTGCCACTACTTAAGTTTGAAAAATACAAAGTTAAAGAACTTCCCAAGTCCATAGGCATGCTTCTCAACTTAGAGACTTGATTTGAAGTGGACTTTTGTGAGTGAGCTCCCAGTTGAGATCAAGAATTTGAAAAAATTGTGTTGTCTAATTGTACGACACTGGATGGGAAAGGTCCTTACAGAGATAGAGCAAAAATACAAGAAGGTTCGGGCTTTAACAGAGTTGCAGAAGCTACGGTATGTGTATGCAAATACTAAAGTACTTGAAGAGCTTAAGAAACTGACAGCAGATGAGAAAGTTGGCCATTGGGGTCGCGAATAGAGTTGTGAAGGATTTGTTTGCTGTTGTCCAGAATATGGAAAACCTTGAAGGTTTAACTGTCACATCGTTTACAAGCGGAGAAGAGCCTCTTGATATACAATCATGGCTTCTCCTCCTTATGTCTTCAGCAATTTCTTGGCGAGGGATGTTTATTGAAATTCTACCAGTTTGGATACTAAACTTCAAAACCTAACCAGATTAGAGTTGTATTTGAATGGATCAACCAATGATTCATGACAATCCTTCAAGCTCTGCCAATTTATTGGTGCTTATGCTTTGTGTGTGACTGTGATGAACAATTGCATTTCAAAGAAGGTTGGTTTCCAAAGCTCCAACGCTTGTCTCTACGACTTCAAAGGATTGAAATGCATGAGTGATAGAGAAAGGTGCAATGCCTAGTCTTACATCCCGAGCGATTGGACCATGTCCATCGTTGGAGGAGATTCCAACTAGATTGAACATCTTAATAACCTAAAGAAACTTGTATTTTCTATGATGTTGAAGGAGGTTTATTGCATGATAAAAAATGAAACTGGGAGAATGTCACTAAACACATTCACAAATAGATGTTAGCTATAAACAAACATCTAGAGAATACTTTTGTTATACTGTAAATATCTATCATCTCTTTTGGCGGAGGATTTTTAGGATCTTATTAAAGAAATTGAGGCTAGTAACGAGTAGCCCATCACTCACAAAATCAACAGGTTAGTCTCCTAAAACAAAAAAACCTTTTGAATAGTGTATTTCTCTTAAAATCACTTCTCGACTATTAAATATTGCAGTTTTTTTTTTTATGAGTAAACAACTAAACTTTTTTCTAAAAAGAATTTAATAGTTGGATAGCATCATTCTAATCTGGTAGTAATTGTAATAATCATTAATTATCTGAATTTTTTTTTTTATACATTTATTTTATTATCATAAATAAAAATACTCTTATAATTTATTTTTTTAAAACACTTTTAAAAAAAATTACTTAATTAATTGATTAAGTTGCTGCCGGAACCCGATACTGACAGTGCGGGTCCATTGCCGGAATTTGTTTTGGCGATATTGGGTAGCAATATTGTATCAAAATAATTCACTTTAATGATCTATCTCTACAATTAGTTTTAGCAATATATTCAACGTTTGGCTGGGATCTGACCAAGAAAGTTCCGGTGGCCGCACTTTCTCGATCAGATTCTAGCCAAACGCAGTCATTTTCTAGTTACAGTTATAAGACAGATAGATCAGTTTAGACGATCATTTTAATATCAATTTGTTGCAGCACGCCAAAAAGTCTCCGATTACTGGAAACCGTATGCTGTCGTTAAAGAAAAATTATCAGTTTTTTTTTATTAAATTTGTTTTTACTTATCGTATGAATTATTTGCTGACTGATGTAAATCTTCTATTGTCATGAGCAGATGAAGAATGATGCTGATGAATCTATCTTTTTCAGTGATCACCCGGATAACTATGGCTTTTTCTTGTAATAAAGGTTCTGTATTGCTTGTAATTCATGTGTGTAGTGTCATCAATAATGGTGTAGTATTGCTTGTTCTCAGCATGCAATATTACTGTCAGTGTTTCTTCTTGTAATTTCCCTGTTGTTGGCGGGGAGTTTTCTTAAACTTTCTGTGTAATATCTATTTGAAATGTGGTTGTTATTGCTACTGTATGGTCATCGTTGTTGTCTGTCTATAAAAAAATCTCCCCTGTTTTACCCTGTTTCAATGGATTTAGTTGGTTCTTTCTATGAACCTGCTTTTACAAAAAATCAATATTATAATGTATATTTTTTAGTCTCGGTGGCAAGAGGAAAAAGGAAATCACACCAGGAAAAATGGTATATAAAGAAAATTGGAGAACCCATTAGAATATCTGGCTATTTCTAGGTGATAAAAAAATCTGATATAAGTCATTATTAATCAAAAATAGGGTGCCTTGTTATTAAAATTAATGTTCTAACCATTCTTCAGTCAGCATGTTTTCATCAAGATAAGACAAAGCCACGTGCATCAAATTTTGATGTACACACAACAATGTATCCATGAGCAAATATCTTAACCATGGAGTGGATCAAGACAAAGGTTTCAGATATGGCAGAGTTTTGTCTGAAGGTTATATGATCTCCCTCACCATCTAAGTCATGTCTCTTATACTTTGGTCTGTTTCAAGAAAGCTGCAAAATTAGATTTGGAAGATTAATTAGCCTCTGGATAGCTGAAAGCTTTGTCCACAACAAAACCACCTCCCATCTGAACACGTTGCAGAAGAATACTTGAAAGAGCTTATTAAAAGCTTGGATGTTGTACGAGCTAAAACTTGTAGAGTCCATGATCTGATGAACAAGTTCATTTGCAAAAAGAGGAAGGATTTGTCCAATACAGCCACCCACCCCCATCAGAGCATCTTGCCGAAGAATCTTGACAGAAATTTGTTCAAGTTCAAAGAGAAAGGCTTCTGGACGACCTGAAAGTTGAAAGTCCAGGATATGATGTACAAGTTTCAAAATTTGTATCTTTACAACTTCAAAGGATTGAAATGGATGAAGATTTTTAGTGAAGCAACGATCAGAGATAAGGGTACAACTGAAAAATCAGAAGAAAAAAGTTTGGAGATTTGAGCTTTAACATCTGGTTCAGCAGCAATTTGAAAGAGTTCTGTTCTGGATTCTGGAAAATATTCCAAGTGCTATTGTCTAAAAAGAGTAAGCGGCTGTTAACGACAAAGGTACAAGTTCCGTTACGTTCCATTACATGGACGTTAGCTCTTCCAACGGTGTCGTTTCTATTACATAGTAAAAAGGGGGAAAACTCGAACGATGCAGATCGAAGCAAGGATTTTCCGTCTTCTTCTTCTTCTCTTCTCTGTTCTTGCAGAAATCCGACGGCCTGCAAATCTGAGTTTTGTGTTTGTTGATTGAATGTTGAATGGCTGAGATCTTTTAATATTGCAAATCACATGGATTTCCAAATCAAGAGCTGTCGGTTCAGATCAAAGTTGCTGGATTTTTATTCATTTTTGGGTCAAAGATCAGTAAGTTGTAGTTCCTAAATCAAAAGCTGAAATACTTTAATTTTGTGTTTCTTTTGAATCAGTTGTAGTTATTACTCTGTAAGAGTCACACGGACTGCCAACGTGGACTCATTTTTAGTATAAAACAAATTCGTGAATTGGATTGTATGATGAAGCTTATCAATAAAATTTCAATTCTGCAAATTTCTGTTTCTCTCTTAAAAACATTGTGTTTGTTTCTTGAGAAAGTGTAAAAAAAATCTGATATTAAGTCATTATTAATAAAAAAAATAGGGTGCCTTATTATTCAAATTAATGTTGTCTAACCATTCTTCAGTCAGCATGTTTTCACAAAGATAAGACAAAGCCGCGTGCATCAAGTTTTTGATGTGCACACAACAATGTATCCATGAGCAAACATCTTTAACCATGGAGCGATCAAGAAAAAGGTTATCAGATATGGCAGACTTCACAGTGAACTTTGCTATAGAAACCTCGGGCTCCTTGCTTGTCGAAGAAACCAAGTTGCTGACAAGTGTAAAGAAAGAAGTTGAAAGCATCAAAAGAGAATTGGAGTTCATCAGATCTTTCCTCAGGGATGCAGATATAAGGGCAGCAGCCGAAGAAGAAGGAGAAAGCAATGGAGGTGTCGTCGGTACTTGTGTAAAACTACTATTCATTGTATCTATTCATTGTACTCTCATTCAACTACTAAGTTCTATTCTTGATATTACTGTATGAACAAGCTTTTAATTTATGGAAATGGTTATGTATATTAATTTATTGATCAAATGATTTAATAACCATTTTTTTTTTTTTTGTTCGTAACCATTTATTGATCAAATGATCAAATGGTTATGAACAAGGAAGCCTTTTGAATAGTGTGTTTCTCTTAATTTCAATTCTTTACTATTAAATGTTAGGTTATGCCTACGATACGAAGTTTAATTTCTTTCATAATATTTGTTGCATTCTCTATACTAGGATAATTAGTTATATGTTCATGGCATTTATTAGAGAAGAAACAGTTTTCATCCACATAAATCTTCTTTATGAGCATCGATTATTTCACTTTTTTTATAATTTAATAGTTGGATTAATTCTAATCTGTAGTAATTGTAATTAATCATCAATCATCAATTATCTGAAATTTGTTTTTATAAATACACAACACAAGTCTAATTATCATAATAAAAGTAAACTTAAATAAAAATACCCTTAATAATTTATTTTATTTAAAACACTTTAAAAAAAAATTATCTTAATTAATTGATCAAGTTTCGGTGTCACTCACATTTTTTTTTGTTTTAACATTTGTTTTTTACTTATCCTATGATTTAATTACCTGATGGATGTAAATCTTCTATTGTCATGAACGATGAAAAATGATACTGATGAATCCATCTTTTCTTGTAATAAAGGTTCTATATTGCTTGTAAATTTTAATTCATGTGTGTAGTATCTTCAATAATAGTGTAGCATTTACTTGTTATCAGTATGCAATATCTACTATCATATAAATTGATAGTTATTAAATGAAATAATTACTTAGAATTTATGCATTTATTGACATATGACACTAATACCATCGTGATATCATAGACTTTTACTACTTTTTTCGTTTAGAAGGGAGAACTGTTCTTTCTCGTTTTTCTAAAGTAAATGCACACTATAGATTGACTTGAGCATTAGAGAGAACACCTAATAACCCTAAACCCTTACTACCCCCTTCTTGACCCTTCTCTTTTGCAGGCCAACATGACTTATCCTAGACTTAGGGTATCCTCTTTTAAGCAGGCCTAGGCCTACTCTTTTGGTGTGTGAAGTACTAGCCCAATTGATATTGATTGAGGCCCAAACATAGAACCGCATTAACTTTGGACTTTCTTGGACCCGGTCCGACCGGTTTGTACCCAGGTTTTTACCAACCGTCCTCCTCACCCTGGATTGGGCAGTGCCCAGTGGCACTCTCTTTCTCAGGTAGCGGAACAGTGGAACCTAAACCACGCTCTTTCTACTTCACTTTCACTTCCATCCAATCCACTGTTAGTAAAAGCAGTCTTTTCAATTTCTCCATTCACTTTACCCAACTAGGGGTGTAAACGAGCCGAGCCGAGTCGAGCTTTTGGCTCATCGAGCTCGAGCTCGAGCTCGAGCCTGGCGAGCCTCAAAATTGAGACTCGAGCTCGAGCTGGCTCGCGAGCCGGCTCGATATCGAGCTCGCAAGCCTTGTCGAGCTCGATAAGGCTCGATCAAACCACCATTTATCCGGGTTTGATCGAGCCAAGTTCCCTTTTTTTATAGCAATCTGCCTGCGTACAGCATTTCATATTTACATCCAATGTTGAATTAACCATGATAGTTTTGAACATTACAAAATGTCTATTACCTTACAAAATCAAAAAACAGTTCTGAATATATTCAAATAACATTCCTAGGAGATTACCGATTTCAGAGTGTCTGGTTCGCGATTTGGGATTTAGGTTGATTGCGATTTGGGATTTAGGGCAACTGGGATGGCGAACTGAAATTGAGTAATTGACGCTCTGTTTTGGTGTATCGTGTTATTTCAAATTTGCACTTTGGAGGGGAAACTGTCATTTTTTTAAACTTTTTTCACTGAAAAATATCAGTTTAATCATAGTTTAAAAAATCACCAAAATACCCTATTAAGTGTACAGTGCTTAATCGAGCCGAGCCGAGCCAGGCTTGCGAGCCCACGAGCCGAGCTTCACTGTGTTCGAACTCGACTCGATTAACGAACCGAGTTCAAGTCGAGTCGAACCGAGCCTTATCGAGCCGAGCTCTAAACGAGCTTTTGTCCTATACCCAACCCCACTTTTATATCTTCTTGATGAAAGAGCAAATGGCTGCGTTTCTTCTATTTCTTGGCGTGCCTGTTCAAGATCATCCACTTTACCCTCTAAACCCTTTGAACTCTCTGGTATTTTATCTTTTCTTCCCATTCCTTCATGTTATGTTATGCTCATGAATTCTTCTTCCTTTTAAATTGTTGGATTCTACATTTCGTTTATGTGCTTCTCTTGGACTTGACTGCTTGTATGCTTGGTTCATAAGTAAACTCAAGAAAGTGAGAAAAGTAAATATTTTTTCTGTTTTGGTATAATCTCTATTGTTAATAAAGCCTGACTGAAAATCTTAACTTAAACCGCACTTAAATTTTCAATTCAAGATAGAGTGAGAGTTTGTATCTCTTTTGAAGTCAAATTTTTAGGTTACAATGATTTTCACTTGTTTGTAAATTATTGGATCATATGTTTTGACGACTTATGTATGAAAACTTTAGATTTTCTTTCTTTCTTCTCATAATAATCACCTTCTTTTGTGATTATAGATGCTACTGAATCTACATAAAAATGGCAAAGAAAAGAGTAACCATGAATGAGGGAAGATTTAGGAACATTTCTTGCGTTTTATTTTTTTTATTTTTTTTTTAATTCTCATTATTATTTTCAGAGGTTTTGAGGTTAGAGTATTAGAGATTTTGGGTTTTTCTATTATTTTGTTGATTTTTGCAAGAATTGGGTGTTAATTGGGATAGTGGTTTTATTCGGCAAGGTTCCGTTGTTGATGATTGATTCTAACAGGGTTTAAGATTGTTGCTATATCTTTATGGCTTATATTCCACCACACAAGCGACACTCAAAGGATTCAAAAAATCCATCTCCAACTGCAGAGCTGCTTGCTCCACATTTCAAGAGAGATTTGAACTTGAGATCATCTTAGAGACAGGATTGGGAAGATTATCTTTGCAGACCAATGCGTATACAGATGGTTCGTTGTTGATTTGGATGATAATCACCAATTTCCTTCATTTGTCCACCTTGAGCCGATTTCAGAACCCATTGAGCGGACTATAGGAGAAAAGTCCCTAGTTTTAGTGAACAATCATGCAGATAAAGGGTGGTGTTATGCCCTGTTTAGTATTATCTTAATGTATTATACTTTTTTTTTTTTTTTAATTTCATTCTAGTGTTTAAAGTAGCAGTATTGATCGTTTTCTCTCTTGTTTGTGGGTAATGATGCAGTGGGAGGGAATATATCAAGACGACCTTGGGAATTTGTTGCTAAAAATGCATGGCCAAATTTATTGACTTCTTTTAACAATCTGAGGAACAAAATGGAGTGCAAAGAGCTGGAGAAAGTGAAGCCAGTATTGGTTGCTAGATTTGGCAAAATTCTTTTTCGTGGGTAAAGAATTGATTTGCTTTATTGGCTTGAATGTTATATACTGCGTCCTTGATTTCTCTTTCTTTAGGAATGTTACATAAGCCAACATGATTGAGACTGTCACGAGAATCTTATAGAATCTTATGGTCAATTATGAATTAGCAGTTGAAATAGAGGGAAATTATGTGGTTGTCCCCTACCTATTCCCATGGAAGGGATAGGAGTGATCAGAAACTCTGGGTAATATTTCTTAAAAAGCCAAAGTAAAGAAAATTAAAACAATGTTTTATCATGCATGCTACCTCTTTGTCTTGGAATTGGCGACTTTTTTTGTTATGATTTACTAGTTCACTCAAACCCTTCGTTTGACTTCCATTGTCCTTTGTAAAGATGGAAACACTTTGCAAAAGCACATATCTAGCACTGCTGTTGATGCCTTGCCTTACCTGAGAATTGCTTGATTGTTGGTGCTAGTAACTTGTTTATCATTTCCCCAGCCCGACTTTTTCTTGACTGACCAGTCACATAACATATTTAATTGGGAAAACAATCAATCTGCCGGCTGACCTATTTCTAACCATGTAATGATGATACTCTTATGTATCAAATGTATTTCCCCTTCTAGTCATGTCTGCGGCTCAATTAGTTTGTGATGTGAAGCAAACATATGTACTAACAGTTGGTGACAAAAAATTTGGACTAAGCAGCTATTATAAGATTAATCTTTGTGATGCAGGAACTATTCTGTTAACATAGAAAAGGTCAAAAAAGATCCAGTAGCTGAAACCTCTTTGAAACAATTGTGGAGACAATTTTATACAAATGTTCCTACGTGTTATATGGAAAACATTATAAGCGAAGTTGTGCCAAAAGTAGGAGTTGATTTTGAAGCAGATAAGGATGTATACTATATCTGGGTAATTGTTCTTCTAAACACCTGTCTATTACAATCATGTTACTTGTACTTCAGATAATATAGCTATTGACTTAAATTTCAGTGTCTAGGTGATTGACAATGCACGACGAAAGAAAATTTTATGCAAATGTGGAGTAAAAGAAGATAAAATGCTTGAGCTCTATAAGGCAAGTTTTCTGTTACTTACATGCTTATATATGTGGATAATATATCAGATTTTGCATGAATGTCGCCATTATTTTAACCTATTATAAAAATAAATCAGTGTTGTGAAAATAGGATGATGGAGGTCGATGCTTCAATTTGATAATCATGATTCTTAACCATTCAGAGTTGGTTACTTTTGAAAAGTCAATGAAACAAGGCTTGCTAAAGTTAATTCTACCAGGAACTGTAGAGGTAAATGAAGCTGTCAGCGGTACCTATATGTATGTTTTTGAATAAAAAGACAATGGATTGAACTGAGTTTGTGAGATGAATTTTGATGTAAAAAGTGATGGTACTACTATAATATAAACAAGAAAAGATGAAACAGGATAAGGATAGATATTTTTAGAATCTGATTAAAACCTTTTCTGAAGTCTTCCTAGAAACATTTAAATGGAATTCACCATTAAAAGAAGAAGAAAAAAGAAATAGTTTTCAACTCTGTTGAATTGTTTGTAAAGGACTTGCTTATACAGGAGTAAGAAGCCCTGATATAAACCAAAGTATATATACCATTACAGGTGTGATCCTGAGTGTTAAATTGCAAAAACCTTGCTGATTATGAACCAACTTGAATTTGCCCTTCTTTAAGAGTGCCTTTTGCTTCATGGGATTTGGATCTGGGTAATATATCAGGGACATGAAGAAATTTTAAGTACCTCATTGGATTCATTTGTTTATTTATATTTGGAATTGCCAAAAATATTTTATATTCACTTTAAATTTATCTTTATTTTGTATGTATAGCCTCATGCTCAATCAGAGATATTTTTCTTGTAGATTGAGCCAAACCATGCTCGTCAAATGGCCATAGACATATCATGCGTGGATAAGAATTTAGACCTGAGGCTGATGCTATGGACCAAGAGTGTTGTCACTAACTTAAGTTAATGTGCAACCCTAAGCATTAGATGCTTTAGGTAGAATAATTTAGCATAACTTTGTTTCTATCTTTTGTCCTTCTTTTAATCATGTTAATTTTATCTTTGTCGTTACTAAAACAACTTTAAAGCAGTAGAAGGGAATCTTCGTTCTCTAACTTGATTTTATCTGGCCAAAGTCTATTTTCTAAGGGATGAAGAAAGAAGAAATACAAGACAAAGCTCAAAGATGTAAACATACAGTCATATATATAATAACTTTTCACTGAGGATTACAATCTATGAGAGTTTTCTCTCTAGACATCATGAAAGTTAACAAATGGTTGAAGTAAAAAACAAAATCATCAGAATCAAAGTTTTAATTGCCAACTCGTAGGCTTAAAAAATTTTAATGCTTTTGCTTTGTACAATGAGGTTCCTTATTTGATTTTTTTTTTTCTTTTTTCTTTTTTTGTGGGAGTCTATCTTTTCAGACTCCCATAAAAAACGACATGTATCTATCCAATCTTTTAGTTTATAGCTGTTTCAGTTATCCCTGAGAATGACATCTATGATCAAACTGATTATATGCGTTCTTCTAGGAGGAAGAAATGCAGAGCCTTAGAAATCTGATTAATTCAGCTGTTTTGGATCCAGGAGTGAAGGGTGGTTGAGATGACCCCTAGGGAAGTCAAACTCGAGGGTTCAATACTGTGTTAGTGGGATTTGGCACTCAGAAGTTAAGTTGTATGAGAGCTGATCACTAAGGCTCAAGGTGAGACATGCTGACCGATTTAGTTTTGAGTCTTCTACTGGGGAGTCTGCATTGGAGATTACTCTGAACTTGAAGCGATTAGCTTCAAACATACTGGTAATTGTTATTTATTGCATTCGACTTTTTCACTTGACCTTCTCTTTTCATGTGGGACTTAATAGATGTTGAAATTATTGCTATTCAGAAATTTATCATTGAACTGCTTGTTTTCCAGATCTTGTTTCTAGTTTCACCGGTTGCAAAACAATTTCAGCATAGAAAATTTCAAAGAAACGCAAAATTTTCCCCAAAGTTTTATGAAGAATTTCAACATAGAAGATTATAATGAAAATATTTTTGCTACTTCTTTCTTTTTTTTAATCGTTGTAAGAGCTTAATATGGTACAAGTTCGGCGTTTCAACAATGGTATGCTTGATAAATCATCAAACAGATTATGTATATGTGCTAAAGACATGCTGATCCTCGGTTCAATAGACTTTCAATTGAAAAGGAAAGGCCCTCCTCAACTCGAAGGGAATTTGTTAAGGAAAGTTAAAAGAAAGTATTAACTGGTTTACCCTTTCAATTAAAAGGTCGATGAATCGTAAAGATTTGTGGAAAGCTTCGCCAATAAAATAGAGTCCCCTGTTTTCCTCTATTCCCTTTTAACAGAGTCCTCACAAATTTCTCCCATCCACATATTTCATTTTGAACATCTTCTGCAATAAAAGGTCTAACCGAAATGACATTATAGAAGATTATCCCTTGCAGTAAATGTAATGATATGAAGTATCACTGAAGTTATCATGGATTCATGGGGAGATTAGCAATTTCCATGCACAGAAACCAAAACTTCAATCCGAGAACGTTTAGTCCGAATTTCGGATTGGAAATTCTTCCCCATATATCAGGGAATAAATGAATTAGCTAAGATATTTCCCATATCCATGCTCTCATCATCTGGAGGTCTGAATCAATTCTAGAGAATCTTGTTGAGAATGAAATAGAGTTTACCCCCAAAACTTTGTAAAAAACGGGGGTAAACTGAAAAGCCGGGCCAGAATCTTACTTGAGTCATGAGTATGGTTTGTCGTTTTACAAGCGTTCTGAGTGCTTGATTTTGTAGGCAAATTCAGCTAAGTTCAACCCCATCAACAACGATGTTAACACCAAAGTTGCAGACAGTTACCTGGACTCCGCTTTATGAGTACAGTGCCCGTTTTACTTTTTCTTTTATCTTTCATAAAGAACACTCGACTCTTGGATGTCCATTTTCCATTTTATTATTTTTAGTGAAGTGTTGAGAGAAAAAGGAAGAAACCTCTCAAACTCTTCATTTTCTGAGTCTCTTTCTTCTTCTCCCAAACTCTTATCACAAATTCACCTAAATCTTAAGACAACTCAAACACCAATTTCCATCTCTTCATTTGCACACATTTCAGACTGTTGCATTGAGAACACACCTTCACCAATTAAAAAACTGCTCCCCTGTTTTACCCTGTTTCCGTGGAATTAATTACCCTTAAAGATTCTTATATTAATTGTGGACTCAATGATGTAATGATTTCACCGACTATTATTTGTATTGACAAGAAACATATTTGAGGGAGTCTAGTTGTAGTTTTGTATGGCTCTTGTGTAATATATACTGTTATTGATGATCTCTGTGTGTTCAATCTTCAAAGTATGTTTTTCAAACTCAAATAAAATGGTACTGTTGAGTTTAAGTAAACTAACGGGATTATACTTCTATTAACAAATAACCTTCTACTTATAGCTGTCGTCAACTTCCTTAACCAACTTTGATAAACTAATTCTGCTTCTGAATCCAGAACTATTTTGATGTAGTTTGGGCATGCACACCAACAATGTCACTCAACATCGCAATATATAATATCATATGGGTAATGCTGTGGGTATTAACGGATTTTACTAATCAGTGTACTAACTTAAAGCATAGTACGGGTATCATGCACATAATACAGATATTATGTGTGATTTTAATAAAAGTTAGTACACTAGTTAATAAAATTTGTTAGTATGTACAGTATTATTCATATCATATAGATGCTTTTATATATATACCCTATAAAGGGTACTGATTCTGACTGACGTGGAATGTGAAATGGTCGGATTAGAAACTCCCCACATCACACTTCACGTCAATCAAGTTGAAAAGTTGGTATACAAAATCAATAAGTATAGTATTTTCCATTATGTATATTAGAATAATAATTTTGTTGTTATGTTAATTGAACTATATTATATTATTTGATATCATGTTATATTTTATCCATATTTTCCTTTAACATCTGGTAGATACAAGTTTTTCATAGTAATATAACCTTAACCAAATTAATTAGTAACAGCATCTTCTCCAACTTTATTAATTATTAATAAGTCCAGCTGTTTACAACTAAGTTCACGGAGTCCCAAAAGTTTTACTAGTCAACAAAACCATCTAAAGAATTGTGTTCACACTTCTGTCCAAGCCACTGTTTTCGTAACACAACAATAAAACATTTGTTAAATATGTGAAGCCTACGGTGTCGTTTTACCCTTCAAGATCATTCATCTTAATTAAGATGGAGTGAACAAGAAAAAAGTTATGAGATATGGCAGAGTTTGCAGTGAACTTTGCTATAGAAACCTTGGCTTCCTTGCTTGCCCAAGAAACCAAGCCGTTGAGAAGTGTAAAGAAAGATGTTGAAAGCATCAAAAGAGAATTGGAGTTCATCAGATCTTTCCTCAGGGATGCAGATGCAAGGGCAGCACCTGAAGAAGAAGGAGAAAGCAATGGAGGTGTCGTAAGTACTTGGGTAAAACAAGTAAGGGACTAAGCTCATCACATTGAAGACGTCATAGATGAGTACGCACTTAATGAGGCAAAGCGTCATGTTCATGATAGCAAAGGTCTCTCTGGTTTCCTTCGTAAAATGCGTTGCTTCATCAATGAACTTAAGGTGCGTCATCGAATTTCATCTGAGATTAAACATATCAAATTATCACTTGCTGACATATAGAGAAGAGCAGAACGCTATAACTTGAGGCACATAGATGAAGGATATGTTGTACCGCACGACTCTCGAGTTGGTGCCTTTTTCATCGAAGAGGCTGAACTTGTGGGCATTGAATCTACTAGAGACCAATTGATTGGTTTGTTGGTAAGTGGAACATCCAATCGTTCAGTGGTTGCATTTGTAGGCGAAGGAGGACTAGGCAAGACCACTCTTGCTGGGAAAATTTATAACAACGATGCGGTGAAGAAGCATTTTGATTGCCAGGCTTTGATCACAGTTGGGAAAGAATACTTGAAGAAAGATTTACTAAGAAAAATTTTCCGAGCACTTTACCGTTCAACAGGGTCCACTCTAATGGAGACAGATGGAATGGAAGAGAAGGATTTTATCACGAAGTTGAGGGAACACTTAAAGGACAAGTGTTACATGATTGTGTTCGATGACGTGTGGAAAATTGAATTTTGAAGAGATGTAGAGCATGCTTTACTTGATAAGAAAAATAACAGTAGAGTAATGCTAACACACGGAATAAGCAATTGCTGAATTCGTACCGTTCTCAATAGTTCATGTTCACATGCTTGAACCCTTGTCTTCAGAGAAGGGATGGGAACTTCTTTGTAGAAAGGCATTTGGCTCTGACGGCTGTTGTCCTCCAAACTTGACAGAATTATCGGAACTTGTCGTTGGAAAATGTGGAGGTCTTCCTCTAGCAATTGCTGCGATAGGTGGGCTTCTCTCAAGAAAAAACAAGATTGTTTCTAAATGGAGAAATATGCTAGATAGTTTGGGCTCAAAATTAAGCAGTGATTCCCATCTTAGTGATTGTAACAGAGATTTGTCTAAAGGTTATTATGATCTTCCTCACCATCTCCAGTCATGTCTCTTATACTTTGGTGCTTTTCCAAAAGGCTGCGAAATTAGATTTGGGAAATTAATTCGCCTTTGGATAGCTGAAGGCTTTGTCCAACGCAACAACGACCTTCCATCTGAGCATGTTGCTGAAGAATACTTGAAAGAACTTATTAACAGAAGCTTGGTTCAAGTTTCAATGAGAAAAGCTTCTGGACAAGTTGGAAGTTGCATAGTTCATGATCTGATATATGAGATCATTCACAGAAAGACGAAAGGAATGTGATTTTTGTCGTTTCTTTAATGAAAAAGACTTGAGTCACTTTAGTAAAACTCGCCGAAGAATGCTTGAAAGAACTTATTGACAGAAGCTTGGTTCAAGTTTCAACGAGAAAAGCTTCTGGACAAGTTGGAAGTTGCAGAGTTCATGATCTGATGTACGAGATCATTCACAGAAATGCTACTTTCTTTTACATCTAAACCCTCCAATGGTCACCCATATTAGTAATGAAAAAGAATCAAATTCAAGATCTTTTGAGTAATACACCCAAAAGTTTTTACCGTCTCACTCGGCCACCTATTAACGATTAATCAAGTAGATATTGTCGCTTTAAAGTTAAACCCGTGCAGATTTACTTTTAAGTTTCACGTTAATATTATCTACTTTCTTTTACATCCCTTCTATTGTTTAAATGTGAAGTTAATCCTTGAATAAACCAAGTTATGTGCTTGTGTGTTGTGGAAGCTCTTCACATGAATGCCTATGTTTTGCTTTTGCTTTGTTTGGTTAGGCTTAGGCAGAATGGTGAAGGAAATGGCTGATTCTTCTGCTTGCAGTTCGTGTTGCGTTTTTGGAGGAGAACCACTGCGTATTATGATGATTGTAGGTGGATAGCTGGACTCTAGAGTTTTACTGGGTGCTGGTTGTAGATTCGCTGCATTAGGTCCTCTTGGGCATGCTGCCTTTTTCTTTGTTTATGTTTGTGTCTGTAAGTTTTCTTTCTTGTAAAGGATCTTTCCTTCACAAGATCCTTTGATTGTAAAGGAACTTTCCTTTTTGTTTCTTTTTGCATCTTGTTTTGTTGCTGCCTTCGCCTGCCCCAAGGTGTTTTCCTTGGAAGGGAGTCCCTTCCTTTAGGCTGTATTTTTTTAATTACTTTCTATAAGATTACTGGATTACTAAAAAAATAATCTAAATTTGTATTTTAATTTCAGTAGAGCAATTGAGAATTTGAGTTGGGAAAAATGATTTGAGAATTTTTAAGTTGGTAGGTGATTATGTTGTACATAAATTATTTTTTTCCAGGCCACCGTGGTTCTGGCCAAGGTGGAGGTTTTGATGGAGGTGTGGACGGTGGATGATTTGGTGGAGGTGTGGACGGGCTCAAATGTAATATGATCAATGAATAAAGGAGCTAGAGAAATTCTATGGCCCTACAATTTCACCTGCCATTGCGTTGGATTAGAAACTTAAAAAAAACAAACTCAACATAATGAGATAATTCTATTATTTTGTTCACCAAGTACAACCAAAAAAAACAAACTCAACATAATCTCCTAACATACTACAAGTTCTGATGAATCCTAGTAGAGATTCTGCAAAAGATTGCTTCATATCTGCAGCATCCAACTCGTGAATATGCAAACACAGTTTTAATTCTGTCAACTAAAGAAATATTAAACGGGAAATTTATATACATATATAAAAACTTCAGAAAAAAGAGTTTTTTTTTTTTTTTTTTTTTTTTTTTTTTTTTTTTATACTTTATAAATTGAGAACTTGAATGCCATTAATTGTTATAAGCTATCTTTCCACCTTTGAATACTGTTTCTTTGGTTACCACTTTGAGTCCTACTCCATGTCCCAAGTTGATGGTGGCCTCGGTGGTGGAGGATTTGCTGGTGGCCGTGGCATGTGCCACGGCTAGTCTAGGCTTTATGACGTCGGGATGTCGCGAGAAACCCCAATCTTGGCAAGGTTGAAAACCCCACTATAGATGCCAATCGTGATGAGATTAAAATAAACCCCGCTATGGTGATAATAGCCAAAAAAAGACCACATTGGTTGGCTAAGCCAAGGATAACTATAACCTCAAAAAGGAAGAGAAAACAAATGCTTTAACTCTAAATATATTTAATAATATTCAAGGATGATTACAAGGACAAAGTAAGGCTTTATTTATAGCCTTCCAAGTGAAAAAGTAAAATATAACTTTCCCATGTGGGACAAACAAAAGGTCAATATAATTGAAATTAAATTAATTTAATTTCTTTCCTTTTTACTTTTATGCTCCTGCATCACTTTGGTTGACAGATCAACCACTACCACGTGCTTGGCGCTCTGATACTTGTCGTTGATGAGGGAGGGGTCTGTTCTGGGACTGGTTTGAGCTTTTGGTGCTGATGAAGAAGTTAAATTCTTCTCATGATTTTGGCCATGGTCGATTTTGTTGGGGCTGGTGTTGGGCTTAGTAGTGGTGGAGGTGGAGGTGGAGGTGGAGGTGGAGGTGGAGGACTTGACGTTGTGAGCCATGGAAAGATTGAGCTATTGATGCAAAGATTAAGTTTCTTCTTTCTATATAATTTTTTGGCGGTTTTGCAATAGAAGATATAAAGGCTTGGTGTTGAAGATTGGTACAAGGAGTAGGTATCATGCAATAAATTCATCCAATCAAATTGTACACTTCTTATGTAAGTTGCCCTTTTTGACTCTTATTAAAGTAATCAAAGATGTCATCAATCTAGGAAATTTCCCACCGCGTCTCTTAAGGTTGCGTTTGTTTCATTCCTATCCTTAAATAAATGCGCGTTGAAAGATTGAGCTTTTGATGCAAAGATTAAGTTTCTTCTTTCTATATAATTTTTTGGGGGTTTTGCAATAGAAGATCAAAAGTCTTTCTGTTGAAGATTGGTACAAGGAGTAGGTATCATGCACTAAATTCCTCCAATCAAATTGTACCCTTCTCATGTAAGTTTCCCTTTTTGCCTATTTTTAAAGGAATCATAGATGTCATCAATCTAGGAAATTTCCCACCACGTCTCTTAGGCTACGTTAGTCACCATGTTTTGAAAATATTATATTTCTATCCTGAAAATTTCTACTTTGACTTGGTATTTACTTTTAGGAAATGATAATGTTACGTCTAGAACATCAAGGGCTGACGTAGGAAATCACGTGATTGGGGGGGGGGGGGGGGGGGGGGGGGGGGGGGGGGGGGGGGTGACCTACTCCTGTCAGAATGGTAAGCACACGTCAGGCCTGCCAATAGCTATGGAGCTCCCACGTGTCCCTTTCTCTGCTCCAAATCGCGTGAAATCAGTTTAGAAGGTGGAAAATGTGACATAAAGCCGGATTTAATCCTGACATTCACACCAACCCATGGATTTACTGTTGATTACTTGCACCCACCTCACTATAAAAAGAGGAAGACCCATTCATTAAGGGGATTCGGCTATTTTACACTTGGAATTATTTCTCTCTCTCTCTGATAACTTTGTATTTACTTTTTTTTGCCAATCATTTGTAAGTCAGTCCGCTGTTGCGACCTGACCCACTATATTAATACAAATCAGTGGACGTAGGACTTGCTACCTTAGCATCCGAACCACTTTAAAAGGCTCTCATTGCATTTACTCTACATTTTTACCCATAATCACGTGTGTCTCTTGACCAATCAACGTTACGCACGTGTCAATTAGTTGGTGCCAAAAATAACACATCAACAGATAAAATACAATTTTATTGCAAAAATGGAGTCACAATGTCACATCCAAATCCCTAATTCAATCTCTTAATTCACAAGAAATATTTTGGGTGAAAGATGTTTGCGTGAACCCAAAACAAATTTGTAAAAGTCTAGAGGCAAAGCATTTGTAGATCCATACTTCAATCAAGTAACACCTCGACTAAACTCCCAGAGTCCTCCTGAAATTAACAACCAAATAAATCCTCCAATGATCATTCCTATTAACAACCAAAGAGAATCGAATTCAGGACCTTTTCAGTAATACATCCAAGAGTCCATACCATCTCACCCAGCCACCCATTGATGGTTAATCAAGTAGATATTGTCGCTCTAAAGTTAAACCCATACCTATTTACTTTTAAATTTCACGTCGATACTATCTACTTTTAAATTTCACGTCGATACCTATTTACTATCTACTTTGTTTCATTCGGTCAACTAAAGAAATATTAAACGGGAAATTTATATACATACATATAAACTTCAGAAAAAAGAGTTTTTTTTTTTTTTTTTTTTTTATACCTTTATAAATTGAGAACTTGAATACCAATAATTGTTATAAGCTATCTTTCCACCTTTGAATACTGTTTCTTTTGTTACCACTTTGAATTGTTCTCCATGTCCCAAGTTGATGGTGGCCTCGGTGATGCTGGATTTGATGGTGGCCATGGCACATGCCATGGCTAGTTTAGGCTTTGGTTGGGTGAGGGATCTATCTAGTGCCTTTGGCTTTGATATTTGTTGATGATGGTGGTGGTGGTGGTGGTGGTGATGGTGGACCTGGTGGTGGTGGTGGTGGTGGTGTGTTCCGCGACTGGTTTGAGCTTTGGGTGCTGATGAAGAAGTTACAATCTTCTTATGCTTTTGGCCATGGTCTATTTTGTTGGTGCTGGTGTTGGGCTTAGTGGTGGACCTGCTAGTGGTGGTGGTGGTGGTGGTGGTGGAGGAGGAGTACTCTGCGGTGGTGGAGGTGGAGGACTTGACGTTATGAGCGATGGAAAGATTGAGCTTTTGATGCAAAGAATTAGGTTTCTTCTTTCTGTATAATTTTTTGGGGGTTTCGCAATTGAAGATCAAAAGTCTTTGTGTTGAAGATTGGTATTAGGAGCAGGTATCATGCAATAAATTTATCCAATCAAATTGTATCGTTCTTATGTAAGTTTCCCTTTTGCCTATTATTTAAGCAATCTGTTGGATTCGTGTTTGGAGAGAAGAAAAGGGAAAATTTTGTTTCTGTTATTCATCACAAAGACATCGTGCAAATACAATCAAGTCTTTACTGACGTTTTACAAGTAAAAGAGAAATTACACAACTGCCCTTAAGCCCTTAATACATATACTTAATATCCCCCCCTCAAGTTGGTACATGATACAAATTAATCATGCCCAACCTTCCAACTAAGTAGTCATGTTGTTTTCGACTAAGAGGTTTGGGCAGCAACCTGCTCAGTTGTGGAGAGATGATGAATTTGGATGAGACCTTCTAAGATCCGTTCTCTTGTAATGTGAGAATCGATCTCGATATGTTTCGTGCACTCATGAAACACAGGATTAGCCGAGAGATGAATAGCAGCAGTGTTATCACAATACATATTGGTAGGGGTTAATGAATCAACACCCAAATCTCTAACTAAACCAATAATCCATGCAAGCTCACAGGATAGTGCTGCCATGGATCGATATTCTGCTTCAGCAGAAGACTTGGACACAGTCTTCTGCTTTTAGATTTCCAAGATATCAAGGATTTACCCAAAAAATACACAAAACCCTGTTGTAGATCTTCTACTCATTAAGCATGAAGCCCAATCACTATCACAAAAGGCCCTTAACTCTAATTTGCTAAAAGAAGGAAACAATAAACCAAAGCCAGGATTCAACTTGATATATCGGATTACCTTCATGGTAGCAGCAAGGTGTGATCGTTTGGGTTTGTGCATATGCTGACTAAGGAGTTGTACCACATAACTAATATCAGGCCTTATCATCATTAAATAGATCAAACGACCTATTAACCGTTGATATACATCAGGCTCATCAAGGAGTGGATCTACCTGCTGTTGATCACTATTGTCATATGCAAAACTAGTCAACTTTGTTTTTTGTTCCATAGGCATGCTGGATGGTTTGGCAAAACTCAGACCAACTTCAGAGATCAATTCCAGGGCATACTTGCATTGATCAAGGCAGATTCCTTGATCAAATCGAGCTATCTCAAGGCCAAGAAAATACTTTAGTGTGCCAAGATCTTTAATATGAAACTTTGAAGCAATATAAGCCTTTGTGTGCTCAATGCCAGCCAAGTCATCTCCTGTCAACAATATATCATCTACATATAGAAGCAAAACTGTTAGTAGACCATTGTTCTTTTTGATAAAAAGAGAATAGTCATATTTGGATTGTTAAAAACCCTCCTTCAATCAAAGCAGCACTAAATTTCAAGTTCCATTGCCGAGAGGCTTGTTTCAAACCATATAAAGACTTTTGTAACTTGCAAACCTTATGAGCCTCATCTTTAGAATTAAAACCATGAGGCATTTTCATGTAAACATCCTTATAGAGATCTCCCTACAAAAATGCATTATATACGTCCATTCCAGCCCTTAATCGAAGCTAAAGCCAAAACATATCGTACTGTCACCGCCTTTTCAACAGGAGAGAAAGTCTCCTTAAAATCAACCCCCTCCTTTTGATTAAATCTCTTGGCTACTAACCTAGCCTTATACCTTTCTATAGTACCATCAGACTTATATTTTATCTTTTAAACCCATTTAAACCCAATTGGCTTGTGATTCTTAGGCAAATCTACCACTGATCAAGTATTTTTGTTTTCTAAAGCTTGAATATCATGTTTCATAGCTTCTATCCACAATGGATCTTTAGAAGCTTTAGAGAATGAAGTAGGTTCAACCAAAGAAGAAAAATAAGAAATAAAAGCCAAATATGTTGGAGAAATATTACCATAAGAAACATAATTGGATATAGGATATTTAATGGAACAAGAAGATGTGTTTGACTTGATACTAGGACATATATAGTCCTTGGACCAAATTGACGGCTTGGATACTCGAGTAGAATGTCTAGAGGGGAATGATGGGGCTACTGGTGTTAATGTGGGAACATGAACAATATGGTTAGATATAGAGGTTGATGATTCAGAAACTTGTAGTGGAAGATTTGGTGGTACAGGTTGTGCGGTATGTGGAGAAGTAGTATTATCCAGTGGTGTATCAATGAGGAGGTGATCATGTGTATTATGTAGAGGATAAAGTGGTGTATCAATATCTATAGCGAACGATTCTCGAATTCGGCACTGATTGTTAGATGTAGATAATGCAAATGGAAATGTAGACTCATAAAAAATGACATCCCGTGACACAAAAAAAAATTTAGATTCAAGATCATATAATATGTATGCCTTTTGAGTAACACAATAACCAAAAAATACACAAGCAATTGACTGAGATGAAAATTTATCATGATTATTGAGCTTAGTGGCATAAGCAAGACATCCAAAAACCTTAAGATGATCTATTGAAGGAGATGTGTCAAATAAAATTTCATATGGTGTTTTGTTTTTGAGAATGGGAGTTGGAATTCTATTAATGAGACATGATGCAGTTTTAACACATTCTCCCCAAAACTTTGAAGGAATAGAAGCTTGATGCATAAGTGCTCTAGCAATATTCAATATGTGTCTACGTTTTCTTTCCACCAAACCATTTTGTTGTGGAGTGTACACACACGATGTTTCATGGATTATTCCTAGAGAAGCAAAGAAACTTTTGGTGTCATTGTTAAGAAATTCCAAGCCATTATTAGATCTAACCTTTTCAACATGAGTTTTAAATTGGTGTTCAACCATTTTAATGAATTTTTGTAACAAAGAGGAGGCTTTAGATTTGTAAGACATCAAAAAAAAACCTAGGTGGCACGAGAAAAATCATCAACAATAGTTAAAAAATATCGTGCACCATTGTGAGTGGGCTCTTTATATGGACCCCATGAATCTACATGAATGAGCTCAAAAATGCACTTTGTAACTGAATGACTATGTGGGAAAGGCAATTTGGTTTGTTTTGCCAAAGGACAAATCATGCATTCAGTTATATTACAATAAGCTAAATGTGGTATAAGTTTCATTCTTGAATTTGAAATATGACCGAGTCTTTTGTGCCAAAGATTGGACTCAGTATATGATGAAGAACAAGTCAACATGTTATTCATATGAAAAGAAATTGCATTACATGAATCTACATCACTACAATCAGAATAAAAAAATAGAACCATTTGAAGTAGTGTGAAAATTACTTATTTGTGCAAGATTACAAGTTTCATCAGGAAAAGATTCAAGTTGATAAAGACCATGCTTGACCTTACCAATCCCCTTCAACACTCCACTCGAGAGGTCCTGAAAAGTGCACAATTCAGGATTAAATGTGACATTGTAGTGGTTTTCAGTTGTGAATTTTGACACTAACAAAAGATTGTATTTGAAATCTGGGAGACAAAAAGCTTTATCTAAACGTGACTAAGAATTTAATTAAACTAAAACTATATGAGTAATAGGAGTTTGTTTGCCATTTGGAAGAGATACTAATGAGTCAAAATCAAAAGGAAAAGACACACATGATTTAAGAATATTTTTGTTTGATTTCATATGATGACTTGCCCCAGAATCAATAATCCAATTAGTATTATTAAATGAGCTTAAAAGACTAGTATACGTACTCGCTAGATTTGCATAATGCTGCATGTTTTCTTTGCCAAGCAACTTAAGGAGTCTATTATATTGTTCTGTAGTTAGAACAGGGGTTTGTGTCTGCATTTGCCTTTGAGAATTGCATATTACATATTCTCAACATTTTGTATTCTTTTTCATATCAATAGAGATTAATGGGCATAACACTCAAGAGGTAACCAAGTGTAGCTTTCACACTTGCTACTACGCAGTCCTCTAAATGGTAGATTTTCCAAGGATAAAGAGGTCTCTACATCTTAGAAAATTACTCAAGTATGATTTTCACACTACAAACAAGGTAGCTCTTCCACATGGTGACAATAAATATGCACTAAGCACTCAAAGATGAAGGAAAGTCATTATACTTCTTGAGGTGAAAAACAAGGTGGAAACATCACTCACCACACACATTTCAAAGAGAGAAACAAATCTTTATGACACAACTCATATCATATAAACTTGTAACTTTAAAAACTAAGAAAATTTTTCCTCATGACATTATTAAATAGAAAAACTCTACTCAAGTTGAGTTAGTCCAACGGACTTCCTCAAATTCACAAAAGTTTGTAAGTCAAAAGCCTTTGTAAATAAGTCAGCAAGTTGAGACTTTGTGTTTACATGTGCAAGTGAAATGACCTTATCCTCAACTAAGTCATGAAGATGACCATCTCTGTAGGTAACCTGACCATTTTCCAAGCATTCAAGCTCAACTAATAAAGATTTGTTACCTGTCATGTGTCTAGAATAACCACTATGAATTTGAGAGGCAGGCAAAGAGGTATGGGAAACAAGACAGTCAGCACTAAGCTTGGGTCTCCACACTTTTCTATTTTTGAAAAAAATTATTTTGGTTTGGTGACACGAGAGACTGAAGTGGTGACCTTACAGAATTAAAATCATGATTTCCAATGCATCTTTTCAAATATGAAATGAGTTTAAAGCAGGTTGGTCTAATATGACCTTCCTTTTGACAAAAATGACAGATTGGAATGAATCTTTTTACCTTCAAGGTCTGATCACATGGGGTAGCAACAATTTTCAGAATTGATTCATAAACTTGACGAAGGTGGTCACACCAAGTTTGGAGGTGCTCACACTAGAAGAGAATCCCAAACCCAATTTATCACTAAAGATCTTCCCTTTGCCAAGAACTTCATCAAGCTTGTATGAACCTGTACTTAACCTTTCAAAAATGGTCTTGGCCTCAGTTAGTTCATTTAAAGCTTGATTCAACAAAGTTTCCTTATTGGATAAATCAGATAATAAGGCTTTCAATTCATCATTCAAAATCTTCTTATCTTCTTTCAAGGAAGATTTTTCAGATTCAAGAGATTTAATCCTCTTGATGACTTTTAACCAAGCCTCATACATTTTGTCATAAGCCACTTGGTGCTCTTTGTAGACATTACTTGAGTCATCCGAGGACACATTATCATTGTCCTCTTGGCTAGCCATAAAGGCCAAAAAGTGTTCATCCTCATTGGTGTCATCACCCCCACTCTTAGTGTTGCCACTCTCACACAAGGTGGTAGTCATGGCTTTACCACTTTTCTTTAGAGTGTTTGCACACTCTGACTGAATATGGTCGTAGCCCTCACACTCAAAACACCTAATGTCTTTGTTCTTCTTTTCATTTTCTTTTGAAAAGACACCTTGATCAAAATGGTCACCAAAATGTTTAACACAAGACTGTTTGCCTTTTCTAGCCACATTTGGTTTTCTCATTTTCTTTTTCAAAAAAATTTCAAAGTTTTTTTATGAGTAAGCCACATTCATCATCATCCACATTGTAAACCCCACGTTATTATTTCGATGCCCTAAGGTATGAAATTCTACCCTTTCAGGTAATTTTCTTTTTTTGAATGGAAGGGTAAAATTGTCAATTTGCATGCATTTCGAGATGTGGCCATTATAAAATGTAAGGAGTGATGTCATTGAAGAGAAATGAGGTAGAATGGTCATAAAGTTGATTGACAGGGTTAAATGGCTTAAACGGTAACCAAGGGTATAATGGTCTTTTCACACAAATCGATAAGAATTAAGTATCCCTAAAAATGCACCAATGGTAAATTAGTCATTTACCTAATGGGATTGCTTAATTACCAAGTTTTTAAAAGAAGTCAAATGGCATTAAATGAGTGTTAATCATTATGTTGTGGTAGAAATGACCAAAACACCCTTATATGAAAAATTTATGCCAAATGACCCTTATATCTAACTTTTAATGACCAATCATAACAGAGTAGTAATGAAATAAATATCTAAAAGGTTTTAAGAGAGAGGATTTGGCCTTGTACACTCCAAATTCATCATCTTCTTCTTCCTCCCTCAATCCACCATAAAAGCCACTAATCCAAGCATTTTCTTCTCAAATTTTCCTAGGGTTCCAAGCAATTTCTTGAAGGAGATCAAGATACACCTTAAGGAGATTCAATTTGAATGGTTAAGGTAATCCCTAAAACCCTAGCTTGATGAGTTTGAATGTATTAAAGCAATTTCATGAGTGTTAATGGTTGTTATAGGTGAAGGTGTTTATTTGGAGCCAAGGAGGAGTGTTTCTTTTGAGTTTTAATTGCCAAGGTAAGGGGAAAACCTCCCTTTAAACTATGTTATCAACACCTAAGGTTAGTGAACCTTAATTTTTGTTATGTTAATTTGATGTAAAAAGTTATGGTTTGTTTATGTATTGTGTGAATTGGTGTTGGTTGAGGTTGTGTTGGAAAAGGAGGAGGATATTGCCACTTAAGAGATTTGTAGTTGGATGATGATTGGCACTTGTTTGAATGTGAAAGGGAGGGTTTTATGTGACTTTTATGACTTGGTTTGTGTTTGGGAAATGCTTGAATGATAATTGAATAATGGGCATGCAAAAGAATGCGGCATCCACATTCCAAATAAAAAAAAAAAAAAAAATTCTGAATTTCTTTAGAAATTTGGTTAAGGCACTAAATAAATCCTATAGCCTAACATGAACAAGAATTGTAAAAGACAAAATATGATCTACTGTTATCAATAATGGTGTAGTATTGCTTGTTGTCAACACGCAATATCTACTGTCGATGCTTTCTTGTTGTAGGGCGGGGAGTTTTCTTAAACCTTCTATGTAATATCTAATTGGTTCCTTTTTCATCCAAGACACTGAACTTGTGGGCATCGAATCTACTAGAGACCAATTGATCGGTTTGTTGGTAAGTGGAACATCCAACCGTTCAGTGGTTGCTGTTGTGAGTGAAGGAGGACGTGGCAAGACCACTCTTGCTAGGAAAATTTATACGAATGATACAGTGAAGAAGCATTTTGATTGCTAGGCTTGGATAACAATTGGGAAAGAATACTTGAAGAAAGATTTACTAAGGAAAATTTTACAAGAACTTTACCATTCAACAGGGTCCACTCTAATGGAGGCAGATAAACTGGAAGAGAAGAATTTGATCACGATGTTGAGGGAGCACTTAACGGACAAGTGTTACATGATCTTGTTTGATGACGTGTCGAAAATTGAATTTTGGAGAGATGTAGAGCATGCTTTACTTGATAACCATAAAAAACAGTAAAGTGATGCTAACGACACAAAATAAAGCAGTTGCTGAATTCATACCGTTGTCAATAGTTCATTTTCACATGCTTGAACCCTTGTCTGCAGAAGATAGATGGGAACTTTTTTGTAGAAAGGCATTTGGCTCTGACAGTTATTGTCCTCCAAACTTGACGAAATTATCAGAACGTATTGTTGGAAAATGTGGAGGTCTACCTCTAGCAATTGCTACGATAGGTGGGCTTCTCTCAAGAAAAAACAAGATTGTTTCTGAATGGGAAAATATACTAGATAGTTTGGGCTCAAAATTAAGCAGTGATTCCCATCTTAGTGATTGCAACAGAGTTTTGTCTGAAGGTTATTATGATCTTCCTTACTATCTCAAGCCATGTCTCTTATACTTTGGTGTGTTTCCAGAAGGCTACGAAATTACATTTGGGAGATTAATTCGCCTTTGGATAGCTGAAGGCTTTGTCCAATGCAACAACGACCTTCCATCTGAGCATGTTGCAGAAGAATTAGAGGATACGTTGGTTACACTAGTAAATATTTTTCATCTCTTTCGGCAAAAGATATTGAGGAGCTTATTGAAGAAATTGAGGCCGAGTAACGAGTAGCCCCATCACTCACATAATCAATAGGTCAATCTCCTAAAACAAGTAAACCTTTGAATAATGTGTTTCTTTTAAATTCACTTCTCTGCTATTAAATATTGCAGTTTTTTTTTTTTTTTTTTTTAATGAGTAAACAGATAAAATTTTTTCTAAAAATAATTTAATAGTTGGATTAGCATCATTCTAATCTGGTAGTAATTGTAATTAATCATCAATTATCTGAATTTTTTTTATAAATACATTTTTTTATTATCATAAATAAAAGTACTCTTATAATTTATTTTATTTAAAACATTATTAAAAAAAATTACTTAATTAATTGATTAAGTTCTGACTGTTGGAATTCGGTATCGGCAGCCGTGGGTCTGTCGTTAGAATTTGCTTTGGCGATATTAGATAACAATATTGGTATCAAAATAATTCTATTTTAACGATCTATCTACATCTACAATTATTTTTAGCAATATATTCAATGAAATTATCAGCTTTTTTTTTTCTTTTTTTACATTTGTTTTTTACTTATTGTATGAATTAATTTAGCTGACTGACGTAAATCTTCTATTATCATGAGCAGATAAAGAATGATGCTGATGAATCTATCTTTTCTAGTGATCACCTGGGATGATTGTGGCTTTTTCTTGTAATAAAGGTTCTATATTGCTTGTAATTCATGAGTGTAGTGTCATCAATAATGGTGTAGTATTGCTTGTTGTCAGCACGCAATATCTACTGTCAATGTTTTCTTGTTGTAGGGCGGGGAGTTTTCTTAAACCTTCTATGTAATATCTAATTTGAAATGTGGTTGTTGTTGCTACTGTTATGGTCATTTGTTGTCTGTCTATAAAAAACATCTCCCCTGTTTTACCCTGTTTCAATGGATGTAGTTGGTTTTTTCTATGAACCTGCTTTTACATAAAATCAATTTTATAATATATATTTTTTTAATCTCGATAGCATGAGGACAAAGAAAATCACACCAGGAAAAATGGTATAAAAGAAAATTGGAGAACCCATTAGGATATCTGGCTTTTTCTAGGTGATAAAAAAATTAGGGTGCCTTATTATTCAAATTAATGTTCTCTACACATTCTTCAGTCAGCATGTTTTCATAAAGATAAGACAAAGCCGCGTGCATCAAATTTTTGATGTACACAGAACAATGTATCCATGAGCAAACATCTTAACCATGGAGTGATCAAGAAAAAGGTTATTAGAGATGGCAGACTTTACAGTGAACTTTGCTATAGAAACCTTGGGCTCCTTGCTTGTCCAACAAACCAAGTTGTTGAGAACACAACTTTACCAATCCAAATGATATATGATGCAATGAAAGAAGAGCATAAGAGACATTTCAAATTTTCTTTGAGAGAAGACCATCTACTGCAACAATGGCAATTGGTAAGCTTCTCTACTTAGATGACTACATTTAGAGAAGACCACCTACTGCAACAATCATACTTGTATTTATTAATATGCTTAAATGTAGTCATCAAACGGGTCCCCTGTGCACCGGTAAGCTTCTCTACTTAGATACTTTGAACTTGCAGCATTCCCTTATCAGTGAGCTTCCCATTGAGATCAAGAATCTAAACAAATTCCGTTATCTATCTGTATTCAGGATTGTCAATTATCATCGCCAAATGGCAAAAATATCTGAGGGGTTTGGTTCTTTAATGGATCCGCAGAAGCTATATTTTGTGCATCCTAATTCTGAAGCACTCAAAGAGCTGAGGAAGTTAGGCATTAGGGTAACGAATGGAAATGAAAAAGATCTCTTTTGCAGGCCAACATGACTTATCCTAGACTTAGGGCATCCTCTGTTTGGAGTGTGGAGTACTAGCCCAATTGATATTGATTGAGGCCCAAACAGAAAACCGCATTAACTTTGGACTTTCTTGGACGCGGTCCGACCGGTTTGTACCAGAGTTTTTACCAACCTTCCTCCTCGTACTGGACTGGTGAGTGGCACTCTCTTTCTCAGAATTTCTAAAATTCCCTCCCCATTTTTATATTTTCTTGATGAAATAGCACATGGCTGCGTTTCTTCTATTTCTTGGCTTGCCTGTTCAAGATCTTCCGCTTTACCCTCTAAACCCTTTCAACTCTCTGGTATTTTATCTTTTTTTCCGCTTCCTGCATGTTATATTATGCTCATGGATTATTCTTCTTTTTAAATTGTTGGGTTTATGTGCTTTTCCTGGACTTGACTGCTTGTATGCTTGGTTCATAAGTTAACTCAAGAAAGTGAGAAAAAGTAAATATTCTTTTGTCTTGGTGTAATCTCTACTGTTAATAAAGGCTGACTGAAAGTTTTAACTTAAACCGCACTTAATTTTCCAATTCAAGATAGACTGAGAGTTTGTATCTCGTTTGAAGTCAAAATTTTAGGTTACAATGGTTTTCACTTGTTTGTATATTATTGGATCATATGTTTTGACGACTGATGTATGAAAGCTTTAGATTTTCTTTCTTTCTTCTCATTATTATTTTCAGAGGTTTTGTGGTTAGAATATTAGAGCTTTTGGGGTTTCCTATTATTTTGTTGATTTTTGCAAGAATTGGGTGTTAATTGGGAAAGTGGTTTTATTCGGCAAAGTTCCGTTGTTGATGATTGATTCTAACAGGGTTTAAGATTAAAGTTCCGTTGTTGATGATTGATTCTAACAGGGTTTAAGATTGTTGCTATATCTTTATGGCTTATATTCCACCACACAAGCGACACTCAAAGTATTCAAATTATCCATCTCCAACTGCAGAGCTGCTTGCTCCACATTTCAAGAGAGATTTGAACTTGAGATCATCTCAGCATAATGTAGACAGGGTTCAAAAGATTATCTTTGCAGACCAATGCGTATACAGATGGTTCGTTATTGATTTGGATGATAATCACCAATTTCCTTCATTTGTCCACCTTGAGCCGATTTCAGAACCCATTGAGCAACTATAGGAGAAAAGTCCCTCATTTTAGTGAACAATCATGCAGATAAAGGTGGTGTTATGCCCTGTTTAGTATAATCTTAATGTATTATGTTTTTTTGTTTGAATTTCATTCTAGTGTTTAAAGTAGTAGTGTTGATTGTTTTCTCTCTTGTTTGTAGGTAACGAAGAAGTGGGAGGGAATATATCAAGACGACCTCGGGAATTTGTTGCTAAAACTGCATGGCGAGATTTATTGACTTTAACAATCTGAGGAACAAAATGGAGTGCAAAGAACTGGAGAAGGTAAAGCCAATATTGGTCGCTAGATTTGGCAAAATTCTTTTTCGTGGGTAAAAATTGATTTGCTTCATTGGCTTGAATGTTATATAATGCGTCCTTGATTTCTCATTCTTTAGGAATGTTACATAAGCCAAAATGACTGATATTGTCACGAAAATCTTATAGAATCTTATGGTCAATTAAGAATTAGCAGTTGAAATAGAGGGAAATTATATGGTTGTCCACTACCTATTCCCACGGAATCTCTGAATCAGAAACTCTGGGTAATATTTCTTAAAAAGCAAAGTAAAGAAAATTAAAACAATGATTTATCATGCATGCTACCTCTTGGCCTTGGAATTGGCCACTTTTTTTTGTTATGACTTACTAGTTCACTCAAACCCGTCGTTTGACTTCCATTGTCCTTTGTGAAGACAGAAACACTTTGCAAAAGCACATATATAGCATTGCTGTTGATGCCTTGCCTTACCTGAGAATTGCTTGATTGTTGGTGCTAGTAACTCATTTATCATTTCCCCTGCCTGACTTTTTCTTGACTGACCAGTCGCGTAACGTATTGAATTGGGAAAACAATCAATCTGTAGGGTGACCTATTTCTAGCGATATAATGATGATACTCTATGTAACAAAGGTATTTCCCCTTCTAGTCATGTATGCAGCTCAATTAGTTTCTAATGTGAAGCAAACATATGTACTAATAGTTGGTGACAAAAAATTTGGACTAAGCAGCTATTATAAGTGAAATTGTGCCAAAACTAGGAGTTGATTTTGAAGCAGATTAGGATGTATACTATATCTGGGTAATTGTTCTTCTAAACACCTGTCTATTGCAATCATCTTACCTGTACTTCAGATAATATAGCTATTGACTTAAATTTCACTGTCTAGGTGATTGACAGCACACGACGAAAGTCAATCTTATGCAAATGTAGAGTAAAAGAAGATAAAACGTTTGAGCTCTATAAGGCAAGTTTACTGTTACCTACATGCTTATATATGTGGATAATATATCAGGTTTTGCATGAATGTTGCCATTATTTTAACCTATTATAAAAATAAACCAGTGTTGTGCAAATAGGATGATGGAGGTCGATGCTTCAATTTGATAATCATGATTCTTAAACATTTAGAGTTGGTTGCTTTAGAAAAGTCAATGAAACAAGGCCTTTGCTAAAGTTAATTATACCAGGAACTGTAGAGGTAAACGAAGCTGTTAGCGGTACCTATATCTATGTTTTTTGAATAAAAAGAAGATGGATTGAACTGAGTTTGTGAAATGTATTTTGATTTAAAAGTGATGGAACTACTATAATATAAACAAGAAAAGATGAAACAGGGCCTCAAGAATGCGGGTGCGACCTATCAGAGGTTGGTCAACCGAATGTTCTCCGACCAGATCGGGAGGACAATGGAGGTCTATGTAGACGACATGCTGGTCAAGTCCCAGGTCGCCTCAGAACATATTACGCATCTCGCTGAGATGTTTGACATACTCAGGCTCTACAGAATGAAGCTGAACCCTCTCAAATGTTCATTCGGGGTATCGTCAGGAAAATTCCTGGGGTATATGGTCAACCAGCGGGGCATAGAAGTAAACCCCGAAAAGATTCAAGCTCTGCTCGATATGGAAAGCCCGACCAGCAAAAAGCAGGTCATGAGTCTGAACGGGCGAATAGCGGCACTCAGTCGCTTCATATCAAGGCTAACAGACCGGTGTTTACCATTCTTCAACGTTCTGAGGGCCAATAAGAAATTCGAGTGGACTTCCGAATGCGAGCAGGCATTCCAAAGTATAAAAGAGCATCTTGGGAAGCCACCTCTCCTCTCTAAACCTCTTCAACAGGAAACCCTGCTCATCTACCTGTCCGTGTCTCAGTTCGCGGTCAGTGCAGCTTTAATACGGGAAGAGGAAAAAGCTCAGTGGCCAGTATATTACGCAAGTAAACGTCTATCGGATACCGAGATACGGTATCCGGAAATGGAGCGACTAGCTTTTGCCCTATTGGTCGTGTCCAGAAAGTTACGACCTTACTTCCATACCCATACGATCAATGTAATGACAAATTACCCCCTCAGGCAGGTCCTCCAGAAACCAGAGGCCTCAGGAAAACTGCTCAAATGGGCCATGGAGCTGAGCCAGTTCGACCTAAAGTATACGCCCAGGTCGACCATCAAAGGGCAGGCTGTTGCAGACTTCATCTCGGAATTCTCCTATCTCCCTAGCGAGCAACAGTCTAGCGAAGTCGGGCAAGAAACTATTCGGGACCTATCGACCTGGAGCCTCTACGTCGACGGGTCATCAAACAGAAAAAGAGCCGGTGCCGGTCTTCTCCTGGTGAGCCCCGAGGGGGTCCGAATTCATGGAATTCTCTGGTTTGGATTTAAGACGACCAACAATGAGTCTGAATACGAAGCTTTGCTCGCCGGGTTGTGACTCGCCAAAGAAATGGGTGCAACCGCGATCAGTATCTACAGCGACTCCATGCTGATCGTCAACCAGATTCTAGGAGAATACCAAGCCAAGGAAGGGAACATGGTCCGCTACCTGAAAGAAGCTAAGGTCTATCTGGGGTCGTTTCGGCACTTTGAAATCGCTCAGATCCCCAGGGAGAGCAACTCTATAGCGGACACCTTGGCAAAGATAGCCTCATCATTAGATTCTGAGGCTCCTGATAGCATTCCTGTTCGTTTTGTCGACGCTCCGACTATCAGCTCGACCGAACAGGCCATAAACGTGGTTCAGCCAGACTCCTGGATGACTCCCATTGTACAGTACCTCAAGGATGGGACCTTGCCTAGCGACAAGGTCAAGGCAAGGATCCTGCGAGTAAGGTCTGCTCGTTTCACACTCATCGGGGATCAGCTATACAGGAGAGGATTCAGTGCCCCTCTCCTCCGATGTGTAACCAGTGAAGAAGCAGACTACATCATGAGGGAAATTCATGAAGGGATCTGCGGTAACCACACAGCAGCTCGATCTCTCGCGAACAAAATTGTTCGTCAGGGATATTATTGGCCCCAAATCCAAGAAGATGCGCACAACTTTGTCAAGAAGTGCGACAAATGCCAGCGGTTCGCGAACATTCCGCGAGCACCATCTCACGAGCTGGTTACTATGTCAAGCCCCTGGCCATTTTCCATGTGGGGGATCGACCTTATCGGCCCCATGCCAGTTGGAAAGGGAGGGGTCAAGTACGCCGTGGTCGCGGTAGACTATTTTACAAAATGGGTCGAAGCCGAGCCACTAGCCGCGATCACGACCAGGAAGTTAAGAGACTTCGTCTTCAAGAACATAGTGTGCCATTACGGAATTCCTCACACCCTCATCTCAGATAATGGAAAGCAATTCGATAATGAGGAGTTCAAGCAGTTCTGCGACGACCTGGGCATCCATAAAAAATTTGCCTCGGTCGCCAGGCCGCAGGCGAATGGCCAAGTTGAAGCAGTCAAAAAGACCATCAAGCACACTCTGAAGGCCAAGCTCGGGGCAGCCAAGGGAAATTGGGCTGACGACCTCCCCGAAGTTTTATGGGCGTACAGGACAACTCCAAGGACCTCCACCTCGGAAACCCCATTTTCGCTAGCCTATGGCTGCGAAGCGATGATCCCTGTAGAGGTCGGGATCGGTTCTCTTCGGAGGGACCTGTACAACGAGGACGACAACGAAGCACTTCTGAGAGCAAGTTTGGATCTAATTGAAGAGCGTCGCAGCAAGGCTTCGCTAAGGATAGCAGCCTACCAGCAGCGGGCAAAAAGGTTCTTCGACTCAAAGGTCCGGCGAAGAGACTTCCAGGTCGGAGACCTGGTGCTAAAGGAAGTTCTCCTCGGGACCAGAGAGCCAAGTGCGGGGGTACTAGGACCTAACTGGGAAGGTCCGTACCGGATCGACAAAGTGATCAGACCGGGGACCTACCATCTTAAAAGATTGAACGGCTCCAAGGTACCCCGAGCTTGGAACGCCGAACACCTCCGGCCATACTACCAGTAATCCTGAACTCAGCTCAGTTTTTGTTAATTTCTTTTTCAAGTATTACACTGTTCGTTTAAAACAGTTCGAATGTGTTCTGTTCGCATGTAAGAATTTATATGTAATCGCTTATGTAAATCACAATTGTAAAATAGTGCATATATATGAGAAAACGAACTGCAATTGTAAATGTCTTCATTTGTGTACAAAAAGTTCAAGTACAATGGGGGCAATCCATTACACTAGGGCTGGTCGGGAAGATCCTTCGAGCCAGAGCCACCTGCCTCGTCGGGTCCCTGGGCGGCCGCGGCAGCCTGTTCGTCCTCTTCGGCCGTGAGCCGTAAGGTCGCCTGCCAGAGCTCCGGGAGGTCGGAGAAGTCCAAATCAGGGTTCCTTGCACGCAGGGTGTAGATGGATCCGATCGCCCAGTCCGCGGCCTTCTCCTCCATCTCCTCAGACTGATTCTGCATTTCCGCAGTCAGTGCAGCGACTCTCTCCAGAATCTCCTGAAGCTCGGCCTCAAGGGCTAGCCTTTCTTGTTCGAAGGCCCCTTTGTCTTCTTTAGCTCGCTGAGCCCGTTCGAAGGTCGCCCGCATTTCCTGGTCCTTTTCGCCGACCTCCTTGGTGAGCCGGGCGGTTGTCCTTTGAAGCTCTTTAATCTCCTCCGCACGTCAGTCGAGCTCAGCCTTTTGGAAATCCACTGATCGCAAAGCGGCGTCCTTTTGGTTCAGGTACCTATTCGCCGCTTCGAACGCTTGTGTTCTTTCAGCTTCGACGGACTCCAGGCTCTGCTTTAGCTTCGCGACCTCCTCTTCTAGTTCGCTTGTCCCCTTCGCGTCCCCCAGCCGCGTCTTCTCCATGGACATCCTCATCGCAAGCAATCCCTGCGAGCAGAGTACGAGTTAGAAATAAATCGGATTGAAATTTCAAGTACGGCTAGTTTACCTTGCTCAGATGCTGAAAAGACGTAGCCAACAAGTCGTCGCCCGTATCTACAAATTCGTCGTACGACTCCGATAGCTCGCAATCGAGCAGGCCATAAACGATCGGCTGCAGGTACTCGGGCAGACTCCCCAACGAGTCTAGAACAGGTGCGTCCTTCGCCTTGTCGCTTGCACCTGCCTCGCTCACGGGCTCCTTGCCCAACCTCCGGGATCCCTGGCGCGACCTCAGAGGCTCTCCCTCAGATTCAGTCTCCGACTCTTCTTGCTGAATCTGCTTCCTCTTCTTCGACCTCTGGGCCGGAGCCTTCCGCTTGGGGCGAGCAGTTGGCGCCTGAGCGGCCTGTTCCGTCCTGGTTGCTCCTTGTGCAGGACGGGGTTGGGAAGCCGGGACTGTTCGCACCGGCTGTGCCGCTGTAGCACGAGCAGCATCAGCCGCCCTCTCGCTCCTCGATCGAGGAAAGACGAATGGTGCTCGTCGGGACTGCCCGGACTCCTTTGGAGGCATAATTTCTGCAATCAAGTTCGTTAGTAAATGAAATCGTTCTACAACCAGAAGGAAACCAGTATAACTTACCTTTTGGGGGTTCTAACGACGTCTGTTCGCTGAAAAAACCGTACTTCCGCAAGTTCGCGGTTGTCACAAGCTTCCTCGCGTTGCGACTATCCTCGTCCAGTACTTCGAAGGATACGAGCCTGTCCGGGTCAGCGAGTAGCGACTGCTCGGTCGTTCTATTAACTGCAAAACAAAGCAGGTCGTTATTATGGATCAAGCGAGCAGATAATGAACTCAGCAAGAGAAAACCTACTTGGGATTTGAAAACGGCAATAGCCGTTGTAAAAGAAAAAGAAGAACTTTGTCTCGTAGGCTCCCGCATTGCTGGGATAGCTGTGTATCCCCGCGGCAATGGTAGGTCGCCGAGACAGGTAGTACGAGTCCTTGTCCCTACTCTTCTTAAGGTAGTAGGCGACACCGAGCTCCACCGCCGTTGGCTCTCCCAAGCCGCTCTCGCAGCACGCAATGTACATCGCGACAGCGATGACATACGCGTTTGGCATCAATTGCATCGGTGCGATCCCGAAATGATCCAGGACCGACCTGATGAAAGGATGGAAGGGAATCCTCCCTCCACCCTTGAAGATCTCCCCAGAGATCGCGGCAAGGCCCTCGGCCGGGCGCCGTGACGGTCTAGTGTGGTCGAGGAACACCTCCGCGCGAATATCATACTGCGTCTTTATTCTATTACATTCCTCGGAAGTAAGAACCGAGTAAACATCGAGGGCTGCGTCCTCGGGAACTTCCCGAGAGGACGAGCTGGCTCCTTCCTCGGGTCTGGATGTTGATGGTTCCATTTCAATCTGCAACATCGACAGACACGGTCATTAGGGCCTTTGTGTTCGTCCCGAGTAATGGTATGGGACATCTTAAAATCTACAAGTGACTCGAGCCGCCATCCACGGCTCGAACCCAATGGCGGCGTCGCGTCTCCAGTGAAACGCCGGGAGACCCAACGACACTATTCAACCAAACCAGTGCAAAAAAAAAAAAATAATAATAAGGGAAAAGAAAAAGCTTACTCTCTGAAGTGCGAAGCTGAGGCCGAAACTCGTTTCGATTGCCTGAAAAACGCCGATCGGAAGAAAACTGTTCCTAGTGTGCAAAGGTTTTTCACTTGAAGCGAAAGAAATTTCGGTGACCTCATCAGAAAAATGCAAGTTTTTATATGAGGGTTGCGAATCGACGGTTACCACCCCTTGGAACTGAAACGACAACCCACTCTCTTTCCCCGCATTAAATGCGCCCCATGTCGCATTAAATGACGTGATAATGGTCGTCGTTTCGATTACGCTGCGCCACTAACGCTGCCAAACGGTGCCAGCTCAGCACGCGAGGCATTTAATGTGCCTGACAAGCTTTAACGCGCGCAGACCGCATGACAGCCTGAAACCAGGTTCATTGAATCTGTATAGAGGAGCGTCCCTCAGATCCAGATCGCTAAGGTGGAGATTGTCAGGTCGCTCTGGCAGGGAGCTGCGCGAGATCGTGTTCGCCAAAGAGTTCTGTGCCGAGCTCATCCCGTTCAGGTCGGAGAGACCAAAAACTCCGACGTAACTTAGTTTCCAAGGTTCGACCCTCGAACCTTAAAAACTAGGAGGCTTCTGTTATGCCCAGGAAAATGAAGGGCTGACGTGGAAAAATCACATGAAGGGTGACCTGCTCCCGTCAGAACAGCACGTACACGTCAGACCTGCCAAGTGATATGGAGCCCACACGCGTCCTTTTTTCTGCAACAAGTTGTGCGATGTCAGCTTGGGAAAAGGAAAATGGGACGTAAAGCCGGATTATATCCTGACAATCACACCAAACCATGGATTTAGTGATGATTATACGCTTTAGTCTGATATAAAATGAAGAAGACTCCTTCATTAGGGGGATTCGGCCATTTTTCATACAACAAAAGAAATCTCTCTCTCTCCTGTAATCATTTTTTGACTTTTTCGTCTTATGTAAGTCAGCTCGCAGCCACGACCTGACACACTAATATCAATACAAATCAGTGGACGTAGGACTTGCTACCTTAGCATCCGAACCACTTAAAAAACTCCCTTTACATTTATTTCGCTTTTATATATTTCTTTTTCATGTGTATTGAACAGCCAATCAACGTTATACACGTGAGAATTCGTTGGTGCTTAACCTGAGCATCAACAGTATTATATATAATTAATTTAAATGTTATTGTGAGTAGGCAAATTGAGCTGAAAACAATATGTACGCTGTTTAATTTACAAATTTGTGGAAGTAAATCTTTCTCGATTTTGTCTCACATATAATTTTAATTGTGAATTATACGACTGAGAAGAAGATTTCTTTCACATGATACAAAATCTCAAATTTCCCAACTAAAATTTAAACCTTGGAAAGTAATAAATTTCAAGGATCGAATGAGAAGAATCCAGGAAAGTATAACACTTCCAGAGAAACAAACGGAAAAATTTAGTGTCCTTCAACCATTCCTGTTCATCCTCGCTTTCTTTGGCCAACTTTTCTTCTTTCCATTCCTTTCCTTTGCTTGCAATTTCGATTTTGGGTTGTAGGAGATAGGGTAGTTAGTTGGGTTCGGTTTTTCTTTGCCAGTTGGGTTGCCGGAGTTTGGGTGCCCTTACCGGAATTATGGTGGCCGAACCTTCGCCGGACTGGGTTGCCGTTGGTGGGATTCTGGTTGGGTGGTGGCGTTGATTCTCTTCCTTTTCAAGTTTGTTTTCCCTCATTTCTCTCTTACCTTATCCTTTCACCACGTGGCAAACTTTTATTGGCTTAGTCGATTTGTTTCTTATCCTCTTTGTTTTTTATCTGGGCAATAGCTTGCTCCATAAGTGGTTTGCCACATCATCAACTTCTCATTGGCTCCTTTAATTTTGAATAATACTACGTGTATTAACAATTTTGTATTAATCTAAGTACTAACATTAAAAATTTAAAATTTTCAAAAAAAATAAAAATTTAAATTTTCAATTTTAGTACTTAGATTAGTACAAATTTTTAATGTTAGTACTTGGATTAGTACAAATTGATTAATGCACATAGCATTACTCTTTGATTTTTCTCTCATCCCTTCATCCATTATTCTTCACATCACCCTTCTTTGTCCTCCACATCACTCCCTACATCTCACTGCCATGTCATTGTTTTTGCCACATCACATCTTCCACATCATCATTGCCAAGTCATCATCGCCACATCACCAAAATCTTAACCAACTTTTAAAACCTTCCCTCCTCTGTGCTTTTCCGCCTCTATTATCCTTTCCACCGTGGAAGTTGTTGAGAATTTGGGCAATGCTGCTTGAATGGGGGAAATTCTATGGAGGGATCCTTTGTAACGGTGAATGCGACGCTGAGAGGGTCAAACTCTAATGAAGATAGTTGTTATGAGAACGAGAAGCTTGAAGTGTTGGGAAGTGAAGAGAAAGCCATAAGTAAAGAAGACTTTCTGGGCTTAGGTGGGAGTTTGGCCAATCAAAGGAATAAGGAATTAAGCTCATCCTTGGCCGTGAACAAAAGGGGTGGGCAAGATGGTTTTCAAGGTGTTTGGAAAGGCCTATTTGCTTCAAAAAGATCAATTGCTAGCTTGGAATTCATTGAGCCTGTGGCGGGGAAAATGGAGAGATGGATGTTGAGCTTACTAGTGAAATAGCGGCTTTATGAGAGCACAAATGGAAGACTTCTCTAGTTGGATTTGGAGTTGGGAAAAAGTTACCGTTTGTGTTGGTGAAGAAGTTTGTTGAAAAACCTTGGCAATCTTTTGGAGAGGTGGAAGTTATGTCCAATGGGCAAGGATGTTTTATTCTTAGATTTGGAGATGAACAAAATATGATTAAAGCCTTAGAGGGAGGACCTTGGCATGTGGCTGGCCAACCCCTAATCCTTAAGAAGTGGAGTCCGAACCTTAGTTTAATCAAGGAAGGATTCAAGAAAGTTGCTATTTGGGTGAAGCTCTACGAGATTCCCTTGGAATTTTGGACCCCTAAGGGTCTAAGTTGTATTACTTGTGTCTTGAGCACCCCTTTTTGCATGGACTCCATCACCGAGGAGGGAAAAAGAATCGAATTTGCTAGGGTGTGCACTAAATTGGAGGCTTCGTCGAACTTCCCAAAAATTATTAAAGTGAAGTTGCCTAGTGGTGAAAGGGTAGAGGTGAGAGTTGAGTATAGTTGGAAGCCTTTGACATGGTCTTGGTACAAGACATTTGGTCATGTTTGGAAAAATTGTTTGCTTGCCCCTAATGAGGCCCAACTGAGGATGCACGACAAATCCAAGAAGCATGTGTCTAGTACTTCAAAATGGATTCGTGTGACAAGGAAGGAAATGCCTTTGGCAAAGAATGATGAGGAAAAAGTAAAGGCCAAGGAGGTTAGTAACTCTTTAACTAATAAGCATTTTTTTTTCTTTCTTGACAATATGTTAGAAGATGAACCCAAAGATAAGGAGTTTGAGATGGGATTAGAGATGGGGATTAGTGTGGAGAAAGAGAAAGAGAGGGGTGAGGATCTCATTAGGATTGAATCCGTTGAGAAGGTTAAAAGTGGGTTGTCGGGTGACGAAGTTAAGGGGAGTGAGAGGAAAGATATGGGTGAGGGAGTTGAGATTAAGGGAAAGTCGAGAAGAGAGGTCAAGGAAAAAATAGTCAGACTTAATGAGAGGGAGATAGTGAAGGGTAGAGATTTAAAGTGTGGTTGTGAGAAATTAGTTCAGGACGTAAGGGTATAGAAGACTATAAGGGCCAGGAAGGACTTTGTTGATTTATTGGATCCGAATGAGAAAGGTTGCAGTTTGGAGGTTGTGAGCTTTTGAAGGAGAGCCCGGGGGTGGATTTGATGGATAGCCAGGGGGATAGAGTTACTCCTTTAAGGCATAGATTGGGTTCTTGGTTAGAGGAAGTGGAGATCATATCTGTCTCACTGGACTTGGTTTCTTTTGGGATGCTTAAAAGGGTTGATGAGAAAGAGGCGACAGATAAAGCCCGAAGTATAAGCAAAACCTTTAGGAAGAAATTAGCTAAGAAAGCTAGAGCGCTTGGCAAATCCATATGCATTATATTAATTTTATCCCTATCCACGTTGCATCAACTAGTCTATAAAGTCTATCATACACCACCATGAAACTTCATCAACAGTTTCCATTAAGACTACAAACATGATTATAAATGTCATTTGAATAGTCAAAACCTTCATCAAAACTTCAGCTTGAATTTTCCTACTAACATTGTTGAGTCAATGCCCAAATCTCCATCTGCATATTAAGTCCAAGTTTGAGATACAATAATACACCCCAAATGTTTGAATATCTCACCTCTCTTTGAAATTTAAACCTTAGGATTGATAAAGTCTTTCTTTCAATCTTAGGATGAAATTTACAAACGATGTTATTTATGTAGAAATACTTTACAAATCAAACAATAAATAAAAATAGAATATTTTGGATGAGGAAAGATGGGAAATTGAGTGCAACTAATTTAGTTTTAGAAGTCTTTGACTCCACCATCACAATAATTCCACTCCAAGTCTTTTTCAATGTCTACTTGTTCTTTTAGTAAATTTCCATATTGTTGTTATAGTAAATTTCCAAGCATAAGCCAATGTCATTGTACTAGCCTACAACGTCCATGCACTCACCATGAAACTTCACCAAAGCTTTCTTAAAATCTTACGAAAATTTTATAAAAAGATGTATTTATGTAGAAATACTTTTCCAAATAAAAATATACGATTTTGATTTATTAACATTGATATAAAAGGTTGATAGATGATAGATTGTCTATGACTGTCGTAAATAGTCTTCACCATTGATTTATTAACATTTATTTTTGATCATTATTGCAATTACAAGTGACAGTCATCTGTTTGAATTTTCCTATTAACATTGTTGAGTCAATGCCCAAGTCTCTCCATCTGTAGACGTAAAAATCTACCTGTACGGAAAGAGAGACTAATCCCGTAAGGATGAAGCCACTAGCGATCTGCTGTACCTACACACGTAGAGAAACAAACATGAAGCGACGGAAAACATCGGGGTTTAGTGAGGGCTGAAGGTGTAATGTAATGTGAAGTTCTCAAGCGGGAACTCCGAGGTCTGAAGGTGTAATGTAATGTGTCCTGTGAGAGGGTTGACCTCTGTTTAAATAGTGACTGTCTAGTCTCCCAATCTTGGTGGAACTGGGAGTTCTCATAGTAATCTTTTTTCCCCAGGGATGTATCCTTTGGCCTTCTTATCTTGGCGTGGAAGGGAGTCCGAGTGTGATTTGGTTACGGATGTTGGGGGAGTTGGGGTAGTAGTGGACTACCTTATCAGAGTTCAAGCAGGAGTGTGATCCGTAGTTGACTGTGTGCTCCAAACTGGGCTGTAGGCCCAGATGGTGTGCTGGGATTAGGAGGCTTGGGTCCAGATAGTATGGACCGGATGGACTTCATATTGAATGGCCTCATATGGGGAATTCTACCTCGGACTGCATCGGGACTAGGCTAGGTCTAACTCTGTCAGATCAGTTATCCTATTTGGGATGAGGACATTTTTTGGCCCTAACAGTTTGCCCCTCACTCTCTGAGTTAATGAGTGCTTAACTTAGAGAGTATGTGTCCTCTGAGGCGTATCAGGTCGGCCTTCATGGTCGACCGACTAACCGCATGACCCTGCTAGCAGTTAGTCGTTCTTCGGTACGACTGATCGGTTGGACTGAGGTGACGTGGTCGTGTACAAGCTTGGTGCCTTTATTCGAGTCGGGGTATGTGATCAATCCAAAGGGATTCCGTCGATCGGTGTATGGGGCCAAGTGGGTGAATAGTCTAGCGTACATGTACTGGCTTGGTGTGTTCGACCGGGTATAGAAATGAAGAATTGTCTGCTGCAGGTGCATTCGCTAGATCCGCTAGGCCGAATGGGCAAATGAATGAATGAATTATCTACTTAAGGTGCGTCCACTCAGAGCTATTCGGCCGAACAGGGCGCAAGGGGCTAATGTAGCTGTGGAGCCTTGGACGGATTGGTTAAGGCCGAGCCAAGGGATGTGCACATGCTAGCGTACTCTTCCCGATCGGCTCGTCTGTCGGGGATGACCGAACAGGTCGGTATCCTTCTTTTGCCAATGCTTGTTTCGAGGCAGGAGGCAGGGTTCAATATTCTTTGTTGGTCGTTCGGCTTGAGGAGTCTCTTGAATAGGTAAAGTGTCAAGGAGAGTTGCCTTTGTCACGGGTGATTGGTAGGCTAGCTCGGTCAAATAAGCTGGGTGATTAAGCATGAACGGGATTGTGATTTCCTAGGTGTCGCGGATCTCCTCCACATGTATGGTGGTGATTCGGTCTTCATTTTGGATGGGAAAACGGAAAGTCACTCTGTCCCATTACCAATTGGGGGCTGCCACGTGTCTTCCTTTACAGGCTTTTTCCATAAAACCGAGGGAGTGGACTGGTCATCTCCATTTCGAGTTTCTTCTCCAGTTTTCTCCAATTTTCTTCTCTTCTCGTCTGTGTCTTTCGTTCGTTTCAAGTTTTCCTCGGTAACAGTGATTCTCCTCTTTAGATCCCAGCTTCATTCATTATAAATACTCTACTTTTGCACAATTTGTTTGTTGCTTTGTTTTCTTTTCTCTTTCTCTTCTGTGTGCTTTGATTTCCGGTAGATTTGGAGTTGGATTCGAAGGTGTTTTTCTTTTTGAAAGATTTTGAAAAATTTGGAGAAGAAGTTTTGCTTTAAAAAGCTTAAAGTTCTGATTGAACGGAATTTGGAATTCCGATTGAACGGAGAAAGGTCTTGTCGATTCCAATGTTTTAAAAACTGACCCGGGACAAAACCGGGCAAAAACGTCGGGTCCTGGGTCTATCGGTTTCACTGGTTGAACCAGTTGGTTCAACCGGTGAACAGTAACTTGATGACGTTAGCATGATGATGTCATTAAGTTACTGTTCACAGAATACATTGCTTTCTCAAATTTTACTCCAAAGTCCAAATCATAAACTCCAAAATAAAAAATCCATAGCAAAACATCATCAAACATCATTATATCAATAATACAAATCAAAATAACAAAATGAATGAAGAAAAATAACATAATAGTTGTTTCAAGTTTCCAACTTTCAAGTCAATGACTCAACATTTCAACATTCTAACAAAAATTGATATTCACCAAATGGTCTTCAATCAATCAATCCATCATTCCATCCTCAATTAAAATTGACAATTCACATACCACCTGATGGATGATCGTCATCATTATTAACATCGGCGACATCATCTATAAAAAATTCTAGCAAAAAAGAAAAACCATAAGTGAAATCTTCCCATTTTAACTAATTGAATATAAACTAGCTAATACCAAATTAAAATTGCTTAAAAAATTGTAAATAACCTTCTGAAGCATCTGTTGAGTCATAATAAGAAGGGTGATCACTAGATTCACCACCATCTACAGGAATAGCTCCTTCTCCATATAATGATTGTTCCAATTGATCATAATTAAGCTCACCAACCTCCTCTTTCTCATCAACTATCCACCATTCAGTTTTATCAATACTCTCATAATCAATAGGATCATATGTAATTTTCTTGTAACAACTCTTGAAATAGCAAAATTAAATATTCAAATCATGACCAATAAAGACATCAATAAAAATAACAAAATGAAGAAGACTTTATACCTTTTTTGCAAACGCAAGTTATAATGAGTGAAAACCAAATCATTCAACCGTGGATGCTCCAATTTGTTCCTCTTTTTAGTATGTATGCATTAAAAAACACTCCAATTTCGCTCACATCCGGAAGAGGCCGAAGTTTGACTTAGAATTTTGATTGCAAACTTTTACAAATTTGGAGTACTAAACCTAAATGTCCTCCACCATTCATCTAATTGAGAATAAAAATATAAATTACATAAGAAATAAACACAATTTCATAACTTAAAAATTAGACTTAAAAATTTAATAATTATTACATACCTGGCCGTGTAGTTTTGCAAGTTTGAAAAACAAGCTCACGAGAAAAGCTTTCTAGACGATCTCGATATAATCTACTCTCATCAAGTAAAGTTGTCTTGCTCATTTTGAATGCACTTGCTTTATTGTCAATAGTGTCAAGAAAACCATACATGACCTCGGGTTTTTTGGAAAAAGTGTCCTCGTCATATTTAAAAGCAGGATTCAAATAATATGCTGCTGCATGAAGATCACGGCGCAACATCCCAACTCATCTTGATAATTGTTGTATAAGGCTTGTACAAATTTTTCTTGTTCTTAAATAGCTTTTTGATTCCCATTCTCGTTCCGTACATGCCATCATACACATATCCTATTGAAGGCCTCTCATCTGAGTCTACAATCCGGAGCATACGCATCAATGGACTCACAACTTTGGAAACTATACCAATGTCATCCCAGAACTGGTTATCTAGAACTATGGAAATAAAGGCTTTGCCTTTATTAGTTTTTGCATATCGGCACTCCACAAAAGTTCTATCTGTCACTGTAGATTGCAAAACATGTTTGTGCTGATGTAGGCTGCTCAATGCAATGAAAGTTGTGGCAAAACGGGTTGCACCTGGGCGTATAATTTCTGTCCAACCCTATTCAAGTGATAGACAATAAATGTTAGCACTTGGTAAATTATTAAAAAGTGTACATATATAATATATCTTGACAATATAAATTATAAACTTATGAAGTAAAGGTATATAACCTGTTTTTTCCTCAGCAAAGCCAGCACAAAGGAATGATTATACACAAACTTTGTAACCTCAAATGCACGGGTCGAAAGGTTGACTATATGACTCATCTTAGCTATGTCTTTCAACATCAAATTAATGCAATGTGCTGCACAAGGAGACCAAGTAATACTGCTATATTTTTCAGACAACATTCTTCCAGCAGCTTTATAGTTTGCTCCATTGTTAGTGACAAGATGGACAATATTGTTTGGTCCAACCCATAAAGCTATTTCCTCAAACAAGCTGAACAATGTTGCAACATCCTTTACAACATCTGAAGCATCCACTGATTTCACAAAACACACTCATTTAGGACAGTACACTAGAAAATTAATCAACGACCTATGTGAATTATCTGTCCAACCATCAACCATTAAAGTACTTCCAACATCCTCCCAAGTTTTCTTGTAACTATCAACAAGTAATTGCACTTCTTTCTTAGCATCTTTCAATAAATTCACATGCAAATTATGGTAAGTTAAGATTTTATACCCAGGACCAATTGTAGCTATAGCATCCGCCATAGGTTGAAAATAAATTGAATTAATAACATTAGTTAGGATGCAAGAATCATAAAATAACCTTGCAACAGCCATGTCCGCTCTCCACTTAGCTTCTTTTCCGGCTAAAACACTCCTAATTGAGGGTTGACACCTAGCATTAGTCCTCGGAGCAAAATAGTCACCTATCCCAATAGATTTTTTTTCTTTTACTACTTGCAGTTGAAGTTGGAGCTGGAGCTGGACATGGAGAAACCTCTTCACACTCTTGATCTTCATCTAACATATCACCCTCAAATTGTTGTACACTAGCTCCATAAGGGTTGGCATTCTTACGAAGTTCAACTTTTTGTTTATTATTGGCCCCAATTTCATTTAGTGCTTCTCCAATCTTGAATTTAACATCGAAAAGAACTTTAGGGCACTTTCCAACTTCTCCCTTTACACCCGCTAGATGTAATTTAACTCGATAAATTCCTCCACCTCTGATTATCTTGCCACAGTAAAGACATGTTAATATCTTCTTCCCATTTCATCCACACCCTCATTAACATGTGCCCACGCTATATCATTTCTTCCTCGAAAAGTTTGTGAAACATCCATGGAGGCAGATTGTTGACAAGACCCAAATGATGACATATTCTTTGCCTTTAATCTTGATCTCTACCCTGGTGACACAAATAACAAATAAGGATGGATGATCTCTACTGCGATTTTTCAAAGGCTACATTTGCAAGCAATCATCCATAAATTGTTTTGATGTGGACTATTTGCCAAGACTTCATCAATTCCTTTACACAATATATGACAATTTAGTCTATTCACTGTATATCTATAAATTGATATAATCAAAAGCGTAAAACTTCAAAATTATTGAAACAAATTCAATTAAACAATGAGAATAATGATATCATTATCATTATCATATCTCGTTTGTAACTTGTAAGCAATATCATGTCAATATGAAAATTGACTTTATGTGGTAATGGATACTGACTGATAACAACTTCTCTTTTCAATTTCAGGAACAAGTGTCCAACAACTCCAAGCTGTTCAACCCAACAGCTTCATGGAAAATACATGCCAAACTCATTTCAAGCTACATGTGATTCCATGATGGACCACTGAATCCATATATATCATAAATTTGTTCAAATAAAATGCAATTACAAATACCAATTTAATTATGTACATTTAAATAAACTTTTCAACTTCAGACACCCTGTACATTGATCAAATGAAAACTAAAACATATATGTACCATCATTTGTCTCTCTTTAAACTGTATCTTCCCATCAATTTTCAATCCATAATTTCACTGATTTGATCACATATTGATGCAATAAGGTAATGACATTATCAAATTGCCAACACCAACCACATTTTATAAATGTAATGACAAATGCAATAAGGTAGGAATATATATGCAGGAATCAATCAGAAAGTGAAGCAGCGTGTCTTTGAGTTGACATATTTGATTGATGCAATAAGGTAGGAATATATATTGATGCCTTTGAATGCTGACTTGCTGAGACAATGGGGACTCTTGCTGATTACAAATGGCAATATAAAGTTATAAACTATAAAGTATAAACTCTATAAAGTACAAACATTGTAGTAAAAAACTAAAAACGAAAAACGAAAAACAATAATAAGTTAATAGTGTTACAGTAACAAGAATGATAAACATAGTTGGAAACTTGGAACAGAGACGAAATCAATACCTGGTGTTGGTGAAGATTGAAGATGAGCTGCCGTTGACAGTTGGAGATGTGGAGCTCGACTGTGATGGACGAACACTTGATGACTTGAACACTGAACAGAGCAGAATTGCAGAAGAGAAGAAGAGATCGCGACTACCCACAGTTCGTCAGTTCCTGAGCAAGAAAAAGATGACAACGATGGTGCAACTTCCAGATCGACGGTGATGGAAGAAACGAGCAGATCGGTGGTGAAGAGAGGAGTGAGAACAGATCGCGAAATGGTGAAGGGGAGACGACGAGATTCCGCGGTGAACTGGTGATGGTGAAGGCTAATGCGACGAGATTCACGATGAAGTTTGTGAACTGGTGAAGGGGAGTTCGTGGATGATGAAAAATTGAAAATGCAAAATGGTTCAGGCTTCAGAGGAGTTCAGACGAAAAAGTTCAGAGAAAGAGGAAAGGAGCGTGAAATGGGGGGAAATGTTGATACTGTTTAAGTGTGTGCTGTGTAGTTAATACTTAATATAATTTATTAAATTTAATATTTTTATTTTTTAAATTTTGTATTAATGTATTTGATTTTGGCATGACCCGGTTTGTAGTAAAGTTACCAGTTGGACCGGTGGGTGCTACAGTACACCGGTCCAACCGCGGGTCAAACTGAGCAGAATGATTTTATCGGTTATATGGCTCACCCGGCCCGGCTGACTGACCGGGTCCTGGTTTAATCGGTTCAACCAGTCGGGTCGGGCCGGGTTTTAAAACATTGGTCGATTCACGATGGTTTGGGGCGGACGCCGATCAGTAAGTGGTTGATCCTAAGAAGGCAGGTCGATCGGTCATTCAGGGCAAGCGGTTGTTAGTGAGTATGAGTTTTCCAAGGGACTAGGTCGGCCTGGGTTAGAGGTGATAGGTTTGGACGGAGTAGGTCGGTTGGTGGTGGGGGTGGTGTAGTGATCTAGCGATTAAGTTTGAAGGAGTTGGGTCGGTCATTCATGAGAGACAAGTGGTAAACGAGCAATTAGATTCTGAAGTTGGTCGTTTGGTTGGGCGGAGTGAGTAGGCTTAGGGATGTTCGAGTCGGAGTCAAGTGGTTCGATTGGGGCTAAGGTAGATGTCGAGAATGAGTACGAGAGTGCTCGGACCATGGTGATGATGCCTGAAATGGGCATTCCGGTAGGTATACCGACCGGTGTGAACGTAGCTACCCAAAGGATGAATGTTGCTAATCTGAGTGGTTTGGGCAGGCAAGGGGGGAGTGGGGAAGACTCTGAAGGAGTTAATAGTCCATCCTCGTCCGATAGTGGCTCTGAGGACGAGCCGAGTCAACAAGGCAGTGGGATCCTAAGCAAGGATTATCCACCTGTGCTTAAAGATAGCGACGTGTGGTGGCTCCGGACAATGTATCATATTCCGGATTCGATTGAGATTAGGGTGCCACGGTCGTACGAATGGGTCAATTGGGAGGCAAAAGGTTGGGTGAGTGTTTACGAGAAATGGTTTCACGACAGGCTGAGGTTTCCTATTCCTCGCCTCATCTGGGAGGTGCTGAACCACTTCATGATTACCCGGTCTCAGATCATGTCAAACGGTTGGAGGTTGTTGATGGCACTGGAGGACTTTTACGCGTAGAACTAGGTTATGTTTGGGCTGCACGAGCTGCTATATTCATATTTCCTGAAGGAAAATGGTCGATACCTGATCAACCTCAGGCATGATCGTTCTCACCTGGTGACTGACCTTCAGTCAAGTGACAAGAACTAGAAGGATCGGTATTTCTTTGTGAGGGGTGAGGCAGTCTTTGGGGAGAGAGGCTAGGGCGATATTCCGAACACTTGGGGAGCCACTGGTGAGAAACCTTTTGTCTTTTGATTACTAAATCTTATTATATTTCTTCTTTACAGAACTTGAGTTTAATCGGGCCGGGTAGAGCAGAGATGGCTTGGACGTGCAGACCCAAAAGGTTCTAACCATTCCTAAGGCGAAAAGGGATTGGCGAGTGGTTTTGGAGAAGGCCAACCTCAGGACCAGCCATCTTTGGGTCGGAGTAGAAGCGATTCAGCGAGGTACTCCCTTCCCTTCGTTGAAGCAGACTTGGAATGTGCTTCTGACTTGTTATTGCAATCATACTACTTACGGTAAGTCTTGGCTAAACCTACTAACTGTTGGAGAGTTTGTTCTTGCAGTAAGGCTAATGAAGAAGCTGATCGTCCCTAGTGCGAGCGAGTCCATCTCTCGGCATTGGGAAAAGAGGAAGAGGGAATCCTTGGCCAGAGAAGAGAGAAGAGTAGAAGATGTGATGGTGACACCACCAAGCTGTCAGCCGACAGACGGAGCCGGGTCATCTCAGACAGCGGCCTTAGATGAAAAGACTGAGATGATCAGCTTCGGGATTCTGGTTTTTGCATCGACCTATTCTAACGCGACTTCAATGAGCAAATTGGCGGACTCCTTCCTGTTCCTGGCAAACGAGGCCCATTTGAACTAGATGGGCACGGTCGCGACCGCTAACTGGGGAGTATCCCGTGGTTGTATACTGATGAAATCATTTTATTATGCAGACATTCACGAGTAGTCTGCATCTGAGGAAGTCCATAGTGGCGCAGGAGAAGAGGATATAGGATGTGTCCAAGGCGAATACCAGTTTACACCAGAGAGAGGCGGCAGCCTAGAAGGCCGAGCAGGAGAGCCAGCAACGTCTGAAGCAGGCCGAGGATGAGTTGGAGAGGCTGAGGAAAGAATTGGCCGAAAAGACTACAGAGGTGGAGTCCCTCAAGAAGCAGTGCCTTACCATTGCTGATGATGCTATTATCAGGGCTCGGGGAGAGCTCATGCTTGAGTACAAGGCTGGGAACACCTCTCACTGGAATCCGAATGAGGTCAATGACTTGTCGATTTTAAGGTGAGGACCCTTCACTCAGTCTGGTTGACTGATTGTGTAGCTTCATGAACCGGACAGGGTCGGTCGAAGGTGTAGATCCATGAATCTAGCAAGGTCAATCCGAAGGTGTAAAACTGTGGATCGAGTAGGGCCGATCCGAAGGTGTAGGTCCATGGATCAGGCAGGGCCAATCCGAAGGTGTAAATCCATGGATCGAGTAGAGTCGATCAAAAGGTGTAAATTCGTTAATCAAGCAGGGTCGATTCGAAGGTGTAAAAAATTCGTGAATCGAGCAGTGTCGATCCGAAGGTGTACAAAATTCGTGAATCGAGCAGTGTCGATTCGAAGGTGTAAAAATCCGTAGATCGAGCAGGGTCGATCCGAAGGTGTACAAAATTCGTGAATCGAGCTGGATCAATCTGAAGGTGTAAATAATCGGTGAATCGAGTAGGGTCGATCCGAAGGTGTAAATCTATGAATCGAGCAAGGTCGATCTGAAGGTGTAAAAATCCGTGGATCGAGCAAGATTGATCCGAAGGTGTAAAAAATTTGTGAATCGAGCAGGGTTGATCCGAAGGTATAAAAATCTGTGGATCGAGTAAGGTCGATCCGAAGGTGTAAAAATCTGTGAATCGAGTAGGGTCGATCCAAAGGTGTAAAGATCCGTGGATCAAGCAGGGTCGATCCGAAGGTGTAAAAAAATCTTTGAATCGAGTAGGGTCGATCCGAAGGTGTAAATTTCTGAATAATACTTCATTAAATTCGGGTCATAAGGTCGACTGTCTATGGGGAGATGGATAGGTCTACTCATCCCTTCTAAATGAAAACAAAAAGAAAAACGAACATGTAGATGAGTTCACCTAAAAGTAGTAACGTTTGAGATGGACTGCATTCCAATTGTTGCTGATGTATTTGCCTTCGGGAGTCTGGAGTCAGTAGGCACCCTTTCCCGCTTCTTTGGTGATCTTGTAGGGGCCTTCCCAAGTGGGGCCGAGTTTGCCAGAGTTGATCTCCTCAGTGTTTTGGAAGACCTTGCGGAGGACCCAATTGCCAGTTTTGAAAGTCCTTCTCCTGACGTTGTGGTTGTAGTGTCGGGCGGCCTGCTGCTGGTAGACAGCGTTACGAATGCTCGCCTGCTCGCGTAGTTCATCGATGGTGTCTAAGTTTTGACACAGGTTCTGGTTGTTGGTTTCCTTGTCTGCCCATTAGAGTCTGGTGGAAGGAACTGGTACTTCGGCCGAGATAACTACTTCAGATCCGTATGTGAGGGAGAAAGGAGTCTCACCCCTGGATGAGCGAGCTATAGTTCGGTAGGCCAAAGGACTCCGGGTAGCTCATCTGCCCATGCGTCCTTCGCTTTCTGCAGTCGCTTCTTTAATGTATGCATGATGGTTTTATTCGATGACTCGGCTTGGCCGTTAGATTGGGGGTTGCGGGGGGTAGATAAGCTTAGCTTGATCCCCCACATGTCGCAGAAATCACTGAAGCCTGAATTGATAAATTGGGATCTATTGTCGGTGACGATCTCCTTCGGTATCCCGAACCTGCAGATGATATGTTTCCAGATAAAAGCTTTTACCTCTCGGTCTCTGACTTGTGTGAAAGCTTCGGCTTCGATCCACTTAGTGAAGTAATCAGTCACAGCCAACAAGAAGACTCGTTGTCTGGGTGCGGTTGGTAGCTTTTTAACTATATCCATTCCCCACTTCATGAACGGCCAAGGTGTGAGAGTGGAGTGGAGTCACTTGGGTGGGAGGTGTGAGACATGGGCGAACCTTTGACAATTGTCACACTTCGTGACATAAGTCGCCGAATCAATGTGTATGGTTGGCCAATAGTACCCAACGGTGATCACCTGGAGTGCCAGGCTACGTCCTCCTGCATGGTTTCCACACTCACCTTCATGGAGTTCGGCTAGAACACGTTTGGCCTCTTCCGGGTTTGTGCACTTGAGGTAGGGACCGAAAAATGACTTCCTAAGGAATTGGCCTTCATATATGGTAAACCTGGCGGCTCTCGCTCGTAGGCGGCATGCTTCGTTTTTGTCAGCCAGAAGCTCATTGTGTTCCAAGTACTTCACTATCGAGGTCATCCAGCAGTTAGCCAGTTTGATGTCCATTGCTTCTTTGGGCGACTTGTTTGTTGGTTGCTCTTTCCAGTTGGCTAGCCGTTGTAAGAATAACAGAGTGATGGATGACTGGGAAGAACATTGAAGGGCCGAGCCGAGGTTAGCAAGGGCGTCAGCATGAGAGTTTTCTGCTCTTGGGACTTGGGCGATGGAGAATTCTTCGAATTGGGTCTACAACTCTTTGACCAGGTTTAAGTAGGCCGTCATCTTCGAGTCGCGTGCTTGGTATGTGCCTTATAGCTGGTTGACCACGAGCTGGGAGTCAGACTTGACCTCCAGCTTCCTTACTCCGATCTCTTTGGGTAGGGAGAGCCAGCGATGAAAGTCTCATATTCGGCTTCGTTGTTTGTGCACTTGAACCCACATCGTATTGCCCACTGGATGACATCACCTGACCTTTATACTATACACATCCACAAAAAGGAAGTCCGTTACATTTGACATTGGTGCCTCTTGGTCAACAAAATCGTGATTTGAGACGAAAATTGCAATCTCAAGATCTTTTTAAGTACATTCTCCGTAGAACATTACACTAAGTTTTGATGTTCATTTCTCTTTGTCAGCAGAAGGGTAAGCACCTTAAAGGCGTTGGGGTGATTGATGTTGAGGATTTGGAAATCAACATTCTCCTCACAAGCACACAAAAAACAGCAGCTACATTCTCCTCACAAGCACACAAAAAATGCTAGGAAATTGTCCATAAAACAGCAGCTCTGCACATCCAGCAAAAAACATTGTAAAGTGGCAAATCAAGATATAAACTAAACCAATGTACATTCAATACACAAATAGTTTCAGAAAACATAAAAAATGGAAAAACTAAGAACTACACTACGAAAATTGCTGAAACAAAAGTTTAGTATCGCTCCATTACCTGCACTGATCTAAACTGGTAAGATAAATAAGTTCCTTCAAAAAAAAAAAAAAAAAAACCCAAAAGTGGTTTATAAAATTTATACCTTAGGAAAAAATTTACGTTGCTCACGCCAATGCAAAGTTTGCTATTTCTCTTCCCCTTTTCTTTCCATGAAATTCATATAACGCATCCAGAACTCAAGATAATTGGCACAAGGAATTAAGCACCTCTCATAGAGTTTAACCACCTATTGTGGACAATGGAAATAAAAAGGAAATGTTACAAATGTTAAACACATAAAAGGGGGAGAAAAAGGCAAGTCCATAACAGAACCACAGGATATAAATCATACCCAGTCAAAATCACCTTGCTTCCCACCAAAAACTAAAGCCAACTTAGAGTTAACAAGAAAAATAGACATAAGCACATAACAGAGCATGATAGATGAGAGCTCTTAAATATGTAGTTACACAGGAAATTCTACACAAGAATTACCCATGCACAATTGAAATCCAAATTCATCACTATAAAATACATAAAACCAACATCATCATGTCCTCTTCACTGAAGATCAATTAATAACATAGCTACAATACAAAAACCTGATATGTCTCCTCCTCACATAAGCATTACCACAAACAGTTAGTATGTAATCAAAATCCATTACTAAAATACACAGAACCTTTGACATCATCTACCCTTCATCCAAACATTAACACAAACATTTAAAGTCTCGTTCATGATAGCTTCTACACCCAAAGCCGCGGCCATGGCCATTGAAACCAACAAGAAATAAAGAAAAGAACAAGAGAATGGAAATGAGTGCAGATAAAATGGCCACTCACCTAACCGCTGCTTGTCTTCACCACAGTCGTTTATCGTTGCCTGTTTTGAATGGTTCAAAAACTTTCACGAACAATACGATGGTGGGGTTCTTGAATATTTCTTGCTTCTCGAAATATTTCTTCGCCTTTTCATTATCACCATGTTCTTCATTCTTCAAAGGACCTGGCTGTTGATGCTCTTCAAATGATCCAACGGGGAAACATAAAATGGAATCGAAGAATGTTGTTTTTTTTTTTTTTTTAATGTTTTGGGGAAGTTACGTGGCATTCCGATGATGTGATAGATGAGGTGACATCTGTCACATAAACTATCATATAAGTGAGTAAGAGAAGAGAGTAAGAATTTAAAATAAGGTTAACATTATTGTAAATTTACTCAAAAATAAATATTTCAAACCTCTGAATTTTTTGTTCGGTGAAAAACAAAGGGTTTTAACCCATCATAATGATTATACGAGAACTTAGCACGATTGACCACCTTTATTTTTGAAAGTTTCTCAAATAACAATGTATTTAGATCGAGTATTGTATTAACCATTCCAATGTTGAAAAGGTATTATATATAATTAATTTAAATGTTATTGTGAATAGGCAAATTGAGCTGAAAACAGCCATTCCAATGTTGAAAAGGTATTATATATAATTAATTTAAATGTTATTGTGAATAGGCAAATTGAGCTGAAAACAGTATGTACGTGGTTTAATTTAAAAATTTGTGGAAGTAAATCTTTCTCTATTTTGTCTCACATAACAATTTTAATTGTGAATTTTACGAATGGGAAGAAGGTTTCTTTCACATGATACAAAATCTCAAATTTCCCAACTAAAATTTAAACCTTAGGAGGGATAAAGTCTTTCTTTCAATCTTATGATGAAATTTACAGATGATGTTATTTATATCAAAATACTATACAAACCAAACAATGAGAAATATAGAAGGTTTTGGATGAAGAAAGATGGGAGATTGCATGCAACTAGTATAGTTTTAAAAGCCTTAGGCTCCACTCCAAGTCCTTTTCAATGTCAACTTGTTCTAGTAAATTTCCAAGCATAAGCCAACGTCAATGTACTAGCCTACAAAGTCGATGCACTCACCATGAAACTTCATCAAAACCTTCTTCAAATCTTATGAAAATTTTATAAAAAGATGTTATTTACATTTCCAAATAAAAAAAAAATTAAGATTTTTACCTTCAGATTTTAAAGTCTTAGTTCCACCATTGCAATAATTCGATTTTAAGTTTTTCCTTCCTACTGTTGTTTTATCTTTTAATTTCATTTGTGTTGATTCAAATTGATGATTAAATTAGCTTATTAACAATTGAATGACATAATTGGAAATTCAATTTGTTGACAATTTCAAAAGGAAAATTTCCTTGAATCCCACAAGTTTTGGGAGAAGTTCTTCAATCACCATATACGAGAAAATTTTGATATCTCAGCCCATCAATTAATGTACGATTAAATCTTAAATTTTTATTTTCTTTTTAACCAAACATGCTTCATGTTGTTTCACTTTCTCGTAAACCAAGCAGATCCCATTACTTTCTTTCTATTTCCCGTTAACTAAACAAATTGTTTAGAGTGTCTTGTTTTATGAATTTTGTATATTTGTTTTTTGTATTTTTGAAAATACTCAAAAAGAAAACACATTTAACATGTCTATCTGAAAATAGTATTTAAAAATGCAAAAAATGAAAATACTTCTAATATAATTGTTTAAAAACATTAAGAAAATAATGAAAAATACAAAAAATTTCTCTTAACCAGTAAAATCCATTCAAAATACTTCTTAATATGTTCGAGCTTTTCACCTTCAATATATCAATTTTTTTATTCTTGTTTCCAATTTTGTGTTAAAAATCTTCATTTAAAATGAGACTTTTGTTTTAACAGATTAAAGAAAAAAAAATAAAAGGAGAAATAGAAGAAATAATTATTTATTAAAAAATTTAAATGTTTATGGAATATATGGGCCCAAGTTTCTCGCTCCCAAAATTCATTTCTCTCATTTTCTCGATTCAAATTCAGTAAAAATGGTAACCGAACAACTTTTTTACGATTTCCAATTAAAAAACAAAGCAGACATTTTCCAATGAACAATTTGACGGAAGTAAAGCAAAATAGACATTTTTAAATGAAAAAACAAAACAGATTTTAAATTTTTTAACTGAAATCTTTATATAGTAAAAAGAATGCAAAATTACAAAGTAAAATAATGAAAAATTTAAAAACTTTATGTTCATAATTTCTTATAATTTATAAAAAAGTTCATAATTCCTTATAATGTATAAAAAAGTTCAAGAAATTTAGAAATATTTAAGAAGTTTTTGAGGATTTTATAATTTAAATATTTTTAATTTTTTTTAGAGAAAATATATAGTGATATGATTAATTATCAATACATATTTTTCACAAAGATGATATGTAATTTCTTAATACTATGAGATAATGAAATCCCAAATCCAACGAAATAGATATAATAGAATGCCATTTCAAAATAATAGTTTTGCAATAATTATAATTCTTAGATAACTTTTATTTTAATTTGTAAAAAATATATATAAATAAATAAAACAAAGAAGGGGAACAAAGTGTGGACATCTCTAATAATTATTTATTGAGAAAATCAACTTAAACCCCCAAGGTATACGCTAGATTATATAAACCCCTGTTGTTTCAGAAATAGCTCCTAAAACCCTGCTGTTTGCATTCTGATACCAGCTCTGCAATCAAATACCATTTTTACCCCTTTTTATTCTTTTTAAAAATTAATTATTAGAAAAGTACAATCTCCACCATCGTCTTCAACTTCAAGACTTCAACTACACACTGCCCGCCCAACGCAAGGCCGTCCCATCACCGACCAACCGACCTTTGATCCCACTGTAAACACCTTACCCACACAAGATACGTGAAACCTATCCCCACCACCATAGAAGTACCACTGTCACTCCACCATCAACATTAAACAAAAACCATTCACCATTATCCAGGAACAAACTCCAAACCACCAACCCAGTAACTTTTTCAGTCCTTGAGTTTGTACACTGTTTTATGTTGCCTCGACTAAACTTTGTTATTTGAAAAATCCGGGGAAGTGAGTAAAGAAAAAACCCAAGAAAATTTTCTTCTATGGCTGGGGCATTACTTTATATTTGTTCTAGCAATACTACTGAATCACTTTGTTTCCTCATTTTGCCTACTCAATTTTCATAAATGATCTATCTTTCTTTATGATGGATATCAGTTAATGAACTTCTACTCTTTAATGGTGAGATTGGAAGATTATTAATTTATTTTCAAAATATTATATTTCAACTTGCTTGTCGGTGTCATTTGTAGATAGCATCTATATCTGTTTGAATGCTAACCAGATGGTTGTTGGAACATTTCGTTGGTTTGATTAGTTTATGAATCTTGTGGTTGACAATACAGTGGAGGTGAATGGCAATGAGAAAACTGATACAGGGGTGGTAGTGAGTTTCTATCTTTTCTTGCTTTTAGCATATAATCAACTTCCAATAGAGTAATGACATTGCAACAATCTTTTCTAATTAATTTTTGTATATAAACTTTGATTTAAATCAGGTGTCACCTGGGCCATTCTTTGAGTTAAAAAGCCTTTTATTCAATTTTGAGTCATGATACTTATCATCAATGGAAATGGGTTGAGTTAATGATTTTTCCTTCTTTTGTCCACACTGGTTTTGTGTCTGCTAAGTGTGACAGATGGTTGGGTGCCGGAGATGGCCAAATTCACACCAAAACTTACACCATCTCGTTCATGTTCTTCCTTCTTGAATAACCAAACGTGAATTACAACACTTCGGAGCAATCCTCCTCTCTAAGCTGAATGTGAGAACCATTGGTCATTTGGAAAATAAGTATCCATCTTCAATCTGGTGGTACTAGAGCTTGGGAACCTTTTCCTGAAATCGAGTTATATACCTCTCAATAAATTTACCCTCCGTAAGTTTTAAGTAAGTGATTGGATAGCAGATGCTGAATAGTAAAACACCTTGGAGCAATCTCTTCTCTAAGCTGAAGAAGAGAACTTCTGGTCATTTTGAAATATCTCGCGACAGCCAACCCATTTTGTTCACTAGGAAGTCCATAGCTCTTGAAATCTTCTGCTCAGATATCAGCATACAATATGGATGCCTTCTAAAAGCAGCGAGAGTCTCTTCCTCAGACCAACCCCACCTCCTATAAACCTCAAACATAGATTCCCAAACCGATTCCCTTGAATTGGTTAAGTACCCCAACTGCCATCACAAACAGTCTAAGTGGGACTGAATCCCACTTTAGAATGTTTCGAGCATGCTGCAAGTGGATAATTAGTCACCAAATAAGAAACTCAAGATTGAGGCACACCAGTATCTTTCAAAAGAGCTATATTTGGACCAAAATTTTCACTCAAACAAATTACAAAATTTTACATAAAAGCTTTACTCTAAAAAACTGTCTTCTTTCAACAGTTAACTTCGGTTAACCATTCACTTCTCCTTACTAAGTCATTATCTGCCACATGTCCTTGTATGGTTACTGTGCCACCAGTGGATCTTCTTACTAACATGTTAATCTATAATAGGTACATAATAACTTGAACGTCACTTATTTTTTTGAATCTTCTAGGTACTCCTCTTCCTTCTTCCCAAAGATCTCCACTGACCAGTAATCTGCATATTTTTTTAACAAATATGCCCTGCAATAGAGCTAGTGAAAATAATTTGCTCCACTGCACGCAAGGCTCCATTTCCATTCTATTGAATCTATGAAGACCTATGAATTGATTCTTATAGTTCCAAGTTCGCAATCATCTCCGGCAATAAAACCAGAATTAGCTTTTGTGTTCTTTTGCAAAACATAAACTAGTACTATTATTCTCTAATAGAGCAAATAAAAGAAACTTTCTAAAAGTCATGAAGGGATCTGAATTGCCACATTTAAGTTAGCTTCTCCACGATATAATCACATGGATGTCAATAAACTTATAACTTAAGAATCCACGCTGTTAGCAAAATTTACTGAATATTTTTAGAACGTTTCTTTTGGTTCCTTTAGATGGGAATAAACAAACACATGACCAACAAAGTGTTCTAATCAATTGGGATCACTCTAGCTTAACAAATTCATTAGTTCAGATAAAACTGATAACATCACATTGTAAATCAAATTAATCAATAGCTATATGCAGAACTACTATTTTGAGATACTATTATGTTCTTTTGATCACTTATCGGTATCAAAATTGTCAAAAGTATCCTATTATATTATTAGACTATAAAACATATTTCATGCACAATCAAGTGAATGGTAATATATTTTGGAAACAGAATATATTACCATTCATATATATTCTGGAAATATTCTGGAACTTGAATAACCAAACACCTGGGAGCAATCCTCTTCTCCAAGCTGTAATTGAGAATTATTGGCATTTTGGAAATATCTCGCGACAGCCAACCCATTTTGTTTACAAGAAAGTCCATAGCTCTTGTAATCTTCTTCTCAGATAATTGCATACAATGTGGATGCCTTCTAAAAGCAGCAAGAATCTCATCCTCAGACCAACCCCACCTCCTATAAACCTCTAACTTAGATTCCCAAACTGATTCCTTCAATTGGTTGATTGCTCCAACTGCCATAACAAATACAGTTTGGGTGGGATTAAATCCCATTTCCTTAACCTTATTGACAACCTTGCAAAATTTAGAATGTTTGGAACATGCTGCGCCTGGGATGTGAGTCACCAAAAAAGAAATTCGAGATTGAGGCACGCCAATATCTTTCAAAAGAGCTATATTTGGACCAAAATTTTTACTCCTTAAGTCCAGCAAAAATACCCATAGCATGCGCTTCAAAACTTTGACAATTTTTTCGTCATGAATAACAACATTCTTGAGGAAATTGTAATTGGGGATAAGATGATTCTTTAAACTGCTAGATAACAATTTTGGACTCCTAGCTATGAAAACCGCTAGCTCATTCCTTGAAAGCCCTATTGAACGGAAAAACTCGATCTTGGGCGAAAGTGTCTTTGCGGGATCAATTGAAATGACTAGTGGGAACCCTCTCACAACTTTAGAGATCTGGGTTTTGGTGAAACCATGGTCGCTGAGAAACCTAAGGACTGAGTCCGCTCTTTCAGTGTTCTTCAATTGAATAAACTTGGAAGCAGAAACAGCAGATTTTAAAGACAACCCACATGAGTTTGTCAAGTATGAAACTGTCAAAGACTCTTTCAGTTCACTTTGTTTAGTTTCTAACGATCCCTTCTCTAAATGCGAAGATGATGAAAGCAACCTAAGGGGGAAAATTTTATTTTGTGAAAAACCCAGTTGACTAGTTGTGAGATTCAGAGCTAAATACTTCTCAGCAAATACATTTCTTGTTGTTCTACAAAGAAAACGAAACATAATGAACTTAACTTACTCAACTTTAATCTGCATTCCCTAAACTCCTTTAATTCAAACTGCCAATGCCGAGACTACGAAAGCTGAAGCTGAGTATAGAGCTTTCAACGTTCAATTCTGAACCGCCATTGTTTTGTAGTGTTACCTAGTGGGTGTGCTAAGTGCTATGAAGTACAACCCTGCCATTTTATAAAGAGTGAATAACAACTCCCACCCAAGGTTTGTTGTAATTACATTTTTCCACCCAAAAACTTTGAGAAAACAGTTTTCCAGCTATCGTTATTCGTTGAGATCCTAATGGTTGGCTGTGTCTTAACTATACTTCTGGGCCGGAGTTGTTTGCTGACCAAGGTAGTTTTTGTTCTAGATCTGGGCTCAAATTGAATGATGTTATGATGAGTGATACTTCTATTGTTTGAAAATCTTCGCCTATTGGGCAACGGTTGGGCTCCTCTCAACCAACTGGACCGATTGCTGGGAAGAGTAGTTCTCCTGGATCTGGGCAGTTTACTGGTACCCCTAATGGTGTGGGTCGGGTTTCCAACCCGGCTGAACCTTCGCATAATGCCCAAGGACAGATTGCTCCTTAGATGGTTGGTAAATCTTCTAGGGGTTCCCAGGAACGAAAACGAAGCTGGGTCAGTGTTGCTGCAGAGCGTCCGCATAGAGAGAAGATTGTGATGGAGTATCACGAACCGATTTCAGGTGGCTATACTAGGAGTTGTCATATTAAAACATTCTCATATAATCTCTTTGAGATTAAAACTCAAATCAAAGCATCAGTTTTTGTGTACTCATACGTAAACCTTTGAGAATATTGTTTTTATCATGTGTTTAAGCTTAAGAGCATCTCCAAATAACTCTTTGTATAACACAAACTCTTTAGTATAAAGAGTCTATCCATAAAAATAAGAGTTCAACAGGCTCTTTATCTTTAAAATATAAATTAGAGAGTGAGTTTGACCCTCCATATTTAGAGAGTCAAATTTCTCTCTCTATCCTAATTTTAATTAATAAAATACAAGTTTCTATACATTTTATTTATTAATTCTCTCTCCCATTAAGTCTTTTTCTTAAAAATAAAAAACGTCTTCATTAAATTTAAAGAATCTATTGAATTTGAATAAAAATTGTGTTCTTTATATTTAAAAATTAATGAAGATGCTTTTTATTTATATGAAAGATACTCTTCAAAATAAAGAGTACCATTAAAGACGCTCTAAGTTAAGAGAATTTTTCTCAAACTTCTTATCAAACACTTTATAGGCAAAATCCTATAAAGTTAGAAGCGAAATCCTGTGAAAACTAATGTAAAGGCAAAATCCGATTCTAATGAAATTTTCAAGATAGTTGCCTTCAAGAATTTGATATAAAAAGTCTGTGGATTGAGCTTAGAACCACTATAAATCTCTTAGCATTTTTTTTCTCTCAACTCATTTACTTGAAACATTATTCTCATACACATATTTATTGCTCACATTCACATATATATTTCTCATATATTGCTTATTATTGATTATTCATATTGTTTGAATCACTCTCATTCGTTGTTTAGCATCATACATATACTTGTTGATGTTGAGAACTTGAGACTTGAGCGTCATCAAAGTGCTTAGGTTGGCGATAGTTTTATTTCCGGGAATATTTTGAAAGCATCCCTCTTCTAGGACTATTTTGCCATATATGATTTTACAACCATCATGTATTCATGCTCATGACTACATGTACACACGTAGAATGCATATATGTTCAGAGCGAGGACTCTAAAAAATTAATGGATGTTACTTTTTCAAGTGTCCAAAGAGAAAAACTCATCACTCAAGCTTTATACAAGTTTTGACGAATTTTAACCACTTTATGATTATATTAAAAAAAAAAAAAAAAAAAANCGGATGATCCACCGGAGCAGCCATTGAACTGCTTGCGCCACCGGAATCTAGGATTCGAAGTGGCGTTGGGCTTCCCTTCTCATTGTCAGTGTCAGTCATGATTTTGGATTGAATTTGGTGTCAAAGTTTGCAGTTTCGATCGAAAATGTGGACTGTATCGCCGAAAATGGCACAGATTTCGTTTAGGGTTAAGGAAATCGATTTTAGGGTTCAACAAATCGATCGAAAATCGTGACTATATCACCGAAAATCGTGACTGTATTCGGTTTAGGGTTCAAGAAATTGATTTAGGGTGCAAATAAAAAAGTGTTCGATCAAAAAAAAAAAAGTCTCCCTTTCGTTCAAGAAATCGCTTTTTGAACTAATGAATTTCGATTAAGCGAGGTGAATAGTTAGTGGGGCTTGTTTTGCGAAATTTCAAATTTTAAAAACTTTCATTATTTCTGATTCGGCCCACATATGTTTTAATCTTTTAATTTTAACCCATTTTACGTGTTTAATTAATCCTAACCATACCACGTCATCTTCTCTAAATTAAAAAAAAATGATGAACAGTTTCAAGGCCATTTTCTTAAATTGAAACTTGGGATGATCGGGCAGCTAAATTTTCTCGGGAAAATCTTCTTGGAGGAAAACAAAAGAGTGGAGGGCGGAGTTTTGGAGGTGAGAAGCTGGCGGGGGAGATTAGGGAGAAATCGGGGTGGATAAACCCAAGCCTGTCGCTTTGGGCCACTGGGAATCCCTCCTTCCGCCGTGACGTCGCCTCCCTCTGCCTTTAATTGGTTTTTGTTTTTTAGATTAATTTAAACCGTTTTGCCCCTACGCTATTTACCATCCGTTTGAATGTGGAGGTATATTCAGAATTTAGTATATTAAATAAATAGGATTAATAAGGTTGAGTTGAGACTTGAGACCATAAATCCGACTCTTATTAGGTTTTATTAATAATTGCTTATTTTTTTTAAATTCAAAAGTAAATAGTATATTATTTAGCATCTGAATTTAGTCAGACATAGTTTTATTTATGAAAACTTTTTTCCTATTTTTTTATTATAATTTTATGGGTATTAATAAAAGGGAAATTAAATAAATTAGCCAAAAATAGGGGTTATATTTTCCTAACTTTTAAGCAACCAAGCATAACTCAAAATAAAAAAATCTCTTTTTCCTCGTTTTCTAACAATCTTTTTTCACAAACTTTCTCTCATAATCCAGCTCTCAATTGGTCAATTTGTAATTAATTAATAAAACTCATGCAGGACCCATGTGGGATCTATTGTGAACTAACTAATTACGAACTGTTGCATGAGAGAAAGTTTATAAGAGAGAATTGTTATAGTAGTATTATTCAATACCCACCCATCTCACAAAAAGACAACCAGCAAAAACTCAAAAGCCATCAATAAAATCCCCTAACAATTCCAAACCCATAAATAGAATCAGAAAAACTTACCCCAATAGAAGAAAAACCCATAAGCCAAGAGCTCCAAATAGATCTGCAAATAAACACTTTTTCTCTAAAATGAAAGCTGAATAAGAATCAAATTCTAGGAAATAAAGATCAGAAAGAACAGAATCTCATAAGAATAAACATAATCAAAATAATATATAATATATAAATATAAAGTTCACAACCTTCTCTTAATCTCTCTGTATCTTTCTTCTTCTTGTTTTTTTGGCAATTATGGGCAAATGGGAAGACAAAGACTTTAAAGCTGTTCTTCTTAGTTGAAAATGTTTTGAACTTACAGTGAACTTCAGTTTGTCTCTTGTAGTTTGTTTCATCTGTATTTTTTTTTTTTTTTTAATAATTAAAAATTGTTCTCAACCATTGAATTAGTTATATATTTTTTGCTAGTAAAATGTTAATATTTAATAATTAATATAATATAAGCTAATTTTTTACTGTTTTGTGCAAAGGATTTTATTAAAGATATATTTTGAGGAAAAAAAAAATGATAAAAAGCATATTTTATATTTCTCAACAGTGGTTGACTTAAAGATTTAATACAATTTGGAATAATTTAAGTAATTTTATACATTGAATAACCTACTACTACGGCTTAATTTAAGTTTTATTTATTGTACATAAACATCTGGCTGAGGGTCTCCTTGAACATGTCTACTCAATAAAAAATGTTTATATGAAAAAGCCTCCTATTTTATAGTGTACTTGAATATATATTCCAAAACAGGCTTTCTTCTACTCATTGCTCACAACATCAACACAAATTATCATGGCCTTTACCAAAGTGCTCGACACACCCGAAAATGACACATATAAGGTTATGGTTGTTCAAACATGCTTCTTATCCGAATTTGCTGCAACCACACTTTGTCGTTTCTTCCAATCTGCAACTCTACCTGGGAATGCCCTCCTCAAAAATTTCTCCCATGAATAACAGCTCAAAAACATGAGAGAAGCCCAAATCAAAAGTTTATCCCTTAATCCCCGTGGCAAAGGCACCAACTTCAACCAGTCATTTAGGTCCCTAAATAGATCAGACGTAATGACTGTGAAGAAACCAACGGAAGCAATCAGAGCGTACAAAAATGGTTTGTTTTTCAGAGATGCTCCGGTTGAAAGGACGGCCCATGTAGTTTACAGCAAAGGTGGCCACCTGGAGCATCATGCTCACCATGTATGAAACTGTATTCACAAGATTGGGATGAAAATCTGAGTCTGGTTCAATGCATTCATCCGGCATGTACTTCTCAGCCTCTTTCACAGAAGACATCAGGAAAAGCAAGTGAATTGCAAACTGTCCCATGAGAGAAAAAAAGACATATAGGCAGAAAATATTAGGATGGGGTCGTGCAGTTGACAGAGTAAAAAGAGGGGCAGGCATGTGAAATGAATAGGAAAAAGGCACCTGTAAAGACACCACTGATTGTAGCCTGGACATCACCGAGCTTGACACCATCCAAATACATAACACTCAATACATATGCTGTAGCAAGGCAATTTAGGCCAGTATTTTGAACATCTGAAGGGTTGTCACAAGAGTATTACGTCCCTGACGAATTATGTCTGTTGTTGGAGCAACTGATGCATGCTTTGCTGTAAATGATGGCGCCATAGAGGCATCCACAAGCTTGACAATTGGTGCAGAACGACCATCACCCTCCTCATTCATCTCATCCATCAGCTTCTGTCGTTGCATCTCAACAGCCGCCTGATAGCGGTTACCTGTGGTGTGGCTGGCAGAAGAGCCTTCTCCATTCTGACTGATAGGTTTGCCAGCAGCTTCTGATGCAGACTTAGATTTCTTTGATTTACCTGACTTTGTGTTTTCATCTTTAGATGTTTCTGATGATGAGGCTTTGTTTTGAGTTGGAGGCACCGCATTCAACTAAGCAACCCCTATGTGTGCCTGAACAAAGAAAGTATTAGATGTCTACTGCTGCAATCTCTTACAACAGCAAAGCAAAAAGTCAACAACACAAATCTCTGATCATCATGCCCAGAAACAACGCAAGAAAATGTGCCTTGTGCTACAATACTGACAAGTTCCATTTCAATTTCAGCAGAACCAATCAGAGAGAAAGATCCTGCCTTGGTATTATTCCATCATGTCCTCTTTATAGCATGCAGAAAAAAAAATATTTAATAACATGATTACTAGTCCTAGCCCTAAACAAGGCTGATTCAAATAAATACAGAACATTGGAGAGGAGAGGGGAGGGGAGGGGAGGGGGGCATGATGGGCCTAGGTCAATTAGCAGCTATAATTCACAGATTGGCCAAGAGAAGAGTCATCTCTGACTAAAAATGAGACTCAAAATGTTCACAGAACAAGGCAAGGCCGCATGTACCACAAGATAACTCTGAACTAAAAGAAAATATTGCTCCCGGTAGAGCAGAATGGAGCAAAAATATTTCACCTTACCCCAGCTGATGCCATTGAATTCAGATTAACACTTGGTACACCGGATTAAATAAATACTCCTATGAGATTATGCTGAAGATTGGGTTAAAATCTAGCTGGCAATGAAGTGATATTCTACTACATTAGGAAGGAAAAGCAAAATTTATATTTGGACTTTGATTCCGGTAAGTCTATAAATCCATGACATTTCAAAAGATCAATAAACTTAAATACAACACTCAAAGCACTGCACTTATCAGGATTGACAAATACAGACATTAACACAAATAAATTTACATCTTCAAAACCACATTACCTGCTTCAGAGCTCCAACATCATTAGTACCATCCCCACACATCAGTGTCATCCTTCCCACTGTTTTAAAAGTAGTCATGACTAATTCTTTTTGCTCAGGAGCAACTCTTGCAAAAACCTGTACAAATATAGCATACATATCATCCAGATGAAGCTATCATCATAACTACATTGAAACAGATAGTATCATTATAAAACCTTCACATAAGGAATGACTCGTAGAACAGCAGATGTCTGTTGTAACATTTCAATGCAGTCACTTCCAACACAGAGATCATGAGTCTCTGATAAAGCTTCAACCTCTTTCTCACTGCAATCAAATCAAGTACATTCCCACTTTCCTCAGTTGACAAAGGAAAGCTTTTTCAGTTATACTTTAATATAAAGAGCTTTAAATTAAATTTAACAAAAAAAGGTTCATTATATCAATGTTCCTGGCTTCGCCTCAATAAGAAAGTCCATAGAGAAATGTAAACGCATATTGAATCAACTATTTGAGGATAAAACAAGTTTTACAATTGTAAGTTCAAGGCTTTTTCTTTTGGAGAAATGTGTGCGTTCATTGCCATTAAAAACTAGTAAAAGATTAAAGGGTGATCTCAACAAATTGATAATGAGGTAAATAACAACAGGTGAAACTTCACCTGTATGGAATAATCTCTGTTTCATCAGACGATATCCATTCATATCCTCTTACCATTCTTCGAGGGACTAAGAATTAGTGCTGGCTTTGAAACAATATGTACTTGGCTAGCAACATAGCAAGCTGTCAATGCTTGGTCACCAGTGATCATCGCCTATCATTAAAAAATTATATCTTCAGCACGCAATATTGCACAAACTAGAGTCAGGACTCCAGATTCAAAGTTCACGACTTTCTAATATACATAATCGCAACCAAGATACACGAGCATATTACTCACCAAGTCATCGGACGAATTCTTTAATTAAGACAAAATGGTGGCCAAATCTGCTCTAATAGGGCAATTAAATACCTGAAATTTATATTACCAGCATTTACAGAACAAAATAAGAAAATGTAAGTAGTAACAAGCATTCATTAATGAATCTGGTTGAAATATCCCAGAAAAAGTGAATAATCAAAGTATGGATTCATTAAAGAATCTGGTCGAAATATCCAAGAAAAAGAGAATAATCAAAATATGCATTCATTAAAGAATCTGGTTGAAATATCCAAGAAAAAGAAAATAATAAAAATATATAAGCAAATCACAAGAAATTAAAGGAAATTAAAGTTTGCGCTAATTACCGCAAAACCAGCAAAAGTAAGGCCACTCTCCACTAAATCTCTATCCAAGCTTCTTGCTTCACTAACCTTCACGTATTTGACAGATAAAAGAAACTCTTTAGCATAAAAGTAGTAAAATAGGTCGATAAATTGACAGAAAATATTGAAGTACTGAATTTGTGTTATCTAAATAAACTATAATTAAATGTCCTAGCAAACATAATAGAGGATAGAACAAAGAGTACAATGGGCAACAAGAGCTCCTGAGCCCAGAAGATATTTGCGAATTTCAACTTAATTGAAACAACCATTGAGTAACTAACTATAATTTAAAGCCTATTGTCAATAAATAACTATAAATAGTTATATGCCTATGGAAATGTAATGCAGATGGAACATGAAAAGCAACAACATCCGCGAAAGCCATTTCTAAGATCTCTTTAGAAGCGGAGAAATTTGAGAAAAACAAATAGTCAAATTTCTTTATAATTTGTTAGCATCCATACCAAAAAAAAAAAACAATAATAATAATAATAATGGAAAGAAAAAGCAGCAGTATGGTGGCCACTTGCTACTTGTTTGTCCCACTTCACATGGTTTATAGAACATATTAATACAGGTAGCAAACATTATGGGTATTTTTGGATGAGTGAGAAGCAGGCAGATTTACACTTGAAGCTAGGGGTGGGATAAATAATCCGAAAACCGAACCGAAAATTAGGTTTTTTTACAAACCGGTTCGGTTTGCAAAATTCAAAAAACCGGAAAACCGGTTCGGTTTTAAACCAGTTTTACCCTAACTATAAAAACAAAAAAAAAAATTTCTTGCCTCTCTATTTCTCTTCACACACAGTTCAGACTCTTCTCTGCGACTCCGCCTCCAAATCTTAAATCTCCACACTTCCAGAGTTCCAGTTCCAGTCTTCCACACCGTGAGCGACAGAGCTACTACATCCACACCATGAGCTACTCCATCCACACCGTGAGCTACTGAGCTGACCCCAGTACTCCACTCTTCAATCTTCATCAGTCACTCCACTGTCCAGTCACCACTCCATCTTCATTCTTCATTTCTTCGCAGTTCGCACGTTCGCCAGCACCCAGCACTCCAGCAGACTCCACTCTCCAGTCAGGCAGTCACACCACTTCATTCTTCATTTCTTCGCAGTTCGCACGTTATTTTGTGGCTAATGGTTGATTTTTCTTGTTAATTTTGATACCCAGAAGCCCTTTTTTCGTGGGTTTCTTATTTTGCTTATTTTACTAATCTTGTTTTGCTTTCTGGGTTTGTTATTTTGTTAATCTTGTTTTGCTTTCTGGGTTTGTTTTAGTGTGCTTTATGAGTCATCAAAATATGGCCTCTTTTCTTAGACTTCTTCAACTTACATAAATGGTTTCCAAGTCTAGGCACTTGCTATGGCGTCCATGGAATCAACGGTCAGACTAGTTGCATCCATACTGTTCTGGCTGTTCAATTTCACCTAGTGCCAGCAATGAAAACAGCCCTCAAGCTAGCTGGTCCACAGAGAGATTAATAAGCGTTGATCATGTTCAACGCAATTTAAGCTACGAAATAGTTGACAACAACATTGGGTTCAAGTCATATGTTTCAACGGTCAAGATTGTTCCAGAAGACAATGAAGGTGAAAATCAAAGTGGGTGTGTGATTGAGTGGGGGTTCACAGTTGATCCAGTGGAAGGATGGGCATTGGATGTTTAGTGAAGAAGTATGATATGGGCCTACAGTGCTTGGCTAAGAGAACGGAGGATGCATGCAATTCAAGTTTAGATAAGTAATTGACATTTGTTTTGTGGTTGTCTTGTAGTTTATCATTAATCTAATATGCTTATTTTTCTTTAGTTTTGTTGAAAACCGGTTTGAAAACTGGTTAACCGATAACCGAACCGAATATTCGGTTCGGTTTACATTCGGTTTTTAATCGAAACCGGTTCGGTTTTCGGTTTTGATAATCCGGGTCGGTTAACCGGATTATCCCACCCCTACTTGAAGCAATAGTGACATCATTCTTTTTTGGAATAGAATTTTTAGTTTCTGGCTTCCCAGTGAAAGAGAATACCATGATACTGCAATTTTCTTCATATACCTAAGTTGTGCTAGTAAAGTGTTAAGCTGATTAGTTAGAAGGTCAACATTATTGACCTGGTTAATCAAGTGTTCTGTTAAATCTGTTACTTCTGTTTAGCTCTAACAGTTTGTTACATTTCTGTTATTTTTCTAAAGTGCTCATCACTATAAATGAGCTACTACTGTACACTACTCTTTAAGCTGAATATACAAAATTTTTCCAGATTCTTCCTTCTTTGTTTTTCCCTATTTTAGCTTGATAACTCACATGGTATCAAAGCCATTGACAAACAGTCACAAATGGTTGATCTCTCTCAATCCTCACTCAATCAAAACAATTCAGGTCACAAATTGACCTTTGAACCTGGAAGTTTTGTAATTACTCCAACCATGTCTTCTTCAACCTTACCTGTCATTTCTCCCAAAATTGACTAAAGATAACTATAGGTTTTGGAAATCGCAAATTCTATTTGCAGTAGGTTCTTACGACTTGGAGGAGCATCTCACCGGTCTAATTTCATGTCCAACTCCCTTTATCAAAGTTCAAAGTGAAGGTTCTGATGGAATCACAGAGAAGAAACCTAATCCAGCTTATAGCCAGTGGAAAAAGACAGACAAGCTACTAGTAAGTTGGCTTCTTGGATCTATATCTGAATCAATGTTTACAATTGTGTCAAAGTGTTGGAAATTCAGATTTAATTGAAATCCCAAGATTCTTGTATTTAGCAATAATTATAGGGATAGCAGTAATCATAAGGAGTAATTATAATCAATTAGCTGTAAATTAGTAGTTAATTGTTTCATGATTTCTGGGGATTAACTTCCTAGAATAACAATTCATTATTGTATAAATTCTTTGTATTTAGTCATGTTTAATAAGAATTAAGAATTTCATAATTCTCTTCATGGTATCAGAGCTTTAGGCTCTTTTTTGGGATTAGAAATCTCATCCTATAGGCCTTCATTGCCAAGATCCTTTGTGCCCTGCTTGTATCCTGTATTTTTCTTATTCTTTTTCTGTTTAGCCTTCATTGCTAAAATATGTCTTCCACAACCGAGAAAACCACTACCTCCCAGTCTGAAGCAATGACTCTTAATCAAACAATAGGAGAGCTACCTACTATTCAATCTGCTTACAGATTGAATGGAAAAAATCATAGGAAGTGGTCTCAAGTGGTACGGACCTTTCTGAAAGGGGAGGGAAAATTGAGTCATCTCCTTGGTATTGGACCCAAGAAGGGAGATCCTAAATTTGACGCTTGGGATGAAGAGGACTCCATGGTCATGTCTTGGCTATGAAATTCCATGCTACCAGAAATCAGTGATACGTTTATGTTTTTGCCAACGTCTAAAGAAATATGGGAAGCGGCAAAAGAAACTTATTCTAAGGTAAGAGATTGTGCTCAAATCTATGAGATTAAAACTAAAATTTCTGGCATCAAACAGGGAGATCACTCAATCACGAAGTATGCCAATCTCTTGCAGAATCTATGGCAAGAGATGGATCATTATCGGTGCATTGAGATAAGGTGCAGCGGCGATGCAGCTGCATTAAAGAATTTCATTGAAAAGGATCGAATTTATGATTTCCTCGCTGGTTTAAATGTTGAGTTTAATCAAGTGAGAGTTCAATTATTAGGAAAAGAAGATTTACCTTCATTGAATGAGACCATCTCTATCATCAATGCTGAAGAAAGTCTAAGGGGAGTTATGCTTTACTCTCAGCCAGTTGAAGGATCAGCAATGTTGGGAAAATCCAATGATCAGAACCTGAAGTTTAATACTGAAAAGACATCTGCCTACAATACTGCAAATTCAGAAATTGGCAAAATAGAGTCTCGGTCCTCAAACAAGGATAACCTCTGGTGTAACTACTGCAAAAAGCCTCGCCATACCAAAGAGCAATGTTGGAAACTTCATGGAAAACCACAAAGTTCTCAATGGAATAAAGGTCCTAGAGTAGGAACACAACGAAGCCAGGAGAATATGACTCAATCTAGAGAGGACAGGTCACATGATTCTAGTGGTGAAAAGCAACATGAATTTAAGAAAGAAGACATTGGAAGGCTGAGGTCACTCCTTGATTCATTAGAAAAGTCTACAAGTACCTATTCCCTAGCAACTTCAGGAAAACTTTATTCCTTATATGCTTTAAGTGCCTCTAGTTCAGATTTTTCAAATTCCTGGGTTATTGACTCCGGGGCAACCGACCATATGACCCATTCTTCACACAAATTTCTCACATACCATCCCTGTCCTAGCAACTGAAAAGTATCTATACCTGATGGATCTCTGGCCACTGTTGTTGGCCAGGGAGACATTATTCTAAGTCCATCCATAACTCTTAAAAATGTACTACATGTACCTAAGTTATCTACAAATCTTGTGTCTATTCATCAACTTATAAAAGATTTAAACTGCAGTGTGGTGTTTTCTCATATTTCTTGTACATTTCAGGACCAATTTACGAAGATGATGATTGGACATGCTAAGGTGAGACATAGTCTTTATTATCTTGAGTTACCCAACAACCAAGTGAACGATGGGAATAGATCACCTTTCTCTTTCTTGTCCAACAACCCTCATTCCAATAATGACCAAATCTGGCTTCATCATCTTAGACTTGGACACCCTTCCTTTAGTATTGTTCGTGTTATGTTTCCATCCTTGCTTAAGATTGTTAATGTAAACGAGTTTTATTGTGATGTTTGTGAATTTGCTAAACATCGACGTGTATCCTTTAACCTTCGAGTAATAAAAGAACTACGGTTCCTTTTTCCTTAATCGACAGTGATATTTGGGGTCCATCTCGAGTTCCCAACATCTCTGGGGCCCATTGGTTTGTCTCGTTCATTGATGATTGCACTCGAGTTTCATGGGTTTATTTGCTAAAACAAAAATCTGATGTGAGCACCATCTTTCCTATTTTTTCATAAAATGGTTAAAACTCAATTCAATGTTGGAATTAAGAGGTTGAGAACAGATAACGCTAGAGACTATTTCAATCAAACTTTATTTCCATATCTTCAAAAAGAGGGAATTATTCATGAATCTTCATGTGTGAACACACCCCAACAAAATGGGGTTGCCGAAAGAAAAAATGGTCATCTTTTAGCCTCTGTTCGTGCTCTTTTGTTTCAAAAGAATGTCCCAAAAACTTTTTAGGAAGAAGCTGCCCTCACTGCAGCTCATCTAATAAATCGTATCCCGTCCCGAGTCCTTGACTTTAAAAGTCCAATGGAAGTGTTATCTCAGTATTTTCCAGATTTCAATATGTCAACTAAGTTAGCCCCTAAAGTTTTCGGATGTGTCTGTTTTGTTCATGTTCACTCTCATGGTCGGAACAAGCTTGATCCTAGAGCTGTCAAGTGTGTCTTTATAGGATATTCCCCTACTCAGAAAAGATACAAATGCTTAAATCCTACCACTAGAAAAACTTGTGTCTGCTGATGTCACATTTGCTGAACCAGAAAGTTATTTTTCTAATCTATATCTTCAAGGGGAGACATCATCTATGGAAGATAAGAATTTGTTTTTGAGAGAACCATCCAGGTTAGTCAAAACATCTCCCATGCAAATTGAACCCAATCCTAAAACATCTCCCATGCAAATTTAACCCAATCCTAAAACTGAAACTGAACACATATCTGCACCATTTCTGAAGTCGAGCCTATTGAGTCATCTATTGAATCATCTCCTGATCCTTCTACAGAACCATCAAACCCTACACTCACACAACCAGTACAGGTTTACTCAAGAAGAATAAAGCCCGTCATCAATCCTGTGCAAGTTCAAGAAACCGAATCGTCACTTGGGAATGAGGTAAGTCCTTCTACTAGAGTATCACCTACTGTTCTTGATTTGGATCTGCCCATAGCCACAAGAAAGGGTGTTAGAAAGTGCACAGAACACCCTTTATCCCAGTTTGTGTCCTTTAAAAAATTATCAGCCCCACATAAAAGCTTCCTTACTCATCTAAACACTATAGCCACCCCACAAACCTTATCTAAGGCACTTGATAAAGAGGAATGGAAGCATGCAATGAGAGTAAAAATGGAGGCCTTGAAGAAGAACAAAACATGGGAACTAGTGGAATTACCAACTGGTAAGAGACCGGTAGGATGCAAATGGGTTTTCACAATGAAATATAAGTCGGATGGATCTATTGAGAGATATAAAGCGAGACTAGTAGCCAAGGGGTATACACAAACCTATGGAGTGGATGATCAGGAGACATTTACACCAGTGGCGAAGATGAATACAATAAGGGTGTTGTTATCTCTTGCAGCAAATTATGATTGGACTTTACAATAGTTCGATGTGAAAAATGCCTTTTTACATGGAGATCTTGAGGAGGAAATTTATATGGAAGTTCCGTCTGGCTTTGGCATAAATCTAGGCAAAAACAAAGTGTGTAGATTGAAAAAGGCATTGTATGGGCTCAAACAATCTCCTCGGGCATGGTTCAGAAGATTCACTAAAGCAATGTTAAATATGAAGTACAAACAGAGTCAGGGTGATCATACATTGTTTATCAAGCATTCTGCTGCAGGGGGAGTCACTGTGTTGATAGTTTACATGGATGATATTATATTGACTGGAAATGATCCAAATGAAAAGGAAGCTCTTCAGAAATATTTAGCAAAAGAATTCGAAATCAAGGACCTTGGGAAGTTAAAGTATTTCTTAGGAATAGAAGTAACTCGGTCCAAGGAAGGAATCTTTATTTCACAGCAGAAATATGCTCTTGACTTGCTAGAAGAAACAGGTAAACTCGATTGTAGACCATCAGACGCCTATTGAGCCAAATCATAGACTAGGAAAGTCTATGGAAGGAAAACCAGCTGACAAAGGCATGTACCAACGACTTGTTGGGAGGTTAATCTACTTGTCACACACACGGCCTGACATTGCATATGCGATGAGTGTGGTAAGTCAGGTCATGCAAAACCCTATGGATGTCCATCTCCATGCAGTATACCGAATATTGCAATATTTGAAAAGCAGTCTAGGAAAAGGTTTCTTCAGAAAAAGCACAAATATGGAACTAGAAGCCTACACAGATGCTAATTATGCTGGCTCTGTTATTGACAGAAGATCAACATCTGGGTTTTGTACCTTTCTTGGTGGAAATTTGGAAACCTAGAGGAGTAAGAAACAACCAGTGGTAGCAAGATCTAGTGCAGAGGCAGAATTTCGTTCGAAGGCACAAGATATTTGTGAGTTGTTATGGCTCAAGATTATCCTAGAGGACTTGAAGATTAAATGGAAGAACCTTATAAAGCTTTATTGTGACAATAAGTCTGCAATAAACATAGCTCATAACCCACTTCAACATGACAGAACTAAACATGTGGAAGTTGAAAGACATTTCATAAAGGAAAAGCTTAAGAGCGGATTAATTTGCATTCCCTACATTTCTACAGAGGGTCAATTAGTAGACGTTTTAACTAAAGGATTGACAAGTTCCGCATTTCAAAGGATTATAAGCAAGCTAGGGATGGAAAATATCTACTCCCCAGCTTGAGGGGGAGTGTTGGAAATTTAGATTTAATTGAAATCTCAGGATTCTTGTATTTAGCAATAATTATAGGGATAGCAGTAATCATAGGGAGTAATTATAATCAATTAGCTGTAAATTAGTAGTTAATTGTTTCATGATTTCTAGGGATTAAATTCCTAGAATAACAATTCATTACTGTATAAATTCTTTGTATTTAGTCATGTTTAATAAGAAGTAAGAATTCCATAATTCTCTTCACAAAGTGTCAATTTTTTGTCAATATGTGGATTGCTGTAGAAAAAGAGTTTCTTACTGAATCAAAGACTAAAAATCTACATATTAAGAACTTATTACAGAATACCAGGAAAGATAGTCTAAGTATTCACGATTATTTCATGAAAATGAAAGGTTTTGCTTAAGTTTTATCATCTAGTGGAATAGTAGTTACTGATGAAGAATTATTGAACTACATTCTTTGATGGCCTGGGTTCTGAATATGACGCTACTATAGTTAACATTACCACAAGACTTGAGTCTAGGCTTGATCCACTCTGTTCAAGAAGCACAATTTATCCTACAAAAGTATGAGTTGAGATTAGAAAAGGCTAACCTAGTGATGACCTCAATTGTAAGCACTAAATTTCAAGGAGGTTCTGTTCATCTCGCCAATCTCACAACTGGTGAAAGTCACAAGAAATATCATAGTGAACAACATCCTTTTAATGTTGAACAATCTTGGCTTGTACCTATGCAACCTCTTAGTTTTACACACCATAATTCGAATACTCATTAAGTTGCCCCTGGACCTAGCCAATTTGTAAACCCAATACCACAACATCAATTTTATTCTCCACAGTTTGCTGGTGGAAGAAGAAGAAGACGAGGAGCTAGAAGAGGCGGATTTGTATGTCAAGTTTGTGGTAAAACTGGACATCTGGCTCTCAACTGTTATCACAGGTTTTGACACAAGTTATACAAAAGGAAACAACTCATTGATCAGACAAAATTTTGCTCCTAATTACCCCAGACCACCAGCTGTCTATCAAGGGTTGCCATACTCTTCTCAGAACACATCTCAGTCTGCTTATAATCCCAATATATCAGCTAGTTTTAACTCCAATCAAATGCCTATTCCAATTGGTTTTTCTCCACCATTTTATACCAATTCAAGAGCTCAAAATACTACTCCAGTTAACTTTCCAGCAAAATCTAGTTCAACCTCTGGACAGACTCAAGTGAATCATGACTCTCCCACATCTACACTTGGTACTCACAATCAGGTGTCTTTGTCTCAAACTCAATCACCACATTACACCAACTCTGCTACCAATTATGTTGCTACACCATCTATTGTCCAAGATGCCTCCTGGTACATGGATTCAGGTGCTACGAATCATGTAACAGCTGACCTCTCTCAACTCACCATCAACTCTAATTACACTGGAAATGGGTAGCTTCAAGTTGGAAATAGTGAGCTTCTACCTATATCTCATACTGGTTTTGCCTATTTACCATGCCAATCTAGGTCTCTTTATCTTAAGAATGTCTTGTGTGTCTCTAATATTACCAAAAATCTGTTGAGTATATCTAGGTTTACTAAAGATAATAATGTTATAGTTGAATTATTTACTGACCATTGTGTTGTTAAGGACAAACAATCCAAAATTGTTCTTCAAGGAAGGCTTAAGGATGGTCTTTATCAACTTCAAACTCCAGCCACTCCAAACTCCAACTTGCCTGCTGATTTTTCAAAACCTACAATCACAGCCTTCAACTCCTCAACTAGAACTTTTAATCAGAATCAGTTTCTCCAGCCTTTATCTTCTTCACTTTCAACAGATTGTAATAATAAAGTCTGTGAGCTTGAAACTCTATTTCATAATGAGTTTTTAAACTCCTCTGCAGATGTATCCTCTTGTGTAAATGCTGCTATTGACAATAATAAAAACATATTTCAGTCTCTTTCTACTGCTAAAACCAGTGGGATGTTATGGCATAAACGTTTAGGTCATCCTAATGCAAATGTTCCTTTTAAAATTCTGCATATCTTAAAACTAAATAACACTATTCAAACACCTTTGATTTCTGCACAGCATGTCAGTTTGGTAAGCTTCACCAGTCTGTTTTTCCTAGAACTAGTTCAAGAGCCTCTCAACCCTTAGAACTGATTCACTCAGACCTTGGGGGACCATCCCCTGAAGGTTTTTGATATTACATTCAGTTCCTAGATGACTACAGCAGATTCACTTTGATTTTCCCTCTAAAAAACAAATCTGAAACACAAAACATCTTCAAACAGTTTCATACCTTAGCAGAAAATCAATTCAACACTACCTTAAAATGTGTTCAAACAGATTGAGCAAGTGAATATAGGAGTTCAATTCCCTATTTTCTTGATCATGGAATTATCTTTAGACATCCATATCCCTATACTCACTAACAAAATAGAAAAGTTGAAAGAAAACATAGGCAAATAGTAGAACAAGGTCTAACTCTCCTTACTTAGGCTAGCATGCCTTTAAAATATTGGTGGCTCTCTTTCCAAACTACTGCTTACCTGCTTACCTTACAAATAGGTTGCCCACACCTGTACTAGTTGGTCTTTCTCCATTTCAGGTCTTGTTTAAACGAATTCCAGACTACAAGTACATTAAAATCTTTGGCTGTGCAGTCTACCCTTACCTTAGGCCTCATAACTCTCACAAATTCAATTTTCATACTAACGCATGCACTTTTGTTGGATATAGTATGCATCACAAATGATACAAATGTATGAATTCTAAAGATAAGATTTATATATGTCAAAGTGCTAAATTTGATGAAAATAACTTCCCTTTTGCCTCTACTAATACTACTGTGTCTAATTCCAAAACCAATTGCCTTCCACAGCCACTACCTTGTGGTTACAGCTCCTTTAGGGTCATCTCTTCTTTGCCTCATAACTATGCTCCTCCTGACAAATCCACATTATCATCTTCTGTACCTATGTCCCCTTCTTCACCAGTTCTATCCACAATTGGTCAGCAAAGGTCAACTGTAGCTCAATTATCACAATTCCCCTTATATTCCACTCCCTTATCTCCATCTGCAGATCCTTCAATCCTACACATTTTCCAAACACACTAGCAGCTGAACCTTTAGTTGAGTCTTCCTCACATTCCCCTAGCACATTAGCAGCTGAAACTTTAGTGGAGTCTTCTCCACATTCTCCTAAAACACTAGCAGCTGATCTTTTAGTCCAGCCTCTCACACATTCTCCAAATACATCATCAGCAGTGCCATCATCTCAGTAACCTTTAGTTCCCAATATCTCCTCTTTACAAGCAGATTGCACCTCTAGTTCTCCTGAATCCATTCACCTTGTTGTGGACCTACCATTTGATGATCACCAGTCCACTCACACCAACGTTGACAACCTTGCTAATCTTGTTCATATTCCAGATGTTTTGTCCAATAGTTCACATTCCTTAAACATTCACCCCATGATTACTCGATCAAAAGCCAAACTCCCTATCTCCATGTTAGTCTCCTCTACCTCTCATCTAGATAAAAGTGAGCCAAAGAGTGTAGCTGAAGCTCTATCTCATCCATCCTAGAAAGCTGCCATGGACAGTGAGTTTAATGCATTAATGTCTAATCACACTTGGGAACTTGTTCCAGCTGAACCTAAGTGGGTTTTTAGAGTGAAACATAACTCTGATGGCTCCATTCAATGATTCAAAGCAAGACTTGTTGCTAAAGGCTTTCAACAAACCTCCGGTGTGGATTGTCTTGAAACATTTAATCCTGATATCAAGTCCTTTACCATTCAAGTTGTTTTTAGCTTGGCTATCACATATGGTTGGGATATCCAGCAAGTTCATGTCAATAACGCTTTCTTAAATGGAGGGCTTAGTGAGACAGTTTTCATGACTCAACCACAAGGTTTTGTGGATGCCAAAAATCCTCTTCATGTGTGCAAATTTGTAAAGGCACTTTATGGACTCAAGCAGGCTCCTCGAGCTTGGTTTGAGAAGCTCAAAAATGCTTTTCTGAAATGGGGATTTACTTGCTCAGTAGCTGATCCCAGTCTGTTTATTTACAGACACAACAATCAGGTTATGTATGTAGTAGTATATGTTGACAATATACTCTTGACAGGCAGTGAAGATAAATTGGTTCAAAATGTTGTGTATAAGTTGAATATTGAATTTTCCTAAAAAACCCTGGGTTCTCTTAAGTATTTTTTGGGTTTTGAGGTACAAAAAACAGCTTCAAAAATTCATATGAGTCAAGACAAATATGCAAGAGACTTGCTAGTTAAAACTAGAATGATAGACTCGAAACCATGCTCCACTCCAATGGTTTTAGGGAACGAGTTGACCTTTGTGGATAGTGAGTTGTTTGACAAACCATCTCTGTATCAAAGTACAATAGGTGCCCTGCAATATCTAACCTTGTCAAGGCCTGATATTGCATTCTCTGTCAACAAGTTAAGCCAATTCCTCAAAGCTCCCTCTCAACTTCATTGGCAAGCATGTAAGAGACTCCTTCGATATTTTGAAGGCACCTCAAACTTTGGAGTTAAGTTCATTAAATTTCACAGGTTTCACCTTGAATGCTTCACTGATGCTGACTAGGCAAGAAGCATTCAGGATAGACGCTCAACTAGTGGCTCCTGTTTATTTCTTGGTTCCAACTTGCTGCAATGGAGTTATAGAAAACAAAAGGTAGTGGCCTTATCTTCCACTGAAGCCGAGTATAGAGCTCTTGCTCAGGGTGCCACAGAAATAGCCTGGTTTCACAGTTTATTCACTAAAATTGGTTTACATCTTCCTGAAATCCATGTTATTTGGTGCGATAATCAGAGTGCTGGTTCCCTTGCATCTAATCTAGTCTTCCATGCTCGAACGAAGCATATTGAGTTGGATGCACACTACATTCGGGAACAAGTTGCAGTCAACAATTTAAAAGTCTACTATGTTCCTATAGAACACCAAACAGCAGATATCTTTACCAAGTCTCTATCCACTTCGAGGTTTGAAGTTCTCAAGTCCGAACTTACAGTTGTTCCTTCTCCAGTACAAGAAGTCTCTTCTTCTACTAAAGTTACTTCCTCTGTACAAGCTTGACAGTTTGCTCAAATGACTCTGCTCAGGATCTGAGTGAAGATTAATTCTGCATTGAAGTTCCTCTTGCGGGTTAGATAATGCTGGTTGTTGATCAGTTTCTTGTTGATGTGAATTGTGTGGTTAAATGCTACTGGTAGTGTTGCAGTTTCTTGTTAATGTGAATTGTGTGGTTTAATGTTGCTGGTAGTGTTGCAGTTTCCTGTTAATGTGAATTGTGTGGTTTAATGCTGCTGGTGAAGTTGATCAATTCTTTGTCCTTGATTGAGGTTGAGTGGTAGTATTGATCAGCTCTCATTATATGGTCAAATGCTGGTTGATCAGTTATGTTGGAAGATCAGTTAATCAGTCTTAAAAAGGGACATTCAGTTGGTTGGTATCCAGTGATTAGTCTGCAGGATAAAGGTTTACTTGGTATATATGGTTTAAGACTACACGATGAAGCTGCAAAGTGCATTACAAAGTACACTACAAAGAGATATGATGCAATTTTAAGTTTTTGTTGCATCTGGTTGAAGACTACAGCAAGGGCATTACAGAGAGATGAAGTTGCAAGTGCAAATGATGTCAAAACCTAACCTAGCTCCATTTAAGGGAGGATGTTAGTAAAAGAATTGAGTCAAAGTGATTTAGTTTAAGAAAGGATGCTAGTGAAGTGTTAAGTGTTAGTAAAAGAGTTGAGTCAAGGTGGTTTAGTTTAAGGGAGGATGTTAGTAAAGTGTTAAGCTGATTAGTTAGAAGGTCAACATTATTGACCTGGTTAATCAAGTGTTCTGTTAAATCTGTTACTTCTGTTTAGCAGCTCCGTTTAGCTCTAACAGTTTGTTACATTTCTGTTATTTTTCTGAAGTGCTCATCAATATAAATGAGCTACTACTGTACGCTACTCTTTGAGCTGAATATACAGAAATTTTCCAGATTCTTCCTTCTTCGTTTTCCCCTATTTTAGCTTGATAGCTCAAAAGTTGGGAGCGAGTTTTAGTCTAAAACAGATATATTAGAATAACTGCTGTTTCTGATAACTGGTGTTATGTCAGCTATCCTTTTTGGTGCTTCTAGCTTTGGACAGTGTTAATACTTGTATAGGTCTCTGTTCTCTTGGGTTAGTCATTAATTTGCCAAATACTTGTTCATTTTGTTGAAAATCACCAAGCCTTTTTATCGAAGCGTAAATAGACAAACATATAAACCAGGGGACAAAATCCTAATGTGTGTGTGTGTATATACAAATAAATAACATGGGTACTAGTCAATACCCAGTAAGAAAACACATAATCAAAAGCAGAAGTTAAAAAAGGGACTCAGACAAGGCTCTCACAAGGCTAAGAATGTCACTACGGCCAAGTCTATTTTTTCTAATATGGGCCTCAGTGGACTATAGTGTCTGGCAATAACATCTGTTCAAACTCCCAAAAAACAAATATTCATTTTCTTTTTATATTTCACATAAAAGCTAATCAGTTAAATCAATTGTGGAATTTCAATTTTAAGAAAGTATCACTTGGTAACTTGCCTACGAAGTACTTGTAAAACAGTGCAAGCAACAATGTTTGCACCAAAATTACCTGTGAAACCATATGATTATTCTCCCAACAACATGTGCAAATGAATTATAATTGCCAATCAAAATGCTCATTAAAGGTACAAGAATTTTAGAGAGACTAGATGTATGTCATCAAGGAGATCTAAGTGCTCACAAGTACAATAAAATGTGCAAATGAATTATAATTGCCAATCAAAAAGCTCATAAAAGGTACAAGAATTTTAGAGAGACTAGATATATGTCATCAAGGAGATCTAAGTGCTCACAAGTACAATAACATGTGGAAATGAATTATAATTGCCAATCAAAAAGCTCATAAAAGGTACAAGAATTTTAGAGAGACTAGATATATGTCATCAAGGAAAATTACATCCAGAGTAAACTTACTGACATGTCTGGAAGGGACTTAAAAGCAAGGGCCAGGACACGAGACCCCTGACATGTATATTTCTCGTAGGTTTCAATATACGAAGGTGGCAAATCTGTGAGTCTACCCTGGATAGTTTCAGGAACACCCTGTAATGAGATAAAAGAATTACTTAATGAAGACAAGTTGATGAATCCCTACCCTGAGCTGTATTATAATGTAATTTCTCAAAAGCAAAAATACAATTGGCAAAGCAACAGAACATATAGATACGCACAGCAATGAATACATTTATACAAGAGAAAAAGGAGACCAGTATTTCACCAATTGAGTGTTCACTGATCTCCATATTTTTACAAGTTGAGATGGTGTATCAGTCAAAAGAAAACAAAAAGAGAGAGGGAGAGGGAGAGATCATTCAGTGTCTAAACATGGCAGGATTATCAGTCAAAGAAACACTTCAACATAGTAGACGGCTTTGCTCATATTTAAATTATGAGAATTCTTCCAATTCATGTCTCTCTTAAATAATCATATCATCTTCCAAAAGCAATGTAACAAGTTTGATTTTATAAAATTCAAGGACGACCTAGAGATTCATTGGGGTATCATTTGATGAACGTTTTAGAAACTTGCAATAAACTAATTGGACTCAATAGGAACTTTTCAACACCAGCTCCTCTGTTAACTCTCATCTTTTTCTTCATGCAATAGTTCTTAATCATACATTTCCAAAGTGTTTATTACCCGCTAAAATTTATATTTGAGTTTTATATACAACTTCACTGCTAATATCAATTTCTATCAGTGTTTCTAGTAAATTACCCACTATGACTTGTGAGATTCATAACAATTTCCTCACACAATTTTGAAATCTTTGACTGCATTGCCTATGTTGTTAATTGCATAACAAAAGAACTACAATTTTAAGAGAGAGAGAGACACATGTTCAAACGATTCTTATAGTCAAAATAAGTTTACTACTATCCTAATTATAAGAGAGAGAGAGAGAGAGATGTTCAAACGATTATTATAGTGAAAATAACTTTACTACTATCCTAATTACACAATCTAACATCTATATAGATAGCGTATCATTAACATTCTGTAGTAGAAAAAGATTGTTGAACTTGTATTGGGCTTTCATGATGCAATAGGCAACTTAGAGACCTTCACGAAAGCGAAAAACTCCTCCTGAATGCGAACAACAACTGCCATTCATTTTAAGCGGGATGCAAAATGGTGTCTGTGAACAATCTGGACAGTATGACTGACTCCCCTGCAATTGAGAAAAAGGCAACCAAAATGACTACATAGTAACCATAAACTAATAAGAGGAAAAAGAAAATGCCGTTAAAGAAAAACAATAAACAACGAAAATATAAAAACCAAAAGAAGCATTAATAACAATATAACTGTTAAACAAATTTGAACTCTGATGCATCTGTCCAGATTAATTTCGTGGAACTGATAGTGGACTGATATTTGTTCCAAGCTAATTTTAGAGTCAAGCTGGGAAGCTCAAAGTTGTCGTATAAACCTTGCTAATTGAAAATCATTAAGTCTTCAGGGGAGAGAACAAAGCTTTAAGGCTGTGGAATTGTGCAGTGATGGCTAGTTTTTGGTGGTTTGGTTAGAAATGAACAAGGAGAATCTCTGCCATCACTTGGAAGAATAGCTATCCTCTTTAAGAGACAAACTTCAATTTTGGGCTTCAACTTTGAGCGAGTGTGACTTCCAATTTTTGGGGAATTCCTCTTTTGGCGGATAAAGCATTTTTGCTGATCACTTCCAAGTTGGTGAAGTTCAAAATGGTAGGCTTTGAAAATGGAAGAAAAACTATACTCTTTTAAGAGATAGTTCAAAAAAGTTAACAAAATTAATCAGAAAACTATAAATCCAACGAGTTTTATACACAAATGTCTATGTGCGATGAACCTCTTCCCACAAAAAAAGTTTTTTGTGGTAGGATTTCTCAAAGAAAAAAAGTTTAAACCACAGATACTTCTAAACCATAAACAAACTAGTACAAAGTTCAGAATATTATTAAAACCAATTAAGCAATTCAGGCTACTAATATCTCTATCCCATGAACACTTGAACTTACTTTTTTGGCAAGGCCTTCTCATCTGATTTATAACTCCAATCAATACCTTTAAGCACAGCCTTCTCCAGAGGATCACCAACCTACAAGCAATCAAAGAATATGACGGAATGAATGGCAGCTAAAGCAACAAATTTTAGACCGATTAACACAATAATCAGCAAGAATCCAGCAGCATAAAGCGAATTTCAACAGAATTGTAATACAGTCATGGGAGCTCAAATACAAAATACCATAAAATCATTACACTTCACAAAGCAGCAAGGATAATAATTAGTATATGTGCAAAGACTAATAGAAGAAAAGTAGAAACTAACATTTAAAATTCTTTTCTTGTACTGTAAAATTTCATTATCAATTTTCACCAGGCATCCGTATAAATTCATTAAGAATCAAGAGTGAACTTTTTCAGGGAGAAAAACCTCGGACATATAGTATGTAGTAGTACAAGGAGAGGCAGAAGAAGAAAAGATAACAATGTGATAGAACACCCTTCTAATATTCAATAAAACAATGAAACAGTAGCAACACAGCAGCAAAGGAGCAAGAAAAGTTGATGGATTTCTCTATTAATATTCAGCAAAAACATTATCAAAATATTGAGCTAACACAGCAGCCAAAGAAAAATAAGATTCAGAACAAGAAAATTGTGCTAGACTTCGAGGGCTAGCTCCTCCTATAATCCTCCTATATTTTTCCTCTCCCTTTTCCAGTCTGCTCTCTCTCTCTTTTTATTCTCCAGCTCTCAATTGTGTAACCGAATTCCCCTGCTGCCCAGCCAAATATCGCCACCTGTCCAAGCCTAAAACCATTCTAAAAATACTACTACTATTAGAAACTTCCTGTAAGCTTCCTTTCTATCTACTACTTGCTACCTTATTTCTCCTTTCATACACCCACATCATCCTGGCCTCATCACAATGTGGGTTGTACTTGGCAAAACCGAATAATTCTTTAACATGGTACTATGCAAGCCTGCAGGTGAAGAGAATTGAATATCCACTGTTTCATTATTCTTGTTTCTTATCATCTATAGGAAAGTGCATCCAATTCATAAATAAGACTTTGACAACAGTCTAGAATTCAAGTCGATCTTTCTCTCCAGAACAGCACAAACTGCAGATGCCTCATCTGCTACAAATTCCCCTCATTTTCTTTCTAATAAAAATTCTCAAAAAGGACAGATCCTCAAAGTTGATTGCAGAAACAGTCACAAGATTGTTCCATCCAAGAAAATTAATTAGGCACTTATACCAATTTATACTATATCTACAACCCTGTACAATTTATACTATATGCATGTACAAATATACAGCAAAGAATAACTGACGGCTAAAACTTCTCTTGCTTCTAAATAAAAAATAAAAAATAAAAAAAAAAATATTAGTATACCAGCTTGTTGTCAACAAACACCAATGCATGACAAGAAGCCAGAATCTCCAGTGTGCGGGCAGGAACTTTAGTCATATCAGCTTCCAACTCAGTATTGCCAGGCAATCCAACCCCAGAGAACTCCTGGAAAGAGCGTAAAAAAAAAAAATCATAATGAGAAAACAAGTTTTAACACATAAATGAGCATAAATTACAGGTCTTGATATGCATACCATGTCATCTGATGTAAGTGTTCCAGTTTTATCAAAACAACATATGTCAACCTGTGAAGGGAAAAACAACAGACAGTAAAGAACTAAATTAGCATATAGATACACTCCTGCACAAAAAGTATTGTCATTGTAAACTGAGATATGGACTACAACTTAACCAAAAAACCAAAAAGAAAAGGTCTACGACTAAAAAGATGTTGTACAAGGACTGCAGGCATATGTGCTTGACAAAGGGCTATGGCAGTGATTGAATAACATCATCTGAAATGTTCAACTTAGATGACAAAAGAGTTAAAAACCTACGGTACGTAGTTTCACATAATCTGTAAAGTCGGTATCTACAAGTACTTGGGGAATTTTCATTTAAATCTGCATTTGTAAAATATTTCCAACAATGTTATTCAGTAATCATTTTGAATTATTATTCTATCTACCGGCTATGAAGCAATTCTAAGAGCTAAGACAAACAGTTTATAGTCTTTTTCTATTTTACAAATCAGTTGCAAATCTTGAAATATGCAAAAGATAATAGCAGAAATTCTAAAAGGACCCATCAATAACAACTGACAGGAAGACGATATAGCCATCAAATGTAGATTATCAGAAAATCAGCAGTTGTCCAAGCAGCATTAGTAAAAAGACTTGAAATCGAAAAGAAACATTCTTCAACGCAAAAAATAAAAGCTTTCTTGAACCTAATCCAACTAACCTTTTCAGTAAATGGAATTCGAAAAGGTTCCGTGCAAAATATTCCACGACGTGCCAGTGCAATCAGTGATGTATTAACAGCTATTGATAATTCCACAGGTAGCTCAGGAGGGATTACAGAAGTAATATTAAGCGAACAGTTTAGGAAAACCTTATACTTGCTCCTAGTGGGATCCTCTAGCCCCTACATCACAATGGTCTTCATCATCATAACAACACTAAACAAAGCATAATTTTCCATAATAACCTCAAGAAAAGCATTTACTCACCTTTACAAGAACGTAACACTTTCCCAGCTGTTAGCAGTAACCTACAACTAGAGTCTAGAGGTGGAGCCAATGGACGGGTTAGACGGATCAATCCTGACCTGGCTCGCATCAAACTGGGTTCAATTTGAACCATGTAAGAGATGGGCCGGTTCAACCTGGTCCGTGTATATCTCGTTGGGCAGGTCAGATCTTCATAGACCAACCCGACAGTCCGGCGGGTTATATATTTTTTTTTTTAAAAAATCATCCGACGCGTTGGACAAAAAAAATTAATTAATTTTTTTTTCAAATACCCTTTTCATCTTTGAAATATAGTCATTTTATAACAATTAGAGTAGCCTTTTTGGTCATTTTCTTTTCCCATTTTTTTCTATAAATAGGNGGGAATGAGAACTAGAATGCAACTATAATAACAAATAAGAATTCAGAAAGGGGAAAAAACTAAAAAGATCCAATAAAAGGAAGCAAGAAGAACTAGCATCTGAAATCATCATTATTGAAAGATTTAAAATATTAGCATATTGATTCTAAGCAACCAATAATGGGTAAAAATATAAAATCAATCACGAGCAGTAATTTTTTTTTTTTTTTCTCTTTTTTCCCTTTTCAATGGACTTTTAGAAGAAATTGGCATCTGAATATGTTTCAATCTTATTAGTTGAATACAACTTTACTGACTCTCACTAAACCTATTAGTGCTAGATAGCAAATGTTGCTTTATTGACTCTCGCTAAACCTATTAGTGCTAGATAGAAAATATTGTTTTATTGACTCTCACTAAACTATCACAGCTAGATAGAAATCAAAGAGTAGCAACACTAGCGGTTATTTTTTTTTTTTTTTTCCTCCATTAACCAACTACATAATGTTTTTGATTAAGCCAAGCACAAAAATACTTTTCTATATAAGAATCAGAATCAATAATAACAATTTAGATAATTACTTTAGCAGCAAATATAGGTTAGTCTTCTTGACTTATTTATGTATAGACTCTCCATGATAACTTGTTCACCAATTTATAAGTTTTCTTCTACAAAAAAAGCATAATTAGTCCTAAGACTTTATAAGCAACAGATGCAGTATGATTGTGCAATTTACACTACAGTGTTATTTATTACTTCGTGAAGATAGAATGAAAGAAATAAACATAAATATCATGATAAAACCAACTCAAATATCCAGAAGTTTGCACAAGAATTCTGAAATAAAATTGCGATCTTTCAAACAAGATGAATAACTCAAAAGAGATAGTTCAATCAATTAAATATTAACACCAATTTCAGATCCATTTTAGTAACACTGCAGAGAACGTAACTTCACTACATAGTAATGAGACTTCTAAAGCAACAGATGCACAATAATTGTTCAATATATACAACTATGACCTTATACAGATGGAAGTTCAACTAACATTAATTCATGAAAATGCCCCAGCAGTTTCACAGATGTCACGAGGGTGATTTTAGGCGAACATTATTCTGTCTACATATCATAGAAGTTTTTGTTTCATCACCCTCAGCTATGTTTGCATTACACAAAAGAGTTTGACCCGTGTCATGATAAAACAGCATAACTGTTATCAGAATATTACTATTATGGGATTTAATAAATTTGTTCCATGTATATATTTGAACCTATCTAAAAACAGCAAGCCCACTGGAATACAACAGCTTTCACAAATATCATACTTCAATGCAGAGCAACAAACAATTTCTCAAAAATGGAACCAGTTAAAAAAGAAAATTAAAGACTCCAGTTGTAAACAAATCAAGAAACTAAATGTGTGTGTGTGTGTGTGTGTGTGTATAAACACAACAAGACCAGACACAAAAAGACCATGACTAGTCGAACCCAATAGCCAGGCTAAGTTCCATTAGAGAGAGAGACAGAGAGAGATAGCAGACTTACTACAGCTGCAAAAAAAAAAAAGGTAAGAGTCTTCTATCATATCATCATTCAGATCATGAAGCAAGTAGAACAATCATAAATATTTGACAAAAGGGATAAATGAGTAGAATAAGTTAGCATAGGTAACTCACACATTCCGACCCCATTTTTCCATAGCACCAGTAACCTTAGCTTCAGAGCCATGACCTGTACATTTGAGATAATATCCAAATGTTTCCTTAGTTGGGTAAGGAAGCTTGATAAAGTTTTCCTTTTCCTTAGAAAAAATGAAGTGTTGCTTTCTAAAATCAAAGCAAATTTCCTCCAAGTACACTGAGGTTGAAGAACCTGTCACCTGTGCAAGAAAAATATTATGTTAGCTAGAAAACAAAGGAAAAATAAATACAGTTAAACACACACAACTCTTATGACCAAATTGTCAAACACAAAAACCACCCTTAAAAAAAGAAAATTGGAAATATAGTTGTTTTGAGAGACCCGATCAGATATATCCTTTCAAATAAAATTTTAACTTGATTTATCTTGTTACATTTAGTTTACTAACACATATGCAAACCAAGCAAGACATGATTGTGGAAGAAACAACACAATCATGTCTGAATGCTTACATATGTACTTGCACTTGTGAATTTAAGAAAATAGAATCAAGATCATGTAAAACTGAGCATTTAAACCAGTGTGCATGTGTACTTTTATATGTTTCAGAACAAGCATTTGGGCAATAGTGTGTATACCTCAGTCTAATTTATCCAAAGATTCTGCTACATAGGACAAACAATTCTTTAACTATCATAATTTATTCTGCTCCTGTCTCAGTTAATCACAGTGTCACCAACAGTCTACTTTATCACAAGTTTCAACAACGTAATTTGCTTTGCAACCATAAAGTTTAATTTATTTATTCATTAAACTCAATAAAACTTATAAAAAACAACCATATGGTGTATAATCAATAAGCCATGAATACTCTAATACTTCCAATAAACCTTAAGCGAGACAAACCAAAGCACATATCATAAAACCTAAATAACAAAGATGATATCACATGTATGCAGAATTTTGCAATGGAAACATCAGGTCAACACCTGAATTTTACAATACAAAATCATAACAAGTAAACCTCAGATCATTAATTCTGCAGAGACCACTTAGCAGCAAATTCAAAGAATAAAACTATAATATGGAAGTAAAAGTGAACCATCATGTGACTGTGACTCTTAATAATTTTACAAATTGCAGCATCCATAGCAAAAAGAAAAAGTATAAGGTTATGAAGCATGCTACTTTTCATTATAAACAGTTGGAGAAAAATAAAAGGTCAAAAAAAGAACGAAATGCTTCAATTCATAATTATGATAAAAAATCTCACACTTCCCATTCTAGAAAAACTCCTTACATATAAAAAGTTAGATTTTAAAAGCAACAACAAAAGTGCACTAACTTGTTTACGAAACTGAAGTGGCAAAATTTCTTTTGAACCACAAAACTTTGCTGGAGTTATTTTGCATGCATCAGCAAGGTGGATATCATTAACCTGCACATGAAGAGAAGCAGCTTAAAACAATGCATCAGAGAGAGAGAATTTACAGACAGCTATTTTTATTATTGTTTACGAAGACATAAGCAAAGTACATACCTTACTAAAGTGGGCAAAGCCTCTAAAATCAACAGACCAAGCCGTGAAAAGAAACACAAGAATATGAAAGGCAACAAGTCCACCAAAAACAATGGCAGCATCAACAAAATCTATGCTAGGAACAATAGTAGTCAGCCACACAGCGTAGAGGATAGCAAAAGGCCAAACATCCAATCGCCAAAATCCATGCTTCTTCCTCAACAAGTCAACTTTGTCCACCACCTTCCCTCCTACATGGAAGCTCGACATCTCAATGCCTTCCCTATCTCCCTAAACTTTGCTTTGAAACTTCACTCTGATCCAACAAAATCAAAAGACATATGTATTAAGTATTAACCCATGCAATCTTTAAACAAGAAACAACTCAAAAAGCATTATCCAAACTACATTTATCTCCATTCCTATGCTTTATTCCACTCAAAGAAGTAAAACCAAATTGACATGTACGCTAAGTAAAACCAAATTGACATGTATGCTAATCAGCACATAACCAGTGCAATTTGGTCTTTTCTATACATCAACACAAAATATTTCTCAGCAGTCAATAATGTAAATCTTACAAGATCATGAGCAAACATAAACAACTTTAAGTGAGAGAATTCATAATTGAGATCATTTCAAGCGTGCAAGGCTATACCACAACACAAAACCCAATTAATGCACATAACACTCATTTCCATACCCTAAATCAGGAAATTCTACACAAAAAACGAAAGCAAGCCAAAAAAGCACACCAGAAGTCAAAGAGATCAAAAGGCCGGTTTGATTATCTGCAGAAGCAAGATGAAGCTCTTAAATAATAATTGATCGAATGCAGTGAATCTACATTTAATAAAAGGAAAAGTGAACACAGATATGTCTTTTAGAGCCGAATCTGAAACAGGAAAGACCACCAATACTATTCAGCGTACTTCAGTACAGTCTTGAACAACAACAAAAATATTTGTAATTACTGATTTCATATACTCTAGGTTTTTCCCGCAGTTTCTCACTAACCAAACAAGATTCAATGCCTGAAAATTTTGGAGGAGATATGTTTTCAAGTGTGCCTACTGCAGAAGCAATAATATTAAAGGTTGGGCAGGGAGATTAACAGGGTTGTGGTTTACTGGTTCTGGAAGGAAAATTTCGAATGCGTGACTGGCTGACGCTGGCACGGATCAAACCTCTCATTTTCCTTTTGTTGAAAAAATAGTTCTTTTTTATTAACCTATGAAAGCCAGCAAGGGTGGAGCCGTGGAGGTAGAAGCCGAGTGGGTCAAAAAGGAACTCGGGATCTTGCTCGGTTAATAGGATTCCAAGTGTAGAGAATCTGTCCTCTTTGGAGGCAAAGGTACAAACCTGAAATGATCCAGAGAAACTAGTGAAAGCTAATCCGAATGGTGGAATTGTTGCAAGGAGAGAGTGGTGATGTGAAATTAATATCTTTAAAAGAATTTAAAAAAAAATAAAAACAAAGAAACGGAAAAGCAGAGGATTTTAGTAAGTATTGGCATACGAATAATTTGATTTAAGAATTTGGGGTGTATTTATTTCCAAGTACTGCATTGCACTGCATCGTATTAGGGGTCTGAACACTGCTGCTACAGTAATTTTTTAAAACCATCTCAATATTTTCATACCAAATCAATTAAAACCTACAAATTTACATTAATTTCATATTTACATTCCATATGAAAATATGGATATTCAAACACACCCCAAATTAATGTAGATTTAATGTTAATTTACATTAATATAAAATCTACATTATTGTAAATATGATATTAATGTAGATATGAAATTAATCTATATTAATGTAGATTTGTAAATATGAAATTAATCTATATTAATGTAGATTTGTAAATATGAAATTAATGTAGGTTTTAATATTTTCATAGCAAAAAGCATTCATATTTACATTCCAGAAATTTTCATACCAAAAAGCCTCCATATTAACCAGCTCAATAGTTTCATACCAAATCAATTAAAACCTTCTAAACATATCCAATCCATTCAGCAACTAAACATTAGGGGCAGTTTTTTATTGTTTACCAACAACTAATTACATGCATATTAATCGTTTAAAATAGTGGGGGGCAATAGCTCTACATAAATTTCTGGGAGGTCCAGGGGCAATTCTTTATAAATCTCTCTAAGGCCCATCACAAAATCTCAAAAGTTTCAGGCGTATTTAGTAAAACCGTCCAATAAAATTAACCAATTAACAATATATGCGATTTATTAATGAATATACAGATAAAATTATCTCACAACTCACATTATATGGCAGAACTTTTCCATGATTAAAATTAGCACAGATATTATAGGCCCTCGAACTTTGAAAACGAAGGAAGAATTTAACAAAAAGATAAATGTGAGATGGAATCAATAGACAAGCGGGATCAATAGACAAGCGGGATTGATTAACCCATCATCTGTGGATACCATCTCTACGGTTGTCTGGCCGCTTCCTAATCACATACTTTTATTTCCAAAAAACAAATTTTCAGTTATTCAATCTTATTTGCTAACACAAACACAATACACACAAATTAATCAACCCATGTTCAACAATGTCCTTGCAAATTTATGACACAAAATCAAAACCACACCAGCAACAAACCAACTCCCAACCCGCCAACCGAAGTTTAAATCAATTTTTCCCAACACACGGAGTCAAATCCGCCCATAAGGCCATAACTTTCATAAATCAGATCCAAACACATCTAAAATAAATCAAATCAAATAAGAATATGGTGAAGAAACAAAAGAATACCTTTTTTCTTTCACTGTTCTTTACTTGTGCTTTAACTGAGAAGTCGACAGGAGGTCTCGATCTCCGACAGAGACAGACCGCGATCCGGCGGTGACAGATGCTGAGGATCGGCGACGGCGGCGATGAATGGTGATTGCGATTGCGAATTTGCTATTTCAGGGAGGAGTAAAGAAGTTTTGGTGTTTTGCGATTTAGTTTAGGTAGTTAGGGTTAGATGGTTGGATTAAAATTAGAATTTGGGGATTCTCGGTTAAAAACAAAAAAAACCGGTTTGGTTAACTGGTTTGCAGAAAAGGCGACCCTATTTGATTTAACTTTTCCATTCTTATTCTATCATACTTTCATATCCTATAAAATAAAAAACGTATTTATTTTAATATTAACTATATAATTTAAAATTCAATCATTTTTTATTCAATTAAAAATATTTAATAATTATTTTTTAATAAAAATTTATAAATTAACAAAAAAATCCTCACTCAGGCACTCACCCAAGCAATAGTTGCTCACTAGCCACCACCGCCAATTACCAACGCCGAAACATCTATTTGTTTTTGGCTAAATCTACTATAGATTCAGTCAAAAAGGAACAAATCTACGACCAAAGATCTAGCCATTGACGGCCAAATCTGGCTGTCAACTATCGATACACTATTTCAGTGACATATGGCCACCGTTCGGTGGTCGTGAGTCATTCCGGTGACTCCCGACCACTGTTCGATAATGGTTGTTGGCTGTCGACAATTAGTTGGATAGATATGGGTATTTTTGTTAATTTATAACCTTTTTATTTGGGGGGTATTAGCTAAATTAATAAATATAGAGAGTAAAAATAATATAAATGTTTTCATAAAATGCTTTCAAAAAATATACCAAATACATTCTCATAATTATATTCTATAATAGAATATTATTAAAAAAGTGTACCAAATGAACCCTAAACCGATAACCAAACTGGTTATTCGGTTAAGCCATTTCTCCTAACCAACACCAAACCGGTTTTGAAAAAAACTAGTTTTTTGGTTTGGTTTTTGGTTTTTTTTGGCCTACCCAACATAATCTGTTTGGCCGAATTTTTTTATGCAGGGAACTGAATAAGAGGCTGTATTAATTATTAAACGTCAGAAAATTGTCTCCAACTCCTCCGTGGATTTATGACATATTGTATTATTTCAAAACATTTTATACAAATTTTTTTTTTTTTTTCAGAAATCAATTTCATTCAAATAATAATTTCAATATCTTAGTTATTTAAAATAAATATTGCAAAAAGTGAAAAGTGAACAAAATGCCTGCCAGATTTATAGGCTTCGTTTGGTTGGATTTTGGGAATACTACTTTTAGTATTCCCAAAAAAGTTAAACAGTAAATACTCAAAACCTCACAATATTATTCAACTTTATTCAACATTTTTTAAACCCGTTAAATTTGTTAATTCAATTAAATACCCCTAAATATTTTTAATGTTTTTGTTACGGCGACTCCGGCCACCCTCCAGCGGTGGTAGCCGGCTCTCCGTATTTGAGGGTGGATTGGGGGTGTTTTTGTTAACTTTTAATGTTTTATTATAAGGGGTGTTTTGTAAAAAAACAAACATAAAGGGTATTTTATTAATTTGTAAATCCTACATCGTAATACCCGCCTAATTCAACTTTTTTCAAAAAAAAATTCTTAAAAACACAAAATTGTGAACCAAACGGAGCCATATTCTTTTAATATTCAAAAATTTTTATTGTTATTTTTAAAATATTTTAACAATATAGAGGATTATTGAGGCTTGGTTTATTTACACAAAAATAGTAAAGGTACAAATAAATTTTGCGAAAATTTAAGTACAAACTAATGTAAGAGAAAATGAATGAAATTTTTTGTATTCACTCTTTCATTTATTTTCTGTTATATCAATTTTTACATAAACCTTTTGTAAGATTTATTTATACCACTATTATTATTTTTATTTATAATCTCGACTCTTTATTTTCATTTTTGGGCTTTGAAATTTCACACAAACTGCATTTTTATTTTAATAGAAATTATATATTTTCTTTCCTTTCATATATTCTTGTATTTCTCTTTCTCTTATTTAATATAAAACCTTTCATTTCAAATCAAGACTTTGAACACAAGAATTGTAAATGAAAATTAACCTCTTAAATTAGAATTACAAACAAATATTAACCTCTTACATATTTAAGATAATCTCTTCGAAACGAACAAAATAAGTGGTAATTTGAAGAAGTTTTACCAATTGCATAAGTGATAAATTTCTATTTTTTATCAATAATGCTAGATCTACAATCTTCTCCCACAAATCTCGATGTGGCAACTCGTCATTATTTAGTTATCAAATGAACAAACGGGACCCATTTTGTGAATAACAATGACGAGTTGTCATTCGGGGGTTGTGAGATTGGATTGTGGACCTAGCATTACCATTTTTTATTATATTCTTTGTGTTTTTTAGACAAACATACCGAACACATTTTCATTTGTTTATTCCAATCATTTCCAATGTTTTCAAAAAAAATAAAAATAAAAACTGGATACATAAAAATTCATAAAATGGCACACCCTGAGTTTTTAATCTAACTAGATGGAAGGCCTGTGCGTTACACATGTATGTTTAGTGATTGTTTTTTAAACGGTTTGTAAATAGCTTTATTGTAAAGTTTTAGTGGTATGCAAATGCCCATGTTTGTGGGTTATTGGTCTGGCCTATCTGGTTTGTAGAAACTGTTCACATTCAATATTTTGTAGAAATCTTTCACATTCACATTAAATGCTGAAATTGTTATTTGTTTATTTATTGTTTAATTTGATAAATAATGATAATTCATATGCATTCAATGTTTTGTAAAAACCTTTGACATTCATATTCAAATTAAATGTTTTTTTTGGTTATATTGTTTATTCCCATAAATATTAAACAATAATACTTCACATGTATTCAATGTTTTGTAGAAACCCTTGACATTCACATTCACAGTATCGTTTTGATGGTTGTATTGCTTTTGTCTATCTGAACGTGAGCGCATTTATATTATTTGTGAAAGGTTATACATGGATGAAATGAATTGAAATATTAACTCATGCCAAACGAGTTTTGGTACCCTAATTCCGGGGGCCACTTTAACCATTCATTGCACTTGTCCTGTTTGCATTGCTATGGATTAAACTGTGAAAAATTTCTTGTTAAAGAAGATTTCTCTCTTATATTCATGATGTGGAACTTGAAATTGGAACCACACATCAAAAGTTATTCCCATCAGAAAAAAGTCATAAAGGGAATTCATGGTAATAAAGTTGGAATCCCATGTCCAAAGTATTGTAGAGGACTGCCATTTCAAAAGCTCCCATGAAAAGATTGTTCACAGCTCTTTAATTTTATCTTTTAACTTCAAGGTCAGATATTTTCCATTCATAAAATCAATCCATATCACAAATCCCTTTCTATTAAAAAAATGGCTACTTTTGTTAGTTTGAAGATTGTTGGAAAGACAATGATGGCAATCTACAGCCATGGATAAGGATGTCTTTTAGCAAAGTGAACTAAAGTCTTAACTCACAAGAAAGATATAGTGAACGTGTCAAGAACAAAATTTTTTGAATTAGTAATCACCCGTTAACGTATCAACAAAAGATAAACATTCAGCCTTAGGAGAATAATAAAAAAAAAAAAAAAAAAAAGCAGAAGCAAACTACAATCTACGCATCATATGTGCAAAGGTTCTCAAATCCCATGTAGTCATGCGCTTCAATCTTCTCGATCATGTTTGATATGCCAACCCCACCTATCAACAAAAGAAAACATCAATTTCAAACTTTGTCCAAGTAAAACGATATTTGAATGAAAATGATATTATCAAGCCAGGCAACAGGGAAATCAGCACCAACCTAAAGATATTGACTAACAAATATTGTAAAGGCTAAAATGACGATGATAAGCAATGCCCTTTTCAATAAAATAATCAATTTTCTCACAATATGCACCCAATTAAAGCAGCAACGGTAGCAACAACAGCAAAGTAAAGAGCTGCCAAAGAAAGTAAAAAATCAATTGAAATTAGATAAACCATAGATCCAACATCTAGATGCAAATTACATTGCGCGTTTATTTGGAAATGTGTTTTTCTGATGTTTAGAAATTACAGAAGTACAAATAATTGTACAATAAGGGACAGGAAAATGTTTCAGAAGGTAATATTGTACAATTGACATGGATGAGGAGAAGACCATAGTAAAGGTAGCAATCGCACTAGATACCTACATAGAAGTCATCAAGAAGATTAAAACTAACAATAGTTAGCAATGCTTTGACTCAAAAAAGGACAAACATGAATCTATACATATAAATAAAGATTTCTTGAGACCTTTAGGATGCCACTATTTAATTGTTATTAATATTTAGGGATTAACATGAATCTATATATCTTTTAATTAGATCTTTGGATGCCCAATACGTGAGAGACATTTGGAATGTCAATGCAATACACCTATATAATTCTTATTAATACACATCCAACACTTCTATTCAGAGAAATGCAGTAAATTGAACTAAAAAGCACCACAGAAAAAACAATGCAGCATTATCCAACGATTGAGAAAATAAAATGTGTAAGCCTAAAAACTGAAACTGAAATCTATATGGAAACCCAACAAATATTAAATAAATAAAAACCAACATCTAACTCTTCAAAAAAATTAATATTAACCACAATTGCTTGGTTACCCAGAAAACGCAAGAAAACAAACGAAAATTAACATAAGCATCATAAACTCTTCATTTTTCGAACCTAGTGGAACAAAAACACAATTTTCCATTATTTTGGACCTAATAACACAAAACCCCCCACTCAATTGACAACAAATCACACTTCAGCTCAGATAATATCAGTTTCCATCAAAACAGGCAAAACACGCAGACAAACACTTATTTTCTCCCCATTGCTACATTTTCTCAGCAACCAATCAGTGACAAATGTACTCAAGAAACAAAACTTCACCAGCATTAAAAGTAACGCCATTTCCAAATCCAACGAAAGAAAACACATCTTTTTAAAACAAACAATCAATGAATCAAAAGTTTAAAAATCAAACTATTTTCAAAGAAAGAAAAAAAGCACCAGAAATGGCCATGGTGAATCCACAACCACCACCGCAGACGTCCTTCCACGCGGATCCCATAGTCGACGGTAGCCTCACAACCACCGACAACCTTTGCAGCAACGCTCCCGACAAGTAACCCCACATAAACACCAATTTCTGCTTATCCTTCTCCTTCACCTCCATCCTCTCGACTCTCTCTTGCTCTTCCTCTCTATTCATTTCGAGAAACAAAAACAAAAATGTCAATAGAAGGAAATGGACTTGCTACGCACAACATCACACATATTGCATCACATATTTGTGAAGTTTCCATGATATGTGATAAAAGAATGTTGTGAGTGAATGCTGAAACGACGTCGTACTGAGTATTAGTGGAACGGTGTCGTTTTTGAGACAACTCCAAGATGATCCTGACCGCTGATTAAGAGAAAATCTAACAGATGAAAACAAGCCACAAGTCAACACTATAAAAGGATTGAGTCTTCGCACAAACGGCAGATCAAACGCAAGAGAAAGAGCCTGTGTTTCGTATTCTTCGATCTATTAGGGTTCTTAATTTTCTGGGTCTGATTTTAGTTGTAATTTGTGGATATCTTGAGTGATTTTGGGTTAATCAGTCAAAGGAAGAACTTATGTGTTCTTGGTATAGGAATTTCCAGGTTAGAGTATTCCTAGGGCAGATTACAGGTTTGAATCAGAGTTGTTTGATTTAGGGTTTTGGGCATATTCTTGTAATCGTGACTATAAGTGATTGTTCAATAATCATAGTGCAACGAACTCCCTTTTCCGGAGTCCAACGTGGATGTAGCTTGCTCAAATAGGGCAAGTGAACCACGGTAAAATCCAGTGTTGATTGGTTGTGTTTTTCTTTATGGTTTGTGATTGTTTCTTGGGTGATTGCATAACAGTGGTATCAGAACCAAAGTTCTAAGGTGTATCTAGGTTTAGAAATTGATTAATTCTTGACGAATTCGAAAATTAGGGTTTGTTCGAAAATTAGGTTTTGTTCGAAAATTAGGGTTTGTCAGGTTTTAGGGGGTTCCTAGAGTCTTAGGTTAATTCGTGAGATTAGATCACAAACACGAGTTAGGGAGAGAAATCTTGGTTATTTCCTAGGGGCTGTACTAGTACTGATCACTTCCGTCTTATCTGTCAAGTTTAAAGGTATATTGGCTGGAAACCAGTAACCGCCTTAAAAACTGCTTGGCAGTACTTGGCGACCTTTGGTATAACAACGCCACTTACACCTTAGACTATCCTGCCCTACCATTACAGTATGATGAGCGCTACCCGTATGGAGATCTCCCAATACGATGGGAAGATCGATTTCTGGAGCTGGAAGAAGAAAATGAAAGCTCTGCTTTCACACAATAAAGTCGGTCTTGCACTGGAGAAGGATCCAAAGAAATGGCCCGAGGAGAAATTGAAGGAGAATGAGGAGATTGACGAAACAGCCTATAATTTGATTGTAATGAACCTCTCAGACAGCGTACTGAGGAAGGTTGATGGAATCGAAACTCCTCTGGGGTTATGGGGTAAACTCAAAACTTTGTATGCTCTGCAATCTGCACCAAATTTAGCATTTCTTAAGGGTGCTCTTTTTTCATATGAAATGGACAGTAACAAGACAATAGAGGAGAACCTAGATGAATTCCTCAAAATGACCTTAATTTTAAAAGGCACAAATAAGGAATTAGAAGAAACTAGTCTAGCCATGATACTGCTAAACTCCATTACTGAGGATTATCTTGTAGTTAAAAATGCACTTCAGTACTCCGATACTATTCTTAGTGTTGAATTGATTGTGGCTGGTCTTAAGGCTAGAGAACTTGAGTTAAATGTCCAAAAACGAAATGGGAGTAACCTGTTAGTTAGGGGAAAACCAAACATCTTTCAATCTGGTAAAGGAAGTCAACCTATCCAGGGGTCCAAAAATAAGAAACGGGGTAAATGGAACAATAAGCATAAGGCAGAGTCTAGAAAATGCTTCTTCTGTAATAAAACTAGTCATCTGAAGAAGAATTGCTTTGAATGGCTTAAGAAACAAAAACAAGGAAACACAAAGAGTAACCTAGCCTCATCCAAACACTTAGTTGAAGAAACAGAGGTGCTTACTGTCTCTGTTTCTGACAATACAAAAGAGTGGGTATTAGACTCTAGGTACTCATTCCATATGAGCCCCAATAGGGACTGGTTTCAAGACTGTGAGGAATATGATAGGGAAACTATTTTCATGGGGAATAACAATGCTTGTAGGGTTAAAGGTAAATGTAGCATAACCCTTAGATTCTGTAGTGAGAAACTAATAAAACTCATCCATGTTAGGTACATTCCAAAACTCAAAAGGAACCTCATATCCTTAAGAACCTTAGATGAGGAAGGGTGTTGTTACAGAGCCAAAAATGGGTGGCTGAATGTGTATAGAAACCAGAATCTTATCCTGAAAGGAGAAAAAAAGAATGGGTTATACATCCTATGTGGAGAATATTATTCTGATTGTCTAAGTTCAGCCATAGTTACCTCAAATATGTCAGTAATTGAAAGATGGCACCTTAGGATGGGACATATGAGCCAGAGGGGATTAGATATCCTAAGTAACCAGGGCATGTTAGGAAAGGATACTGTATCAACCCTAGAGTTTTGTGAGAACTGTATTTTAGGAAAATAGCACAGAGTTAGTTTTCCAAAGGGCATACACCTAGCCAAATGATGCTTAGACTACATACATTCAGACTTATGGGGGCCTGAGAAAGTGAGGTCTCATGGGAGAAATAGTTACTTTATGTCCATTATCGATGATTTTAGCAGGAAAGTGTGGATATACACCCTTAGAACTAAGGACCAGGCCCTGTCTAAGTTTCAAGAGTGGAAAGCCCTAGTGGAGAACCAACTAGACAGAAAGGTAAAAACTCTAAAGACTGACAATGGATTAGAGTGCTGTTACACTAAATTTGATAAGTTTTGTAGTGAGCAAGGAATCCTAAGACATAGAACAGTGAGAAGAACCCTTCAGCAGAATGGAGTAGCTAAGAGGATGAATAGGACTCTCTTGGAAAAAGTTAGATGTTTGTTGTTCACTTCAGGTTTACCTAATACCTTCTAGGGAGAGGCCTTGTCCACTACAGTGTAACGGACCGCCTGGCTCTGATACCCTGCTGGCCCGGCCACGGAGCTCCCTCCACGTGGCAGGTACTATCCCCCCCCCCCTTAAGGGATTTCTCTCGCCTCCCCCATGGCTCAAACCCATGCCCAATGGGCTATAGGCAAATGGGAAGCACCATGAGTACCATCAGGCTAGCTAGCCTGATGGTACTCATGGTGCTTCCCATTTGCCTATAGCCCATTGGGCATGGGCTCGAGCCATGGGGGAGGCGAGAGAAATCCTTTAAGGTGGGGGAGATAGTCCTAGTGAGTCACGCTAGGGCGAGCCCAGAGTGGGCCTAGGGCGAGCCCAGGTATACCGGCCCAGCCCAGGGGTGAGAGATCTGGGCCGTGACATACAGCATATCTGATAAATAGGAGCCCCTCTACTGCCATAAACTTTAAATGTCCTGAAGAAGTGTGGTCAAGGAGAAAGCTTGGTTTAAGTCATTTGAGAATTTTTGGGTGTGCTACCTATGCACATGCTGTGGGGGGAAAGTTAGAGCCTAGGTCCACCAAGTGTGTGTTCCTAGCATATCAAGATGGTACCAAGGGGTACAGACTCTGGGACAGAGATTCACCAGGGGTAAAAATCATTATTTCCAGGGATGTAGTCTTTAATGAAGGGGTGTTCCCTTGTAAAACCACTGGTCAGAACACTGTTAACCACACCCAATCTGAACATACAAAGAATCCATCCGAGATTACAATAATTGAGGTGGAGCCTGTGGGTCAGCAGACTGAACCACCTCAATTTGATGAGGAACAAGCACCAGAAAACCAACGAGGACTAGAGGATCCTGGATTTGATAGTGAATAAGCTGGAGCAGATGCCCCAAAGCCTCAACATGCCCAACTGGAACACTATCAACTTGCCAAAGATAAAATAAGAAGAGAGGTAAGACCCCCTACCAGATTTTCTTATGCTGAACTAATATATACTACTTCGCTTGCAGGTACAGGGATTCAAATAACAGAACCAGATTCATATGAAGAAGCAATGAAATCCAAGGAAAGGGAAAAATGGAGGCAAGCAATGGAAGAGGAAATGAGGTCTCTTGAGGTAAATAGAACCTGGTCCTTGGTTCCCAAACCCAAGGACCAGAAACTAATAAAATGTAAATGGTTGTATAAGATTAAAGAGGGAATTTTAGCTACTGATCCTCCTAGGTACAAGGCTAGGCTAGTAGCTAAAGGTTATACCCAACGGGAGGGAATAGACGTCAATGAAGTCTTTTCCCCTGTGGTCAAGTATAAAACCATTAGGTTAATGCTCTCCATTGTTGCCCATTATAACTCAGAGCTAGAACGGATGGATGTTACCACTGCCTTCCTGCATGGTAACTTAGAAGAGGAGATTTACATGAGCCAACCTCTAGGTTTTATTGACCTTACAAAACCTGACCATGTGTGCATCCTGCACAAATCATTGTATGAATTGAAACAGACCCCAAGACAGTGGTATAAGAGGTTTAACAATTTCATTGTAAGCATAGGGTACACTAGGAGTAGATATGACAACTGTTTTTATTTTAATTTGAATCAGAATCTGCCTGTGTATCTCTTATTGCATGTGGATGATATGTTGTTGGTGAGTGAGTCTAAGGCTAATATTCATGAGTTAAAGGGAAAGCTTAAGTCAGAATTTGACATGAAGGATCTAGGAAATGCAAAAAGAATCCTAGGAATGGACATTACCAGGAACAGGAGTAAACATGAACTAATCATTAGGTAGAAATCATACTTAGAAAAATTAGTGTATAAGTTTGGTATGGCTGATTCAAAACCAGTGTCTATGTATATTGCAAACCATGTTGTGTTAAACAAGAGCCAATGCCCTAAAACTAAATCTGATTTCATCAAAATGGAATCTGTTCCCTATGCAAATGTTGTTGGATCTGTGATGTATGGGATGATCAGTACTAGACCAGACCTGTCCTATTACATTTCCTTACTGAGCAGATTTATGGCAAATCCAAGCAGTGAGCACTGGATTGCCTTAAAGGGAGTGTTAAGGTATATTAATGGTACTCTGAATGTTAGTTTAAATTTCTGTAAAAGGCATAATACACTTGACTTGGTGGGTTTTGTAGACTCTGACTTTGCAGGTGACAAAGACACAAGGAAATCCACCACTTCATATTACTTTACCCTTGGAGGAAATTGCATTAACTGGAAGTCACAGCTTCAGCCTATTGTTGCTCTCTCAACAACTGAAGCAGAGTACATTGCTATTACTGATGTGTTTAAGGAAGTAGTGTGGCTGCAAAGTTTGTTAGCTGAAGCAAAGCTGACTAATGGTAAGGTTACTGTATTCTCAAATAGTCAGAGTGTAATTCATCTTAGCAAGAATCCAGTCTACCATGAGCGGACCAAGCATGTGGATGTTCGTTTCCACTTCGTTAGGGACTTAGTAACACAAGGGGTAATTGACCTCAGAAAAGTATCCACTGAGGATAATCTAGCTGACAAAGGAACCAAGGTTGTCTCACCTGCAAAGTTTAAGCACTGCTTGAACCTGTTGCATGTGAGATAACCTGTGAAGATCATAACTATGAGGGAACTGGCTGGGTTTGCTGCATTGTGAATACTCAACATTCAAGGTGGAGATTGTTGTGAGTGAATGCTGAAACAACGTCGTACTGAGTATTAGTGGAACGGTGTCGTTTTTGAGACAGCTCCAAGATGATCCTGACCTCTGATTCAGAGAAAATCTAACGGATGAAAACAAGCCACAAGTCAACACTATAAAAGGATTGAGTCTTCGCATAAACAGCAGATCAAACGCAAGAGAGAGAGCTTGTGTTTCATATTCTTCGATCTATTAGGGTTCTTAATTTTTTGGGTCTGATTTCAGTTGTAATTTGTGGGTATCGTAAGTGGTTTTGGGTTAATCAGTCAAGAGAAGAACTTCTGTGTTCTTGGTATAGGAATTTCTAGGTTAGAGTATTCCTAGGGCAGATTATGGGTTTGAATCAAAGTTTCTTGATTTAGGGTTTTGGGCATATTCTTGTAATTGTGACTGTAAGTGATTGTTCAATAATCATAGTGCAGCGAACTCCCTTTTCTGGAGTTTAACGTGGATGTAGCTTGCTCAAATAGGGCAAGTGAACCACGGTAAAATCCAGTGTTGATTGGTTGTGTTTTTCTTGTTTTTCTTTATGGTTTGTGATTGTTTCTTGGGTGATTGCATAACAAAGAATAAATTGTCAGAGGAGTTTATGCAAGTACCTGTGGAGATAGTGTTATCAGGAAGCACCTATTAGAAGTGTTCAATCCATTCTCAGCAGAGTGAATTTCTAAGATGAAGCACCAGTAGAAGACCACGCCCCAGTACATATTAGGAATGGTGAGAAGAAAAATGAACATAAAGGAAAAGGATAGTTAAGAACAGATGCCCAAAAGCACAAAAGTCACACACCTTTGAATTCATCCATAAGTATTGCTTCGATTAACGCTTCAATTTCCATCTCCTGCTCCTGTGCATAGTCTGTAAATTAAGATATAGAGAAAGCATTAGAAAGCAAAATATCAACGAATAAAAGGACAAACCAATTCCAACAATATATTAAATCTTGAATAACAACATATATAATGACAATATCAATCGTTTGAATTTAATGAATAAGAGGGGACAAACATGAATATATACATATATATAGGTTTTCTCTAGACCTTTGGGATGCTACTATTTAATTGTTATTAATATTTAGGTAAATGTGGAGGAACTAATATGAATCTATATATCTTTTAATTAGACCTTAGGATGTCCAATATATACTATTAATATTAATAAATATCAATTATAGAGCTGCAACTGAAATGCAATCATATATTAATAGAGCTCCTAAGATCATATGTGGCATCCTATGTGGAATCCACATGACGATCAATAGCAGGGGTGGGCTTCAAAATTATATAGATATGTAGATAATATTAGAATTTGTATTAAAGATTTAAATTAAAGAATATAAGGGATATTTTATATAAAATTTGAATATAAATTTTAATTTTCGTATAATAAATTTTATTAAAAAATTATTTTAAATAAGTTAAAATTTTCTTAAGAATAGTTTTTGAATGATGCTATATAATATAACCCATCTTTTTTTCAAACTAGCTCCATTGAATTTAATTAAGTTCTATGATATAATATAAAAGGTCATATAAAACCCAACTTTTTTTATGTATTTGATTTCATATATCTAAGCATTTTGTTTAGTTTGTAGTTACATATAGGGTGTATTTGGTGTAACGCACAGGACTTAACTAACTTTTTTCGTATTAGACTAGAGACAATAAGATGGAATGATTTGGTTGAATGTAAGTTATAATACCGAATTAAATGTATTAATAATTATTAAATAATCTAATTATTGAGAATAACTAAATTTTTAAATAAATAGTAACAAAATTTTTAAAATTTAAATTAAAGAAAAAATTAGAAGTGACCTATAGAGTCGTCAGAGGCCAAATCTTGTCTCCCTCGCTAGCGGCGTGTCTAACAACAATGTCAATTATACTAGGTTGATCGTCCAACAAGTTGGATATCATTCATACTTTGTACGAATTATCGGCGTACGCTGATGCACTCAGGGGTCCAATAAGTAATTGGGCTTGTTATTGGTTTGTAAACTATTTGGGCCTATGAGAGTTTAGCCTAAATGGGATTAGGTTTATTATTACCCTAAAGTAGTAGTGGAAAACCTAATGTGAGATATATAAAAGAATTGATAGAAAAGAGTGAGTTGTTGATACTTTTCATTATTGCATTATGCAGATTTCTAATACTCAATAAAACTACTATATTTGAATCTTGGATTAGTTTCTTGAAAAGGAACGACCCAGAGTAAATTGTTTGTATTCTGTTATTATTTTTATTCTTTACTTGTGGCGTTTTTGGATTCAGATTAAACATTTGGTATTAGTGTTATAAAAGCTTAGCTGTTATTGGTATTTCAAAATACTAATTGTTTGGATTGTTATGCAATTAAAAGTAATTGCATTTTTTTTTTTTTTATTTGAAAACAAATTGCTTCGATTACTACAATTTAAAGCATGGCAATTCCTTATATTAATTCCGAGTGTAATGGTGGCAATTACAAGGGCTATTACAAAATTAAAGGCTGAGCAGTTTCATTTTTTTAATAATTAAAAAAATGGTTGTTACACTTACATGCAAGAGGCAAGTATAAAAGTGGGTGTTTTATTCTCTTTTATGTAGAGATAATTTTCCTACTTGAGAGAATTCATTTTGCCTCTACATTTTTTATTTTTTCCAGCTCTCCTTCACCACTTCTATTTTATCTTATATTGTTCTAAGCTTCTATCAAAGAGTTCACTTTAAATAGAAGCTCGTCATTATATCCTGGAGGTCGGTCCGCATCTGAGCCATTTGTAATGGGAAGATCCTTCCAGTGGGGTGGAAATCTGATCTTAAGGACAGTACTTTTGCACGCCTTGACGTTGCTGTATCATTGCTATTTTGCTGCTGAGTTTATTGTTGTTTCACTATTGTATCGTTGTTGTTTTGTTGTTGTCTCTCTGCTATTTTCTTGCTATCTCTCTACTGTTTTCCTGCTGTTCTTCCACTATTTTATTGCTATTCTTCTACTATTTTGTTGTTATTCTTCCACTGTTTTGCTGCTAATCTATTATTAAATTTCAACAATTAGAGCTTACGGTTTGTAGTTAAAATCTTTCCTTCATTGAAAACAAATGTGTCATTTTCTAGAGATGTCGACTGGTCAAACTCAAACACATTTGGAAGTTGAGAATTTCGGAGGACATAATTTTAAGTTATGGAAACTGAAGATGGAGGATCTGCTTGTTGACATAGATTTGTGGCATGTTATTGAAGATTCGAAACCACCGATGGAAGAAACTTTGGCATATGCAGATAAAGATTCTACATCAAAGACAACAAAATGGGATCAAAAAGATCAAAAGGCACAATACTTGATTAGAATGTGTCTTGTAGATTCTGTGTTGGTGAATGTTTTGGGTGAACAATTTGCAAAAGATCTCTGGAACAAACCGAGATCTCTCTATCAAAGTAAGTCTCTTGTCAACAAACTATTTCTATAGAAGAAACTGTACAATTTGCGTATGAGAGAGATTTGTTTTTGGCACACTTGAATGCGTTTAATATGCTTATGGGATAGTTGTTGTCAATGGGTATAAATTTAAATGCGATGATGATAAAGCCATTACAATGTTGTGTTCATTACTAGATTCCTGGGATAATATGATTGTTGTTGTTGGTAGTGGAATGAATTCTCTATCATTTGAGAATGTTGTTGCGGATTTATTGTATGAGGAAATTAGATAATAGTCTATGGATGGTCCAACTGGCAGGTCAGACCAGTGACATCAACATAAAACCCTACTATGAAACTTGACGGACATACTCTTGAGAAATAATCATCAGTCTCTATAAGTTTGAAATCCCGCAAACACACCCCTGCATGCAACCTTTTAAATGGACCAATCCCGGCTCAATTCTCGCCCTAGGCCTAGTTAATGGTCTGTTTATTTCAGATTTGAGCCCATGTCATTTTCTATTTTCTATAATTTTTATATCTGAAAATAGATTTTAAATATTATGTCAAAAAAATATCACAAGAAACATTTTTATAAAAAAAAAAACGATTATTTTTTAAGTATATATAATAGTTTAAAAATTATAGTATAGAAAAGCAAATCAGTTTAAAGAGAAAAGTCCAAACACTCCTTTGAGTCCAAGAATAAAAGCGACAAAGCCCAAATCCAGGGAAGACTACAAGAGAAGAAAAACTGAAAGAGGGCAGTGAAGCAATAAAGTTTATCCAAAAATTGCAAGCTTAGAAGAAGCTTCAAATCTTCTTTAATCATCTCTTCTTCTTGACTTTAAATTTCAATCCAACTAATCTCTTAACCCTTTTCTTCCTTTCCTTCTTTCTTCTTTTGTATGTGTGTATATATATATGAATCGTAAAGAGAGAAGGAATTCCAGTTCAATTCCCTCGACTTTTTGAAGGGGTTTTGGTGTGGAGATTCTGGAGAAGGAGGCGGTACTGATGGTGGTGTCATGTGGAGTGATTGTTGCCGAAAGCGACTGGAAATCGGCCTGACAGCAAGCAGTCGCGCGAACCAGCAGATGGACGACGATATACGATCAGCGAGCGCACTTGGCCAGAGATGTTAGAGGTTTTTTCATGGAGGTGAAGGTGGTGCCAATGGTGGTGTAAGGTGGGTGCAACGGCGTTGAAAACAGGCTGGAGATGGTAGGGATTTTAGTAACTCGGTTTAGCCATTAAGTCGGTTGAATCGACGGTTCGACACTATTCCACTGGTTAAACTGCGGGTCAATCAGACTAATGGCTAAAACCGGGTTTAAGGTGTCCCATACTGGAGAAGGGTCGGTCAACTTCTGACCAGTCAAACCAACCGGTCTCGGTTTTAGAACACTGATATGGAGTAGATGAAGTTGTAATCTACGTTTGATTTTTTTTTTTTATGTTTATCAATAATTTTCTACTTGTTCTCTTTTTCAATATTTTGTTGACAATTTTTTTTTTTTTTTAATCGATTGTTGATCTTTCAACTTATCTAGATTAATTAAAGTTCAAGGTTCAACTTATTTGTTTAAGAATTTTTATTAATTTTTGTATATATAGAAATTTAGAAGTTAATGTCCTTTATTTATTTAATATTAAAATAATCAAAATCAAAGTATCAGGGGTAGTATAGTAATTATAGTGCTTGTAGTTGTTTCTAATGACAAAATCCATTAACGTTGAGTAGCGAAAGGTGGAACATTGATGGTTTTTTATTCAAGGGGTACCAAAAAAATTTTCAGGAAACCTTAGGTGGAAAAATGAATTTCGGTCACTTTTAATTGAAGGTTCCAAGCAACTATTTGGGCCTCTGTGAAGAAAAACCCAAGAAACAATTATTTGGACCTAAGAACTAACTATTTGGGATTTATAATGAATAGCCGAAGTGGCCATTTGTGTTGATTAACCCAAGAAGCAACTATTCGGATTCTTGTTTCGAGCAGTCCAAGAATCAACTATATTTGGACTTTCCATTGACTAATCCAATAAATACCAAAATAGGATGAGATTTTTTAACTTAAATTTTTTACGCAAACTTTCAAAAGTGGATTCATTGCAATCCAATGGTGCAAGACTTGTTGAGGTGACAAACAAAATAACTATCTCCAAATTCATTCTCACATCCATTGGATTATAACATATCCACGGCTGAAAATTTATGTTTTTTTTTTTTTTACTTATGAGTTCATGTCTGAGTTGTGTCTTAAAAGTTCTTGATCACCATAAACATTACATTTAATGTTTTGATAGTCTAATTTTAAAGGATAATCTATTCAAGCACTTTTTATTTGTGTGTTGGTGATGTTAAGTTTCGGATACATGCATTGATTGATGACATTCCTTAATGTAATGGAAAGTAATATTATTTGTGATAGCGTTAAAAATACATGTTTAACAAGTGCACTAGTTGTAAGAAGTAATAAAGTGATGAAGTATAGTTCCCAGCCTAAGAGGATAATGCATTAACTACTGAATTCTCTAGTTCTAATACTAATTGAAGCAACAATAAATGGATAGATAGAAAATTAACAACTATTTACAAATTAACAAAATAACAAAGAATGACAATGAAATTAAAGTAAAACCCCTATTCAAACGAATCAAACAATGATAAAAAATGTTAGGGTGTTGATTTCACCTAGCTATGCTAGTTCAATTTATAGATTCTATTACCCAAGCGCTCATTTCTTGATTGAAAATCGAATTTCCTCATATGTTTGGTACTCCTTCTCAGGTTATACCATACCACACATTCATATTAACCTTCTAAACCCAAGAATTGAAGTCTAATATTTATGGGTCTCTTAAGCTTTGTGGAATTCTGTCTAGATTTCATAGATCGCTTTTATCTATCTCTAATTTTTGCTAAATCTATGATGTTTATCTTAGGAAGCACATATCATAAATCACTTTTCAGTCTCATCATGAACAACACAACATTTGAATGGTGAACAAGCATCCAAAGATAATAAGTATAGAAATTAACACTCAAATCATGAAATTACAATTAAAAGCAACTCAAATAATCCCAATCCAAGGTTTACAGCTCAAGTTATCACCAAAATACTGAAGCACATTCCAAAATACATTTTTTCAGTTCGCAAACGTGTCGTTAACAACTTTAAGCCAAGTTTTCATCATTTTCCAGTTAGAATTAGGAAAAACCCAAAACATGAAAGTTGTATATTTGCCTCTTATCTTTCCAAAGATGTTTGAAGTCAGCTTAACAAGCTCAAGTTATGCATTTATATTCAAAGTCTTCATTTATGTTCAAAATCATTGTTTAGGCTTGCAAAGTACAATTAATATAATTAAATAGCAATTATGGCGCAATACATATGAAAAATATCATAAATCCTATTGAAATTTAATGCAAAATCACTATGAAAAATTGGATTATCAATATAGCTTGAAAATCTAAAAACTAAAATTATTTTCTACTCAATCTTTTATCTTGTAGTATTGTTAAGATTATATAGTTTCAGATGCTCCATCATGTTCATGACTTCATGTAGACACATAGGCTGCATATATGTTCACAGCAAGGACTCTAAAAAATTAATGGATGTTACTTTCAGTGTTTTAAAAATTAACACAGGATGAAACCCGGTAAAGTGACTGAGTCTTAGGTATTGATGAGTCAAACTAGTGTTCAAAAGTTTGAAATCTAACCAAAACACCTCTAAAAATTGCGTGTAAGTCCCTACTATTTAATTGATTTCCTTAATGTTTCATTGGTGTAAAACTTGCATTCTTTTATTTTACTATATCAAAAGCTTTGTGTTGCCAGCATATTGATCTTGCAAATGGGAGTGAGAGGCAAAGAGATAGCTAAGATTGCTAAGACAGTAAAGATATTTTTAGTAAAGTTGGATGATGGAGGGGCCTGACTCCCACTTTCCTCGTTTGTTACACCCACTTTCCTCGTTTGTTACACCCACTAACTAATTAAATTGTAGTTTAACGTTAAAGGTTTATTTCAATTAAAGTTAAAAACCTTAGATCATTTCTAAAGTAGGCCTTGAAACATATTTAGAGTAATATTTGTAGACTTATTTCACTTCTGGATATATAATTAAAAAAATGCATTTGTAATAAGTGTTTTAGTCTGTCATTTACGATTAATTGCTACACATTGTCTCACAACGATTTTGGTGACTTGATAGTATCAATGGATTTCTAACTTTTATTTTGTAATTTTGTTAATGTATAACTTTTTAGTTTATAGTTTTATATTTAGGATTAAAAAAAAATACACAATTTTAACCTTAGGTGATAAATTGAAGTTTGATAAAGTTAGCTTAAGGGATGTTAGTGATGAATCTTTGAAAATCTAGGAGTATTGTTTGATTAAATCTACATAAGCTAGCATATATCCATTTATTACTGAAACTATAGGGGTGGTTGGTGATCATCTCCCCTTTTTTATGAACACAAATTGAATTTGAAGAAGCTTAACTGATCAACTTAGAGAAGTTCAGTTGATGATAATTAGTCAAGAAATGCAATTATAAATTTATAACTTTAGCTTTAGCTTTTGGCTCTTTGCATTTCATTTGGGCGGGAATTATTGCAATGGTGGAACCAATACTTAAATAAAAGTCGCGGAAGTCTGCCTTGCTTCATCATCTCCAATAAATATATAATACTTTAAAATCAATGAGATTATTTTTTCCTCTTTATTGTCGGAAGAGTGAGTCATGATTGAATGATGGAGGGGCCTTAGTTTCCACTTTCCACGTTTCTCACAATGCACTAAATTATCAAATTATAGGATTATGCTTCAAATTGGGTAATATATAATTAATTAAGAATAACATTTATGAAAATTTTATTTCAGTTAGTGTAATTGAAAATTGGAGTAAAATAAAGTTTATTTGTATTTTACTTAATTACTTTTATCAAAATAAATTCTTTTATCTTTTTTAATAAATGGAATTAATTAATAAGTGTGCTTTCTAATTATTTCTCTAATAAAGTTGAGACATTCACATTTTTGTTTATAGAGTATAAGGACATTGTTTTAAAAAATTAGTAAAATAATTTGTTAAAAACTAACTGTTAAAGGGTATATATATGTCTTTTTCTTGATGATTAAGAGTGTCTAGGTCAGTTTACACGCACCTTTACTAATCCCTCTTGGTCTTGAAGTTAACGATTGGATAAATTCTCCAGTAGTCATCCCTATTAGCAACCGAGAGAAATAAATTCAAGATCTCTTGAGTAATACATCCAAGGGTGTTTAAAGGGTATATATTTCTTTCTAATCCTTTCTTAAAATTCAAACCCGTATTATTGACTGAAATAGTGGATAGAAATATCCATTTATTAATGAAACTATAGAGGTGGTTGGTGATAATCTGCCCTTTTTTATGAACCCAAATGTAATTTGAAGAAGCTTTACTGACCAACTTAGAAAAAGTTCAGTTGATGATAATTTGTCAAGAAATGCGATTATAAATTTATTCTTTAGCTTTAGCTTTTCCTTTTTGGCTTGCTGTTCTTCATCACCAACAGTGGAATTTTTTGTTAGCTTTCCAACAATCAATATGTGAAAGCATTTTGTCATATAATAACTTTTATTCTAAATATGATTCAAGGCTTACTTTAGAAATGATCAAAAGTAATAAACTTTATTCAACTCTAATTGAAATAAAATTGGAAAAATAGACCTTTGACGTTAAGCTTGCTAATCACTCCTGAATATATAATTAAAAAGTGCATTTGTAGTACGTGTTTTAGCCGCATATGAGATTCAACTACCATAAATCATGACAATGTCACCCCATACATATAGATTTTCTCACATCGATTTTGGTGACCTTGATAGTATCACTGGATGTGTCGCTATGGGTGTTGGTGGCCCTTCACCAACAATGGTTGTGCAATTTTTTAATTCTAATAAAAACTTATTTAATAATTGATTTAAATTAATTAATTAATTATTTTTTAATATAAAATTATTTTATAATTTGAAATATTATACATGGGTATATAGATTTGGAAGAAACAAAAAAATTTTAAACTTGTAAGTCTTCATCCTAATTGTCTTCTCTAATAAATTATTAAATGGAGTGCTACTTAAAAATATTTGAGCTACCTAAACATACTTGAAGAGTAAACAGAATACTAAACTCAGTTAGAACTAAGCTTAAGGTAAAATAGTTCCACGGATAATAATATAGTCATCAACGATAGTGTATCGAATTTATGCATCGAATGACGTGACAAAATCCTGACTATTAATTAATTTTAATTTAATATTAATCAACAATTTTACTACACCATTTAGTGTATAAATTTGGTGTTCCACAGCTGACACTTGACAGACTCTAAAGGATTCACTGACCTGTCCATTAACAACACTAACAACAACCTGACCTGGCACCTTCTTTAATGGAAAAATAAAAAACGTTCCACAACTAGCACTTAACAGACTCTAAAGGTTTTGCTGACATGCCCACTAACACTTAACAACTTACTAGCAACACTACTAGCAAGGTAACCTAGAACCTTCTTTAGTTACAATGAGCGCGTTCTTTTATGAAATTTGTATATCTGTTTTTTGTATTTTTAAAAATATTGAAAATGATTTAAAAAGGTTAAAAATTAAAACATATTCGGCATATTTGTTTGAAAAAAATATTTAGAAACGTGAAAAATAAAAACATATTTATTTTAAATAAAAGTGGAGCCCACGTTTTGTTTTTTTTTTTTTTGGTTAGTAAGTAGTATTATTAGAAAAGAGAAAGAATGTACAGAGAGACCATAAAAAAATCGGTCATCTTACCTCAAGATAGACCCTGAGATAAGAACAAAAATACAAGTCTAATAGACTAAAAACTTAATCTCTTTTCGTTTGTTTATCTCAAGCACATGAAGATAAGAGAGAAGAGGAGAGGAGCAAGCAAATGAGCACAAAGACAAAAACATCTTACCATAGGATATGCCCTGGGATAGAATCCAAAATACACTTAAATAAGACTAAGAATAACTATACATAACATTTTTTTACCTAAGGACAAGTCTTGGGTTAGGAAAATTTATGTACTGTCACATGTTGGTTTCGAAGATAGTCATAGGAGGTTTCTGTACTGTCACATGTTGGTTTCGAAGATAGTCATAGGAGGTTTCGAAGATAGTCATGGGTAATCCTAGTGGAGCCCATGTTTCTCTCTCTTAACTCTCCTTTCCGCTTTTTTTTTTTTTTTTTTGGTAGTTTAAAATCCGGCAAAAATGCTAGTGGCACAAATATTCTGCATTTTCCCATGCAAGGAAAATAAAAATAAAACAGAAAATCCATAAATGAACAACACCAATAAAAAAATAGAATTAAGTAGCAATTATGACACAATACTTATGAAAAGTATCCTAAATCTTACTGAAATTCAATGCAAAATCATTATGAAAAATATGATTATCAATATACCTTGAAAATCTAAAAACTAAAATTATTTTCTACTCAATCTTTTATTTTCTAGTATTGTTAAGATTATATAGTTTCAGATGCTCCATCATGTTCATGACCTCATGTAGACACGTAGGCTGCATATATGTTCAAAGCAAGGACTCTAAAAAATTAATGGATGTTACTTTCAGTGTTTTAAAAACCAACACGGGATGAAACCTGGTAAAATTGACGAGTCTCAGGTTAACCGGTGAGTCAAACCGGTGTCCAAAAGTTTGAAATCTAACAAAAACACCTTTGAAAATTGCGTGTAAGTCCCTACTATTTAATTGATTTCCTCAATGTTTCATTGGTGTAAAACTTGCATTCTTGTATTTGACTATATCAAAAGCACTGCGTTGCCTGCATATTGACCTTGCAAATGGGACTATGGGAGTGAGAGGCAAAGAGACAGCTAAGATTGCTAAGACAGTAAAGATTCTTTAGTAAAGTTGAATGATGGAGGGCCCTAGTCTCACTTTCCTCGTTTGTTACACCCACTTTCCTCGTTTGTTACAACCCACTAACTAATTAAATTGTAGTTTAACGTTAAAGGTTTATTTCAATTAAAGTTAAAAACCTTAGATCATTTCTAAAGTAGGCCTTGAAACATATTTAGAGTAATATTTGTAGACTTATTTCACTTCTGGATATATAATTAAAAAAATGCATTTGTAATAAGTGTTTTAGTCTGTCATTTACGATTAATTGCTACACATTGTCTCACAACGATTTTGGTGACTTGATAGTATCAATGGATTTCTAACTTTTATTTTGTAATTTTGTTAATGTATAACTTTTTAGTTTATAGTTTTATATTTAGGATTAAAAAAAAATACACAATTTTAACCTTAGGTGATAAATTGAAGTTTGATAAAGTTAGCTTAAGGGATGTTAGTGATGAATTTTTGAAAATCTAGGAGTATTGTTTGATTAAATCTACATAAGCTAGCATATATCCATTTATTACTGAAACTATAGGGGTGGTTGGTGATCATCTCCCCTTTTTTATGAACACAAATTGAATTTGAAGAAGCTTAACTGATCAACTTAGAGAAGTTCAGTTGATGATAATTAGTCAAGAAATGCAATTATAAATTTATAACTTTAGCTTTAGCTTTTGGCTCTTTGCATTTCATTTGGGCGGGAATTATTGCAATGGTGGAACCATTACTTCCATAAAAGTTGCGGAAGTCTGCCTTGTTTCATCATCTCCAATAAATATATAATACTTTAAAATCAATTAGATTATTTTTTCCTCTTTATTGTCGGAAGAGTGAGCCATGATTGAATGATGGAGGGGCCCTAGTTTCCACTTTCCACGTTTCTCACAATGCACTAAATTATTAAATTATAGGATTATACTTCAAATTGGGTAATATATAATTAATTAAGAATAACATTTATGAAAATTTTATTTCAGTTATTGTAGTCGAAAATTGGAGTAAAATAAAGTTTATTTGAATTTTACTTAATTACTTTTATCAAAATAAATTCTTTTAAGTTTTTTAATTAATGGAATTAATTAATAAGTGTGCTTTCTAATTATTTCTTTAATAAAGTTGAGACATTCATATTTTTGTTCATAGGGTTTGAGGACATTGTCTTAAAAAATTAGTAAAATAATTTGTTGAAAACCAACTGTTAAAGGGTATATATATGTCTTTGTCTTGGTGATCATGAGTGTTCAGGTCAGTTTGCATGCACCTTTACTAATCCCTCGGAATCTTAAAGTTAATGACTGGGTAAATTTTCCAGTAACAACCCCTATTAACAACCGAGAGAAATGAACTCAAGACTTTTTGAGTAATACATCTAAGGGTGTTTAAGGGATATATATGTCTTTTTAACCCTCTCTTAAAATTCAAATCCGAGTTATTAACTGAAATAGTGGATAGAAATATCCATTTATTAATGAAGCTATAGGGGTGGTTGGCAATAAACTCCCCTTTTTTATGAACCCAAATGTAATTTCAAGAAGCTTAACTGACCAACTTAGAGAAGTTTAGTTGATGATAATTAGTCAAGAAATGCAATTATAAATTTATTAACTTTAGCTTCAGCTTTTCCTTTTTTGCTTGCTGTTCTTCATCACCAACAGTGGAATTTTTTGTTAGCTTTCCAACAATCAATATGTGAACGCATTTTTTCATATAATAACTTTGTACTCTAAAATCTAAATATGATTCAAGGCCTACTTAAGAAATGATCTAAAGTAATAAACTTTATTCAACTCTGATTGAAATAAAATTGGAAAAATAGACTTTTAACGTTAAGCTTGCTGATCACTCCTGAATATATAATTAAAAAATGTATTTGTAATATGTGTTTTAGCCATATGCAGTATGAAATTCAACTTACATAAATCATGGCAATTTCACTAGGTACATGTAGATTTTCTTACATTGACTTCGGTGACCTCGATAGTATCATTGGATGTGTCACTATCGGTGTTGGTGGCCCTTCACCAACAATGGTTGTGCAATTTTTTTAATTCTAATAAAAACTTATTTAATAATTGATTTAAATTAATTAATTATTTTTTAATATAAAATTATTTTATAATTTGAAATATTATACGTGGGTATATAGATTTGGAAGAAACAAAAAAAATTTAAACTTGTAAGTCTTCATCCTAATTGTCTTCTCTAATAATTATTAAATGGAACCTAAACATACTTGAAGAGTAAACAGAATACTGAATTCAGTTAGAACTAAGCTTAAGGTAAAACAGTTCCACAGCTAACACTTAACAGACTCTAAAGGATTTACTGACCTGTCCATTAACAACACTAACAACAACCTGACCTGGCACCTTCTTTAGTAACAATGAGTGTGTTTCTTTAATGGAAAAACGTTCCACAACTAGCACTTAACAGACTCTAAAGGTTTTGCTGACATGCCCACTAACACTAAACAACTTACTAACAACACTACTAGCAAGGTAACCTAGAACCTTCTTTAGTTACAATGAGTGCGTTCTTTTATGAAATTTGTATATCTGTTTTTGTATTTTTTAAAATATTGAAAATGATTTTAAAAAGTGAAAAATTAAAACATATTCGGCATATTTGTTTGAAAAAAATATTTAGAAATGTGAAAGATAAAAACATATTTATTTTAAATAAAAGTGAAGCCCATGTATTTTTTTTTTCCTTTTTTTGGTTAGTAAGTAGTATTATTAGAAAAGAGAAAGAATATAGAGAGAGACTATAAAAAAACCGGTCATCCTACCTCATGACAAGTTATGAGATAGAAACAAAAACACTAGTTTAATAGACTAAAATCTTAATCTCTTTTTGTTTGTTTATCTTAAGTACACGAAGATAAGAGACAAAAGGATAGGAGCAAGTAAAGGAGCACAAAGACAAATATATATTACTATAGGATATGCCCTGTGATAGGATCCAAAATACACTTAAACAAGACTAAGAATAATTGTAAATAACATTTTTTCTACCTCAGGACAAGTCTTGGGTTAGGAAAATTTATGTTCGTCACATGTTGGTTTCAAAGATAGTCATAGGTAATCCCTAGCGGAGCCCCATGTTTCTCTCTCTTAACTCCCCTGTCCTCTTTTTTTCTAGTTTAAAATCCGGCAAAAGTGCTAATGACGCCAATATTCTGCATTTTCCCGTGCAAGGAAAATGAAAATAAAACAGAAAATCCATAAATGAACAGTACCAATAAAAAATCAATATACAATTAAAAGATTAGAAGTTAACGATCAAGCCACCAATTCCAGTAGTGGCCATATGGCCGGCTTGGATCTTGTACGTCTAGCGGCCATATCTATGTCATGTCAGGCCGACCATGGTCATCGTGGGCCCGCTACGGCCACGGTTGCTGGCTAGCTACATGGCTGTTGGCTACTTTTTAATTATTATTTTTTCAATTTTCTTAAAAAGTTTTTCTATATTCTTAAGATGCATTAACTTTTTATCATTTTTTTAATTGATACGTTCACAATTTTATGGATTCTTTTTAAAATTATTTGACTTACAAATTTTATTTTGTAAACTTACAATAATTACCTTAGCTATGTTAAAAGAAACAGTTTTTCACTGTTAATTGTTTCTTTTTGAAAGAAAATGAAAATTATGTCCTTTTAACTCCAAATGCAATTTTTAGTGAGACTTCATAATTTGGATCAGTTTACGCGCATCTCAATTAGTTTTCCTAAGCCTTGAAGTTAACAGCTAAGTAAGTCTCGAGTGGCCTACATTTATTAGTAGTCGTGGAGATACAAAATTAAAACCTTTTGAGTAATACATTCAAAAGTCCCCAACGAACCACCAAACTGCCTAAAGACTTTATATTATTCAATCATAGCTGTTCATCTTAGTAAGTTGGGTCCAATGAATTTGTAAAGACATTTCAATCTTAAGGGTAAATGGTCACTATATTGTTTTTTCTTTTGAACGGAATATTTACTAAATCTTGTAGGTGGGACAATGTGTTTTCCCAACCCTTTTTTTCTTTGTCTTTTACAATCAACTTTATTAAAGAGAAATTATATTTGACCCCACTGTTGTCTCACTGTATTCTTTTATCATTTCAAAGTATACCATATACAGTGTAAATTTATATCTAGGCGATCATCCTAAACTATATACTGAACTTTCTTTTATTGCAATTTAAAAACTTTGATTTACAAGACATGTATAATAAAATAATAATAATTTTTCTAAACAAAATATTTATGACTTGCATAAGTCAGATTTGTTTTATTATTGCTATTCCTTATCTTGATTTGTTATTTTATTATAGAAGTTTATTTATTTTTCCTACGCACTATACCTTATGCTTGAAGGTTTATCTTTTTCGTATAATTTTGTCTGTATAGTGCAAGAGGAATACTACTATTAGTAGTTTTGGAATGAAAATGTTAAGGAGGAGGTGCAGAAAGAGAATGAAAATGTTTTGAAATTTCTGAAGCCCAGAATTATGAAGTTGCTGAAAGAGAATTGTATTATAATTATGGATGAGAATTGTATTAAGTCATTTTTAGAGGACTGATTTATATTGTCTGCCTACTTTTGACTATTTCGAAAGCATTCCATTTCTTTCAAAGTGAATTACCGGGATTGCCAGCTTCTTTTTGACTTGCTTTTTTTTTTTTTTAAAATAAAATATTTGGTAGAAGAGAGTGGAAAGAAAGTTGTGAGTGTTTGAACATATCCTTTCTTCCAATCTTCGTTGGTCTTTACTCACCCAGAAGAAAAGCAAACATAGCACTCTGGTCCTTGAATACAGCTCTTACGCAGATAGAGCGATTGAGGTGCCATTTCCTTAAACTTCGAAAACCAATTCCTTTGAGTACTCTTTACTATTATTAATTCTGTCATTTTATTTGCCCTGCTTTCTATCCAGTATCCATTACTATCTTCAAGCCCCAAAAAAAAAAAAGATTTTATGTTCATCGAGCTTTTTCTCATAAACACATTAGTTTCTGCTGTGTTTTCAATATTATTAATTTTCTGTCATATTATTAGCTTTGCTTTAGATCCAGTATCAAAAATTGTTTTCAACTTCTCTTAATCCTTTTTTGATCATATTCCCCATATTTCTAGTATCTGGATTTTTTTTTTAAACATTAGTTTTAGATTTTTTTTTAATCTCATAAACATTTCTAGTATATCTCTTTCGTCGGTATTTCTTTTTTTCTTGTCCTCCTAAGAAGCGTTTGTCAGTGGCTTTCCTTGTTTAAACCAGAAAGAAAAAAAAGAAAAAAAAAAAGTTGCAAGAAATAGGTAATGGCTGAATTAGCAACTGCTGCTGGTTCCAAAGCTGCAGAAAAAGTTACAGAGACCTTGTATGATTTCATTTGTCGGAAGATTTCCTATGTGTTCAAGTACCAAAAGTATATGGAGAAGGCAAAGGAACAAGTTGAGGAGCTCAGAAGTCGAAGACAAGATCTGGAAGCAGATGTTGGCGTTGCTGAACAACAAGGGGAAGATATTTACAATGAAGTTAAAGACTGGCTGAGGGGCGTGGAAGGTTTCATGGAACGTGAAGTAAAGCTTGTTGATGATGAAGATAAAGCAAAGAGGCGCTGTTTTAAAGGGATGTGTCCTGATTTGATGAAGCAATACAGGCTCAGCAAGGATGCAGAGCAGGTGGCAGAGGATGGAGCCAAGCTCTTGGAAAAAGGAAAATTCAGTGGAGTTTCCCACCCCCCTATTCTAAGGAGGACAAAATCCATATTTGTCGGCGAGGACTATGAGAGCTTTCACTCAAGAGAGTCCAGTTTCCAGGATATCATGGAGGCATTGAAGGATTCCAAGGTTAATATGATTGGAGTGCACGGGATGGGTGGTGTGGGCAAAACCACTCTGGTCAAAGAAGTTGCTTGGAGAGCCAAGGAAGATAATATATTTGATGAGGTGGTATTTACAGAGGTAACACAAACTCCTGATCTTAAAAAAATTCAAGCCGACATTGCTGGTCTATTGGGCATGGTATTTAGAGACCAGGAGAGTCTATCTGGAAGAGCTGATCAATTACGTTATAGGTTGAAGAAAGCCAAGAGAATCCTTGTAATTGTGGATAATATCTGGAAGAAGCTTGACTTGAAGGTTGTTGGGATTCCTTTTAGCTATGATGAGAAACGTAGCATCCAGCAAGACAGGAAAGAAAGCAACGATGAGCAAGTGCGATGCACAATATTGTTAACAGCTAGAACACAAGTTGTATTAAAACAAATGAAGACTCAGAGGAATGTATTTGTTGAGCCTTTGGATGATGATGATGCAAGAAATTTGTTTGGAAAAGTTGTTGGTGATTTAACAGATAGGTACGATATAGCAGCTGAAATAGTCAAAAAATGTGCAGGTTTACCACTTGCAATTACAACAATTGCAAATGCTTTAAAAGGTAAGAGTGATTATGTATGGAGGGATGCATTACATCAGTTAAAAAGTTCTAATCCAAGATGTGTTCCTGATATGGATGACACTTTATACTCAGCTATAGAACTGAGTTACGAATTGCTGAACAGTGAAGAAGCAAAATCACTACTTCGACTTTGTGCTCTGTTTAATGCGGGTAGTCATATAGAACTATTTTCCTTGCTGGCATATTGTATGGGTTTGGGCTTGTTTCATGGTGTTTATACTCTTAACGATGGAAGGAATAGAATCAAGTCGCTGATTGATTCTCTGGAAGCTTCGTGTTTATTGTTGAAAGGTAACAGTAACGAAACGGTCAAAATGCATGACATCATTCATGCTGTTGTTGCATCAATTGCTAAAGAGAAACGTATGTTTAATATTCAAGATGGCAATGGCTTTAAAGAAGGGCTGGTGAACGAAGTTTACAAAGATTCGGTTGCAATTTCTCTGCCTTATATAGACATTGATGGACTTCCTGAAAGGGTAAAGTTTTCGAATCTTGAGTTATTTACTTTGTATCTTGAAGAAGGTCATCTTTTACAAATCCCAAACCACTTTTTTGAAGGGATGATGGAACTCAAAGTTCTAGATTTGGAGGAAGTTCATTTATTACCACCACCCTCATCCTTTCTTTGCCTAACAAACCTTCAAACATTGAGTCTGATGTATTGCACTTTAGGAGATATAACAATGATCGGAGAGCTAAGCAATTTACATATTCTTAGTTTTGTATGGTGTGAATTCGAACAATTGCCTGAAAGTTTTAGACAATTGACGCAACTAAAGTTATTAGAACTAACCAATTGTCCAAAGCTTAAAGTAATCACACCAAATGTCATAGCCAACTTGTCTCTATTAGAAGAGCTATATATATATAATAGCTTTGATCAATGGGAAGTTGAAGGACGGAATAACGCGAGTCTTGTTGAGTTGAAGAGATTGTCTAAATTGAACACTTTATGCATACATATCTCGAATCTGCAGCTTATACAGCAGGACTTTATCCCTGAGAATTTAGAAAAGTATACAGTACATATTGGAGATGCATGGGAGTGGTCTTATGAATATGAACCCTCGAGAACATTGAGACTCAAGTTCAATAGAAGTCTTCATTTGAGGTATGGGGTTGAAATTTTGCTGGAGAAAGCTAAATATCTCTATCTAGATCAGCTAGATGGTGTTAAGGATATACTTTGGGAAATTGACAGAGAAGGTTTCCCACAATTAAAGCATCTCTCTGTACAAAATAGTTCTGAAATTTTGTATATTGTCAACTCAATGGGATGCACTCCTTCTAATGATTGCTTTCCAATCTTAGAATCATTGTTTCTTGTTAATCTAAGTAATATGGAGAAGATATGTTGCAGCCTAGTCAATGCGAAGTCTTTCAGCAAATTAAGAATCATAAAAGTAGAAAAGTGTGACAGGTTGAGGTATCTCTTCTCATCCTCTGTGGCCGAAAACATCTCTCAGATACAAGAAATCGAAGTAACTGATTGCAAGGAGCTAAAGGAGATTATTGGTCAAGAAATTGCAAACCATGTTGATGAAAACGAAAGGAATTGTAAGGTTGAGTTTAAACTATTGCATTCCCTAGTACTACAATGCCTGCCACAGTTCATAAGTTTTGGCTTGAAAGTATGTTTTGTCTTTTCTTTTCCCTTCTATTTTGTTTTACTATAAAATTAGGTGTTCTTTAATTAGTTTCTACGTTATTTATGGAATGAGATTTGTTTCTGCAGGTTGTGTTGCCAAGATTGGAGAACCTGAAACTATCCTCAATTAATATCGAGAACATATGGGTTGATCAACCAAAACCAATACCTTCCTATATTGAATGCTTAAAAAGCTTATCTGTGGAGGACTGTAATGGTTTGAAGTTTATGTTTTCATCCTCCATGGTCAAAAGTCTCGTGCAACTCCAAAAGCTTGTGATATGCAACTGTAAGTCGATGGAAGCAGTAATATTTGACTCAAAAGGGTTAGAAGGAGAAGACAAGATAATTGATATGAGTTTTCCAAAACTATTCTACGTAAAGCTTGCATGTCTTCCAAAACTCACAAGATTTGGCACTGGAAATTCAATTGAATTCACCACCTTGAATGAACTTCACATTGAGAGTTGCTCTAATTTGAAGATATTCTTCCACAATTCTTCTGGTGTAGAGAGGCTAGGAAAGGAACTTGATGAATTTATTTCGACGAAAAATATTACTGATGTAAATCCCCTTTTCGATGAAAAGGTGAAGTTATAAATTTTCGTTGCCAATTGGCCACAAAATGTTAAAATTCTTTGTAGCTATTAGTGTCACCATTATCTGCAACTAATTAGTAGAAATTCTCTTATAACGCTCTTCTTTTGTTTTCTTTTTTCTTTTAGGAGAAACAAAAAATCTGTTTGTTAAAATTCTTTATAGCTATTAATGTCATTACCATTATCATTACCTAAATATTAACATGAGGAGATTTTTTTTGTAGGTTGTTTTTCCAAGCTTAGAGAAGATGTTTCTCTCACACCTGGATAACTTACACTTGATATGGCACAACCAACTCCATGCAGATTCCTTTGGCAAACTAAAAGAAGTGAGAGTCGAATTTTGTGAAAAATTGATGACTATTGTTTCTTCTAATTCTGCTCAAGGACTTCTTACCTTTCACAATCTAGAAACATTAATTGTTGAGAATTGTTGGAGTATGAAAAGTCTATTCCCAGTTTCCATAGCTACCGGTCTTTTGCAACTTAAAGAGCTTATGATTTTCTCTTGCGGGTTGGAGGAAATTGTTTCCAAGGAGGAAGCAGATGGGACCCCTATATTTTTGTTTCCTCAGTTAACCTTCCTCGGACTTGATAATTTACCGAAACTCATACATTTCTACATGGGGTTGCATACAACAGAGTTGCCAATGCTAAAATTGTTGAGGGTGTATAATTGTGGAAAAGTAAAAGTATATGCTTCAGATGGAGAGAGCCAACCTGCCCTGTTTTCGTTTGAAAAGGTATGACTTCTCCTATTGCATCTAAACAAAGCAACATAATCATTAAGGTTAATTTATGAAGTTTCTTTCTTTTTGTTATTATTTCATTTTTCTCTTTAAATCAAGAATGCATTTATAGTAACCGACTAGTCATGTTTCAGGGTAAGACATAAATGATTGATTTAGCTACTTGAATATCTATTTTTGTTAATTTATATAATTTTTGTACTTTAAAGTTGTTTATAATTAGAATGTTAGAATTATATTTATTTAAAACGTATAATTAATATAATTAATTGGAAAGTTAAATGGTTAGAAACTGAATTGCAACTTTCTTCTAAATTTAAAAACCTGACTCGTGAATTAATTGATGAATGAATATTTTTGCTTGTTCATTGATTTTCAGGTGATACCCAATTTGGAAAACTTGGCTTTAAATGGTGATTACATTACATCCAGGTGCCTTGATCGTATTCCAGCTAGAAGCTTTTTGAAACTTAAATTTCTTTCATTGGCTTACCTTGATAAGGAGTCAGTAGCATCTTGGTTTGGTGTTCTTAAAAAATTGTACCATCTGAATTCACTCTATCTATACGGTTGTACTTTCCAAGAACTATTCCCATATGAAGAATGTCTATGCAAAAATGATTCCCAAGTGGACACATTTCTTCAAAATCTTCAAACTCTGGAAATATGGAGCTGTCATCGCTTGACATATTTAATGTCATCCTCCACAATTTCCTTCAAAAACATTAAGAATTTGGAAGTCCACTGTTGTAATGGATTGACTAATATATTAGCATGCTCAGTAGCGAGAGCTCTTGTCCATCTCACAACAATTAGAATAACAGAATGCAAGTTATTGACAGAGGTAATAGCGACTGAGGTCGAGGCAATGGAAGAGGAGATGGTTTTCAGCCAATTGAAAATTCTGGAGCTTCATTGTTTAACAAGCCTCACAAGCTTCAGCTCGGCCAATTGTGCTTTCGAATTCCCATGCTTAGAGCAAGGTAATTGTTAGTCAATGCCCCAATTTGAAGATCTTTTCCCGAGGAGGCTTGAGCACACCAAAATTAAGGAGAGTACAACTAACAAAGAAGATTGATGAAGAATATTTGTGGAATGATGACCTTAATTCCACTGTCCATCAGATGTTTACAGATATGGTACTTACTCATTCCAAATCTTTTTTTTTTCTTTTGCATTGTTGCTATTAATATGATTATATATAAATGACCATCAGCACTAATATTTTTATTGTCATTATTTTATTATTTAAAAATTAGTAAGAATACAATGACAGTGCCAAAATCATGAGGTGCAAGAGCTATTATCTTCGATAACTATAACTAGGATGTTAAATTCTCAAACTGCTATACTTGCAACAATCCATGATCCAGGCCTCCACAACTATTGTAATTAAAAAATTTGTAATTGCAGCATTCCATATACTTCAAATCCTGGTGCATATATATATATATATATATATATATATCTTTTCTTCTTGTCCATGAAGTTCCTTTTGCATTTTTATTGTTATATAATTTTAATTGAATATATTGCGCATATAAAAGTGGATATAATTTTTCATGTCTATTGAATAGCAAAAAATTATTGTTGAATTGTTCCACATATTTTGTGTACAAGTTTGGGGTGATTTTATTTATTCGGTGTATTAACATCATTAAAATATAACATTACTATTATTAGATATTGGAAAGTGTGTTTTCTTTTTCGTTTTGTTAAAAAAAGACATATTAATATGATAAAAGAATTGTCTTCTCTTGTCCTCAGCATTATTTGTCCTTAAAATTACCCATAGTCAATGTTTTGTGACAAAGGACAAGGATGAAACCTTTTGTTAAGAATATGAAATTTTTAATAATAATCAGCAACTCCACATGTTAAAATTTCATTGACTTTGATATGAATTCATATTGTTATGCTTGAAATACTTTTTTTTTTTTTTAATTGCTTTGGCCACTTGTAACAGGTTTTAACCAAATATTTTGTGTTTTATAGGTTGGTTTCCCCAACTTAGCATATCTACGGCTATCTGCATTCCCCACATTAGAAGATAGATTTTGGAACGCCAAAGTTCCTACCAGCTTCTTCTACAGTTTAAAGTGGTTGGTTTTGGACATGTGCTTGGACACGTCATGTGGTATTCCATTCAATGTATTGTGCAACTTAAAAAATCTTGAAAAATTGGAAATAAGAAGTTGTGATTCACTGAAAGAAGTGTTTGATATGGAAGGACAATTAAATGTTGATGGACATACATTGAAGAAAAGTCATCAGGAAGTTTTGGCCTTCAACAACCTGAAATCCTTTGAAGTTCACAATTGTTGTAGCTTGAGACATATATTTACTCCATCTATCATTTTGGGTCTTGCTCAACTGAAAGAGATAGAAGTAATAAACTGTGCTTTGATAGAAGAAATCATCTCGAAAGAAGAAGAAAATGAAGCAGACATTGAGAAAATTATGATAACCCAATTGAACTCCATTATTCTTGAGTCATTGCCTAACTTGACAAGCTTCTATTCAGGAATGAATACTTTGGAATGTCCTGCCTTGAAAGCTATTACAGTAGCCAAGTGTCCACAGATTGAAACATTTGTTTTTGCTGATATAAAGCACCAATCTGACAATATTGTGCCCCTTCTTAGTGAAAAGGTTTGTATCATTGAAACTCTTTCATCACTGTTTTAATTTTATTATCTTTATAATAATCTATGTTATTATCATCATTCATAGTTATTAGAAATTCAATTATCATGCATAGTTGAAAATAATATAACTTTTTTTAGTGGTTTTTAAGAAGACAAAATCTTTTTATTGAATTTTATAACATTAAAATTATTATTTTAATATATTTTGGAAAGCTTACCACGAGATGCTTTTTGTAGGTTGTATTTCCAAGCTTGGAGGAGATGTTTCTCTCACACTTGGATAACTTACAGTTGATATGGCACAACCAACTCCATGCAGATTCCTTTGGCAAACTAAAACAAGTGACAATCAAATTTTGTGAAAAATTAATGACTATTGTTCTAGCTAATAATAGTCAAGGACTTCTTACCTTTCAGAATCTGGAATCGTTACATGTTAAGAAGTGTTGGAGTATGAAAAGTCTATTTCCAGTTTCCACAGCTACTAGTCTAGTGAAACTTAAAGAGTTGAGGATATACTCTTGTGAGTTGGAGGAAATTGTTGAAAATGAAGAAGTAGAGGGGGCCCCTTCCCTTGATTTGTCTGGAAAGGTATGAATTTATCTATACTTTTTATAAAATGTAAAATAATCTTTTAGATTAATATGACATGTTCATGATACAAATTCTATGGTATTGCTACTAATTATTTCCATATTCCTTTAAATAACCTTCTTGCCAGTAAAAGACAGTCAACGACTGAAGTTTTTTCCATTTTCAAAACAAATGGCAGTAAACTAATTGGTTGGTCTTGTTTCATTGGTTAGATATTATTGATTTTTGTGAATTAAGAAGTTCATTTTTGTTAACTTATGTATTCTTTTATATTGTTAAAGTATATTTATTTGAAACATATAATTAATTTAATTAATTGGGGAAGTTAAAAATTTCACCGATTTTGTACTGATTACAAGTTCCTTTTTCAAATTTGTCTCTTCCTAATACAATTAGTTCCTTTTTTTTTTTAAACAAACAAAAAATTAGGGCAGATAGTTTTGCTTGCTTATGGTTTCTTAAAAATTAATCAAAAGAACTGACTTCTTGTTGGTCAATAACATGACATTGATACCGCATATAAAAATCTTATTATATGTGTTTACCATATGCTCATTAAAACCTTCTTGCTTGTTCATCCATTTTGACTTACAGGTCATGCCCGATTTGGAATCATTGTCTCTGAATGTCGATGCCTTTAGACTGCAAACTAAAAGACTATTGGAGGGATTCTGCAAACTAAAAGAACTCTGTTTGCGTGAATTAAATGATGAATCAATTCCATTTTTCTATGGCTTCCTCAAAAGGTTATACAGTTTGGAAATCCTTACTCTACGTGATATTAGGTCCAAAGAGCCATTCCTATATGAAAGAGACGCAACAAAAGAAGATTCTCAAGTGGATCCATTTCTTCCACATCTTAGAGACCTGAGAATATGGACATGTCATGATTTGACACATTTATGGACATCCTCAGTATCTTTCACAAATCTTACAACTCTGGATGTATCTGATTGCGATGGATTGGTAAACATATTTACATGCTCAACTGTCAAATCTCTTGTCCAACTCACAAAAATGTCAATAGGAGAATGCAAGTTATTGAAAGAAGTAATAGTAGGTGAATTTAACGAGATAGAAGAAGAGATCGTTTTTTGCCAATTGAAAACTTTGGAGCTTTATTGGTTATCAAGCCTCAGATGCTTCTGCCCAACAACACGTGCCTTCAAATTCCCATGCTTGGAACAAGTAATTGTGAGTGGATGTTCAAAATTGGAGATCTTTACTCAAGGAAGTTTAAGCACGCCAAATTTAAAAAAAATACGAAGTTGGCTTGGTAGAGAGTATGTTGTGAAGGATGATATGAATTCCACAATCCAACAAATGTTTACAGAGATGGTAAATACTCATTCACAAAATCTTTTTATTTTCTTTATCATCTTTGTTATTAATATCGGTATACATGTCTTTATTACTATTACATTGGAGTAGATTAGATATGATTGTATAATTTATAATACTGTTCCATATTTGATGTATAATTAGACTAAATTATAAACACTGTTGAATTGATATTGATAATAATATAAATATATATTAATTAAAAATTCCAGTTCCCCTTAATAAATGTGTTAAATTAAATAAAACCCACCTTGTATCTTTATTACGCTAAAAGCCGCCNCTACAGCCAAAAAAATAATCCAAGTGGAACTACAGTGGCCCATTGTTGTATTGCCAAAGGAGAGAGGCAAATCATTTTCAGGTATTTCTGTTGTAATTATTTGTTTTATAAGTTCTTACTATCTAAATTAGAGGCATTATTACTTGCTTTATAATTAATGTTCTATCACTGTGTTGTATTTGTTTAAGCAGCAGAGGATAAATCAGGAGCAGTGGTCCAACACAAGGGACACGTTAAAGTTACTTAAGCAGATCTGAGCCCCTAGGTATATTTGCATTAGCAGGCTATAATCTAAGTTCAGGATGACTTACCCTTTAGTTGATATTGAAGTATCCATTAGTGCCGTGTTGCTTCCTAAAGAGATTCAAAGTCTTAACATATACGATCATCAGTTATGTACATGTTATTTTAATGGTCATTAATCTAATTAGGATAATAATAATAATAATAATAATAAAAAAAGCAATAAATGGTTAATTTTACCCTATCACCTATAAAATCGCAAGGCAGTCCATAGAAATGAGAAATGATGGTTAATTTTACTGATTGGAGATTATGGGGTTCGCAAGAGTATTCTGCTCTTGAGTTTTCCTTCTAATGCTTATGAGGAGTTGACAATTTTTTTATTTATTTTTCTTATTTTTTGGCAAGAGCATGTCGTTGAGTTTCACTTTTGGCAAAAATATCTTTATTTTGTGATATTATCTATTAAGATCATAGTGTAATATATATTTTAGCAAACTATAAATGTAAGTTCCTTGAGTATTATTGATTATATGTTTAGGATGAAAGACAATAGTCTATTATGAAGAATATAGAAGAGGAAGAATGAATTCTATTAGATCTTAGAATTGAATATAGAGGTTGAATTAGTCTAGTACCTCACTTCATTCTAATGGGCTATTCAGATATTTACAAAATAAATTAAGTGTTAAATTGTTAATAACTTGGGCTGAGCCAACTCAACAATCTAAACTATGTGTGCAATTTGAATTGTCAGTTTTGATATATCAAAATGTTGTTAAACACTCCTTCAACTAAACATATATTTTGTATATTAGCTATTATAATATCTTATGGATTTGCATATTGCAGTTTTTAAAGTTACTTTGTTATTGCCTCTGTTATCATAATAGAGCTCGCCGTACTGTAGAAAAATGTATTTCCATGTTATTAATTTAAATTCTTTGGACACTGAGCGGATATCTGCTTTTTGTTAAAAAATTCCAGTTGGTGTTGTGTTTGCCGGATGGTTAGCTTCTCTTCTAATCAGAAATGGAGCAAGATTTGGATGTGGAAGGGAATGATACTTTATGCCTGGAGAAGAAGCCTTAATTAGAAGATTTAGACCAATGCTGGTAAATGCCACAAAGACTATGCCTTGATCTGGAATGATGAAATTCTGGAGTACGTTGCAGAATTGGATTTCAAAAGTTATGTGTGGTTGAAGATTTTAGCTGGACTCCTACAGTTGCAAAAGGTTTCTTCACAGCTTCATGAAATTTTTCAAGTGGTGTTGGTGCTGAAGCCTTTTTCAAAGCTTACCTTTTTTTTTTCCTCCTGTCCATGTGCTGTTAGTGAAAGTTAATTATGTTCACTAAAGGAAGTTTTGTCCTCCGTGAAATTATAATTGAAGGAATTCTGACATGGGCGCCTGCTTTTACTTTATTTTATTTTATTTTTCAAGTCCAGAGAGGGCTAACCATTCTAGTGCTGCTCCAAGACAAGAAATATGAGCTAAAGTATTTTTTAGATTTTTTTTACCTTAAGTTTCTTCAGATTTCCTCATTTCCCTTTTGTTTATTTCAGGATGGCTTCAACAAGATTCATGATTTGGAGAGTTCACTTGCTTCGTTTCCTATCAAACCATTGCAAGCACTGAAGTAATGATTAGTTATTTTCTTCTCATCTTCAGTTGCCAAGACTTCATCAATATCATTAACTGTCTTCTAGGGTAGTGTGATATATGTATTTTCCAGAAGTTTTCAGTTTGAAATTGTTTGTGAACTGACTGGAATGGAAAAACAAATGCTGAATCAAGAAACTTTTATTCCCCTTCTCATTTTTGTTATTTTCTAATCATTACTATTGTTATGCATTTGTGAAATAAATTTGCAAATGAGAAAAACCTGTAATTATTTTTTCTCTTTAATGATGCAGAGTAGTTTTGATATTACTGAGGATGATGAGGGTACAACTAGTCCTAGTTGGAAGGTTACTGGTCAATTAGATATTGAGCAATAGTTTCTTACACAGACTTACCAGGGGCCTTGGACCAAGAAACTGGAAGGAGTGACGGTGAGAATTCGGGGAAAACTATCTCTTGACCACGTCATGCCATCTCTGAGGTAAAAAGGTTTTGAGTGGTTTACTAATACTCATTAATGCTTTTTCTCTTAAGAAAGTTACATGTGAAGGGGACAGGTAATCTTGATTGTAACTGTAGTTATATTTTCTTCTCTTTTTTTTATACCAATAGGTTGTATATATGAATTTATGATTTGGTTATTTCTTCTTTCTTTGTTCAGTTATAAAAAATTATCCATTATACTGTTCAATATATACTATATAGTTTTTTCTCAAGTTACCTGAAAATTAAATTTTGACATATTCTGCTTGCTTTTTCCAAAGTTGATCTGAATTCTTAGATATATTGTTTAGCTTATAATTATACAGGAAATATTGAGTAAAACCACCTAAAAATTCTCACATGCTACTTGTTCAAATAATGTAATGTTTAGATTCAATTATTCAAAAGGAATTAGTCTTTCAGGTTCTTCCATATTTTGCACATCTTTATTCGTGAATGGGCTCTGTAAATTTGCTCATGTAGATGCATATATAGTTGTATGGACACACATTAAACTTTTTGACCTATATGCCGCCTTCAATTTTTGACCCTATGGAAAGCATCATGTAAACTTGGGACAGACTTATTATTCGGTTGCTTTGAACCTATGTTGCACGAAATGCCAGCTTAAAATTCTAGGACACAAATATTGACATTAGAATAAGATTTGGTTTTTGGTGGTGACACATGATTCACCATATCAAAATGTTTTCTTTGTATCAAAAGCTGGCCATTTGTAGAATGCATAATGAATATATTTACTTTTTTTTTTCCTCCTGTCCATGTGCTTTAGTGAAAAGCTTTAATTATGTACACTAAATAAGTTTGGTCTCTGAAATTATATTGAAGGAATTCTCTACAGCCAAAAAAATAATCCAAGTGGAACTACAGTGGCCCATTGTTGTATTGCCAAAGGAGAGAGGCAAATCATTTTCAGGTATTTCTGTTGTAATTATGTGTTTATAAGTCTTACTATCTAAATTAGAGGCATTATTACTTGCTTTATAATTAATGTTCTATCACTGTGTTGTATTTGTTTAAGCAGCAGAGGATAAATCAGGAGCAGTGGTCCAACACAAGGGGACCGTTAAAGTTAATTAAGCAGAGCTGAGCCCCTTAGGTATATTTGCATTAGCAGGCTATAATCTAAGTTCAGGATGACTTACCTTTAGTGTGATATTGAAGTATCCATTAGTGCCGTGTTGCTTCCTAAAGAGATTCAAAGTCTTAACATATACGATCATCAGTTATGTAATGTTATTTTAAGGGCATTCACTAATTAGGATAATAATAATAATATAATAATAAAAAAAGCAATAAATGGTTAATTTTACCCTATAACCTATAAAATCGCAAGGCAGTCCATGAAATGAGAAATGATGGTTAATTTTAACTGATTGGAGATTTGGGGTTCGCAAGAGGTATTCTGCTCTTAGGTTTCCTTCTAATGCTTATGAGGAGTGACAATTTTTTATTTTTTTTTCTTATTTTTTGGCAAGAGCATGTCGTTGAGTTTCACTTTTGGCAAAAAAATCTATTTTGTGATATTATCTATTAAGATCATAGTGTAATATAATTTTAGCAAACTATAAATGTAAGTTCCTTGAGTATATTGATTATATGTTTAGGATGAAAGACATAGTCTATTATGAAGAATATAGAGAGGAAGAATGAATTCTATTAGATCTTAGAATTGAATATAGAGGTTGAATTAGTCTAGTACCTCACTTCTTCTAATGGGCTATTCAGATATTTACAAAATAAATTACGTGTTAAATTGTTAATAACTTGGGCTGAGCCAACTCAACAATCAAACTATGTGTGCAATTTGAATTGTCAGTTTTGATATATCAAAATGTTGTTAAACACTCCTTAAACTAAACATATATTTTGTGTATTAGCTATTATAATATCTTATGGATTTGCATATTGCAGTTTTAAAGTTACTTTGTTATTGCCTCGTTATACATAATAGAGCTCGCCGTACTGTAGAAAAATGTATTTCCATGTTATTAATTTAAATTCTTTGGACACTGAGGGATATCTGCTTTTTGTAAAAAATTCCAGTTGGTGTTGTGTTTGCGGATGGTAGCTTCTCTTCTAATCAGAAATGGAGCAAGATTTGGATGTGGAAGGAATGATACTTTATGCCTGGAGAGAAGCTTAATTAGAAGAATTAGACCAATGCTGGTAAATGCCACAAAGACTATGCTTTGATCTGGAATGATGAATCTGGAGTACGTTGCAGAATTGGATTTCAAAAGTTATATGTGGTTGAAGATTTTAGCTGGATCCTACAGTTGCAAAAGGTTCTTCACAGCTTCATGAAATTTTTCAAGTGGTGTTGGTGCTGAAGCCTTTTTCAAAGGCTATGATTTGCAAGCCTGTAGGAATTGTTTGTAGTTTTTTGCTAATATATCATGTACCGATGTGGAGACTAGAAGCTAGTTGTGATTCAGAGGTATATTTTATTCTTTGAAAGTCTTGTTTCTGCAGCTAATTGCACTTTCTATGTAAAATTTAACTGTTTTACTTCTAACAATGGCATAAATTATTATCCATTGAGCAGTTATCAATGTTTTCTAAAATTCCAGTGCGGTTATGTTTGGTGGACAGGTGCTCGTCTAACAAGGCATAAATTCATTATCCATGGAGCCTCCATTTTGATTCCAAAGATCGCCTCATGGACGTAAAAAATGTAACTTTTCATTCATCTATGCATACATTTCATCATAAATTTGTGTCTTTTTATATTATTTTATTATATATCTTGGTGTAAGCCTTTAAGAGTTTTACAATTGAACATTTTGATCATAGGTTTTTATTCTCTACTCCTTTAGAGAAAGAAAGTTCATTCGCTCCCAAGTTTGGGGGAAGTATGGAAACCCCCCCGAAACCAAATTCTCTTAAGACATTAGGGGCGAATGATACTTCCTTATCTCGTAGGGGGTAGAAAATATAATCCCCTTCGCAAAAAACAATTCCTTGTCTTTCATGAACCATCAGTTGCTTTTACAAATCTTTTATATTTAAAGGAATTGGTTAATACAAAAACAGTGATGGACCTAAAAATTTATGCAGAGAGGATAAAATAAAATTTTAAATATTAATAACATTGCGTATAATTTAGTTATTAGTTTAATGCTTTCAAAATAAACAATTATTCCCAATTATAAGGCATACAACTAAATAATCAGTTCATATGTGGACTTTAGGGATTGCATAAGAATTGAGAGCAAAATCATGCTAAATCTTTGTTAAGTTTCGATAACTACAAAGAGATTAGAGCAACTGTTTTATAACTGTTTTTAGAGCTCCAAAACGACAGCACGTTGAGCTTGTTGACTAGTTGAAACGACAGCACTTTGAGCTTCTTGATTTAGTTGAAACGACATCACTTTAAGTTCCAGGCTAAAAGATTATTCAACAGCCCCTTCAGCCTTCAAGCTAACCGTGCTTACAGTTTTAGCTTGCTTGAAAATTCCTAAAAATGATCACCAGCCCCCTTCAAGCCAAACATGCTATAGTTTCACTGAATTTTTTCTGAGACCAGTCAGTACAGATAACATGTGGAACATTATTTTCTTCAAATACATTAATACAAATTGCAATACATTTAAAACTTAATTACTTTTGTTACATTAATACAACTTAGAAATACTTTTCTGCGTTTCGTATAATGATTTCACAAATAATTTAGACCTGAGTAATTCAATTTATACACGGAAAATAAAACGATGTCCAATTAGTGTCTGATATGGGTTAATTTAAAGTGATTTTATTTTCATGCTTTTTATAATTTAGAATTGAGTAATTCAACTAATACATAGAAGACAGGATGTCTAAAGATGACCTAATTTGGATTAATTAAATTATTCAATCAATATGAACACAAGTCTAATTACATCAACCACTCAACCTGGGACCGGTCGCCGGACGGATAATATCTTGGGTCGTGTTTCAAAACATTGCCTTGTTCAGTCTTTTTTTATTTTTTGTTAATAAAATAGTAGTCAGTATTATTTAAATTATTCAATTAATATGAATGCAATGTCTAATGTATTGTTTAGCTGAATTATAGAAACCTTACTTTTAGTATAAACTGTAGTTCATAGACCAATTTAATTTTAGTTCTTACTAATAATAAATGTATAGATTATGCCAATCTGATAAAGCAACACGAGATTGAAAAAAAACGCAGAAAATATTGTCTTTTATGAAAGAGTAATGCTAGCCTTACTGACTCTCCCTATCACTTCTTTACTTTTGTAAATATAAATTATAGGACAGTATCATAAGCATAGTACAGGTATCATATTGTTATTTTAACAAAGATAAGTAGAGAAAGTGAGTAGAAGGAGTGAGTAAGGCTAGCATTTTTCTTTATAAAATGATTAGAAGACATAAATACCTACACTAATAAAAAAAAAAAAAAAATACAGTGTTAAAGCGCCAGTAACAACACCAGCGTGTGTGAGATGGTTAGCAGGCTAGCACTAGCCGCTAATGCCAGCACCAGCAGCAGAAAAAGGCCAACATGGCAACAACGTTTGCGTGGGTGAGATGGCCAGAAGGCAAACTAGCCGCTGATGCTAACACCGTCGGCATGGGTGAGATGGCTTGAAGGCGATCTAGCCATCTATGCTAACACCAGCAGCGAAAAAGCTGGTGTACATCGCAAAAACGTAGAGAAAGATTGGACCATCCAAACTTAATTAAGTGCAGACAAAACCACTGACTAAGCTTTTGGTCTGTACAATTGTCTACACTATATGCACATATATATGTATACTGGCATGCAAATTCTTTTCAAATTTAAATAGTAATTCAACAAGAAGTTGCCATGTCATTCATACAAAGGATGGTTGAAAGCAACAACGCAAAACCACACAAACACAAGATGCGAAAAACCACACACAACTTCGTATTTAAAAAGTCTGCCGCAAGTAAGTTGCTAGAGAGCGATACCTGCATTGATACGTTGACTCCCATTTCATAAAACAAGCAGGAGAAAAAGAGAAGAAAACAGAGCACTTAAATATTTTCCATACCTTCTCTCCCAGTTTGAATGGCGGAAGACCCTTGTAAGGGCCTGTGCTGCATCGAAAAGCATCCCCTAATCCACACTGTGAAGTGTATAATCAGTCGAAGAGAATGATTTGATCAAACACAAGCTACTAAAACAAGACTCATTATGTTGAGGCTATCATAGAAGTAATTTGTTTATTATCTCGGTTTCTTCCTTCTTGTTTTCCAGAAATTTAAAGACACTTGCATTGATAGCATATATATATTTAAACTCTTAAATCTAAGCACCAAGGGAAGACAGGACAATCAGTTATTAAACAAAAATTTAGAAGGCATACATTTCGACATGCTAAACTGAGGATTGTCCAGTTGATCCTTTGTCAGACCTAACTTTCTCCTCTGCCTCGGCCCCTTCCGCAACTGCAGTTTTTGCAAGCTTTCCTTGTGCTCCCTTTTTTAGAATGACTCTACACTCTAAAGGGAAATGCGAGACATAAAAAACTTCAAATCTCTGCTGAACTTTTGAAATCTGATAAAAAAATCTATCTTAAGTTCCTCCTATATATATTTTTTAAATTGAATTTATATTTATCTACCTTGAAGTCAAATCTAAAATCGGTCAATAAAAAATTTCTAATAAAAAGAACAAAAAATTCTCAGACCATTGACCCACCGAGCCCAACACCCATATTAACCCAGACCAATGACCCTTCAAGCCTATCTAAGTATGGCCCAAGCCTAACATCACCCACATAAAAGAAAGTTGAATTGAATCGTCCGAAGCCCATTGTGAATTTGCAACTTTGGGAACTCGTTTTTGACTTTTGAGTTTAATGAAGCTACTGAATTTTAAAGAAATAATCCTTCAATGCTAAGCTGGCATAGAATTTAATCATTTAATGCGTTGTGAGAAATGTGGAAAGTGCAAACTAACGCCCCTCCATCATTGCAATAATTCTCGCCCAAATGAAATGCAAAGAGCCTAAAGCTAGAGATAAAGTTATAAATCTATAATTGCATTTCTTGACTAATTATCATCAACTGAACTTCTCTAAGTTGATCAGTTAAGCTTCTTTAAATTCCTTTGGGTTCATAAAAAACGGGAGGTTATCACCAACCACCCCTATATTTTCATTGATAAATGGATATATGCTAGCTTATGTAGATTTAATCAAACAATACTCCTAGATTTTCATCACTAACATCCCATAAGTTAACATTTATCAAACTTCAATTTACCACCTAAGGCTAAAATTGTCTTTTTTTTTTTCTTTGCGTAAATCCTATATATAAAATTATAGACTAAAAATTTATACATGAACAAAATTACAAAATAAAAGTTAAAAATTCATTGATACTATCAAGGTCGCCAAAATCGACATGCAACAATCTAAATGTAACCGATGAAATGAGGATAATAAACAACCAGATTTATGGCCAAAGATCTGGTCATTGATGGCCAGATTTGGCCATATCTATCTGGCTGTTGACAATGGGCTGAAATTTGGCCATCAATGACGGCCAAATTTTGGTCGTAGATCTAGTCGAAAAATGTCAGATCAGTGCACGACAACCTACATGTACACAATCAAATGAGGAATAACAAACCATTCCAGCTAGATCCATATATTTTAAAATTGCTTCTTAATTAGTTGTTGTAATAATGCCTCAATTATTATTTGAAAATAAGGGATTGAATGAGAAAAAGTCTTATAAAGAGGTGAACAATATGGAAGAAAAAGCAGTTACATGTATAAAGTGATAAACATTTAACAGAAAAATTAAAATGATTTGAGGTGATAAAATTTTTATTTAAGTAATATTACATATGCAAACTATTGATACAATATATTCTTTACAAACTGATGTAAAGACCATACATATTTGACATATAGATTCCTTTAATTTATTTAATTTCTCTTTAATTTACAGTCATTTATTTATTTCCAAAACACATAAGANACAGGGTTGTGTTTATCAGGTTTTAAAATCTGCAAGTGATAGCAGGGGTGTGTTTATCAAGTTTTCTAACCTGCAGGATGTTTTTGTTTAGGGTCTGATCGGATTTTTTTGAATTTGGTAATAAAGTCATTTACTATTTTTAAGTTGACCTAAGCAAACAGCATCTTAATGGCAGGAGTGTTTTTAATAGTTTTCAATAATCTAAATTTTCATAATAGTACAAGGGTAATAAAGTCATTCATTATTTTTAAGTTGACTTAAGGAAAGGCAGAATCACTTACACATACCCAAGGTTTGGCAAAATAACAAGTTGGTACCCAAAAGGTTTTGAAACGACAGATAAGTACCTTTCGTCATATTCTGTTAGTGATTTTCATTTGATAATAGTGAAAAGACTAAAATGCCCTTGAAAGTTTCATATTTTAGTTTTTTATAAATTTAAAAATTTCTAAAAAAACCACATAAGTTTGCTAATTTGACTAAATACCCTAATATATAAAATTTTTATAAAATAACAATAACACCCCCGCCACCCGCAGTGCCAGATTCCAATCACCACCGCCGGAATCTAGCTAAAAAATTGCGTTACGACATAGACACGTCGGATCTGTGTCGTAACGCGTCGATCTGGCCTTTTCAACCTATTTTTGAAATTAAGATTTGAATAGATTATATAAGTGTCAATCTATTTTGTTTTTGTAAATAAAAAAAATAAGGGTTTTGAGTTCATGAGATGCAATTTATATTGCAGTACTGCTTCCCCCTAACCTCAACCCTACCGTCTCTTTCCTCCATCTTTTTTTCTTTCAATTAATTATTTTCCTTGGCTATGTATTTGTTGTATGAATGAATTTTACTGATTTTGATATATTTGGGGGTTTGTAGGTGCTTGTGATAATAGATGTTTTGTGGTGTTTCAAGTTACTGGGTTGGTGGTTTGGAGTTGGTTCTTGGACAATGGTGAATGGGTTTTGTTNGTGATTGCAAAGGGTTGGTTAAACACCATGGATCCATCGGTTGAGTGTAGACAGTGGGAATATTAAATTCGCGTCGTTAATTATGTATAAGATTTATGATGGGTATACTCTTGCATTTCCATGCTTTGTTAATTATGTACTAGATTATAGAGTGAGTACTCTTGTATATTCTCGTTGACATAATTACAATGGATTTCTCTCTCATATGTGGATGTAAAAGAGTTATATTGAACCACATTAAATATTGTGTCTCTTTATATGATTTATATTATTACTTATCAATCTCGATATTTTCCGTTACACCATCTTATAACATCTAATTCTTTTAATTTGACATAAAATAAAAACAATAAACCTTGATTAACATATTATTCCATAACTATAATTCAATTTTCTCTTCATATTCTTTTTATTAGCATTACTCTCCGTAGGACTAATTAATTGACATGTTAATTGTTATATGAAAAACCGAATTCAAAGAATTTATCCTTGAAACATAATAATTATTGTCTCTTTGTATAAATTTTTAGTTGCTATGCCTTTAGTATAGAAAATTCAGGTAATTAGTGATATGAATTATATGATAAAATCACATAAGATAATATATAACTAGGGATGAAATTTTTTTGTGTGATGCCATTTGCAATGGGTGATGTTATTCTTTATTTAATATTAAGGAAATTATGTTTTCCAAGAGATAAAATTATGTTTATTTTCTTTTAACATGGTCAGTGAGAAGGTACTTAGTTACTCATTTAGCCATGTTACCATTAGTACCATGTTATGCATGGTAAGCTCATAGGCTAATGAAATGAGTAATGAGAATTCAGCAATTTTACCGATTCTTTAACTTTCTTTAAATAAATTTAACATAAATGCTTATCAATAATTGAAGGAATAGGATCCTATGCGTTTTCCAATTGACGGACCAGAAGGAAAGTAAGAGAGGGCATCAATAATAGAAGAGTGATAAATATCTATGCTTTTACCAACTCATCAGAAGAAAAAGTAAAAGAATACTTACAGGTAGTAAGTATGCAACCGACAACTTTTGATCTGTATACTAAAGCATTTAACACAGTATTGTCACTACATTTTCTCGAGAATTCTATCTTCTTTTGCCTCTTACAATTTCATATTGTTCATCCATGGCGTTGATATCTTCTTCTTCTTCGATTAACCCACAAGCCAAGTATGATGTCTTCCTTAGTTTTAGGGGTGAGGATACTCGAGATAACTTTACAAGCCATCTCTATGCTGCTCTACGTCGAAAACAAATCAAAACATTCATTGATTATGATGGACTTAAGAGGGGAGATGAAATTTCACCTGTTCTCTTGAAAGCAATTGAAGAATCAAAGATTTCAGTCATTATTTTGTCAAAAGATTATGCTGATTCCAAATGGTGCTTGGATGAACTTGCAAAGATTATTGAATGCAAGAAAATGAATGGCCAAATGGTTGTACCGATTTTCTACCATGTAAATCCATCAGATGTGCGAAAGCAAACCGGATGTTTTAAGAATGCTTTTGTCAAACATGAAAAATGTTTCAAGGAGTTGACGGAAAAAGTTCAGAGGTGGAAGGATGCTTTGACTGAAGCATCTAATATATCCGGATGGGATTCGATGGTGATTAGGTAAGTTTTTCATTTCAATATACTAGAGTCTTTTATTTATGTATTCCTTTTATAGAAACAATGGTATATATTTAGTAGTGATGACAGAGCTCAAATATATATTTTTATAGTACTTGTTTTTATATTATATTATTTGCTTATGTTGTGTTAACTTTAACATAATATTTCTTTTTGGGTTCATGTATGGTAGGCCTGAGTCCAAACTAGTAGACGAAATTGTCAAAGATGTTTTGAAGAAATTGAATTATATATCGCCCTCAAGTCATTGGAAAGATCTAGTGGGAATAGATTCACGCATCGAGGAAGTTGTATCATTATTATGCATTGGGTCATTAGATTTTCGAGTTGTAGGAATTTGGGGAATGGGCGGTATAGGTAAAACAACCATTGCTGAAGCTGTTTTTAGAGAAATTTCTAGTCATTTTGAAGGTTGCTCTTTCATTGCAAATGTTAGGGAAGAATCAGAAAAATGTGGTGGACTAGTTCGATTACGAGAACAAATTCTTTCTTCAATTTTAGAAGAAGAAAATCTTCAGATGGGCATCGCCTATAATATACCTCAATTTATGAAGCACAGAATTCAGTGCAAAAAGGTTTTCATTATTCTTGATGACGTTAATGATATTGAGCATTTAGAAGTTTTAACCAGAGGGCTTGATGGATTTGGTCTAGGCAGTAGAGTCATTATAACCACTAGAGATAAACAAGTGCTTCGTAATTATGGAGTTGAACACATATATGAAGTCAAGGGATATTATGACTATGAAGCTCTTCAAATCTTTTGTAATTGTGCATTTAAACAAAACCATCCGCTTGAAGATTTCATGGTGCTCTCAAAGGAGATAATTGATTATTGCAAAGGCAGTCCGTTAGCTCTTAAAGTGTTGGGCTCCTCACTGTATCGAAGGAGTAAACGAGATTGGCAAAGTTCTTTGGGTAAATTGAGAAGAATTTCTAATCCAAAAATTCACAATGTGTTGAAAATCAGCTATGATGGACTAGATGATGAAGAAAAAAACATATTTCTAGACATTGCTTGTTTTTTTAAAAGGTGGGACATCAATTATGTAATAGATATACTAGGCAGGTATTACATATCTCCTTATTTTGGACTAAGTGTTCTCCTTGATAAGTCACTTGTAACAACATCAGGCAATCTATTAGAAATGCATGATTTACTTCAAGAAATGGGTTGGGAAATTGTACGCCAAGAATCGTTGAAAGAGCCTGGCAAACGTAGTAGGTTATGGCATCACGAGGATGTCTTCCATGTACTGAAGAACAATACAGTAAGCCAAATTATAATATTAAGTTAGTTTTCCAAATAAGAATAAGGCCACAAAATACTTCACTTCAAAAATCAAAATTAAAGATTTTAGGAATACTTATTTTTGTGCTAACGTATCTTTCTTTGGTTTGAAGGGAACCCATACGGTCGAAGGAATGTGCTTAGATAGAATAAAATCAGAGATGTGAATCTAAGTTCAGAGCTTTTGCAAATATGCATAATCTAGATTTCTTAAATCTATGTCTCTCGACTTTCTGAAGAGCTGTAAATGTCTCTAAAGGGCATCTTCCGGAAGGCCTAGATTATCTTTCTGAAGAGTTGAATATCTCGATGGGATGGATATTTTCAAAACTTTGGCCGTCAATTTTAATCCACAAACCTTCATGAAACTTCATGCCTTTAAGCAATCTTGAGCAACTCTGGAAGGAACCCACGGTACGTATAAATTACTATTCAGTTATTTGCTTCTTCATTCAAATATGAATATAATGTGTGTTCTTCAGAGATTAATTTTTTTGGTCACTTTTGCATTACAGCATGCCTTCAAGTTAGAGTTGATTGATCTCATCACTCCCAAACGCCTAATAGGGATCCCAGATCTCTAGACGCCACCATTGCTTGAGATTATAAATCTGAATGTTGCAAAAAGCGTGCTTGATGTCTCTCTATCCATATCCGACATCTTCATGTCCTAAATCTTCATGGCTTGTGAAAGTTTGAGGAACTTTCCGATGAACATCACTTTAAATCTCTCAAACTCTCGTCTCTCAGAGTGCCATTATCTCACAAAGTTTCACAGATTCAGGGGATCGTATAGAAACAATTATATTTCTCGGATCTGCAATAGAAGAAGTTCAATCATCCATCCAATATCAAAAGCCTACGCGTCGTAATATAGTGAGTGGAAATCTTAGGACTTTTGAATAGCAACATTCCACTTCGAATCATGTAAATCTTAATCTCTCCCTACGCATTAATCTCACAAAGTTCCCACAGATTTTGGAAATGTGGTGGATTTAAATTTGTCTGGAACTGCACATAGAAGAGACCCTCACAGATGATTGTCAACGAGTCCATTCATTAATAGAAGAATGTGTACTACGCTCAGAGTATTAAGTAGCATTTGCAAATTGAACATTCTTTCCAAACTAGATCTAGGCGCTGCAAAAAAACTACAGAGTTTCCGAAACTTGAGGAAAGGAACATTAGAATATCTTTCTTAGTAGAGACAGCAATTAGGAGCTACCATCTTCGATGTGAAGGTTTTAAATGGCTTCGTCGTTGAGGAATGCGAGATTGCAAAAATCTTGAGATGATTCCAGTCAGCATTTGCAATTTGACATCTCTAATGAGATGATGCTTATGGCTGCTTAAACTCAACAAATTGCCGTAGAACTTAATACATTTGAAAACAATCAACTTAAGAGAAACTGCCATAAGCCAATTGCCATCCTGTAATTACCAAGTGGAAGGACATTGAATATTTGGATTGCTCTAATTGTCGAGGTTTGATATTGCCTCCATTGTCATCTTTATGCCCTTAACGACGTTATATTTACCTCTCGCAATCTAACAAATCCCTGATGATCTTTGCAATTGACCTCATTGAAACATTGATCTAAGCGGAAACAATTTCAAGAATCTTACAAGGTATCAAACAACTTCCCTTGAATGACCTATATTTAAGCAACTGCAATATGCTTCATCCGTGCCAGAGCTCCACTGTCTCTGAGATTTTAGAACAAACAATTGCAGATGCTCACACATACCAGAGCTCCCTCAGATTAATGAATTAATGGCATCGAGTCGGAAACGGCATATGAACAATTCACCATTTTTTCATGGATAACGATTGAATTCATATTCAAAACTGTCTGAGTCTGAATCAGAGAAAGCATCAACACCATTTTAGAGAATATAGCATCACTGAGACTTTGTTATGAAAAGTTATTCTCTCTCACACTACTCTCTCTTCTCTTTTTACTATATGTCTTAAGAAATGACGAATTTCATGTTAAAGGTATATAAACAAACGCTAAAATCGCTATTGCATACCTGGGCAGTGAAATTCCCAACTGGTTCAGTTTCAAAGCTCGGGATCTTCAATAATTATTGACTTCACCGCATTTGAGTAACGAAAGCTTCATGGGAGTTGCTGATGTGCTGTTATGCATTTGAGGAACATATAATGGAGATGATCTTGAAGTAAGTTGCGTTTACCATCTTGACACTGATATGCTGATGAGATTACTTCTACTGGCATTTGAGGCTAGGGGCATGAATAAGATGCTGATTGTAGTCAGATCACAGGTGTAGTAGGTATATACCTATTCTAGGCTGATTAATGGTCGCCACACAGCCTCATTTAGGTTCAGTGCAAGTATTGATTTCAGGGACATTTCCATGGAAGGGTGTAAGGTGAAAGTTGTGGGGTTTTCCACTATCATACAGCCAAACCATGTTCAACCCTACATTCGGAGGGAGAAATCTGCTGCCACCAGTGAATGTTCGTGGAAATGAGTGGAAGAGCGAGTATCCGATATGAGGAGTGCAACCACATCTTAAGAGAATTTGCAAGAAGCAAATCAACACTTCCTTAATAACATATTTCCTTTCTTCTGTATCATTCTTGTTTGGCTGGTTTGTTCTTCACTGGACTGTTGCTTTAGCTATGGAGCTATTCATGGTGTCTCTGTCAAATTTAGGTAATTGCTTGTCACGACTTCAAGTCGTTTTTGACAATGATTAGTATTGACATCTGTTTTGGCCTCTATAATTAAGATATGGTATTTTTTTGTCGTAATCATTTCAGCACTACTGTTTTGTCTCTTCACTTTGTTTGGCCTGTGCCAAGAGTTGCGGTGCGAAATGTCAGAGAGGATTTTGAAGGAATGAATGAAGATACATCGCCTTGGTAACATTTGTCAATCGCCTTGGATTTCAGGTTAAAAATAATGGGAAGGTTGGATGTCCCTTAGTTGTAAATATTTGGTCATATAATATGTTGAATATTAGCAAAATTTGAGTATAATTACTCCATAGTTAAGTTCATTTCACAATAAAATTTTAGATGGTAACTTGATTAGTGTAATTAGTTCTTGTTATTGATTGCACAATTTTCTTTTACATTTAATGATTTTGGTTGGCATTTTGGTAGTATTTATGGGTTTTTCTTTAACATAAGGTTGTACCAGTAGCAGTTGATTTTTGTCGATGTGTCTATGAATTTGCTTCTAAGCAAGTGTGAAAACACAACCATGGACACTAAGAGAGGTTGTGACACAATTAAGATCTTTGTATCTAATTGTTCTCTTTATCTACTGAAACCTAATCTCCTATTAATGTAGTTATTTTTAGGTGAACCATGTAATATCAATTGTGTATAGAGTAGTAGTTTACTGTTTTGTGTTAGTTAACCTTATTATCTGACATGGATTGCTACCTCTGCTTTCAGTGTAGTTGTAATATAAAGCAGTTACATTCTCTTTGATTTCCTTTCCCTTATTTTATTTTATTTTTATTTTCATATACACTTCTATAATACTCATATTGTGATGAATATCCGGCATATAAATTGACAATAGATAAATAAGATATTGATTGTTGCGGCGAATAATTATTAAATTTTAGAAACTTGTATATATGTTCAAAATATCTCATATGTTGTTAGATAAATGCTTTTTGGAATGTTTGGATGCATGACCATTACTGAAGAGGGGAGAAGAGGGTTTATGACATCATAAGCTATGAAAAAATTAAAACCCCTGTAATTAAAGTTAGGTTTTTGAAATCTTTTTGACAGTGTGACATATAAAGATAGGGCCATATATTGTTTATCTATATAATCCGTTTGATAAATAAAAGGTTATTTCATATCACTGTGAGATGATTGTATATACGCATTGTTGTGTTAAAGAAAACTAAACATCTGTTGTTAATAATATGTTTTAGGATTTTTATCAAATGTTAAATTCAAAAGTCAATTTTACCCCTCCATCATTTTTTTCCTCATTATTTGTATAATCATTTAAAACTATTAAAATACTAGATAGTTTATACATAATTTATTATTCATTTATCCAAATTAATTTTAATTATGTTGGAGAAAACAACTTATTACTCAAATATCGTATTTGGTGACTGAATTATAATCATTTTAAGACTTTGTAAATTTTAACCTTTGTTTATTCTATAAAAATTCAAAACATTTGACTTTAAAAAATTGCTTTAAATCACATTTAACTTTGTATATTTTATTAAATCATTTATCTTAACAAATTCATTTTTTTATATTGAAATATTTTTTTCTAATTTTTGTTAATTGTTTCGTTTTGTTTGTGTAATGGTAAGTGTAGTTTTGTGGATTTAAGGAATAAAGGAATTAAGATATTGATTAAGTTGGTAGTGATGGAAGGGCAAAAGAGAAGGGTAAAAACAGACTTTGAATATCATTTGCCTCAAGAGAGATTGGAGAAATCAAATGACACAGCGGTTTTCTAAAGTATGAAAAAAACCCTGCCGTTAAGTAAACAATTTTGTTAAGTTACAGATAAAGGCATAATGTCTTTTTATACCCTTCCCTCTTTTGCGCCCATTATCAAATTAATTTTAATTGATTTTGTTTTTCCGTTTTTTTCTTTTACTGGGAATTGTTCTTCGGAAAATGAAAATTCTCTCCCTAAATCTTCTACCTCTACCACATTTTCTCAGAAATAATCCACTCTCATATTTTTCACACGACACAATTTAATTCAAGCAATGTAATATTTTATTTTGCGAAAGAAATAATTAACTCAAACTAAATCAATTGATCCCTCTTGGTCTCCCCGCTGTTGCTCAATCTTCTTTTTTACAGTTGCTCTTCTCTAACAATCGACAAATTCTTTTGATTTCTCGATCTAAGAATTAAAAGGTAAAGCATTAGTTACAGCTTTAGCCAGGTGGTTGGCCGCGACGGAGACGCATAGATGTGCCTCTTGCTCCTGTGATGATCCGTGCCAGGGGGAACTTATCCATTGGGTAAGCAAATGTGTGCTGGGAAATCATTTGGGAACCAACATTGGGGATATTTTGTAAATAGTTCCGACAATGAGATTGCTTTCTTGTTTTGTAATGGGATTCGAGTAAACTGCTGCTTTGTGTGCGGTTGTGGCGGATTCTGGTAACGTTGTGGCGGATGGTAATTTGTGGTGGATTAGGGGGTTGTGTGATTGTTGCGGATATGGCGGATTACGATGATTGTGGCGGATTGTGCGCTGTCGGCCTTGGGCCTTTAGCCATGGTGCTAGGGTTTCATCTAAGAAGAGGAAGAAACCCAGATACAGGGTTGTGGTTATCAGGTTTAAAATCTGCAAGTGATAGCAGGGGTGTGTTATCAAGTTTTCTAACCTGCAGGATGTTTGTTTGGGTCTGATCGGATTTTTTTGAATTTGGTAATAAAGTCATTACTATTTTTAAGTGACTTAAGCAAAAAGCATCTAATGGAGGAGCGTTTTAATAGTTTTCAATAACTCAATTTTCATATGTACAAGGGTAATAAAGTCATTCATTATTTTTTAAGTTGAATTAGGAAAGGCAGAATTACTACACATACCAAGGTTGGCAAAATAACAAGTTGGTACCCAAAAGGTTTTGACGACAGATAAGTACCTTCTCATATTCTGTTATGATTTTCATTTGCTAATAGTGAAAAGACTAAAATGCCCTTGGAAAGTTTCATATTTAGTTTTTTATAAATTTAAAATTTCTAAAAAAAACCACCATAGTTTCTAATTTGACTAAATACCTAAATATATAAATTTTATAAAATAACAAAACACCCCCGCACCCGCAGTGCCAGATTCCAATCACCGCGGAATTAGCCTAAAAATTGCGTTACGACTAGACACGTCGGATCTGTGTCGTAACGCGTCGATCTGGCCTTTCAACTATTTTTGAAATTAAGATTTGAAGAGATATATAAGGTGAATCTATTTGTTTTTGTAAATAAAAAAAATAAGGGTTTTGAGTCATGAGATGCAATGTATATTCAGTATACTGCTTCCCCTAACCTCAACCCTACCGTCTCTTTCTCCATCTTTTTCTTCCAATTAATATTTTCCTTGGCTTGTATGTTGTATGAATGAATTTTATTGATTTTGATATATTTGGGGGTTGTAGGTGCTTGTTATTAATTAGGATGGTTTTGTTATGTTCCTGGTTGTGGACTTTTATGGTTGGGTTTCATTGTGGCAATGGGCTTGGTTGCGTTGGGCAAGGGGGTGGGGGGGTGGGGTGTGTGGTTGTGGGAAGGAGGAGGAGGGGGGCAAAATGGAATTTGATTGCATGCTAGTATCAGAATGCAAAAAGTTAACTTTGACAAACAGCAGGGGGTTAGGAAGTATTTCCGAAACAACAAGGGGTTAATGATTACGGATACCCAAGGGTTTAAACATTTTCTCAATAATAATTATTAGAGAGAGTCAAATTTGTTCCCTTCTTTCTTTTTAATATTTTTTCTAAATTAAATAAAAATAAAAATTGATAACTAGTTATTCAATCTTAATATAATTTTTTCAATTAATTTGATAATATAAACAAATGTTATTATAATTAATATCATGAGTAACAATATATTTTTTTTAACTTAAAAAAATAAAAGTTATCTAAGAATTATAATAATCATGAAAACAATATACATTTTATTTATTGTCATAACTTCAATTTTTTTGTTAGTATACTATTTTAAAATGGTTATCTATTATATCTATTTCACTGTATTTGGGATTTGATTCATAATTCTCTTCAACTTTTGATCTTGTCATTTCACTCTAAAAATCCATACTCTAAAACAATACTACAAAAACAAAATATTCAACTTTTTAATTAGCTATTGGAAAAATTCTGTAATTTCATATCTGGCAGATACTAAACCTCTTGAACGTGGAAGGCAATGGTATGGTCAAATGGGGGAGCCTTATTATAAGATTTTTAGACTATATATTTGACCTCGAATGAGGAATCCTATAGTTATATTGCAGTAGTGTAACTTCAGAGTTATTATGTAGTAAGAAGAAGTGAGCAAATTCTTTTATTGTATTTGAAGATTTTAGTTTGCATTCTATCACCAAATGTTGTGGCGACTCTTTGTTGTTGGCTAATTCTTACATTTGCAATATATATTAAGACTTTTGTCATTAGTTTCTAAAATTTTTAGAGAGATGAAAACTTCTGTTAATTAAAGCCTTTTGCAATATTTTACCATAGTGATGTGAGACCACTAACATTAATTAGGCTGTCACAGTTCACGACACTTTCTTAATTGTATAGTGAAGTGGGATTCGGTCCACTTTGAAAATAACATCCATGATGCCTGAGTTTAGTGATATGACTCAATTGGGTTACTACAATTCAACATGCTTTTGAAATCACCTTTCATGGAAACTTGATGTTTTGGAAACTTTATGAAACATCAACTGGTACATACAACTAATTTCGACTTTGCATATTAAGTCTGTTAAGGTAAGTTCTACCATACAACACCATGAATATATCAAGTTTTATAATTGAAATTATATATAACATAAAAATAGAGAAAAAAAAAATGCAAAAATCGAAATTCCTAAACTTCTCACAAGTTCTCCAAATAGCAAAGTCAAAACAAAAAATCAACGAGTTAATAGGTGATTGTTGAATAGAGGCAGGTGGTGCCAATAATTTGCAATAGTCTTTGATCGGCGAGGTGGCCTAACATCACACAATAGGCCGCAATATGGCTTTAACACCAAATCACGACGAATCAAAGCAAATCTCAACCAAACGCAACCAATTACAATTGGTCCTAAGAATGGGGAGCCCATATTGTTTGCAGTTGGGCACCACTAAGGGAAATCTTGTCCTTGCCGATCTTTGATAACTATCAAGCTACTTGATCATTGGTATAACACAAGGTACATTAGATTTGCTTTCATTGTTGTTGCATTTGGAGAGAATTATGACCATGATTATACCTGTTTAGTATCTCACGTAGTTACCGTTTTAAGGACAATTACGGCAACAAAGTTTACTATGGTTGGCAGTTTGGTCTCCCCAGGCTTCAGAAGAAGTATAAGAACATAGATCACATGGAAGTAGAGTATAAGTCCCTGTATGGATACTAGGCTACTTAAGGCTGACCAAACAAATATCAGATTTAAGTTCAAGGCATCAAAAGTTCACCCGGCCCAAAAATATTTTTGCACAGTGAAATATTGTGGTGTTCATCCACTATATCTATTACCCAAGATAGCCCAGCCCAGAACCAGTGGAAGTAGCAGATCAAATGAGGTAAAGCTAAAGCCACCACCTCCCAAAAGAATTTGCATGGACCAAACCCATTCTCCTTCACTTCGGATTTTGCACATACAGGTAGCATTTCCTAATCTTAAAGCCTTGTAGAAGATTTTAGAAGGACAAACTCAATTCTTTTATTATTTTCTTTTCCAATTATTTTATTCTACTACAATAATCGCCTGGTAAATAAATTTATGTTTGTCATAAATTCTACCATTTTATCCTTTCTTAGAGTGCTGTAAATGTGTTGAAATTTCAGGGTTATGAAGTTTTTTTGGATTGAAGTTATGGACCACTCCAGGGGCGGAGCAAAGATAAAAACAATATTTGGGAGCCAGACAGGGTAAAGACAGAATTTTAAATTTCAATACAATTTTTTTTAACATATTATATTAAATTACTCAAAAAAGAATAAAAATAACGTAATTAAGTCTTGATAATGCATATAAAAAAGACAAAATAATATCTTAAGACAGTGATGCTAAATGACCCCATTGATTCTCTATTCAGCCCCCATCTTATAGTAGATCTACATTAACTCCGAAATGTGGGGTTAAATTATCTAATTTCCCATTTATTTTATAACAAATAAAATGTATTTTTAACCCATGATTTTTGGTTCACCAGAAGCCTTTGAAATTTTCCTTGTTTGCAAGAATCTAGAATTGTCGTCATATTTTAATGTCCATTCATTATCCTTTTATTTATTTTGTAAAATATTAAAGCTTCATATATATATAATTTTTTTTGTTCCTCATTTATTTCCCAGTTTTTGTATTTTATAACATTCTGTGAATATGTTTGCTTTGCTTTCCTTCGATATTTAAAACTAATATCTTAATTTCAGTTTATTTTTAAAGAAAACCATAACGTCTTAAATTTTTTACATATGAAAAAAAAAATCAGATTCGTATCTTTTAAACTTAATTAATAAAATGAATGCTATTTATATTATAATTCAATATATATAATTTTATTTTAGTAAAACATGTTGGAAATTAAATTTAAAATGTTTCTTTTTAAACTTAAAAGAAAAAAAAAAGAAGAAGATATTTAAGTTTAATGTATTAAACTGAAAATTATTATATTTTTCAAGAGTAAGGTGTCTCTATTTTATCAAAAGTCATTAATGTGTTAAAATGTAGATACAATTTTATTTTTTTTAAATCTTATAAATTACAGTCATAATAATTTCTAGGTATTAAGCATATTTTATTTACATATTTATTATCTTCCAATAATTATGATCACTAAAAGAATTACAATGGAAATAGTGAATAGAATTGATACACGAATGGTAAAAATATCATGAATCACAAGAAATTACTAGTTGGAGTAATCATATTTAGAGCAACTGCAAATACCAATTGAGTATTCATCTCTTCTCACTTGGTTTTGTAATACAAATTTCCGACTTAAAATGAGATTGAACTTGTAGAATCTAATATAACTAAAATTAGAATCACCACGAGTTATTTCCTCATATGTTGTTAGTAAATGCCTTCGGAATGTTTGTTAGCATGACCATATACTTGAAGAGGGAGAAGAGGGTTTATGACATCATAGCTATGAAAAAAATTAATACCCCCGTAATTTAAAGTTAGGTTTTTGAAATCTTTTTTACAGTTGTGAAATATTAAAGATAGGCCAATACTATTGATATAGTATTGTTTTTGATAATAAAGCTTTATTCATATACACTCTTGTAAGATTGATTGGTATTAACTCATTTTTTTGTCAAAAAAGAACTATAAACATCCATGTCGTTAATATATGTTAGGATTCTATCCAAATTTAATTCAAAGGTCAATTTACCCCTCCATCATTTTTTATTCCTCATTATTTTTGTAAATCATTTGAAAACTATTAAAATACTAGAATAGTTTTCACATAATTTATTATTCATTTATCAAATTAATTTTAATTATTTGGAGAAAAAAACTTATTACTCAAATATCGTTATTCTGATTTTGACTTAATTATAATCATTCTAAGACTGTTTGTAAATTTTTAACCTTTGTTTATCTCATAATAAAATTTCAAAACATTTGACTTTAAAAATTGCTTTAAATAAACATTGACTTTGTATATTTTATTAAATTCATTATCTTACCAAATTCATTTTTTTATTTGAAATATTTTTTTTCTAATTTTTTATTTAGATCTTTGTTTCGTAAGGTTGATTTTGTGGATTTAAGGAATAAAGGATTTAGGATATTGATTTAAGTTGGTTAGTGATGGGAAGGCAAAAGAGAAGGGTAAAACAGACTTTTGAATATCATTTGCCTCCAAGAGAATTGGAGAGTATCAAATGACACAACGGTTTTCTGAAAGTATGAAAGAAAAAACCCTGCCGTTAAGAAAAATTTTGTTAAGTTAACATATAAGGGCATAATGGTCTTTTTATACCTTCCCTCTCTTTTGCGCCCATTATCAAATTAATTTTTAATTTGATTTTGTTTTTTCCTTTTTTTTTTCTTTCATACTGGGATTTTCTCTCGGACAATGAAAATTCTCTCCCTAAATTTCTTCTGCAGCGCTACATTTTCTTCAGAAATTCCTCTCTATATTTCTTCCACACGAACAATTTAATCAAGAACAAGTAATATTTTTATTTTGCAGAAATAATTAACTCAAACTCAATTTGATTTCTCCTCTTTGTCTCCCCTGTTGCTCAATCTCTTCTTTTACAGTTGCTCTTCTTAACAATCGACAAATATCTTTTTGTATTTCTAGATCTAAGAATTAAAATGGTAAAGGCATTAGTTACAGGCTTTAGCCGGGTGCTTGGCCGCGACCGGAGACGCATAGATGTGCCTCTTGGTCCTGGTGATGATCCGTGCCAGGGGTGAACTTATCCATTGGGTGAAGCAAATGTGTGCTGGGAAATCATTTTGGAACCAACATTGGGATATTTTGTAAATAGTTTCCGGCAATGAGATTGCTTTCTTGTTTTTGTAATGGGATTCCGAGTAAACCCTGCCTTGGGTTTGCTTTTGTGCGGATTCTGGTAAATTTGTGGTGGATATATGGTGGTTGTGGGTAGATTTGTTGCGGATTATGGCGGATTACGATGGATTGTGGCGGAGTGGGCGCTGTCAGGCCTTGGGCCTTTACCATGGTGCTAGGGTTTCATCTAAGAAGATGAAGAAACCCAGATCACAGGGTTGTGTTTTTCAGGTTTAAATCTGCAAGTGATAGCAGGGTGTGTTTATCAAGTTTTCTAACCTGCAGGATGTTTTATGTTTAGGTCTGATGGATTTTTTGAATTTGGTAATAAAGTCATTTACTATTTTTAAGTTACCTAAGCAAACAGCATCTTAATGGCAGGAGTGTTTTTAATAGTTTTCATAATCGAATTTTCATAATAGTACAAGGGTAATAAGTCATTCATTATTTTTAGTTTACTTAAGCAAAGGCAGAATCACTTACACATACCCAGGTTTGGCAAATAACAAGTTGGTACCTAAAAGGTTTGAAACAACAAATAAGTACCTTTCGTCATGTTCTTAGTGATTTTCATTTGATAATAGTGAAAAGACTAAAATGCCCTTGAAAGTTTGATATTTTAGTTTTTTATAAATTTAAAAATTTCTAAAAAACCTCATAGGTTTGCTAATTTGACTAAATACCCTAATATATAAAATTTTTATAAAATAACAAAAATACCCCCGTCACCCGCAGTGCCAGATTCCAATCACCACCGCTGGAATCTGGTCAAAAAATTGCGTTACGACCAGACACATCGGATCTGTGTCTATAACGCTTCGATCTGACATTTTCAACCTATTTTTGAAATAAATTTGAATAGATTATATAAGTGTCAATCTATTTGTTTTTGTAAATAAAAAAATAAGGGTTTTGAGATCATGAGATGCAATTTATATTGCAGTACTTCTCCCCCTACCTCAACCCTACCGTCTCTTTCCTCCATCTTTTTTTTTCTTTCAATTAATTATTTTTCCTGGCTATGTATTTTTGTATGAATGAATTTTACTGATTTGATATATTTGGGGTTTGTAGGTGCTTGTATAATAGATGTTTTGTGTTTTCAAGTTACTGGGTTGGTGGTTTGGAGTTGGTTCTTGGATAATGGTGAATGGGTTTTTTATTTAATGTTGATAGTGGATTGTGGATTGACAGTGGTACTTTTATGGTGGTGGGGATAGGTTTCCATACAATGTGTGGGTAAGGTTTATCGTGGATCAAAGGTCTGTCGAAGAGGTTGGGCTTGGCACAACCTTGCGTTGGCCAATGTGTGTTGGGGGGGGGGGGGGGGGGTGGGGGGGTGGTGGGTTGTGGGGGGTGTTGTTGTTGGGTTGGTGGTGTGGGAAGGAGGAGGAGGGGGGCAAAATGGTATTTGATTGCACTGCTAGTATCAGAATGCAAAAATTATAACTTTGACAAACACGCAGGGGGTTAGGAGTTATTTCCGAAACAACAAGGGGTTAATGAATCGGTATACCTCAAGGTTTAAACATTTTCTCTCAATTAAAATATTAGAGAAGTCCCAAAATTTGTTCCCCTTCTTTCTTTTTTAATATTTTTTTCTAAATTAAATAAAAATAAAATTGATAACTAGTTATTCAATCTTAATTATAATTTTTTCAATATTTGATAATATAAACAAATGATTATTATAATTAATATCATAGTAAACAATTATATTTTTTATACTTAAAAAAATAAAAGTTATCTAAGAATTATAATATCTGAAAACAATACTACATCTTATTTTATTTGTCATAACTTCAATTCTTTTTAAGTACTATATTTTAAAATAGTATTCTATTATATCGTTTCACTGGATTGGATTTGATTCTATATTCTCTTCAACTTTTTGATCTTGTCATTTCACTCGAAAAATTCACTCTAAACAATACTACAAAACTAAATATTTCAACTTTTAATTAGCTATTGGAAAAAAAATCTGTTTAATTTTCATATCTGCAGATACTGAAACTCTTTGAACGTGGAAGGCAATGGTATGGTCAAAATGGGGGAGCCTTAATTTAAGATTTTTAGACTATATATGTTTACCTCGGATGAGGAATTCCTAAAGTTTATTTGCGAGTTTAACTTCAGAAGTTATATGTAGTAAGAGGAAGTGAGCATAATTCTTTTATTGTATTTGAAGATTTTAGTTTGCATTCTATCACAATTGTTGTGGCGACTCTTGTTGTTGGCTAATTCTTACATTTGCAATATATATTAAGACTTTGTCATTAGTTTCTAAAATTTTAGAGAGATGAAAACTTTTGTTAATTAAAGCCTTTTGCAATATTTACCATAGTGATGTGAGACACTAACATTAATTAGGTTGTCACAGTTTACGACACTTTCTCAATTGTATGTGAAGTGGGATGTCGTCCCTTTGACAAAAAATGCGAGATTGCAAAAATCTTGAGACAATTCCAAGTAGCATTTGCAATTTGACATCTCTAATTGAGATTGATGCTTATGGCTGCTTAAAACTCAACAAATTGCCAGAGAACTTAATACATTTGAAAACACTCAACTTAAGAGAAACTGCCATAAGCCAATTGCCATCCTGTATTCCAAGTTGGAAGGGAATTGAATATTTGGATTGCTCTAATTGTCGAGGTTTGATATTGCCTCCATTGTCATCTTTATGCTCCTTAACGACGTTATATTTACCTCTCTGCAATCTAACAGAAATCCCTGATGATCTTTGCAATTTGACCTCATTGGAAACATTAGATCTAAGCGGAAACAATTTCAAGAATCTACCATCAGGTATCAAACAACTTTCCCGCTTGAATGACCTATATTTAAGCAATTGCAATATGCTTCAATCAGTGCCAGAGCTTCCACTCTCTCTGAGATTTTTAGAAGCAAACAATTGCAAGATGCTCCACTCATTACCAGAGCCTCCCTCAAGTCTTAATGAATTAGATGCATCCGAGTCGGAAATGGCATATGAACAATTCACCATTTTTTCATGGATAACGATTGAATTCATATTCACAAACTGTCTGAGTCTGAATCAGAAAGCATACAACAACATTTTAGAGAATATAGCATCACTGAGACTTTGTTATGAAAAGGTTATTCTCTCTCACACTACTCTCTCTTTCTCTTTTTACTTATCTGTCTTATAAGAAATGACGAATTTCATGTTACAGGTATATAAACAAACACCTAAAATCGGCTATTGCATACCTGGAAGTGAAATTCCCAACTGGTTCAGTTTTCAAAGCTCGGGATCTTCAATAATTATTGAACTTCCACAGCATTTGAGTAACGAAAGCTTCATGGGAGTTGCTATATGTGCTGTTATTGCATTTGAGGAACCATATCATGGAGATGATCTTGAAGTAAGTTGCATTTACCATCTTGACACTGATTATGCTGATGAGGATTACTTCTACTGGCATTTGAGCGCTAGGGGCATGAATAAGATGCTGATTGAGTCAGATCACATGGTAGTAGGGTATATACCTTATTCTAGGCTAATTAATGGTCGCCACACAGCCTCATTTAGGTTCAGTGCAAGTAATTATTTCAGGGACATTTCCATGGAAGGCTGTAAGGTGAAATGTTGTGGGGTTTATCCACTATACATACAGCCAAACATGTTGCAACCCTACATTTCGGAGGAGAAATCTGCTGCCACCAATGAATGTTCAGCGGAAATGAGTGGACGAGCGATATCCGATGAAGAGGAAGTGCAACCACATCTTAAGAGAATTTGCAGAAAGCAAATCAACACTCCTTAATAACATATTTCCTTTCTTCCGTATCATTCTTGTTTGGCTGTTTGTTTCTTCACTGGACTTGTTGCTCTTCAGCTATTGGAGCTATTCATGGTTTCTCTGTCAAATTTTATGGTAATTTGCTTGTCACGACTTTCAAGTTCTGTTTTTGACATATGATTATGATTATTGACATCTGTTTTGGCCTCTATAATTAAGATATGTATTTTTGCTTTGTCGTAATCATTTCAGCGCACTACTGTTTTGTTCTTTTCACTTTGTTCGGCCCGTGCCAAGAGTTGCGGTCGAAATTGTCAGAGAGAATTTTGAAGGAGTTGAATGATACATCGCCTTGGTAACCATTTTGTCAATCGCCTTGGATTTCATGGTAAAAATAAATGGGAACGTTTGATGTCCCTTAGTTTGTATAATATTTGGTCTATTAATATGTTGAAATATTAGCAAAAATTTGAGTATAATTAATCCATAGTTAAGTTCAATTTCACAATAGAAATTTTAGATGGTAACTTGATTAGTGTAAATTACTACAAAATTAGTTCTTGTTATTGATTGCACAATTTTCTCTTTTATAATTTAATGATTTTGTGCTGGCATTTTGTAGTTATTTATGGGTTTTTCTTTAACATAAGGTTGTCAACAGCAGCAGTTGATCTTTTATCGATTGATCATATGAATTTGCTTCTAAGTTGAAAGTGTGAACAACAACCATGGACATAAGAGAGGTTATGACAAATCAAGATCTTTGTATCATAATTGTTCTCTTTATCTAGTGAAACCTAATCTCCTATTAATGTAGTTATTTTTAGGTGAACCGTGTAATATCAATTGTGTATAGAGTAGTAGTTTACTGTTTTGTGTTAGTTTAACCTTTATTATCTGACATTGGATTGCTACCTCTGCTTTCAGTGTAGTTGTAATATATAAAGCAGTTACATTCTCTTTGATTTCCTTTCCTCTTATTTTATTTTATTTTTATTTTCATATACATTCCTATAATCATCATATTGTGATGAATATCCCAGCATATAAATTGGACAATAGTCAATAAATATCTATAGAGATGGATTAGCTGTGAGAATTATTTGATTGTTGCGCGAATAATTATTAAATTTTAGAAACTTGTATATATTGTATCAAAATTATTCTCATATGTTGTTAGTAAATGCCTTCGGAATGTTTGGGTAGCATGACCATATACTTGAAGAGGGAGAAGAGGGTTTATGACATCATAAGCTATGAAAAAAATTAATACCCCCGTAATTTAAAGTTTAGGTTTTTGAAATCTTTTTTTACAGTTGTGAAATATTAAAGATAGGCCAATACTATTGATATAGTATTGTTTTTGATAAATAAAGCTTTATTTCATATACACTCTTGTAAGATTGATTGGTATTATACTCATTTTTTTTGTTAAAAAAGAACTATAAACATCCATGTCGTTAATAATATGTTAGGATTCTATCCAAATTTAAATTCAAAGGTCAATTTTACCCCTCCCATCATTTTTATTCCTCATTATTTTTGTAAATCATTTGAAAACTATTAAAATACTAGAATAGTTTTCACATAATTTATTATTCATTTATCAAATTAATTTTAATTATTTTGGAGAAAAAAACTTATTACTCAAATATCGTTATTCTGATTTTGACTTAATTATAATCATTCTAAGACTGTTGTAAATTTTTAACCTTTGTTTATCTCATAATAAAAATTTCAAAACATTTGACTTTAAAAAAATTGCTTTAAATAAACATTTGACTTTGTATATTTTATTAAATTCATTTATCTTAACCAAATTCATTTTTTTATTTGAAATATTTTTTTTTCTAATTTTTTTATTAGATCTTTGTTTTGTAAGGTTGATTTTGTGGATTTAAGGAATAAAGGATTTAAGATATTGATTTAAGTTGGTTAGTGATCGGAAGGGCAAAAGAGAAGGGTAAAACAGACTTTTGAATATCATTTGCCCCAAGAGATATTGGAGAGTATCAAATGACCAACGGTTTTCTGAAAGTATGAAAGAAAAAACCCTGCCGTTAAGAAAAATTTTGTTAAGTTAACATATAAGGCATAATGGTCTTTTTATACCTTCCCTCTCTTTTGCGCCCATTATCAAATTAATTTTTAATTTGATTTTGTTTTTCCTTTTTTTTTTCTTTCATACTGGGATTTTCTCTCGGACAATGAAAATTCTCTCCCTAAATTTCTTCTGCAGCGCTACATTTTCTTCAGAAATTCCATCTCTATATTTCTTCCACACGAACAATTTAATTCAAGAACAATGTAATATTTTTATTTTGCAGAAATAATTAACTCAAACTAACAATTTGATTTCTCCTCTTTGTCTCCCCTGTTGCTCAATCTTCTTCTTTTACAGTTGCTCTTCTCTAACAATCGACAAATATCTTTTTGATTTCTAGATCTAAGAATTAAATGGTAAAGCATTAGTTACAGGCTTTAGCCGGGTGCTTGGCCGCGACCGGAGACGCATAGATGTGCCTCTTGGTCCTGGTGATGATCCGTGCCAGGGGTGAACTTATCCATTGGGTGAAGCAAATGTGTGCTGGGAAATCATTTTGGAACCAACATTGGGATATTTTGTAAATAGTTTCCGGCAATGAGATTGCTTTCTTGTTTTTGTAATGGGATTCGAGTAAACCGCTGCCTTGGGTTTGCTTTTGGCGGATTCTGGTAAATTTGTGGTGGATTATGGTGGATTGTGGTAGATTTGTTGCGGATTATGGCGGATTACGATGGATTGTGGCGGATGTGGGCGCTGTCAGGCCTTGGGCCTTTAGCCATGGTGCTAGGGTTTCATCTAAGAAGATGAAGAAACCCAGATCACAGGGTTGTGTTTTTCAGGTTTAAAATCTGCAAGTGATAGCAGGGTGTGTTTATCAAGTTTTCTAACCTGCAGGATGTTTTATGTTTAGGTCTGATCGGATTTTTTGAATTTGGTAATAAAGTCATTTACTATTTTTAAGTTACCTAAGCAAACAGCATCTTAATGGCAGGAGTGTTTTTAATAGTTTTCATATCGAAATTTTCATAATAGTACAAGGGTAAAAAGTCATTCATTATTTTTAGTTACTTAAGCAAAGGCAGAATCACTTACACATACCCAGGTTTGGCAAATAACAGTTGGTACCTAAAAGGTTTTGAAACAACAAATAAGTACCTTTCGTCATGTTCTTAGTGATTTTCATTTGATAATAGTGAAAAGACTAAAATGCCCTTGAAAGTTTGATATTTTAGTTTTTTATAAATTTAAAAATTTCTAAAAAACCTCATAGGTTTGCTAATTTGACTAAATACCCTATATATAAAATTTTTATAAAATAACAAAAATACCCCCGTCACCCGCAGTGCCAGATTCCAATCACCACCGCTGGAATCTGGTCAAAAAATTGCGTTACGACACAGACACATCGGATCTGTGTCTATAACGCTCGATCTGACATTTTCAACCTATTTTTGAAATAAATTTGAATAGATTATATAAGTGTCAATCTATTTTGTTTTTGTAAATAAAAAAATAAGGGTTTTGAGATCATGAGATGCAATTTATATTGCAGTACTTCTCCCCCTACCTCAACCCTACCGTCTCTTTCCTCCACTTTTTTTTTCTTTCAATTAATTATTTTCCTTGGCTATGTATTTGTTGTATGAATGAATTTTACTGATTTGATATATTTGGGGTTTGTAGGTGCTTGTGATAATAGATGTTTTGTGTTTTCAAGTTACTGGGTTGGTGGTTTGGAGTTGGTTCTTGGATAATGGTGAATGGGTTTATTTAATGTTGATAGTGGATTGTGGATTGACAGTGGTACTTTTATGGTGGTGGGGATAGGTTTCCCATACATGTGTGGGTAAGGTGTTTATCGTGGGATCAAAGGTCTGTCGAAGAGGTTGGGCTTGGCACAACCTTGCGTTGGCCAATGTGTGTTGGGGGGGGGGGGGGGGGGGGGGGGGGGGTGTGGGTGTTTTGGGGTTGTGGTGGTGTGGTGTGGGAAGGAGGAGGAGGGGGCAAAATGGTATTTGATTGCACTGCTAGTATCAGAATGCAAAAATTATAACTTTGACAAACAGCAGGGGGTTAGGAGTTATTTCCGAAACAACAAGGGGTTAATGAATTACGGTATACCTCAAGGTTTAAACAATTTTCTCTAATTAAAATTATTAGAGAAGTCCAAAATTTGTTCCCCTTCTTTCTTTTTTAATATTTTTTCTAAATTAAATAAAAATAAAATTGATAACTAGTTATTCAATCTTAATTATAATTTTTTCAATTATTTGATAATATAAACAAATGATTATTATAATTAATATCATGAGTAACAATTATATTTTTTATACTTAAAAAAAAAAGTTATCTAAGAATTATAATATCATGAAAACAATACTACATCTTATTTTATTTGTCATAACTTCAATTCTTTTAAGTACTACTATTTTAAAATAGTATTCTATTATATCCGTTTCACTGGATTTGGATTTGATTCTATATTCTCTTCAACTTTTTGATCTTGTCATTTCACTCGAAAAATTCACTCTAAACAATACTACAAAACTAAATATTTCAACTTTTAATTAGCTATTGAAAAAATCTGTTTAATTTTCATATCTGGCAGATACTGAAACTCTTTGAACGTGGAAGGCAATGGTATGGTCAAAATGGGGGAGCCTTAATTAAGATTTTTAGACTATATATGTTTGACCTCGGATGAGGAATTCCTAAAGTTTATTTGCAGAGTTTAACTTCAGAAGTTATTATGTAGTAAGAGAAGTGAGCATAATTCTTTTATTGTATTTGAAGATTTTAGTTTGCATTCTATCACCAAATGTTGTGGCGACTCTTGTTGTTGGCTAATTCTTACATTTGCAATATATATTAAGACTTTGTCATTAGTTTCTAAAATTTTAGAGAGATGAAAACTTTTGTTAATTAAAGCCTTTTGCAATATTTTACCATAGTGATGTGAGACCTAACATTAATTAGGTTGTCACAGTTTACGACACTTTCTCAATTGTATAGTGAAGTGGGATTCGGTCCACTTTGAAAATAACATCCATGATGCCTGAGTTTAGTGATATGACTCAATTGGGTTACTACAATTCAACATGCTTTTGAAATCACCTTTCATGGAAACTTGATGTTTTGGAAACTTTATGAAACATCAACTGGTACATACAACTAATTTCGACTTTGCATATTAAGTCTGTTCAGGTAAGTTCTACCATACAACACCATGAATATATCAAGTTTTATAATTGAAATTATATATAACATAAAAATAGAGAAAAAAAAATGCAAAAAATCGAAATTCCTAAACTTCTCACAAGTTCTCCAAATAGCAAAGTCAAAACAAAAAATCAACGAGTTAATAGGTGATTGTTGAATAGAGGCAGGTGGTGCCAATAATTGCAATAGTCTTTGATCGGCGAGGTGCCTAACATCACACAATAGGCCGCAATATGGCTTTAACACCAAATCACGACGAATCAAAGCAAATCTCAACCAAACGCAACCAATTACAATTGGTCCTAAGAATGGGAGCCCATATTGTTTGCAGTTGGGCACCACTAAGGGAAATCTTGTCCTTGCCGATCTTTGATAACTATCAAGCTACTTGATCATTGGTATAACACAAGGTACATTAGATTTGCTTTCATTGTTGTTGCATTTGGAGAGAATTATGACCATGATTATACCTGTTTAGTATCTCACGTAGTTACCGTTTAAGGACAATTACGGCAACAAAGTTTACTATGGTTGGCAGTTTGGTCTCCCCGGCTTCAGAAAAGTATAAGACATAGATCACATGGAAGTAGAGTATAAGTCCCTGTATGGATACTAGGCTACTTAAGGCTGACCAAACAATATCAGATTTAAGTTCAAGGCATCAAAAGTTCACCCGGCCAAAAATATTTTTGCACAGTGAAATATTGTGGGGTTCATCCACTATATCTAGTACCCAAGATAGCCCAGCCCAGAACCGTGGAAGTAGCAGATCAATGATGTAAAGCTAAAGCCACCACCTCCCAAAAGAATTGCATGGACCAAGCCCTCCTTCACTTTGGATTTTGCACATACAGGTAGGATTTCCTAATCTTAAAGCCTTGTAGAAGATTTTAGAAGGACAAACTCAATTCTTTTATTATTTTCTTTTCCAATTATTTTATTCTACTACAATAATCGCCTGGTAAATAAATTTATGTTTGTCATAAATTCTACCATTTTATCCTTTCTTAGATGCTGTAAATGTGTTGAAATTTCAGGGTTATGAAGTTTTTTTGGATTGAAGTTATGGACCACTCCAGGGGCGGAGCAAAGATAAAACAATATTTGGGAGCCAGACAGGGTAAAGCAGAATTTAAATTTCAATACAATTTTTTTAACAATTTATTAAATTACTCAAAAAAGAATAAAAATACGTAATTAAGTCTTGATAATGCATATAAAAAAGACAAAAAATATCTTAAGACAGTGATGCTAAATGACCCCATTGATTCTCTATTCAGCCCCCATCTTATAGTAGATCTACATTAACTCCGAAATGTGGGGTTAAATTATCTAATTTCCCATTTATTTTATAACAATAAAATGTATTTTTAACCCATGATTTTTGGTTCACCAGAAGCCTTTAAATTTTCCTTGTTTGCAAGAATCTAGAATTGTCGTCATATTTTAATGTCCATTCATTATCCTTTATTTATTTGTAAATATTAAAGCTTCATATATATAATTTTTTTGTTCCTCATTTATTTCCCAGTTTTTGTATTTATAACATTCTGTGAATATGTTTGCTTTGCTTTCCTTCGATATTTAAAACTAATATCTTAATTTCAGTTTATTTTTAAAGAAAACCATAACGTCTTAAATTTTTTACATAGAAAAAAAAATCAGATTCGTATCTTTTAAACTTATTAATAAAATGAATGCATTTATATTATAATTCAATATATAATTTTATTTTAGTAAAACTGTTTGGAAATTAAATTTAAAATGTTTCTTTTTAAACTAAAAGAAAAAAAAAAAAAAAAAAAAGAAGAAGATATTTAAGTTTAATGTATTAAACTGAAAATTATTATATTTTTCAAGAGTAAGGTGTCTCTATTTTATCAAAAGTCATTAATGTGTTAAAATGTAGATACAATTTTATTTTTTTAAATCTTATCTATTACAGTCATAATAGTTTCTAGGTATTGAGCATATTTTCTTACTATTATTATCTTCCAATAATTATGATCACTAAAAGAATTACAATGGAAATAGTGAATAGAATTGATACACGAATGGTAGAATATCATGAATCACAAGAAATTACTAGTTGGAGTAATCATTTAGAGCAACTGCAAATACCAATTGAGTATTCATCTCTCTCACTGGTTTTGTAATACAAATTTCCGACTTAAAATGAGATTGAACTTGTAGAATCTAATATAACTAAAATTAGAATCACCACGAGCTTTGAGGGTAGATAAAAATATCAATTTGGTCTGGAGAACATTGAGATTGTATTTGAAGTTGTACAATTTTTTTTTTTTTGTTTTGTTTTTTTTTTTTTTTTTTCAATCCTAGTGATTAGTAAACATATTTATTTTCTTCCAATAATTATGATCACTAAAGGATCCCAGTGATTTTCTGAAAGTACTAAAGAAACCCCAGTGTTGGAGTCTTGATTGTAAAATAATTTATCATATTTTTTAAGAGGTTTTATCCCATTTTCTTGGATTATCTACTAGTGGGATGACAATTTAACATTTTCAAACTAAGTTTTTGGTAATAAAAGGAAGGTATTTAATAATTGAACGTCACTTGTTATTTTTCATTTTTTTAAAAATTAATTACGTTTCCAAGTTGGTTGAGCTTTACAATTTAGGAAAATCAATTTATGTTGAAAAGGCTTTTATATTCAAAGCTTTGTTTTCAAATTGTTCACTACTCAACGGTTTGATTAACAACTTCTGTTAAGTGGCGTTAATTAAATCCTTTTTAGTGAAACGGTGCAGTTTAGTATACAAATGAAGCTCACAATCTCAACAGTTTCAGATTAAAGCTACAGAATTTGTGGGTTTATATCAACTGTACCTCAGCAAGACTAGAGATAAAAGCTTTTTGAATCCAACGGTTAGATTAATGGTGGTTAACAGAGTTTGTTAACATTCCATTGACATGAAAACGGAGTTATCAAATATGTTAAAAGTTTAGTAACGCTACCATTTTTCTGATTAGAGTGGTTGGGTTTTCATTTTTATTTCAACTGGAGTTCATCAAGCTGGAGAAGAGATTACCAGAGCCTCCCTCAAGTCTTAATGAATTAGATGCTGATCTGTTTATAAGTCTTAAAACATTTGTGAACTTGAGTGAAAATGAAATTGCAAGTCATAGCACACATGCAAATTTGATTGAATCGAAAATAGCCAATCCAAGTCCTAAAACACTTGGTACATGTCATGTGGATCACAAGAATTGTAATTCAGCCCAAGCCAAGGAAGGAAGCTAGCCGAAGTTGTCCAAGAAAGCAAGTCAAATTCGGCCCAAGCTCAAGGAGAAGAATTAGCCCAAATTACGCAAGGAAACAACTCAGCCCATGTGCATAAAGGAGACATTTCAGCCCAAGCCCATTCATGCACAAATTCTTTAAGTGAAGTCCAAGTCCAACAAAGAAAATACCTAAGCATTCAAGAGGTCCAAAACAGCCCATTATCCAAGCCCAAAGAGCATTCCCATGCTATTTCATTTTGGGGCCCCTTCAATGAATTCCAAGGCCCAAACTGATATACTATTATTAGTAGGATTTAATTAAGTATTGATATGTTTAGTTAATTATCCTAGGTGGCATATTACTTAAGTAGTTAATTACCCTTGTAATGCTACTATAAAAGCAAACCCTCTATCATTTTGTAAGGTTGAACAATGATATTGAAAATTAAACACTTGAGAGGAATGACTTTCCTTTTACTTTGAAATCTTTTTCCAAGTCTTGACAATGGATTTGGTGATGATTCAACTTCAAGTTGGTGGAGAAATCATTTATGCTTGAAGTCATTTTCTTGTCTCTATCCTTTGATGAAGTTTGAAACATGGTTGTCAAATCGTGTATCGTATCGTGTATCGTATCGTGTATCAAAAACCTAATTTTTTGAATCGTATATCGTATATCGTGTATCGTATCGTGACCTAATTTTTTGAATCGTGTATCGCGTATCGTATCGCAGGATACGCCTTTTTCAAAAAATTTAATACAATAATAAATTTTTTTAAAAATTAATATCATCCTCATGATTAATTAACAAATTTTGTGGTATTATTATTTTTAAATTATGGTATTACATAATCAAAATTAATCACAAAATTAAGAATCTATGTCATTTCCTCTCAACCATTCATATCATTTTCAAGATCAATGTCAATATCTATGACTTCACTTGTGTTATTATCATCATGCGAAATGGGCAATGCAACTTTCTTTTCACTTTCTCCATATTAAATGGGTAAATTTGGGTAGGTTTTAGTAAATCGGGTTGAGTGACCCGGATTTGACCTAAATTTTTTTTTGGATCTTTGACCCAAATTAATAAAGTCGTATCGATTTGTATCGATATTTTTAAGGATACAAACGGATACGTATCGTATCGTAGGATACATATCAACGTATCGAAAGGTTTCGGATACACTCTCTGATACGTATCATTGGCGACTCGTATCGAATCGTATCATAGGATACGTATCACGTATCTTAGGATACTAACAACCATGGTTTGAAAAATATTGACAGAAAATGTTATTGCTGTTGAAGGAAAGTTTTTCACACTTTTTACAATTGATTTGTATCAGACTATATACACGTATACAGAGTTTATTTTAGGAAGGAAAGCTAAAATTATGCCTAGCTATTACAGAGCATTTACTCGAGATTTTCCTAGCTATTATAGAGTAATTGTTAGCTGTTACGGACAGATTTGGAGCCTAATAATCAGGTTAATTGATCTTGAGCCTGATTTGAGGAATCTTCCTTTATATCCTTTACATTTAAGTAAGTTGTTTTGTGTTCTTTTCTACCTTGGCCGAAATCTCTTAATGGTTGTTTATCCTTGTTCAAGTCTGGTTGTATGTGCTTTGTGTTGTGTTTGCATGATTTTGGAGTTGAAATACCCTTGGTAGTTGAAACGTTAATGAAGGTTGTGAAAAGTCCTGCTGGCCGATTCTATGTATGTGATTTTGTGATATTTTGTTGAGTTTTTCATGGTGGTTTTGGATCAGATGCATCCGAGTCGGAAATGGCATATGAACAATTCAACATTTTTTCAAGGATGACAATTGAATTCATATTCAGAAACTATCTGAGTTTGAATGAGAAAGCATACAACAACATTTTAGAGAATATAGCATCACTGAGACTTTGTTATGAAAAGGTTATCTCACACCCTCCCTTTCTCCCTTTACTTCTCTGTCTTATAAGAAATAACGAATTTCATGTTACAGGTATATAAACAAACGCCTAAAATCGGCTATTGTATACATGGGAGTGAAATTCCCAACTGGTTAAGTTTTCAAAGCTTGGAATATTCAATAATTACTTAACTTCTACAACATTTGAGTAATGAAAGCTTCATGGGAGTTGTTGTATGTGCTGTTATTGCATTTGAGGAACCATACTATGGAGATGATCTTGAAGAAAGTTGCATTTACCATTTTAACACTGATTATGCTGATAAGGATTGCTTCTACTGGAATTTGAGCGCTAGGGGCATGAATAAGATGCCGATTGAATCAAATCACATGGTAGTGGGGTATATACCTTATTCTAGGTTAATTAATGGTCGCCATACAACCTCATTTAAGTTCAGTGCAAGTAATTATTTCAGGGACATTTCCATGGAAGGCTTCAAGGTGAAATGTTGTGGGGTTTATCCACTATACATACGGCCAAACATGTTGCAACCCTACATTTGTAAGGAGAAATTTGCTGCCACCAGTGAATGTTCAACATAAATAAGTGGAAGAGCGATATCCGATGGAGAGGAAGTGCAACCAAATCTTAAGAGAATTTGCAAAAAGCAAATCAACACTTCTTAATAACAAATTTCCTTTCTTTCGTATCATTCGACTTTGTTTGGTTGTTTGTTTCTTCACTGGACTTGTTGCTTTTCAGCTACTGATGCTATTCATGGTTTCTCTGTCAAATATAATGGTAATTTGCTGGTCACGACTTTCAAGTTTTTGACATATGATAATATAACCATAGGTTCAAGAATGATTATTGACATAATTTTGACATTCGTTTTTGCCTCTACAAGATTTGTATTTTGCTCACTACTGTTTTTTTCTCTTCACTTTGTTAGGCCTGTGTCAAGAGTTATGGTCAAAATTGTCAGAGAGAATTTTGAAGGAATTGAATGATACATCGCCTTGGTAATGATTTTGTCAACCGCCTTGGATTTCATGGTAAAAATAAATGGGAAGGTTTGATGTCCCTTAGTTTGTATAATATTTGGTCTATTAATGGTTTAACATGTTGAAATATTAGAAAAAATTTGAGTATAACTAATCCATAGTTAAGTTTAATTTCACAATAGAAATGTTAACTTGATTAGTGTAGATTACTACAAAATTAGTTCTTGTTATTGATTGCACAATTTTCTCTTTTATAATTTAATGTTTTTGTGTTGGCATTTTGTAGTTTTTTATGAGTTTGTCTTTAACATAAGGTTGTCAACAACAACAGTTGATTATTTGTCGATTGATTTGTGGCTACTATATTAGTAATCAAATGTCATAGATCTCTGAATACTCTTACCAGAGCAAATTGAACTTGCTAGTTAATTCACTATTCGGACTATTTGAAGTTTGGAGCTTGTTATGTTGTTGGAAATAATATGGAAATGATGAGATATTTAAAGCGAAAGCTCTATGCTTTCTCTGGAGGAATTAAGATCTTTGTATCATAATTCTCCTACATCCTATCATTGGGTTAAAGTTTGTGCTCCTCGAATTGAAGAAGGCGTAGGGTTTCGTTACTTAGAGTTTTCATGTATAATTTAGTATTATTTTCAATCAATCTGGAGATTACCAACATCATTTTCTCATATAGTCCCAGATATTAGTTATAGAATCTGACATTGGATTGCTACCTCTGTTTTCATTGTAGTTGTAATATATATAGCAATTACATTCTCTTTGATTTCCTTTCCTCTTATTTTATTTTTTCTTCATATACATTCCTATAATCATCATATTGTGGTGAATATCCTGGTACATAAATTGGACAATAGATAAATACACAAATGCATTAGCTGTGAGAATTAATTTATTGTTGTGCGAGACTAGGCGAGCAAATGGGATTAGACACCCTGTAGTCTTAGCCGTAAACGATGGATACTAGGCATTGTGTGTATCGACCCGTGTAATGCTGTAGCTATGCATTAAGGATCCTGCCTGAATAATACATTTGCAAGAATGAAACTCAAAGGAATTGATAGGGGCGTGCACAAGTGGTGCAGCATGTGGTTTAATTCGATGCAAAGTGAAGAACCCTGTTAGGGCTTGACATGCGGCGAATCCTCTTGAAAGAACCTTGTTAGGGGTGCCTTTTTGAACACGGACACAAGTGGTGCATACTGCATAGCTGTCGTTAGCTCGTGTCGTAAGGTGTTGAGTTAATAAATATTAAGTTTTAGAAACTTGTATATATTATTTCAAAATTATTCTCACATATTATTCAATGAATGGTTTTGGAATTTTTGTATGCTACCTATCAGTTGTGAGAATAATTAATTTTAATATATTATTGTTGATTGTCCATAACGGCGTTTAGGGGGGATAAAGCCTACATTTTTATCTTCAGGTAAAGTCATTTTCTTTATGAACAAAATATGTTTGGTCAAGCATAACCATATTGTCAAAGTGAGAGAAGAGGGCTTATGACAAAATGGCATCATAAGCTATGAAACAATTAATAACTGTCGTAGTTTATAAACTTTCGGCCATTACGACACCCTTACGCGCAGATTTTGACACCATATAGCCAAAGTGAGAGAAGAGAGTTTATGACAAAATGACAAAATGGCACCATTACGGCAGATTACGGCCACCTTCCAGTGGTGGTGGTTGGCTACCGGCAATACGTGGGTAAGTGAGAGTGTTTTTGTCCATTTATAAACTTTTATTGTTGGAGATGTTTAGTTAAATTAACAAACTTAGGGGCTAAAAATAATCTAAATATTTTGAGTTGAATATAATAGAACTGGATTTTGAGAATATTAAAACAAATGCATTTTGGGTTTTCAGGATAGGATTGTGAAATAGGATATGATAAGAAAAGTGTTGCAAATAATAACTGTCATAATTTAAATTTAGGTTTTAAATTTTATTTCTTTTTCGGTAGTGAAATATTGAAGATAGACTAATACTATTTTGTAGTATTCTTTTAACTTATATAAATGCAAATACTTTTGATAATTTACTAATTAGAACCTTTTATATAAACACTAAAAGATGATATATTTACGATTCTCAAGAAATTTATTAATAAACAATTTTAACATTATACAAAAGTTCAAAACATTTATAATAAAACTGAAAATGATATGTGTTCATACTGTTATACAAATGTAGTAGTAAAAAAGTGTGTATATAATTTGGAATTTGCCATGTTCCAAGAACGAGGCAATTTATTAGGTTTTTGAAATTTTTTTTTTCCAGTTGTGAAACATTAAAGATAGGCTAATACTATTTTATAATATTGTTTTATCTTATATGCAAACACTTTTTGATAAATAAGGGTTTATTGTAAGATCGATTATTATTATACTCATTTGCTTCATTTAAAAAGTATTAAAAATGTCCATATCGTTAATGATATGTTAAGGTTTCATCCATTTTAAATTTAAAAGTCAATTTTACCTTTCTTATCACTTACCAACTTAAAATAATTTCTTTTTTGTTCCTTATTATTTTTATAAATCATTTAAAAACAATTAAAATACTAGAATAATTTTTACATAATTTATTATTCATCTATAAATTTTATTTTAATTATTTTGGAAAAAAAGATTTATTACCAAAATACTGTTTTTTTAACTTTGTCTTAATTATAATCGTTTTAAGGTTGTTGTAATTTTCAACCTTTGTTTATGTCATAATATAAATTTCAAAACATTTGACTGCAAAAAAATTGTTTTGAATAAAAATTTAACTTCATATATTTTACTAAATTCATTTTTTAATTTAAAATGTCTTTTTTATGATTTTTTATTAGATCTTTGTTTGGTTCTGTTATGGAAATGTGTAATCGTGAAAAGTAAAGCGGTAAGTTCAAGGTTGATTTTGTAGATTAAAATATATGAAGGATTTAAGAAATTGATTTAAGACTTTTGGATTAATATCATCCGTCCCCGTGCGATATTGGAAAGTACAAGTGACACAGTAATTTTCTGAACGTATGAAAAAACCCCTGTCGTTAATTAAAATTTTGCTAAAGTTAACATATAAAAGGCATAATGGTAATGTTTTTGCCTCTCCCCTCTCTTTGCACCCATTATCAAATTAATTTTTAATTTGATTTTCTTTTTTCTTTTTTCTTCGTTCATTTTCCCTTCGAATTTCTCTGGGAAAATTCTCTCTCTAAATTTCCTCTACACTTCCTACATTTTCTTTATAAAACTCCATCTTTAAATTTCTTCTACGCAAACAATTTAACTCAGGAACAAAATAATATTTTTATTTTGCACAAACAATTAACTCAAACTAAATCAAACTTTCTCCACTCTTTATTTTCTCTCTCTTTTTTGCCTCCCCTCTTTTCCTCAATCTTCTTCTTCTTCTTCTTTTTTTAAGCAAGCTTTCATTAGAAAAATGTTATGCCTTAGGAAAAAAGGGTTGACGTGGATCAGGTCATAATGCAAAAGTCAGAACTTGGGAACCCACAGCCAAGTCATGTGACAAAGAAGCAGCCTGCTTCTATCAGTGTAGTAGGCGCGCGCCAGGCCAACCATGAGCTGGAGAGCTTCCACGTGTCAATTGCATGCACCAAATCGCGCGAATCGTTCTGGGAAACGGGCAATGGGACATAAAGGAAGATTTGTACAAATAATCCCACCAACTCACACATTCAGCAATCATCACCTTGATCCATTCCACTATAAATTGAGAGTTCCTCTCTCAATTTCGGGATTAGCTAATCTCTCAAAGAAAGAGCATACACTATATTTTTTTCTCTCTCTCTCACTTGTAAACAACATTTGTAAAGTCAGCTCGCTGACCGCGACCAGGTCGCTAACATTAATACATATCAGTGGACATAGGATTTGCTTCTTTAAAGCATCCGAACCACTTTAAAAATAGTCTTGTCACTTTCTTTCACTCACATTCTGACCGTTCACGTGTGTCTTCAGGGCCAACTCGGCATTGCACACATGCGTTTAGTTGGTGTCCAAAATCAAGCATCAACAGTTTGACACTAGAAAGAGGGGCCCTGATTTAGTATTCATCCTTCATAAGGAGAATCTCTAACTTACCGGTCCTACAACAGCAAATGGCTCACCGATTTGAACCTGAGCGAACCAACCAAAGTACCCGGGGCATCCCCCAAGTGCAGGAGGACACCTCTCCCGAGGTACCCTCGGTCCCACAGACTGCCGCGAGGGATATCCCGTCAAGTTCACAACTTGACCCCGCCGTTCTAAGCTACCTGGAGAGGTTCAACAATACTCTCCAAACGGTCATGCAAAGATTGGACCGTTTGGACCAGGGTGCGCAACCCAAATCAAATGTGGCGGTGCAACCACCAAAAATGCCTGCAGGTCACATGAAAGCGTGGCAAAGGGCGATAACCCATGCCGCGAGCACTGCAATGCGTCAAAGAAAGGGTAAGCAAGTGACGAAAAATGGGCCTAAAAGCTCCAAAGGCCCGACGAACACCGACCACACCCCGAGTAGAATACCTTGTGGCATTAAGACTCGGTGAAAGGATACAGCCCAAGCCATCCCATGCCACGTCGTGTGAAAACCCCCACAAAAGTGCTGGGCAGGGCGATTCTCATCACCGCCAGAGCAATCCTGATCGTCGTTTGGGAAATTACCACATTTCGCAAGTCAATTCGCACCACCGCGGAGGTCGTGAAAATTCTCCAAATAACGCAATGCCATCACACGGCTCTAGTCAACGTGTGTCAAGATTGGCCAGAACTGTCGGTAGAGGCGAGGAGGAATCCGACCTACTATCATTGCTCAACTGTAGAAGTGAGGGTCGCACCCACATTACGGAAAGTAATCCACAAGTAGCACCGCTACCTCAAATCAAAGACTACAACGAGCTCTTGATCAACTAAAAGCTCAGCAAAATGAGCAAGGGCAGGTCACGTCAACGTCTCCCTTTTCTCCGGTGGTGTTAGCCACCCCACTACCATCGAGATTTAGAATGCTCGACATGCGAGCGTTCGATGGAAATTCTGATCCGCATGATCATTTATATGAATTCAACGACCTGATGGAACTTCACCAGGTCTCGGATTTGGCAAAGTGCCGTTGTTGGCAGTGACCTTGACCTCTCATGCCAAACGATGGTTTAGGTTACTCCCAGCGGGATTGAAAGATTCAGCATGCATGAAGAGTGGTGGAGATGGAGAATGAAAGCATGAAAGCATGGATTAAAAAAAAACGGTTTACATGCAAAGCTTGGATATGAGATTATACCTACTCCTTTGCTTTGGATTGATGAAGATTAGCTNTTAGGACAATCCCTTGGGTTGAGATCCAAAAATAAAATAGCTTTAACAAGACTATGTATATAGTAGGACATTCCAGGAATAAACCCAAAGAAAGTTAGAAGACAATACCCAAATAACCGGTTTGTACTGGAGTTCCACCACCACTAAGGCCACAAAACCCAAATAGATCACCCATAAAAATTAAAAAATAGAGATGGGTAACCCCCAAATTGCGCAAGGCTTTTATTTCCCGTGGTCCTCTTCATCTTCCTTAGCTCTATGGTCGTATCCCTTACCACTAACCTAATGATATTCTAGATGGTTAGTGCATCTTTACACTCCTCTCCACTAATCTTCTCTTTTACAGTTTCTCTTCTCTAACAATTGGCGAATATCTTTTTTATTTCTGGATCTGAGAATTAAAATGGTAAAGCATTAGTTACGGTCGCTTTAGCTATGGTGGTTGGCCTCAACGGAAGACGCGTAAATGTGCCTCGTGGTGATGATCCATGCCAGAGGTGAACTTATCCATTGGGTGAAGCAAATGTGTGCTGGGAAATCATTTTGGGAACTAACTGTTGGGATATTTTGTAAATAGTTTCCAGGAATGAGATTGCTTTCTTGTTTTGTAATGGGATTTGAGTAAAGTGCTGCCTTGGGTTTGCTTCGTGGCGGATTGTGGTAAATTTATGGTGGATTATGGTAGATTAAGATGGATTTGTTGCAGATTGTGGTGGATTGTGGCGGATTGTGGCGGATTGTGACGGATTGTGGCGCTTTCAGGCCTTGAGGCTTTAGCCATGGCTCTAGGGTTTCATCCAAGAAGATGAAGAAACCCAGATCACAGGTGTGTTTGTCAGGTATTCAAACCTGCAAATGACAGCATAACAGGGGTGTGTTTATCAAGTTTTCTAACCTGCAGGATCTTTGACTCCCATCGGATTTTTTTGTTTGAGCTTCAATTTTATTGAATTTTTAGAATAGATAAGGTATGTTAGATTACTGAAAATGTTGGATTGTTGAAAAGATAGATTACCTTGAAGATTACTAAGAATCTTTAGGAAAATGTGTTTGGTTAGTTAGTGGATATGTTATATTAATATGTTTGGTTATGGGGAATAAATTGGTAGGTATGTTATTTAAATTATTAAATTGTCTCTATTTAAATATTAATATAATATTATTTTTATTATTAATTTTTGAATAATTTTTTTAACCCCCAATATTTTAGATTTATCTAAAAGACCCCTGCTTATATAAAACTTTAATTTATGATGAAATCACCCCCACCTATTGCCGCTGCCTACCGCCATTGCAAACCACCGTTGGAAGTCTCCGAAAGTCCCTGTGAGTAGCTCACCATGACCAAGAGGCTCCCATATGGTGTTTTCTGGCCATATTGATGGCCGAAAACGGCCATATCATGCCAGATCTAGCCAGAAATTGCCAAATCTATTTTGGCCATTTTCAGCCACATCCTTGGCCATTATCAGCCAGATCTATTCCGGCCAGAATTGATCTGGTTGTTAACGGCTAGATCTCGCCTAGATCTGGCCGTTAACGGCCAATTCCATTGATCTGGCCGGAAATGGCTAGAATATGCCAAATTTGGCCTGATATGGCTGTCTTTGGCCATCAATATGGTCGGAAACGACTATATCGAAACCTCCCGGAGCCTCCCACTGAATTTCGTTCTTTTTTAGGGACTCCGTCGACTTTCCAGCGGCGGCTTGTGGTGGTTGGCCCGCTGTCGACGGTGGTGGCTAGGTGGTCGTGGTGGTGGTGGCTGGGTGGCAGTGGTGGTCTGTAAATTGTTTTAAATGTAAGGGCATTATTGTCTAAAATTTTAATTAAACAAGGGTAAAATTGAAATAGGATATTAATGTAAATTTCTTTTAAAATAGGGGATTATTATCCAAATTTTTTATTAATAAAGGATAAAATTATTAAAAAAATAATAATAATAACCTCGGTAATCTTAGAATACCTAAGAAAATTAAGATAATCAGATTACCTCCAATATTACTAATAGTAATCACTATTGGTATTTGAAGATTACCGATATTTTATATGACTTGACAACCAAACATAGTAATAAAGTAATATAAGATCACTTAACCCCAGTAATGTCAAATACCCCTTAACCAAACGTCCTCTTAGGGGTATATATGAAATTTTCTTGCTTTATGATAACAACCATCTACCGTCAGTTTCTTTTGTTATTTCCAATATCTCGGAGGGGATGTTTGTCATTTGCTAAAACCTCAGGGGGGCTGGAAAACTTGTCAGCATCCCCATGGGTCAACTTGGGAATCTGATTCACTTTGACATAAAAAGGACTATCCCTGAAGCATCCAGTCTTGGTGTAACATTAGACACTTCAAATTCTTTGAAAATATTTTTCGAATCAAATTGACAACATAATTTATTTTAATCTGTGTCGTTTCTTGAAAATTATCTTTTCTAAAGCATCTCGAGAATTATGTATTCTTAGTAATTTAAATACATGTTGGGAAATTGGTAAGACAACTTTAGAAACAACATAAATATATTTTCAACATATATTTTGAAGTTTAAAGTCAAGTTTATATCTTCTTGTCAACATTAAAAACTAAAATGCACACAAAAATTTGAAATTTAGAAAAACAAGTTAGAACTTTTGCACTTCTAAAATCGCATATTTTCTTTATTTTTTTAATTTTAACCAACTAAATATGGAAATTTTATGAAAATTTTGAAGAGTTTATTTTCATTCATCTTTCTTGTAGTGTAATGTGTGAAGTTTTAATTTAAAGCAACTAAGGTGAAGTGAGATGTCTTAGCTTCCTATATTTGACATCAGAGATACTTTGCAGTTTGGAGTTTGGTTGCTTTCCTATCATTTAGAAATTAGTTTTTTCACTTGTATATCTTTTTTTTTTTTTTTTAAGAGTAATTTTTGTATTTTTTTTTTTTTTTTTCAACAGGAAGCATATGGACTATTTGAATCTTGAAGTATATCCTTCTATCAGGATCTGAGACTCGAGTATTTCATGTAATTATACTTGAAAATGAAGTTTCCAAGATATGATGGAAAAAGAAACTTGAGGAATGAGTCAAATATATTTTCATATTTCCTAATATTAGATACATGTAATTTCCACATAAAGTGAAGTTTTGTTATAGTATGGTGGCCAAATTTGGATTTCCTTTCAGATGATTAATTCATGTTAATTTTAATGTGAGGATTCTTTGGAGACACCATAAGCAGTTTAGTATATCTTTTGGGAGTTCATCTTGCATAGGCTCTAGATTTATCCTTATTGTACAAAACTTTTTAGTACTTTGGTGGAAATCAACATTGGATCTTTGATGCAATGAGCTGAGGACCCACAAAACACAGTATCCATAGATTGAATCTTTGTTGCAATGGCAGATGAGAAAGTGTAGTGTTTTGTGGTACGCTTGCATTGGTATATTTGCATATGAGGTTTACATAGCATGCAGTATGTGCCTCCAGCGCCTAGACGAATTTTTTTCCTAGCTATTCATGCCTATCCATGGTGAGAGCTTCTTCCCTTGATAAGGTTCCGAGCATGCATTGTTTACTCATCTTGAATGAATTGTATTTTAATGGTAAGAAGAACCAAGCAGATATGCAACTAACCCATTAATATACCAAATTAAAAATAATTTAGAAGATGAATACTTTGGAGAAGCTTCAGGTTCATGAAGTCTCCTAGCATTATTGCAAAAATGCAAGGACTTCTTCATGCACTGACATGAAGCAAGTTATTCTAATAATTCAAACCCAAAGCAATCAAATAAAACAGAACTAAGATCTCCCAATGAGTATAGAAAAGTGATATAAAAATTTGAATTATGATTCCTAATTTGTTACTTATCACGCAATTTCACGGATTTGGTATTAGTGTATATCTTCGAAAACAAGAGGTGGACTCTCATTTTGGGTTGGGCTTGGGATGATTCAACTTTCATTTATGTGGGTGCTGTAGCTTCGGCCATTCTTAGATGGGCTTGAAGGGTCATTGCTCTGACTTGATATGGGTGTTGGGCTCTGTGGGTCAATGATCTGGCTCAATGAGTAAAAGCTTTTATTTATTTCAAATCATGAACAGGCAAGGCTATAAAAAAGCAGCTAAAAGCTGGCTCTTTGCATTTCATTTGGGCGGGAATTATTCCAATGGTGGAGCCAGTACTTTTTACAAAAGTTGCAAAGTCTGTCTTCTCTCACTCTCACTCTCATCAACTTCTATCAGTATTTTAATAAACCAAAACCTTTTGTTTTTAATACAATCTCATTATTTGATTGAGAAAAAGTATTAATTTTAACTAGTTATTGTAATAGTGTATCCAACTACTTTAACAAAAGTTGCAGATAGTCTGCTTCTCAGCTTCTCATGTCTGACAGTAGGATTTAAGCATTTTCCCAGCTCCCGGCATTGATTCGTACACCAAGTTTTCTGCATAATCCGTAGTATCATTAATGGAATAGAAGGAAAAGAAAGACAGAGACAGAGACAGAGGAAAGGTTTTTCAATCATAAATCAGACAATGAGGTAAACACTTAGCAGCAAACAAATGAAGAATACTATTAGATGGCATGATATAATTTAAACGAAAACCTTAAAATCAGTCTCTGCTACCACAGGTTGCGGCCAAATGAAGCATCTATCTTATAATACACGAAAAGCGGCTGCTTTCTAATTGTACCCATTTTTGCGGGTCCTTATTTGGCCGACATATAATCATCCGGGGAAAAAAATAGAAGGAATGATAAACTATTATACATTGCTTTTAATAAGAATATTTGACATGGCCGCAACCAGGAGATAATTTTTACACATATCTTCAAGTTAAATAACCAATGAGTTTTTCAAAGCAAATCCCAAAATCACAATCGCACAAATCAACAATACAACAAACAGACTACAGAAGTCTTTCAATTTGATACGAACATCCACCACTTGTATAATGCAAACCCATAGATACTGGTGTAATGTAAGCCACCAGTCTGAGAAGATAGAATCTATACCTGCACAATTCAAGGCGATTTTGAAGCCAAATAACTATAAAATATATATTTAATGTTCTAATCAGCTTAATTTTATTTTATTTTCACTCACAAGAAAATATTATCGTTAATGGAGAACCCAAAAACATATTTTTTTTTACGCTGATCCAGAAACAACCCAGACATACAATAAGTCTATACAAGCTTCGGATAAGAAATAGAACAATGCACGCATTGGCCAAAAACTGAAGAGGAGGAGCCAGATACTCCATGCGAATCAAAACCCACCGAGAATACAGTAAATCAAACAACCCCTTGATACCTAATGGACTTAAAAATATGTATTCAAGTTGTAGTTTTGGAGCATCAAAATGCCAGCCTTTAAAACACGCCGAAATTTCAAAAACCAACAAAACCACAGAGAGCCAAAGGAACAATTTTATGCAGGAATAAAACCTGCTCTTCAAAGCTCGGTTCTCGTTCTCTCTGCCCCTCTCAGTGTCGACGTCGGTGCGGCCGGAGGCGACACGGCGGCGGAATGACGAAACCGAGAGAGAAGAATGTACAGGCAACGGAGGTTAAACAACCGGCGGCCTTGTGGGCTTTAAAAGAAGAACCTAAGTGAGTTGCTTGGCGTTTTTGTTACGGGATTTGTTCTGCCATTTGAGAATAAGAAATCATATTCAGATGGGGCTTCAAGTTCCACATTGACCAGTTGGATTCTCAATCTTGACCACGACAGGAGTGCCTCTATGAGACTTTTTTTTATTTCCACCAAGCCATCGCCAGAGTTTTTAGAAAAAAACCGGTGTTATCGAATTTAAATTTTTATTTTTAGCGCCTTCAATTGACCATCCTACCCTTTTTTTAGAACGGATTTTTTACCATCCTGCTTCCTTCAGAATGGATTTTACAAGGGATCTGGCCTTTGAGTGGAAAGTATATTTTGAAACTTTTAGGGTGGGAAGGGTCATTCGGCCAAAACTTGGGTGGGAAAATGTCGTTACATCTTATCTAAAGCAGGGTGAAACTAGCTAAATTTTTTATAATATCCTCTAAAGTCTTAAAGCAAGGGTGTATATGTCTTTCAAACCGTTACTGAAATTGAAACAGTTATGACTAAAACAATGGATGTAACATTGTTCAAGTCGCATCAGCTTCTTATACCTACATCATATCCGTATTCAAACTATCAAATGCTTTTGAGTTTGGTTGCTGCTTCCTTCAGAAGCTTTGTTTGCTTCTGAACTTCAACAAGGTTCCTGTTGTACCTTTTCTTTTTAAGGTTTTTCTTTTCTCCCCTGCTTTGCCATTATTTTTCATTCTTTTGCATCAGCTTTCATACTTACAATATCGTCATTCACAACTATCAAAGAGCTTTTGAGTTTCAGAGGCTTTGCTTTGCTTCTGAACCTCAACAAGGTATTTTACTTCCTGTCGTCATTTTCCTAGCTTAATGTTTTTCTTTTCCCTGCTTTGCCATTATGTTTGCATTCCTGTGCATCAGCGTCTCATACTTACTTCATCTCATCATTCACAGCTATCAAATCTTTTTGTTGAATTTAATAACATTGAAACTATTATTTCCAAATATTTTTGGAAAGCTCACCTCGAGATGTTTTTGTAGTTATTTTTCCAAGCTTGGAGTAGATGTTTCTCTCACACTTGGATAACTTTACTCGAGCATTTTACTGGTGAGTTAACCTTACTCATGAACTGTTCGATTCTGGATTTTTTCCAAAGTGATCAAGATTAATTTAGAGTATAACATATATCATATTTTGACGATCACAATTTAATTTCTAACTTGCTGAAATCCAAGATTGGTGCGATCAATTTTTTTGTTTTTGGCATGGCAAGAAATTTGATTGGTTTTAATTCATGTTTAGTTTAACTGCAGCAAACTCCAGACACTGTCCTAATAAATGGCATACGCAAGTAACTATTGTAAGTTTGTAATTGAACCTAATAATGAACCAAAAATTGTATGTTAATTTCTGTATTTCTTTATTTTGTGACTTCAATATGCTATGTTTATGATATACAGAATGTGCAAAGTTCGAAGGAAGATTGAGATATTCTTGGTATCAAGCTGGGGTACGAGGACTAGTTCGTTATTTGTTCCCGAAGATGAAGGACTTTGTTTCTGCTATCTTCATTGATGCTGTCCTGAAATTGATGAGTAGTAGTTTTAATAAACATTTATGGTAATTTTATTTGCAATAAATTGTGTAGAAAATAGGTAAATAGTAATATCTATAACAGATAATTATATACATAGTTGTGAGAAAAAATTCGATCTATTACTATATAGTGTAGAAAAGTGATAGTTGTAGGGTCCTTCTATTGACTGATACTTGGGTACTGTTCAAGTTTCAATTTTCATTTGGAGTAGAAACATAAAAAGTGCTAATCTCTCTAATAACTGGTTGCCTTTTGACTGCTAGCTTTGAATTGTCGCTAGAAAACAATTGTTCGATTACTATTAGTGAAGAGATGTCAGTGCCCTTGGTAATATTAGACTGACTGGGTACAATTCAAGTTTCAATTGTCATTTGGTTGTTGCCTTTGACTGCTAGTTTGACTTGTGGCTAGATAGCCCTCACACCAGGAAGAAAAATTCCACAAGAGGCGGTGTAGGCCAGCATGTTGCAAGTAAAACAAATCTTTTTTTTAACACTTTAATTATATATATAGTTGTTTTGTTGCGTTTTCTACCACTTCGCGATTTGAAAAGAAATTCTGACCATGAAATATAGATTGTTTCTCCTTTTCAGGAAGAGGCCACCGGTTTCCATGATAGAGTTGCTAAACTCATACTAACTCACTATCATTCCTCCCATCACAGTAATTATCCTGAAGCGCCTTTCGAAACTGGCTCCACCTATGAATATGTTGAATCATCTCCGCCACCGTCCCCTCCATCACTTCCACACCTTCCCACCATTCCACCACCACCACTACTTCTGCACACACCAGCTCTCCTCACTGACATTCAAACTCAAACCTTCGAGTTGTCTCTTCCAAAACAACCACAACTTTCACCAAGCCTTACTATCTCAAGCCTCCAATTCAAGGCCTTGATATTGGATTTCTTTGCAACCCTTCTTTTAAAATCTCAGCAATTCTCGAAATCCCCACCTACTATTACAAGCCTGGGGGCCTCAGCAGCCTTACTGGGTTTCTAACCTTCCAACAATTCACAAGAACAACACAAAAAGTTTAAAAGAACTCGGCAACGAGGAAATTAACATCCCGGCTGCCAGTCCTTTGAGAGAAAAGACATGCCCTATCCCATGCAAGATCGCACTCGAAAAGATCCACTACTTCCGGAGACGCCATTCAGATGCCCAAATCAGCTGGAATCATTGTAAACACAGTTGAAACACTTGAAAAAAAAAGTCAACGCAATATTAGACGGACAGTGCACACCGGACAGCCAGCTCCATTATTGCATAGGGCCGTTGATAGTGTCAGTGATGGCAGTCGAAGTGGTGAAAGTAGGATGAGTGCTTGAATTGGCTGACATGCAACCAAAAGGAAGTGTTGTATTCTTGAGTTTTGGTAGTTGGGGAAGTTCTCGGCCCCGCAATTGAAGAAATTGCTTTAGGGTTGGAGAAAAGTGGAGTGAGGTTCTTGTGGGGTGGTCGTTCGTCTGAAGGTCGGTTGATGCAAGCTGGAATCATTGTTGCCACAAGGGTTCTTGGAGAGAACAAGGATAGAGGATACGTGGCAAAATCTTGGGCACACAAGTCAGGTACTGAGTCACGAGTCTGTAGGTGGATTGTGTGTCACTGTGGGTGGAACTCGGTCTAGAAGCGATCCGTGGTGGGTACCAATGTTGGTTTGGCCTCTTTATGCAGAAAACAAATTGAATAAGGTGAGTGTGGTGGAGGAGTTGAAGGTGGCTTTGGGTGTTGAAGCTGAGATGATGGATGGTGAGTGCAGAGGAGTTGGAGAAGCTAATCTAAGTTGATAAACTCAAATGAGGGAAAATTGATCAAAGAGCGGGTGATGGGTTTGAAAGAGGAGTGTCGGTGGCACCAAGGAAGGGGTCCTCTCGCGTTGCTTGGCTAACTTGATCGAATCAATTCTAAAGATTAGACGTTAAAGTTGAATGTTTTTTTTTTTTTTGTTTTTTTTAATTATAATGTTTATACGGTTTGAGATATAAAATTCAGGTTGTATTGGTACTAAATATTGTGCGTGAAAATCAATCCAAGCCTCTCATGTCAATCCAAATAGTGTAATGTAAAAGAATTGAAATATTACAATGAAATTATGACTAAAATTGGAGGGACGCACCAGGCCCATGCAGTAGTGCAACATTGGATAGGGCGACTCTGAGGCTCCAGACGCAAGCTACTTTGATGAGACTACATTAAACTGATAGAAACAAATACTAAACTGACTCTTCAACTTAATATTTATCATATTGTGAAAGAAATAGTATATACTTGGAAATGAGGTAGGAAAAGAGGAAAAAAAATAGAAAGAGAAATTAATGTTATAATAGAAACGAGAAGAGGAAGAATTATATATTATAGATACAATTGAAGAAAATAAATATATATTAGTAATAAGTTTATATAAGAAAATAAAATATTAATTATAATTCAACATCATTTTAAATTGTGATGATATAACTTTAAAACCATTGATGTTACTAGAAAAGTGTATTCTGTCGTGAGAAGTTCAAACTGCAATAGATTAAATAGTTTAATGAATCTTAATCATTTTCCGTTAGGTACAAAATCAACTAACTATTATATGGAAATCATGAATTAGTTCAAAAATATTACTGGAAGCGATAATGCAAAATGATTTTTTTTTTTAATTTAAGAGTAGATATGTTTAAATATTTTTGTCTTGCCTAGTAATTACATATTACTGGAATGTGTCGATCAGATTGTGGATTTTAAGGTCATGATTAAGACTAGCCAGGCAGACAAGGGCTTTGGTGTAAACAATCCAAAAAAATAATAAAAAAAAAAAAGGAGGCTAGGGTTTTATGATACTGCACATTCAATTGAATACAAAAAGATGATTTAACCTAAATACAAAGATATATATAGGCTAAACAAATGAAATAATGAAAAGACAGATCCACCTTAATAAACAATAAAACAAAATGACTCATATTTCTTAACATCTCCCTCAAACTCACGATGCGGCGGCAACAAGCATCGAGAGTTTGCCAACTAGAAAACGAAAACGGGAAATAGAATGCGACTTGGGAAAGAAATCTGCAATCTGAAAGAAGAAGAACAAAGGGCAAGGTAATGTGCCATGCTTGAGATGATGGAGTAAGGTGACAATCGATCTCAATGTGCTTAGTTCGTTCATGAAAAACCGAGTTGTGAGCAATCTGAATAGAACTCTGGTTGTCACAATACATAGGAGTGGGATGAGAAAAAAAAACGCCCATATTGCAAGTAGCCAACGTAACCAAACAATCTCTTTGATAGTAGATGTCATAGCGCGATATTCTGCTTCGGTTGAAGATTGAGAAACAATGGATTTGTTCTTGTCTTCCAAGAAATAAGAGAATCACCCCAAAAGATACAGAAACCAGTAACAGACTTGCGATCCGTGGGATCACTGCCATGATCAGCATCAGAGTATGCACGCAGCTCCAAGGAAGAGGTGGATGGAAGTAAAAGACTCTGAAAGAATGTACCCCGAAGATACCGCAAAATACGAGAGAACAGCTGCCCAATGAACTGTAGTAGGAGAAGCAACAAACTGACTAACAACATGAACAGCATATGCAATATTTGGACGAGTAATAGTGAGATATACCAAACTCAACAACAGTACGGTAAAAGTAGGATCTGACAAAGGTAAACCATCAGAAGAAGAATACTTTGCATTAACCTCAATCGGAGTATCGACAGTCTTATTATCAGTAAGTCTAGCCCGCTCAAGAATCTGTAACATATTTGACTGAGAGAGAAGATAACCTTAGGTGAGTAGGCTACCTCAATACCCAAGAAATATCGTAGAGAACCCAAATCCTTCATTTCAAACTGTTGAGCTAACTCTGTCTTCAAAAAATGAATACCATCAATATCATCACCAGTAATACATGTCATCAACATATAAAAACAGAATGATACAACCTGCATCAGTGCACTTAACAAAAAGAGCAGAATCATGACTACTAGAAGCAAATCCAAGGGAAGAGATCACCAATAGAAAATTTCTCAAAACAAGCACGAGGTGCTTGTTTAAGTCCATATAACGCTTTCTTCAGCTTGCAAACATACCCAGAATCATGTGAAACACCGGAGGGGGGCACCATATAAAATTTTCTTGAAGATCTCTATTCAAGAAGGATTTTTAACATCAAGTTGAGAGATATGCCACTGACGAACACGAAGCTACTGCAATAAGAGTACGAATAGTAGTCATTTTTGCAACAGGAGCAAATGTCTCCTCATAATCCATACCTATTGTTGAGAGTACCCTTTTGCAACCAACCTAGCTTTGTATCGCTCAATAGATCCATCAGATTAGTCTGATCTTATCACCAACGACAACCAACAACAGTCTTACCAGGAGGTAGAGGAACCAAATCCCAAGTACCTGTCTTATGCAAAGCAGAAAGGTCCTCATCCATAGCTTGCTGCCAAAGAGGATCAGAATTGCCTCTTTATAGGAAGAGGGCTCAGAGAGACAATGAATAGAAGCTAAGAAAGAAGCAAAAGATGAAGAATAACAAGAATAAGCAAAATCTGGTAACTTTGTGGATACGAATGCGTATGGATTGACGTAGAGGTGGATCCACAATCTCAGACGAAACTTGATGACCATAGGAGAAGAGAGAGCTTCAGGTGTGCTGGAGAGTAAAATATCAGTACCTGTAGAATGATCAATACTAGGAACCTAAGATGACAAACTATCAGAATCCTCAGAAAAAGGATCTATACGAATTAGATCAGATCTGTCAAGGTATGAGTAGTGGATGGAATAGAAAAGAAAGGTATATGCTCAAGAAAAACAACATGACGAGACATAAAATTCTAAGTTATTGGATCAAAACAACGATACCCTTTACCTTCACCATAACCAAGAAGACACAAATAGCAGACGAGAGAACAACTTGATGCGTTCTACATGAGGACGAAGAGAGAACAAAAGTACAACCAAAAACTTAAAGGAGAATAATCATGGGCAACCCATAAACTTTTTGAAGGAGAAAAACCTGAAATATGAGAGATGGAATTGTATTAATCAAACCTACAGCAGTAAGAACAGTTCACCCCAAAACACACTAGGAACAGAGGCAGACAATAAGAGAGAACGAGCAGTTTCAACATTGTGCCTATGTTTCTTTCAGCAACACCATTTTGCTCAAAGATATCTGTACATGAGGTTTGGTAAACAGTTCCCATAATGCAAGCAACTCACAAAATTTTTAGAAGTGTATTCCCACCCAAATCACACCTAAAACATTTGATAATAGCAGAATGTTGAGTTTTGACAAGAGCTCGAAAGGCGTGTATATCTCAAAGAATTCAGAACGATGTTTCATTAAATAAACCCAACAATAACGAGTATGATTATCAATAAAAAAACATAATATCGAGACCCTCTTTTGTGGCAACAGGAGAAGGTCCCCATACATCAGAATGAATCAAATCAAATGGAGAAGAAGAAACAGAAATACTTCGATTAAAAGGTAAAGCTGAAAATTTTGCCAGTTTACATCCACTACAATCAGAAATACACAAGTTTGTAAATTTCCTAAAGCCCCTGTGGATGCCAAAAATCTCAACGAGAAGACGAAACATGACCTAAACGAGAATGCCATAAATAAAAACTAGAAGAAGAAGGACTCAAACGAAAGAAAACAAATCAACACTAGTAGCGGTAGCATCAGCACTAGTAGCAGCAGCAACTGGCACTTTTAACTCATCCAAAATATATAGTCCCCCCTTCCTACGGCCTGTCCCAATCAACTTCTGAGAATGGATATCCTGCACATAACAAGAAGAAGAGGAAAATGGACTAATTACCAGAATCACATAACTGACCAACAGAAGCAAGATTAATGTAAATTTGGAATATGATAAACATAGAGAGAGACAAGTGAGGTGTGACAATAGAACCAACACCTGTAAAGGCATAGGAGGCCATCAGCAGTCATGACAGGAATAGAAGACGAAGGAGACCAGAAGAAAAAGTGAGAACTGGAGACATATGATGTGAAGCACCAGAATCCAAAACCCATACAGATTGACATACCTGAAGAATTATGAGGTAACTGACTACGAGAAGAAGAAGCAGACATAGCTTGTGGCTGTAAGAGAGAAACTCTGAAATTGCTCAGCAGAGTACTAGGATCGGTGAAAGGACCTGATGAAACTACTGTGCAGTATTAGACTGTGGTGGTTTAACCTTGAGGTGGTCTATAAGCATTAGATTGTGACTGGTTGCCAGGCTTCCAAGCTTGAGATTGTGCTGCGATTGATTCTGCTGCCTCAATTAGGACACTGAGCCTTCCAATGACCTTTTTTGCTTACAAAAACTGCACTCGTCAAAGGCAACCCTTGTGTAAGGTTTATTCTAATTATTAAAGACTGGCTTCGAAGGTACTGCTAACACAGAAGGATTAGAAGTAGAAGCAGAAAGAATTCTCTTTTCAGAATGAGACTTAAGACGTATTTCTTCAGCTAATAACTCACTGACAACTGAGTCAACAGAAGGCATTGGAGAACGATGCAAAATTGAACCTCTAAGTCCTTCAAAATCACTGCGAAGTGCCATTAAAAATTTTACCAACCGTTGCTGCTCCCTATGAGCAATATAGGCACCACATGCCTTTAATTCTATAGATTCTGAAAGAGCCAATTGATCCCAAAGATCTGTTATAGCAGAATAAAACTCATGAACACTCATATTCTTCTGCTGAAGAGCTTGTATGTCATTCTCCAATTGATACTGCTTTGAAAAATTTGACTGAGTAAATAATCTTTGTAGATGATCCCAAACCTCCTTTGCTGTCTCATACTTCGCTAATTATATACCTATGGAATGCCCAACAGAATTGTTAATCCAAGTAATAATTTTTGCATTGTTTGCTTCCCAGGCATCTATCAAAGCATCATAACCCTCATCAGTATTCTTAGGTTTCACAGAAGTTCCACTAACATATCCCCACATCTTTTTGCCCTTAAGAAAATTTCTCATCACATAACTCCAATACGAATAATTCTTGTCATCTAACCTCACACTTACAGACTAAAGCGAATCGTCTCTTTTAGTAGCCATATTTAGACAACAAAGAAAACTAGAATGCAAAAGAAAGGAAAACAAAGTATCAGATTGCCGAAATTGAACGAATACCAACGAAATACCAGATTGTCGAAATTGAATGAATACCAATGAAATATCAGATTGCAGAAACTAAACGAATACCCCAAGCCAACTCACCGCGGAGTTGGATCCGCGCAAGCTATGTTTAAGATTAAGCCTCATCCCATGAAATTTTGCTCTGATACCATGTTAAACAATCCAAAGAAATAATAAAAAAAAAGAGGAGGCTAGGGTTTCATTGATACTACACAATTCAATTGAATACAAAAAGTATAATTTAACCTAAATACAAAGATATATATAGGCTAAACAAAGGAAATAATGAAAAGACAGATCCACCCTTAATAAGCAATAAAACAAAATAACGCATATTTCTTAACACTTTGGACACCAAACTTTTGCCTTCTGGACGGCTTCACCAAAGAGAACTCCATGGGCTCGATTCACCCATGACGGTTGATGAAATTGATACAATTCGCATATTCTAAAAAGTGACAGTTTGTACCCAAATATTTTCAAGAAGCCGCTAAATCGACGAGCCAAGTAGAAGATGATGGGCTACTGGTGGAAGTATGGTTAGCCATTGGTTGTTGCATGAGTTTTTTTTCCGTGTAGCATTGCTTTGCTGTATGACTTTTCTTCTCACAGAATTGGCAAGCAACAAGCCGCTGATTTTTTGCCAACTGGTTGAAGTATCCACCATTTTCCTTATATCCATAGTTGGTTGCCTTCTTGCCATTATTGAACTGATTATTTCCATTTTTTGATGAAACTTCTGATTTATGAAATTTGAGTGCTATTCACTATGATTGGAGGAGAGCCAGAGCGAGATTTCTCTCGTTTCAGAAAGGTTTCATGCTTCGTAAGTTTATAGTGAAGTTCTTCAAATGAATTTTGGATTGTCTCAAGACCTAATTGTAGCCGATATTTCCTTAAATCCATTCCCAAGTCTATTAAGAGCAAAAATAGTCAAACCATCATCATTCAATGAAGCATCAATGATAGCCAATTCATCAGCAATGCTTTTAATGGTTTGGAGATATACAGTGACTAGCTGAGTTCCACGAGTGATCATTGTGAGTCTCTTCTTCAGATTCATAACTCTTGATGTTGAGTTGTTAGCATAAAGTTTATGAAGCGTACTCCATGCACAATGAGAGGTTTTCGTAGATGCTACGAGCGGCACTATTGGGTCAAAGAGTAAGGCCAAAATTGCATGGAGAAGAAGCTTGTCCTGTTGATTACACAGAGCAAACTTTGGGCTTTGAATTGATTGCCCTTCTGTAGCAACGTCTTGTGGTGGAGAAGGGTAAGTTTGAAAGCAAGAGGTGAACTCTCATTTTGTGTTGGGCTTGGGGATGAATCAACTTTCTTTGATGTAGGGTTCTTCTTACTTGGGCTCAATGAGGGTGATGGTGTTGTCCGTAATATCAATTATGTAGTGTTGGTGGATCATCAGTGGCCTGGCTTGATGATGGTTTTGGTGGCCTCGTCTTGGGTGGGTTTGCAAGATAGAATATGGCATTAAGACAAGCTAGTTCACCCTGTAAAACAATAGAGTGACAAATAAAAACATTGGTTAAAACTTAAAACCATGAACCTCCCCTAAAGTATTCGAAATTATATTGGGTCCAAAAGTTGGGCATATTTCACAAACATATCCCCTATTGTCAGTTGTTGTTTCCACCATAGATTGTGTAAAATTGCTACAATTTTTTAACCCATACATTTTAATGTTTCTTCTACATGACCAAATTCTATTTCTATCTACATGTAAATAAAATATCACAAATTTTCTTGAAAATTTTTAACCTATTTCTTATTAAATCAATTAAATTTTTCAACGAAATGTAGAGACAAAAGTGAACAAATCAATTACACGTCACCACCAGAGATGAAATCAATCAGAACTCTTCTCTCCTTATTTTGTCTATAATTCTCAAATGATACCCAACTTTCTTTGTAAAGCTTGTGAAGAGAGGAATTTTGCAGAAATTATGTGAATTGTTCGGATTACAGCAGAATTCATCTCCTTTCTTGAAGGAATAACTCAATTACAACTTCACTTACAAGTTTATAGAGGAAGAAAGGAAGAAGATTCAACGTAATTGAATAACACGTTTGCTGACTTGGAATTAAAATAGGTCAAGGGCCATGTCTCTCTTCCTGCTGTTACATCAAGATTTTTGGATAACATTTATATTAGATTATACACCACATGATAAAACCATAAAGTGAATAGCGTCAGAAGAAATAGTTTAATTTCAAACATCTTCGTCAACATAGTCTCACATTGTTTATCTATGGCTTCATCAACATCTTCATCTTCAATTACCCTTCAACATACATAGGACGTGTTCCTTAGTTTCAGAGGAGAGGGTACCCGTGAGAACTTTACTAGCCATCTCTATGCTGCTTTTTGTCATAAAAAATTACAAACCTTCATTGATGATGATGGACTTAAGAAGAGGAGACAAAATTACAAACAAGTGCTTTGCAATTATAGAGTGGATTACATATACGAAGTTAAAGGATTCAAGTATCATGAAGCACTTTAACTTTTTTCCACTTATGCCTTTAAACAAAAATAATGCCCCTAAAACTTTTTGGGAGTCGTCAAGCAAGGTAGTCGATTATGCCACAGGCAACCCGTTAGCTCTTAAAACATTGGGTTCTTCATTATATGGAAAGAGCATACAAGATTGGGAGTGTATTGCAGAAACTCAAAAGCATTCCAATCCGAAAATTCACCATTTTTTGAAGGTTAGTTATGATGGACTTCATAGTGCAGAGGAAGTTATATTTCTTGACATTGCAAGCTTTTTTAAAGGGGAGGATATGACCGTAACAAAAATACTAGATAGGTGTTACAATATTGATAAATCACTTGTAACAATATCAAAAAACAAGATAGAAATGCATGATTTAGTACAAGAAATCTTGGCAAATATAGTAGATTGTGAAAGCCTGATGATGTACTTCATGTATTAAAGAATAACACTATAAGAGTTAAATAGTTAGAATATCTTTCTTATACCAGATTTTCCTATAAGGAACGAAGCCACATCTATTTTATGTAAATTTTACAAAAAGATTATGTTTTATACATTAACTTAATCTTTTCTTTTCATATGAAGGGGACTGAAGCAATTCAAGGTTCGGTCTTAGATATGTACAAAATATCAGACCTGTATCTAAGTTCTGAAGCCTTTGAAAATATGCTAAATCTTAAATTTCTTAAATTCTATGTACCGAATCTAATTGAAGAATTTTTAAGTATATCTAGAGTGCATATTCCACAAGGACTAAAACATCTTTCCATTGGCATGGATATCCTTTGAAATCGTTGCCATCGAATTTCAGTCCACAAAGTCTTATTGTAGTCGATTTGCCGTTTAGTAATGTTTGTTAAGAATCTAACAGCAATACAATCAATTGCTCTGATACCATGTTGGGAATTTGAATCTGCTCTGATACCATGTTGAAAATTGGAGGAGTAAAACATAAAAATAAAGAACAGCAATAACAACATAAAAAAAAAGCACATGATATTTTACATGGTTCGGCATAACTCGCCTACATCCACGGATGAGAGGGTTTTCACTATAATAATATGAATACGATACAAGTGTTTCATCACACCATCAACCTAATAGCTTTGATTAGGCAGACATCCCGTTCCTATAGTGTTTAATACCCCTTGGTATTTACTCGATACCCGTAGTACCCTTACATCAAAACCCCTTGTATCCTCATATTTTTTCTTTCTCTTATTCCTCTCTCATTACCTTGAATTAGTTCTAAATCCTTTATTTATAGGTAAAATAAGACATTCTTATTCTACTAGGATTCATATTCCTATTCCTAATAGAACTCTTATAATTTAAATCATTCTCCTGTTTTAACTTAAATAAAGTCCTAAACCAATTTTTCTTTCCTAGTAAAACTCAAAGTAAAAGGACAACAAATATTCTTCAATTACAAATTCCTAAACTAGAAATTTACCAAAAACTTAAATTCCTTCTTCTTGTTTACCTTTTCTTCTTACTTGTCTTTCCTTCTTGATTGCATTTTCTTCATCAATTACCACAAAGTGTTCATATTCCAACACTCCTCCTTGAACCTTTTTGGTAATTCATCTTCTCAGCTTGTTCTTCATTCTCTTACTCCTCCTTTCTTCTACAACTTTAGCCTTCCACCCTTAGTGTTGACTTCTTCTTCTTCAGTCCACCATCCTTAGTGCTGGCTTCTTCTCTCCAACCTGTGTTAGAGTCTCTCCTTTTCTTTCTCAGTTTCATCTTCTCAAGAACCTCTTTCCTGCCCGATGTGAGAATTTTGGAGTTGACCACCCTACCTACCTTCTTCTGCTTCGGGCGCTCGGTGTGACACTCTCTCTCACCCAAATTCGATGACACCTTTGTCGTCATGGTCATCTTGCCTACCTCTCCCTTGAGGCGCTTGGCATGAGTCGGGTCAAGGATAGTTTGGCTTTGATAGGCCCCAAGTTTCATCTCCACCTTTGGTTGGAGTCTTGATGGCTTTCTCTCGTCAATCCTGTCGCCGACATTATTGTAGACCATCACCCTGCAATTTTTGCTTCATCTTCCTTAGGCCCCTTCTCCCGTAGGTCCCTTAAGAAAATAAGCTCTGATACTATGTTAAGAATCTGACAGCAATACAATCAATTGCTCTGATACCATGTTGGGAATCTGAATCTGCTCTGATACCATGTTAAAAATTGAAGAAGTAAAACATAAAAATAAAGAACAGCAATAACAATATAAAAAAAAGGCACACGATATTTTACGTGGTTCGGCATAACTCGCCTACATCCACGGATGAGAGGGTTTTCACTATAATAATATGAATACGATACAAGTGTTTCATCACACCATCAACATAGTACCTTTACTTAGGCGGACATCTCGTTCCTATGGTGTTTAATACCCCTTAGTATTTACTCGATACCCGTAGTACCTTTACATCAAAACCCCTTGTATCCTCACATTCTCTCTTTCTCTTATTCCTCTCTCATTACCTTGAATTAGTTCTAACTCCCTTATTTATAGGTAAAATAAGACATTTTTATTCTACTAGGATTCATATTCATATTCCTAATAGAACTCTTATAATTTAAATCATTCTCCTATTTTAACTTAAATAAAGTCCTAAACCAATTCTTCTTTCCTAGTAAAACTCAAAGTAAAAGGAAAACAAATATTCTTCAATTACAAATTCCTAAACTAGAAATTTGCCTAAAACTTAAATTACTTTTCTTCTTGTTTACCTTTTCTTCTTACTTGCCTTTCCTTCTTATTGCATTTTCTTCGTCAATTACCACAAAGTGTTCATATTCCAACAATGTTGATGAACAACATTGGGTAGATAAAAAGGTGTGATTCAATAGTTAATTATGTTTTTCCTTGTTAACATATAGAATGTATTGTTATGTTGATGCTGATGCTGATTTATTTTAATCATTCTCTTTCACTACAGCATGGTTCAGATGTCAAGTTGCTTGATCAGCTTAATCATTCGAATGCTCCAGAGCTTGAGCATTGCCAAAGTTTGCTTAAAATTCCCTCTTCTATCCAATATCTCTATGGCTGCAAAAGTCTTGGAACTTTTCCAAGCGATATACATTTCAGAACTCTTATAACTCTTAATCTCTCCTGTTGCAGTAATCTCACAATGTTTCCGCAGATTTCAGGGAATATAAAAGAATTATATTTAACAGGCACTGCAATAGATAAAGTTCCCTCATCAATTGTGTGTCTAACTGAGTTAAAGTCATTACAATTTTGGGAGTGCGGATGGCTTAAGAGTATTCCAAGTAGCATTTATAACTTGAAATCTCTTCATAGTCTTTCTCTTTGGCGTCAGAGAATTTCCAAGAGCAAATTATCATCCACTATCGCTTGTTGGAAGGAATTTAGAATCATATGCTTAGGTTTCTGCAATATAAAAGAAATTCCCAGAGATCTCTTTTGTTTATCTTTATTGGAAAGATTAGATCTAAGTGGAAATATATTTGAGAATCTTCCTACAAGTATCGAGAAACTTTCTCAGCTGAGATGCCTATGGTTACGCTATTGTAAGAAGCTTCAATCAATACCAGAGCTCCCACAGGCACTAGAACATTTAGATGCAAGCAATAGCAGGCGACTACAATCAATACCAATGCCTCCATCAAATCTAGAAAGATTGGATGAATCAGAACTGGAAATAGTATCTGAAAGCCTTTACTCATCTTCAGGCTGGCGTATAGGATTCATATTTACAAACTGCTTGAACCTGAATCAGAATGCAGCAAACAACATTTTGACAAATTCACTGAAAAGAATTCAACATATGGCAACTGCAGCACTAATACTTTGTTATACAAAGGTTCTTACTCTTTTTCTTTTCTTTCTTCCTCTTGTACACTCTATCACTCATCAAAATCATGGTTGATTTCAAATTGCAGGAATTTGATGAAATACATAAAATCAGCTTATATTTACCTGGAAGTGAAATTCGTGGGTGGTTCAGCCATCAAAGTTCAGGATCTTCAATTAGTATTAAGCTACCCCAACATTGTAGTAACATAAAGTTGATTGGTTTTGCTATAGCCGCCGTTCTTGCATTTGAGACGAGTTATCATGGAGATGTTTTTGCAGTTGAAGTCAACTGTAGGTGCAATTACGGTATTAGTGGTAAGTTTGATTGGAGATGTTTTGTGGACTATCCCGAGTCAGATCGCATAGTATTAGAATATACGCCTTGTATAGATCTTAAGGGTGATTGCACAACTGCCTTTTTCAAGTTCAGCCTGTCCAAATTCTATTTCTATCTACATGTAAATAAAATATCGCAAATTTTTTTGAAAATTTTTAACCTATTTTGTATTAAATCAATTAAATTGATTGGTTAATGCCTGCCCTTAAATATTAATTAAAACTTTGGGCTGTGGTTTTGGTTGTATTAAAGAAGAGTAATACTACACTTACAAATAAATTTTACAAAGATCTCCATATAAAGTGATGTGGCAAAAAATGAAAGGAAGAGTGAATTTAATGAGTTTGACTTTTTGTTTCACTCTTCCATTCATTTTTTGCCACCTCACTTTGTATGGAAATCTTTGTAAGATTTTTTTGTAAGTATAGTATTATTGATTAAAGAAAGCAAGAAAGCCATTAATTTTTGTGTAAGACTGCTGACAATTAGATCCAAAGTACTAGCACACATGGTTGTTAGTATCCTACGATACCCGAGACGTATCATACGATACGATTCGATACAGGTCGCCAACGATACGTATCAGAGAGTGTATCCTAAACCATTCGATACGTTGATATGTATCCTATGATACAATACGTATCCGTTTGTATCCTTAAAAATATCGATATAAATCGATACGGCTTTGTTAATTTGGGCCAAATGTCCAAAAAAAAATTCGGGTTGAAATCGGGTCACCCAACCCGATTCACTAAAACCTGTCCAAATTTACCTATTTTGCATGGAGAAAGTGAAGAGGAATATGTATTGCCCATTTTACATGATAATAATAATATAAGTAGAGATATAAATATTGACGTTGGTCTTGGAATTTTGTGATTAATTTTGATTATGTAATACTGTAATTTAAAGTCAATAATACCACAAAATTCTTTAATTAATCTTGGGGATTATATTAATTTTTAGAAAATTTTGATTATTTTATTAATTTTTTTTGAAAAAGGCGTACGATACACGATTCAAAAAATTAGGTTTTTGATATATGATACGATACACGATTTGATAACCATGCTAGCACATGCCTCGGTAGCTACAATAACTATTTTACTAATTAAGTCTGGGAACCACTAAAATTATAATAGTATTAGGATATACGCCTTCTATAGATCTTATTCTCAAGGGTGATTGCACAACTGCCTCTTTTAAGTTCAGCATATCTCATAAGAGAAGAAAAGTAAGCCCTGAAGCAGGATTGAAATTGAAATGTTGTGGGGTTCATCCACTGTAGACCAGTGAAGATTTAGGTGAAACAATGATAGTAGACACCGAAAATTTAATGAAATTGTATGATGAGAACTCTAGCAGAAGTGAAAGTGGAACTGAAAATGAAACATCTAAAGAGGTAGAAGTGGTCCCAAATGCCAACACATATTGCTATTTAAGAGCTGGTTGATTATTGCTCTTCTTAGTTGTCCTTTTTGGCTGCTGGAGCCTCTTAATGGTAAGAGTATTTTTTGTCATTTATGTAATTTCTACTCTTTGTTTATTTGCTTACAATTAGTGCTTAAATTGAAGCTTTGGAGAACTGTTTATGAGGAAAATCTACAGTTTCTCACGAAAATTCTTTATTTCACTTTCCAATTACTGTGTTTTAGCATAATAAGGAACTGGTAATTAAATTAATGTTTTGTTTCATTGTTTAGATTTCAGATTACTGAAATTCCGTTTGCAAAGAAGCAATTGAGTTTCATATCATTAATTAATTCTTGTTAATTGAGCTTATAAGCACTTGGAGATCCCTCGTATAATTGATAGTATAGTGCCTGCATAAAGATTTTAAAGTGCTGAATTTTTTAGGCCTGACTTTGAAAAGGACAATTTGAAATTGAGCTCTCTGCTTATTTCTTTTCCTTGATAATATCTAGAGACTTTATGTGACTAGGTTCCTACGAAAATCCTGAGAACTAATTTTATGAATGAGTTGGTGATGTATTTCATTTTGTTAAAGGGAAGCCTTTGAAGATGAGGTAGATGATTTTGGTACTGCTATATTTGGAGTTCAACTTGGAGCAGAAGGAGAAGTTCAGGTAACTTTTTTATTACTTTTACAAATTGGTCTCTTGCAAATGCCATATTCTTATAATCTAATTAGACATTCAATTCAAAACTCTTCCATCTTTCATGCCTCTGATTAATTATAATTCTAATGTACTTTTCACAGGTTTGCACTTGGGCTTTGAAATGGAATCTAAGTGCTGAGGTAGACTTAGAAGGTTGTGCTAGAATTGATCAAATGAGATACAAATTTGTCTATGGTATTCCTTGTTTCCTCCCCTGTTTTTAGCAAATTGTGTGTTTATAATCTTTTTAAGTGATTATTTTCTGAATCTTCACTCAACAATTCTTCCTTATATTGAGGTATATGTCCAAAAACTTTGATTGTTTAATTATAAGGTCACATTTTAATAACCTTCATCAATTGCCATGTGAAAGTGACTTGAATTATGAACGGCTCCTACTTTCATCGCAAAACTACCCTAAATTCATTTTTTTTCCTCTTTGGAACGAGACTATACACCTCCTGAATCTTGAACTACAATGCAACATCTATGCTGACTTCTTTATCGGTATTGGACTTCTTCTCTGGGTAGAGTGTATCGTTGCCTTCCACATCCAAATCCTGCTCCATTTCTAAGTAGAAGAAGAGCTAACTGTCCAGCAAACACAAAAAACCAACTGGAATTTTCAATAAAAAGATATCTGCTCAGTGTCCAAATAGGATAACTCAATTGAAGTATATTTTTCTGCAGTATTGCGCGCTATGTAATGAAAACAAAGGCCAATAAAAGAATAAATTTTAAACTGCAATATGAAAAAACACCTCCAGGAGCCTGATTTTTCACCATATCTTTGCTTGAAAATGGATGATAAGCCAATTTGTGCTTGAAAAACTTACTGCAAATAAATGTTTAAGACTGATAAAAACTTACTGCAAATGTAAGAAAGCTTATTATTAATTTCCTCTGCAACTTGAATTTAAACTTCAAGCTCTTCAATAATGCAGTCAACCTAGATTTTTTTTGAATTTTTCTTTGTAAAATTTCTTAGCTTCCATACAAGTCTGCTCCAGGGCTAATATATCAGGCTCTTAATCGAAGTATAATCATAATAATCCTTCCTAGAGATTAATCTGCACATCTGAATATAAAAACGGTATTCCCCTGCAAAATAAATGGTAAAGAATTAGAACTAGTTTAAAACTTGTAATGCACTTTTAGTGTCTTTTACAATAATTTTATTTAAGGTCAAAATTTTCAAATAATTATTCACGTTTTTGTATTGACCAATGTACTAACTTATTGGGTCTTCTTACTTGAAGTCTAAGCCCAATGTAGGGTCACAAAACTTTTAACCATTGCGAGCCTACCAATGTCCATAGAACTTAACACTACCATCACTGCATAAGCAAATTAATAGAACTCATTTCAAACAATGATTCGATCCCACAAAAAGTGAATTGTATCTCAAGGTTAGGAAGAACCAAGCTGGTATGCAACTAACCCACCCAGCAACACACCAAATTAAAATAATTTAGAAAATGAATAATATCATGATAGAAATTATTTAATTTTCAAATCCTCTTTGCTACTTCATTCTATTTTTATTTATTGGTTCATCTTCATCTTCATCTTCATCTTCATCTTCATCTTCATCATCATCATTGATATTGTTTCCATTTCCTCAAAAGCATCTTCATCTTGATCACTAACATTGTTTTCAATTTCCTCGAAAGTATATTCACCATCATCATTGACACTGTTCGTTTTCACTTGTGATTGTTGCTTGTAAGTACAACAGAACTGAAATCTCCCCATTAGCACAAGGGAAACAAAAGTTTGGAATATAAATCCCAATTTGTAACTTGAAAAGCAAGAGGAGGACTCTCATTTTGGGCTGGGTTTGGGGGTCATTCAACTTAAGTTAATGCAGGAGGTGTTGGGTGTAGGCCTTTCTTAGGTGGGCTTGAAGGTTTAGTGATATGGGATGTGGGTGTTGTTGGGCTCTTCTTAAAACAAACTGAGCTTAATTTTTCTTTTTCATCTTCAACATGCTTTTAGGATTTTGATAAAAGTTTTATAAAAAAACACAATTTTAATTAAAGTTACTATCATATAACGAGATAATGTTGTGACTCTTAAGGAAATATTTTTATTCTATTTATTTTACTAATTTGTGGGACCTTTTATAATAACCTTTAATTTCTAAAAGCTAATTTTTTTTTTCCTGTTGTGAATTTTAAATAAGTAATATTACAATTACAAAATCTTCTAACAAAAAGTTGAGTTGAATATAAAGTGATATGACATTATCCATTAAATGACATATCAACTAATGAGTTGTCTTTGCATATTCACTCTACCAGTTATATTTTGCCACATCATTTTATATAATATTATTCATTTTAAATGCTCGGTTGTTAGTATTATGCATTGGTTGAGTCAACACAACTCTTTTTGTGGAATCACAAAATCCAAAGTTATTCTTCCTTTTATTGTAAGTTGGTATGACAACGAACATGTTCTCTTTAATTAATTTCTAAGAAATTTCCTTGCAATTCATTTGTGATTCTGGCAAAGTTAATTTGTTGATGAAGTTGTTGAATTCTCATATTAACTTGACCAAGACTTGCCTATTATGGCCCATCGTCACTTTAGTTTGATTTTAATATTTATCAATCATTCTTGATATTATAAAATTAATTAAGGGTCTAATTTACTACCAATTTGAATTGTTTGATTATGTAGAGTATTAAAGTAACTAGTTAACATGGTATCTTTCTAATAAATTTCCTAACACTTTGTCAATAATTTCAGTAAGATTGGTAGTTGCTTTCACCTTTAATGAGTTGAATTCAGTCATAAATCAAACATTTCATTCGGACTATTACTGTAATAGCAAACCCAAATGGTTGAATTGATTAATTTGTGTTTTTATATGACTTTATGAGGAAGAGGAGATATTATTGCAGTGGCCAACCCAGGTATATTTACCATCATCGTTGACACTGTTCATTTTCGCTTGTGATTGTTGCTTGCAAGCACAACAGAACTAAAATCTCCCAATTCGCATAAGTGAAACAAAAGTTTGGAATACGAATCCCAATTTTTAACTTATTATTAGTATGCAATCTCCTGAATTTGAAATTATATCTTGGAAAGCAATAGGATTCTTGTTTTGGGTTAGGCTTGGGGGTGATTCAACTTAATTTAATGTCATTGGTGTTGGCGTCAACCCTTTTTAGGTTGCTTGAAGGTTTAGTGGTGGGTGTTGTTGGATTAGGCTCTTCTTAAAACAAAATAAACGAAATAAATTCCTGGATTTAAAAATAAGATTCATGGAATATTTAATTATTTTATTGAAGAAAGGAAAAAAGCACATGGCCGATGGCTCATCAAACTCCAACGCTCGTCCGCTGGCATTCCTAGCAAGACAGTTTTTCAATTTTTAAATTTTTTAAATATATAAATGATCAGTTTTAATCAAATAAGATTTGTATGAAATAAAGGATGTATTTTTATATATAAGTATTCAATTTTTGTGTATTAGATACTCAAAACAAAATCAAAGTTATATTTTATTTAATACAGATCTTTTCACTATTATTCAAGCTTTAGCTAATTGCACTTTCTCCTAGTAAATGTCCCTTGCCTTTTGTTTTGGCATTTCCCAATATAAAGTGCTATAAGAATATTTCGTGCAATAGTAAGATTATTATTTAGAATCAGAAAAGGTTCAGCCAATCATTTCTGGTATGCTACAACTAATTTTGCTACTTGCTAGTAGTCTTCATGTAAGCACTATTGATAGATTGCCTAGTGATTTACCTTATGGTACCAATAATAATGTTGCTAACGCGTCATTGAAATGTACTCAACCACTTCTAATAGTTGTCGATTGGCATTCCTAGCTGACAAGTTTTCAATTTTTTTATATAAATGATTAATTTTAATTAAATAAGTATTTGTATGAAATAATGGAGGAATTTTGATGATTAATAAATACTTTATAAATTTTAGCTTAAGGAATAAGTAATTAAGAGAGAAACCACAACAATTTCAAACTAAACTCAATATTTTTTTTCGTCATCAGCGTGCTTCTTAGATTTTGATATAAGTTTTATTAAAAAGTACAATTTAATTTATGTTACTGTCTTGTAATAGGACAATATACTCACTGTAGTGAGTAATATGATAACAATATCTTCAATATAATATTTTTATTCTATTTATTTTTGTCCCCATTTCATTTAATTTTCCTTTTGATTAGTCAAAAGTGGGCAACTGGTCAGCAGAATTAGGTGAATTAGGTGAATATTTGTATTTTCTTCCTTGATGGTTTCATGTAGGCCTGCAATCGAACCGAACATGAACAAATAGGTTCGTTCGAAAATCATTCAATAAATATATTTGATTATTCGTGTTTATGTTCGAACGAACACAAGATGTATGTTCATGTTCGTTCGATTAACAAAAAGCTCGTTCGTAACTCGTTCGTGTTCGTTCGACTAACTCGTTCGATAATTTGTAAATACCTGTTCGACTAACTCGTTCAATAATTTGTAAATACCTATTCGAATAACTCGTTCAATAACTTGTAAATACCTGTTCGAGTAACTTGCTCGATACCTATTCCAATAAAAAAATGTACACCAACTTTCCAATTCATGCTCTAAAAAACAAATATGCAACAATTTATAATTCATACTCATCTAATTCAACATTTGAAAATAAACCAACTCTTTATCTATATTTATATTTTAAACAAATCAATAAAAACTCAGTAAATTAAAATAACTAATCATCATAAATAATAAAACCTCAAAATAAATTAAACAGAACAATAAATCGTTCAAAACAAATTTAGTTCTATATCAAACATGACACAAACAAATGGAATTTGTTTACATATATATTTATTATCATTACATAAATTATCCTAAATATTTTAAATGTTTACATATATATTTTGTATCAATACCCATAAATTTATAGTGAAATGAAAGTCTATTGTAATATATGATCAATACATATGTGTGATTAATTTGTTATATATATATATTTAATATGAAAATACAAAATTATTATCATACATATATTAATCATAGGTTAAATATGTTATGAAATTTCCAAAATTATAGGTTATCATATATTTATTATCATATATTTATTATCATTACATAAATTAACATAAATATTTTAAATGTTTACATACATATTTTGTATCAACACCCATAAATTTATAGTGGAATGAAAATCTATTGTAATATATGATCAATACATATGTGTGATTATATATATACATATGTTTACATATATATATTATCATTACTGTCTACATATTTATTTTGTACCAACACCTATAAATTCATAGTGATATGAGAGTTTAATATAATATATAATCAATAAAAATGTGTGATTAATTTAGGTTTAATTAAACTATTATATTATTAAATTTGGTATGCTATACATCACTTGATTATACAATATGTTATGTTTATCAATTTACCATACTATATTTAACTAAGCTATTATATTATTAAATTTGTTATGCTATACATCACTTGATTATACAATATGTTATGTTTATCAATTTACCATACTATATTTATTATTTATTAATTGAAATGCTATCTTATAATATTTAATTATTGATTACATTTAGAAAAATATAAAGCTATTATGTTATTGGATTTACTATATTATATATCACTTGATTATACAATCTATTATGTTATTAAATTTGTCATGTTATGTATCATAATAATTTATTACTTTTTAATTAAAATGTCATATACTTATATACTTAATTATTAATGACATTTGGAAAAAAAAATCCAAACATATTATATATATAAGAAAAAAAAAAGTATCATAATATTTTATTATTGATTACCATTAAAAAAAATTCATCCAAACTAAATCAAACATAATATAAAAATGAAAAAAAAAAATTAATTATAATAATGCATAACATGTTTTTCGAACATAAACGAACGAACAATCGAACGATTTTTCGTGAACGGATGGATTAGTCGAACGTATAGTGTTCGCGAACATAATCGAACGAACAACCCCTATTCGAACTCGATCGAATATATTATCGAACAACTATCGAACTGTTCGCGAATATTATCGAACAATAATCAAACGAACAACGAACGTTCGCGAACTATTCGGTTCATTTGCAGCCTTAGTTTCATGTATTCATGTTTATCCTAACCTTGTTCTTTTTTAATATTATGGTTTTAATATAGGGTCAATGTTAAGTGTGTGTGTGTGTAGGCCAAATTGCATTAAATTAATCATGCATTAGGTGGCTAATAATACGGTATTAGATGTGTAAAAGGACTTGGGCATTGAGTCTTCTTTTTTCATCAAACCTCTCTTAATAGGATAATATTTCATACAATAAAACTATACTTACTCACAATCTTACTAACCATCATACTATCCTGATAAATATAATGACATAATACGAGTACTATGCATATGGTACCCGTACTATGCCGTTATATTTTCCAGGATTCTAAAATGGTTAGTAAGATTGTGAGTAAGCATAACATTACTCTATTTCATATACAAACTTTCTCAGACAAATTGACATATTTTAAGATGATTGAGAGACTTTAAGTTAAAAACAAATTAAATAATTAAAAGAGATTATATATATGGCAAATCATGTATTAGGTTACCACATTCTTTTGTAAGAAATAACTTGGATATGTAGCATTACTCCTCTTGGTATTAGAAAAAAAGGAAAAAAAAAAAAAGTAATTGGTCATTAATTGTGTTATAGTTAAAGTACTCATTCAACATATTTAGCCTAAAATGATGCACATGGTATGAGGTCTCAAACATTCAAAATGTATTGTCAATGAATCTAAAATTATGCAAATAAAAATACACTATACTTTATTAAATATAAAATCAAAACCATTATTAATAAGAGTGTTATATAAGGTGAATCAAGGTTGGCGGTTGTTATGCAAAGAAAAATAATATAATCTAACTTATAAAAATGACATTTTTTTTTTTTTTTTCACACAATTCTTGTTAGAAGATTGTGCAGCGGAAAACATACATTTGAAATAAATAACATAGGAATAAAATCACATCATACAAAGAGACACGATATCTACGTGGTTCGTCATAACCTGCCTACATCCACAGATGAGAAAAAATCCACTACAGTTTCATGAACATGATATACAAGAGTACACAACACTATAAAACCAATATAATTAATAGAGCAGAAACAATCCTAGTTTTTATCTAGGCTCAACCCAGTGCCTAGAGTGGAAATGATTCCAGTTTCTAAGACACTCTCCCCATGGTGTTTAATAACCCTTACATTAAATACCATGTGTTCTCACATTCTCTCATAACCTTGAATTGGTTCTCACCCTTATATTTATAGGTAGTATATGAGATATTATATTCCTAATAGTATTCATATTTCAATTTCTAATTAGACTCTCATAATTCTATTCCTATCTAGAATTGTATTCTTTACTAAAGAGTTTTCCTAAAGACATACAATTTTACATGGGAACAAATAGAAAAACGAGCCACAATATCCCAACAGTTCTCATATTGAATTTGATATATTTGGTTTGTATTTATGTTTGTCCAAATTAGTTTCAAATTATGTTGCTTAATGTAAATTTTCTTAATTAAATTAATTTTTTGATTTGATTTTGCATTAAATATACAATACCAAGCTTATGTTCATTCTATTATCCATGCTAAGTGCATACTTTTATTTTTCACTTAATATTTCTCTTAATTATGCTGGCCTGGAATGTCGACGCTAGCGTTGATAAGATCTGGTCGAAATCGAACCGATTTTAGTCATACCTTAGGTAAATTTTATGAGGAATGGGCTTAAGGGATGATTGGTGTTGCATTTAGTGTGTCGCCACTGCCAAGCAATGGATTGCCAATTTGTATTTGGGGTGTGCTTGCTAAATTTCAAACCTTACTCTAATTTTTAGTAGTGTATTATTAAATTTTAAACTTTTTGACACTCGGTTTGACTGACTGGTCAACCCAGAACCCTTTATCGGGTTTCACCTCGGGTTGGTTATTAAAACATTGTTAAATATAATATATGAATTTAATCAAATATCGTATTACAATGTGTTTAGAGTTCATGGGACATCCATTACATTAGGGATACACCAATCAGTTTCAATTTCAGTGAACATAACTTCCCTTGGAAAATATTCTGATTCAATGTGCAGAATTGCTTATATGCTTGATTATTCTTCTTCTTTTTTTTTTTTTTTTTTTTTCCTAAGAAAACACATGAGATGCCAATGTGTAGAATTGCTTTTATGCTTGATTGATATGTTAAATATAAATTTAAAAAAAAAAAAAAAAAAAGTAAATATATATACGTAACAAAGATTGAGAAGGAAAAATACAAATGTAAGCGTTATTTTGTAAATTGACAGAGTTTATTTAGACATTTAGATATATTTAAAAAATTTAATAGAATAAACTTAGAAATAAAGTTTATTAAGATAAATTATGGAGGTATTTATTGAACTAATGTAAGCATCTTCATAATCAAAGTATTTTCCTCATTCATTTCATTGGATTTGCGTGATCTCATGTTTATGGGTCTATTATCCAGGGACTTATCGCATAACAGGTTATCGGGCTCAATTCCGGGTGAACTTGGCAAACTTGACAAACTCGAGGGATTGTATGAAATCTTCTTTCGGTCTCTCTCAACTTCAAGTCATAAACAAATTATTCTCACAATTATTTCTCCATTTATTCATAGGGCTTTGAGGGAGAATGAACTAAACGGTTCACTTCCAAAAGAACTTGGAAAATTAAGCAATCTTTAGACTCTGTAAGTATATCTGAGTGGACGTATAAGACCGAAAGGAAAGATAGGAGTGATTATTTAGTACAAGTTTTTTTGGCTGTGATTGTACTGTTGCTGCAGCGCTTTGTCCTCCTAATGCGCCATTGAAGGCTATACGCGTCGACTGGCACTCCTAGTCCTAGCTGACAAGTTTTCAATTTTTTTAAAACTTTTTATATAAATGAATAATTTTAATTAAATAAATATTTGTATGAAATAATGGAGGTATCTTGATAATTAATAAATACTTTATAAATTTTAGCTTCAGAAATAAGTAATTAAGAGAGAAGCTACAGCAATTCTAAACTAAACTCAATATTTTTTTTAATCATCAGTATGCTTCTCAGATTTTGATAAAAGTTTTATTAAAAAGAACAATTTAATTTATTTTACTGCCATATAACAAGATAATATAGCGGCGTAAACCCTAGCAGACCAGTTCTTAAAGAGAATTAAGAGTCAAAAGTCTAAACATAGACATGTCAACTTAAAACAATCATAAATTTTGATGTAGGATGAGTTAAAAAGCTCATAAGATATCAATGAAAAACTCGTTTCGAGTCCTTCGATGTAACAACCTAGTTCTCTAGTTGGGGGTCGTTTTTGGGTCCAAAATTCATCGTTTCAATGTAAACGATGAATTTTGGAGACGTTTAAGTTTTTTACATATTTTTTTTTATTTTATAATTATTTAATAATTAAGATTTTATTTTCGTGTTTATTGATTACTCTATATAAAAATTTAGTCCTCTTTTTCTAGATTGTAAATATTTTCAGAATTTCCTTAAGTTTGTGCGTTGAAAACTTGTTATTAATCCTGAAGACATAGTCGAACGCTAGTCTTATTTTTACATTTAGTGAGTGATATGATAACAATATCTTCAATAAAATATTTTTATTCTATTTATTTTTGTCCTCATTTCATTTAATTTTCTGTTTGATTAGTCAAAAGTGGACAACTGGCCGACAGAATTAAATGAATGTTTGTATTTTCTTCTTCATGGTTTCATGTGTTCATGTTTATCCTAACTTAGTTCTTTTCAAAATACAATCTTACCTTTTTAATATTCTCAAAAAGTTTAATTCAATTCAAAATATTGGTGCGTTTGGTTTAGTATTTTGGATAGGATTTTAGGGATAGTATTGGGTTATTGGATATAGGAGTATTACGAGGTAAATTTTAAAAATTTATAAAAAAGCTCTTAGGTTTACTAATTTAACTAAAGACCCTAACATGTAAAATGACAAAAACACCCCCACCACCTGCACTGTCAGATTCCAGCCACCACCGCCGGAATCTGGCCGAAAAATTTCGTTACGGCACAGACTTGTCGGATCTGTGCCGTAACACGTCGTTATGGCCTTTTCCGGCTAGATCCATAGTGGATCTGGCCGGAAAAGGCCAGATCTACGGTTTGTTATGGCGGTCGTTTGCCGGAAAAGGCCAAACGACGGCCAAAGATGTGGCCGTCGTTTTCGGTCAACGACGGCCAGTTCTTTGGCCGTCGCTGACGGCCAGATCTGGCCTTTTCCGGCCAGATCCGTGGTGGATCTGGCCGGAAAAGGCCAGATCTACGGTTTGTTATGGCGGTCGTTTGCCGGAAAAGGCCAAACGACGGCCAAAGATGTGGCCGTCGTTTTCGGTCAACGACGGCCAGTTCTTTGGCCGTCGCTGACGGCCAGATCTGGCCTTTTCCGGCCAGATCCGTGGTGGATCTGGCCGGAAAAGGCCACAGCGGTGAACTTCCGGCCATTTCTGGTCGGAAGTTAGGCCGTTGTACAGATTCCGGCTATCACCGACGGTGGTTGCCGGAATCTGACAAGTTGGGTTAATGGGGGTGTTTTTGTTAATTTTTAAACTTTTTTTTCAGGGGGTATTTAGTGAAATTAATAACCTTATGGGGTTAAAATGTAATTAAAAAAAATAGGGTAATATTTTTAGAATATTGTACCAAACGCTATTTGAAGAATAGGATCCAGAATAGGGATAAAAATATTAAACCAAACGCATACAAAATTTTTTTTTTCTCTTAAGTTTGTTAATTTAATTAAAACTCTTCAACAATGAAAGTTTATAAATTAACAAAAATACTTCTATCTATTCATATATTTTTGACATCTAGTCACTACTACCAAAAGATGATCAAAATCTATTAGAATAGTACACGACCAGCTGGATGTGATCGATCGTACACCGATATGACATTTTCTAGTTAAAAAAGTCAGATCTACGACCAAAGATCTAGCCATTGATGACCAGATATAGCCACATATGGTCGTCCTATCATTAACGATCAGATTTTTTACTGTAGATTTGGCCGTTTCTAGCAAGATCTATGGTAGATGTGGCCAGGTCAGCACACTATCTACCAGATCCAACCGATTGTGTGTTATTCTAATGAATTTAAACCATCGTCCTGTGGTGGTGGTCGACTGTCGGCATTTAATGGGTAGGTGAAGGTATTTTGGTTCATTTTAAAACTTTTATTGTAGGAGGTGTTTAGCTAAATTAACTACCAAATCTACGACCAGATCTTTGGTCGTTGTTAACAGCAAAAATCTGGCCTTCAATGATGGCTAGAGATCTTGCTGTTAATGACCATAATAGATCTGACCGTTTCCACCCAAATCCATTGTCATCTGGCTGTTTCTGGCCAGATCCGACTAATCGTGCGCGTTTTGGTGACGTCCGCCTATCAGTTGTGGTGGCTAGAGGCTGGTAGTAGGAGGCGGGTGGTGGTGGCCATGTTCGACATTCTCATAAATTGTTTTCAATATAGGGGCATTCTTGTCCAAAAGTTGTGTACAAGGTTAAAATAGTCTATAAATATTCTTGTAAATTGTTTCCAAAATAAGGGCATTCTTGTCCAAAACTTTTAATAGTTATGGGTAAAATTATAACAAAAATAAGATTACTTAGTAATCTCACAATACCTAAAAAAATGTTGGCATTTAGATTACCATCTATATAACTAACAGTGATTACTGTTAATTTTAAAAGATTATCGAAATCTTATATTATTGGTTAACTAAACATGAGATGACATTATAAAGTAATCTCACATAACTCTTAACCAAACACACCCCAAAGGATTATTTCATCAAATTGGATGGGTAATATATAATTAACTAAGGATAACATTTCTGGCAATTACTTGTAATCGAAAATTAGAGTAAAATAAAGTTTATTTGTATTTTACTTAATTATTTTTATCAAAATAAATTCTTTTAACTTTTTAATTAATGGAATTGTTTAAGTGTGCTTTCTAATTATTTCTTTAATAAAGTTGAGATATTTACATTTTTGTCCCTAAAGTCTGACGACATTGTTTCAAAGACTAGTAATAAAATATTTTGTTGAAAAATGCAAACTAACTGCTAAAGGGTGTATATGTCTTTCTAACCCTTTCTTAAAATTGAAAGGGGAGAACGACATATACATACCCAATGTTTATCGAAACGACAAGTCGGTACCCAAAAGGTTTTGAAACGACAAATAGGTACCTTCCGTCATGTTCTGTTAGTGATTTTCGTTAGATAATAGTGAAAAGACTAAAATGCCCTTGAAAGTTTAATTTTTAGTTTTTTATAAATTTAAAAATTTCTAAAAAACCCCCTAGGTTTGCTAATTTGACTAAATACCCCAATATATAAAAATTTTATAAAATAACAAAAACACCCCCGCCACCCACAGTGCCAGATTCCGGCCACCACCGCCGGAATCTGGCCAAAAAATTGTGTTACGACACAGAACAGTCGGATCTGTGTCGTAACACACCGATCTGGCCTTTTTCGGCCTCGACGGCCAGATCTGGCCTTTTCCGGCCAGATCCTCCACGGATCTGGCCGGAAAATGCCAAATCGACGTGTTACGACACAGATCCGGTGGGCCTGTGTCGTAACACAATTTTCCGGCAAGTTTCCGGTCTCAACGGCCAGATCTGGCCGTAGATCTGTCCTTTTCCGGCCAGATCAGCCACAGATCTTGCCGGAAAATGAAAGATCTACTCGTTACGACACAGATCCGATGGGTCTGTGTCGTAACGCAATTTTCCGGCCAGATTCCGGCGGTGGCGGCCGGAATCTGGCACTGCGGAGGTAGGGGTGTTTTTGTTATTTTATAAAATTTTTATATATTGAGGTGTTTAGTCAAATTAGCAAACCTATGGGGTTTTTTAGAAATTTTTAAATTTATAGAAAAACTAAAAATTAAACTTTTAAGGGCATTTTAGTCTTTTCACTATTATCTAATGAAAATCACTAACAGAACATGACGAAAGGTACCTATTTATCGTTTCAAAACCTTTTAGTTACCAACTTGTCGTTTCGACAAATCTTGGGTATGCATAAGTCGGCCAATTGAAAGCCGACTAAATCAATGGATGGAAATGTGACATTGACGTGACATCGGGGTCCACACTTGAATAAAGGCACTGAAATGAAGTCTCGGGAATTGACTGAAACAATCGGACTAGATGAAAACTATTCGACGGCTGTGATTTACATGAAATACTGTTCAAGTCGACATCAGCTTCTCATTCTTACATCATACATCATGCTCAGCTGTCAAAGAACTTCGCGTTTGGTTCCTTCCTTCAGCCTTCAGCAGCTTTGCTTTGTTTCTGAACCTCAACAGGTTGTTTCAAATTAATTGTTTTTGTTAAATGAAAATTTTATTATCTCAAATCATTTTAATTCTTCCGGTAATACTTTATACATGTAATTGCAACACATATGAATTAATTATTTTTCTTCCATATTGTACACCTCTTTATGAGACTTTTCCTCATCCAATCCCTTGATTTCAAATAATAATTGAAGCATTATTACAACAACTAATTAAGAAGCAATTTTAAAAAATATGGTAATTAACACAACTTAAAAGAATTAATCAGTAACTTAATTAATCGACTACCATATATATAAATTCAATAATTATAAAACACGAGATAATATATATTTGAAGTACACAAAAACAATGTTATTGGTATCTTCAATGTGTCATATTCAATTCTATTAATTAATTCTCCGTGACAGAATTGAAAGTGCACCCACATTAAAGGTAAATGAGTTGCATAAACCTCACAAGTAATTATACTAGGGTGTCACGGTTTGGAAGTTTTATAACCGAAGGTTAAAACTTATTAGGCGGAGGATTCCCCCTTATAAACCCAAAACCCCCTCTTTTTACGTGAGATTCATGACAAAGAGAAGGGAGGTAGATTGTAGATAAGTTACATAAAGCCATAAACCTATGCTTATTATACTAGGATAGATGAATTGTCTTGTCGTCGTCTTGTCTTAGGGCAGTGAGGCAGATGACTTTTGTAAAAGTGAGGGCAGGTTGTGGGGTCTATCTATATTAAAGCCTTGGGAAGCTGAGGGGAGGTTCCCACTATAATTACTTTTTAATATTTTAAAGTTATTTTTTTATAAAATAAAAGATGTTAGACCAATTAAATCCTCTCTCTTTCTCGACGCTTGCCCATGTCCAATTGTTCATGTCTTTTCTCTTCTACTTTTTCTTTACCCACAGTTCTTCTCTCTCTTTCTGTATCTACGTGATCCTCATCTCCTCTGTTTTACCTTTTCTAGAACCACATCTCCTCTCTCTCTCTATTAAAAAGTACACATAACCTTTAAACGTTAATTAAAAAAAAAAAAAAAACGGAGGAAGTAATAATTTTATTACAGTTAAATAACCGATAGTGTTGACCCACCGTAGGAGAAGAGAAAAAGAGGAAAAAAAAAAAAGAGTAAAATTGACTACAATTTATATTAAATAATCTTATTTACAAAGACAATTAGAATTAAGTTATTTTTTAATTTAAATATAATCATATAAGTAATTATTTCATATTTAAAAATTACCGTTAGAATTAGAAATCATAAGTATGAGTAAACACAAACAAACAAGTTCCCAAAAATGCTACGTTTAATAAGTGTGCTTTCTAATTATTTCTTTAATAAAGTTGACACATTTACATTTTCCTCCCTAAAGTCTGAGGATATTGTTTCGTAAAATAATTTGTTGAAAATTAACTGCTAAAGGGTATACATGTCTTTCTAATCCTTTAATAAAATTGAAAGAAAAATATTACCCTTACAAAGACTTATACAAAATAAAAAAACCAAAAAAAAAACGAAAAAAAGAAAAAAAAAAGAGGGAGAAATCATAAAGATCAAGAATAACAATTATTTTTATATGTCTCTTTTTTATATACTTTTTTTATATTTATCTTTGTAATACTAACACTTCTCAAATTAAAAATAATGGATGAAAATATAACATTGACAAGATAGGCATCAAAGCCCACGCTTCAACAAAGGAGCTGAAAATCTGGAATGAAGACTTGGGGTGCGTTTGATTTAGTATTTTGGATAAAATTTTGGGGATAGTATTGGATTATTGGATAGGAGAGTATTACGAGGTAAATTTTAAAAATTTGTGTAAAAACCATTAGGTTTACTAATTTAATTAAAGACCCTAACAGATAAAATGACAAAAACACTCCCACCACTTGCAGTGCCAGATTCCGGCCACCACCGTCGGAATCTGGCCGAAAAATTTTGTTACAACACAGACCGGTCGGATCTGTGCCGTAACACGTCGTTATGGCATTTTCCGGCCAGATCTACGGTCTGTTATAGACGTCGATGGCCGGAAAAGGCCAAACGACTGCCAAAGATGTGGCTGTCGTTTTCGGTCAACGACGGCCATTTCTTTGGCCGTCGCTGAAGGCCAGATCTAGCATTTTCCGGCCTGATCCGTGGTGGCTTTGGCCGGAAAAGGCCACATTGGTGAACTTCCGGCCATTTCTGGTCGAAAGTTAGGCCGTTGTACAGATTCCGGCTATCACCGACGGTGGTTACCGAAATCTGACAAGTTGGGTTCATGGGGTGTTTTTGTTAATTTTTAAACTTTTTTCAGGGGGTATTTAGTGAAATTAATAACCTTATGGGGTCTAAAAGTAATTAAAAAAATAAGGTAATATTTCTGAAATAATGTGCCAAACATTATTTGGAGAATAGGATCCAGAATATAGATAAAAATACTAAGCCAAACATAGCCTTGGAAATTCGCTGAAACACTACCGGATTATGAAAACTAATCGACGACTGTGATTTACATGTAATACTGTTCAAGTCTTTGTCAGCTTCTCATGCTTCATCGAATCATCATTCACAGCAATCAATATCTTTTCCGTTTGGCTCCTTCTGAACCTCAACCCGGTAGTATCTTACCAATTTGTTTAATTTTTTAAACTTTATTATATTATCTTATCCTACTAGTAAAAAATAGTTTGTTTTAATATTGATTATTGATTTCAAAATCCAATCTTATTTTATTCAACTCAAATATTTAACAATTATCTTTCATAATTAAAGTTTATAAATTAACAAAAATATTTTCACATACTTAAGTCATTGTCGCATGTCAGCAACCATTGTCGGTTGTCACTCGTCAGCCGCTGATGTTAGAACAATACACGATTAGCTTAATTTGATCGATCATGCTTTGATCTAACCGTTTTTTGCCAAATTCACCATAGATCTGGCAGAAAATGGTCAGATCTACGGCCAGATGCATGATGGATCTAGCCGAAAAAGATCAAATTGGATGGGTGGATGTGTTTTTGTTAATTTATAAATTTTATTGTGGGGAGTGTTTTGCTAAATTAATAAATATAGGAGGTTCAAAATAATCTAAATATTTTCTAAAAATATGTCAAACACATTCTAATCCTATCTTATTTGATTTAATTATATTATATCTTATTTAGAATATCATATTTCAAAGAATGTACGAAACATGCCTAATTTCCTGTTGTCATTAATCTTTTTTCAAACTGCTTTATCATTTTGATAGCCTTTGCAATTTTAAGTTTTGTTGAAATGTCTTTTTCCCAAGTTTTTGTTAATTATTTTATTAGTTTTTACTTCTGCATAATTTATTTGCTTTGTTCAGCGCTGTTTTTCTTGAATATATTTTACTTCTGCAAATAATATTTTATAGCTCTTCAAAAATAAATCCAAGAATTGACGTGTTTAAAACAATTTCTTGAGAATAAAACTTTTTAGGTTCCTACTCTCGGTCTTACTTGATTGGCTCCAAAGGAGCTATAATGCAAAGATGAAAAGTTTATTAGAATTAATTATAACCTTTTGGAAGTTGTTGATGAGTGGACATTAAAACCTATTTGCTTATTAAATCGATTTTGATGCCTGCTTGATCAGGTTTTTTCGGTTAAAAAAAATGCGTTTGAGGCACAAATTCAATTTTTGATGTACTTTTTCATTTTTGCAAGATAAAACGATTTTTATTCTGATTTTGATTATAGTTGGAAACACCATACCATTAATGATACCGAAGATTTGTATTTACCATATTTTTTGTGTTTTGCGCTAAAAGAGGGTTAGATATTATTAACTAGTTTTCTTAAATAAATATTAAAATTATTTTTCACTTTATACATGTAATTGCAACACTTATGGATTAATTATTTTTCTTCTATATTGCTTACCTCTCTATAATACTTTTCCTTGTTCAATCCCTTAATTTCAAATAATAATTAAGGCATTATTACTACAACTAATTAAGAAGCGATTTTAAAAAACATGGTATTTAACACAATTTAAAAGAATTAATTGACCACCGTATATACAAATTCAATAATTATAAAACATGAAATAATATATATTTGAAGTACACAAAAACAGTGTTATAGGTTTTATACCAAAGGTTAACTTATTCCCTGAACCCCCGTAAAGCCGTGAACCTCACTATTAATTGCAAGATGAGTTGTCTTGTCTTAGAGAGGCAGATGACTTTTGTAAAAAGTGAGGGCAGGCTGTGGGGTCTAGCTGTAATAAAGTACTGAGAAGGTAAGGGGAGATTCCCTCAATAATTACTTTTTAATAATTTATTACTGGTTGTGGAGCCCATGTTTCTCTCTCTTAAGACCCTTTTCCCTTTTTTTTTTCTAGTTTAAAATCCGGCAAAAATGCTAATGACACCAATAAATGAATATTCTTCATTTTCCCATGCAAGGAAAATGAAAATAAAACAGAAAATCCATAAATGAACAGCACCAGTAAAAAATCAATATACAATTAAAAGATTAGAAGTTAACTATCGAGGCATCAAGCCACCAATTCATATAGTGGCCATATGGCTCGCTGGGATCTCGTTCGTTTAGCGGCCCTATATGTCATGTGTCACGAACTGGGAGTTTCACACCCAAAAGACTAATCTATTAGGTAGAAGGACTCCCCCCATTTATAAGCCCAAGACCTCCCCAATACGCTTTCAATGTGGGATTTGTTATATTTTCCCCCACCCAATCCTGTGACGCCCTTGTCACAGGTGAGGCCCCCTGCCTACCCATCCACCTCACTCTCGTGTGGACCCATAATCACACGTGAACGCCTCTGTGTGCGCGCTTGACGGGACATCGAAAGACGGATTGGGTCTGCTCTGATACCACTTGTCACGGGCTGGGAGTTTCACACCCAAAAGGCTAACCTATTAGGTGGAGGGACTCCCCCCAATTTATAAGCCCAAGACCTCCCCAATACGCTTTCAATGTGGGATTTGTTACACATGTCAGGCCTACCATGGTCATCGTGGCCCCGCTACGGCCAAGGCTGCTGGCTAGCTACATGGTTGTTGGCTACGTTCACAATTTTATGGATGCATTAACTTTTTTAATTTTTCGATTTTCTTAAAAGGTTTTTCTATATTCTTAAGAAGCATTAACTTTTTTATCATTTTTTTAATTGATACGTTCACAATTTTATGGATTCTTTTTTAAATTATTTGACTTACAAATTTTATATTGTAAACTTACATTCATACCCTTATCTATGTTTAAAGTTAACAGTTTTTCACTGTTAATTATTTATTTTTGAAAGAAAATAAAAATTATGTCCTTCTAACTCCAAATGCAACTTTTAGTGAGACTTCATACTTTATATATGTATATTCAGTTAATTTACGTATATCTCAACTAATTCATTTAGGGTCTTAAAGTTAACGGTCAAGTAAACCTATAGTGACTCACCCTTATTAGTAGTTGTAGGGATACAAACTTAATCTTACTAAGTTGGGTCCAATGAATTTGTAAAGACATTTCAATAGTAAGGGTAAATGGTCACTATATTCTTTTTTCTTGTGAACGGAATATTTACTAAATCTTGTAGGTGGGACAATATGTTTTCCCAACCCTTTTTTTCTTTGTCTTTTACAATCAACTTTATTAAAGAGAAATTATATTTGACCCCACTGTTGCCTCACTATATTCTTTTATCATTTCAAAATATACCATATACAGTGTAAATTTATATCTAGGTGATCATCCTAAACTATATACTGAACTTTCTTTTATTGCAATTTAAAACTTTGATTTACAAGACATGTATTATAAAATAATAATAATTTTTCTAAACAAAATATTTATGACTTGCATAAGTCAGATTTGTTTTATTATTACTATTCCTTATCTTGATTTGTTATTTTATTATACAAGTTTATTTATTTTTCTTATGCACTATACCTTATGCTTGAAGGTTTATCTTTTTCGTATAATATTTTTTCTGTTTAATGCAAGAGGAGTACCACAATTATTATTAGTTTTGGAATGAAAATGTTAAGGAGGAGGTGGAAGAGAATGAAAATGTTTTGGAATTTCTGAAACCCGGAATTATGAAGTTGGTGAAAGGGAATTGTATTAAGTCATTTCCAGAGGACTAATTATACTGTCTGCCTACTTTTGACTATTTTGAAAGCATTCCATTTCTTTCAAAGTGAATTGTCGGCATTGCCACCTTCTTTTTGACTTGCTTTTTTTTTTTTTTTTTTTTTAAATAAATATTTGGCAGAAGAGAGTGGAGAAAAATAGTTTTGAGTGTTGAATATATCATTTCTTCCAATCTTTGTTGGTCCTAACTCACCCAGAAGAAAAGCAAACATAGCACTCTGGTCTTGAACACAGCTCTTACAAAACATAGCGATTGAGGTGCCATTTCCTTAAACTTCAAAAGCCAATTCCGTTGAGTACTCTTTAACTATTATTAATTTTCTGTCATTTTATTAGCCTTGCTTTGTATCCAGTATCCATTACTATATTCAAACCAAAAAAAAAAAAAAAAAAAAAAATTTTGTTCATCGAGCTTTTTCTCATAAACACATTAGTTTCTGCTGTGTTTTCAATATTATTAATTTTCTGTCATATTACTAGCTTTGCTTTACATTCAGTATCAAACATTGTTTTCAACTTCTCTTAATCTTTTTTTTGATATTATTCCCCATATTTCTCGTATCTGCCTTTTTTTTTAAAAAAAAAAAAACATTAGTTTTAGAATTTTTTTGATCTCATAAACATTTCTAGTGTATCTCTTTTTTCAGTATTTCTTTTTTCTTGTCCTCCTAAAGTAACGTTTGTCAGTGGCTTTCCTTATTTAAAGCAAAAAGAAAAGAAAAAAAAAAAAATAATGGCTGAAATAGCTACTGCTGCTGGTTCCAAAGCTGCAGAACAAGTAACAGAAACTATGTATGATTTCATTTGTCAGAAGATTTCCTATGTGTTCAAGTACCAGAAGTATATGGAGAAGGCAAAGGAACAAGTTGAGAAGGTCAAAATTCGAAAACAAGATGTGGAAGCAGATGTTGATGTTGCTGAAAGACAAGGGGAAGAGATTTACAATGAAGTCAAAGACTGGCTGAGGGGCGTGGAAGGTTTCATGGAACGTGAAGTAAAGCTCGTTGATGATGAAGATATAGCAAAGAGGCGTTGTTTCAAAGGGCTGTGTCCTGATTTGATGAAACGATACAGGCTCAGCAAGGATGCAGAGCAGGTGGCAGAGGATGGAGCCAAGCTCTTTGAAAAAGGAAAATTCAGTGGAGTTTCCCACCACGTTATTCTACAGAGGACGGAATCCATATTTGTCGGTGAGGGGTACGAGCACTTTCACTCCAGAGAGTCCAATTTCAACGATATCATGGAGGCATTGAAGGATTCTACTGTTAACATGATTGGAGTGTACGGGATGGGTGGTGTGGGCAAAACCACACTGGTCAGAACAGTTGCTTGGAAAGCAAAGGAAGATAATTTATTTGATGTGGTGGTCTTTGCTGAGGTAAAACAAAATCCGAATCTTAAACAAATTCAAGCTGACATTGCTGGTCAATTGGGCATGGTACTTAGAGACCAGGAGAGTCTATCTGGAAGAGCTGATCAATTACGTTATAGGTTGAAGAAAGCCAAGAGAATCATTGTAATTGTAGATAATATCTGGAAGAAGCTTGACTTGAAGGTTGTTGGGATTCCTTTTGGCTATGATGATAAAGGTAGCATCCAGCAAGACAAGAAAGAAAGCAACAATGAGCAAGAGCGATGCACAATATTGTTAACAGCTAGAACACAAGTTGTATTAAAACAAATGAATACTCATAGGAATGTATTTGTTGAGCCTTTGGGTGATGATGATGCAAGAAATTGGTTTGGGAACATTGCTGGTGATTTAACAGATAAAAGTGATATAGCAGCTGAAATAATTGAAAAATGTGCAGGTTTACCACTTGCAATTACAATAATTGCAAAGGCTTTGAAAGGTAAGAGTGATTCTGTCTGGAGGGATGCGTTACGTCAGTTAGAAAATTCTAATACAAGATGTGTTCCAGAAATGGATAACACTTTATACTCAACTATTGAATTGAGTTATGAATTGTTGAACAGTGAAGAAGCAAAATCATTGCTTCTACTTTGTGCTCTGCTTGTTGTGGCGGGTCATGATGTACCCATGATGTACTTGCTGGGATATGGTATGGGGTTGGGCTTGTTTCAAGATGTTCATACGATTAACGACGGGAGGAATAGAGTCAAGTCGCTGATTGATTATCTCGCAGATTCGTGTTTGTTGTTGAAAGGCAACAATAACGAGAAGGTCAAAATGCATGACGTCATTCATCTTGTTGTTGCATCAATTGCCAAAGAGAAACGTTGGCTTAGTATTCCAAATGCTAATGGGTTTAAAGAAGTGTTGGCGAAGGGAAAGTACAAAGATTCGGTTGCAATTATTCTGCCTGGGATAGACATTGATGGGCTTCCTGAAAGGGTAAACTTTCCAAACCTTGAGTTATTTACTTCGTATCTTAAAGAAGATCATTTTCTACAAATCCCAAACCACTTTTTTGAAGGCATGAAGGAACTCAAAGTTCTAGATTTGGATGAAGCTCATTTATTACCACTACCCTCATCCTTTCTTTGCCTAACAAACCTTCAAATGTTGCGTCTGGGGAATTGCACTTTAGGAGATATAACAATGATAGGAGAGCTAAGGAATTTAGAGATTCTTGCTTTTCTAAATTGTGAATTCGAACAATTGCCTGAAAGTTTTAGACAATTGACGCAGCTAAAGTTATTACAACTGACCGATTGTCCAAAGCTTAAAGTAATCACACCAAATGTCATAGCCAACTTGTCTCGATTAGAAGAGCTACGTATATATAATAGCTTTGAGCGATGGGAGGTTGAAGGACGGAATAACGCTAGTCTTGCTGAGTTGAAGAGATTGTCTCAATTGAACACTTTATGCATACATATCCCGAATTTGCAGCTTATACAGCGGGACTTTATCCCTGAGAATTTAGAAAAGTATACAGTACATATTGGAGATGCATGGGAGTGGGCTTATGAATATGAACCCTCGAGAACATTGAGACTCAAGGTCAATGGAAGTCTTCATTTGACATATGGGGTTGAAATTTTGGTGGAGAAAGCTAAATATCTATATCTAGATCAACTAGATGGTGTTAAGGATATACTTTGGGAACTTGACAGAGAAGGTTTCCCACAATTAAAGCATCTCTCTGTACAAAGTAGTTCTGAAGTTTTGTATATTGTCAACTCAATAGGGTGCGTTCCTTCTAATCATGGCTTTCCAATCTTAGAATCATTGTTTCTTGTTAATCTAAGTAATATGGAGAAGATATGTTGCGGCCTAGTCGGTGCAAAGTCTTTCAGCAAATTAAGAATCTTAAAAGTAAAAAATTGTAATAGGTTAAGGTATCTTTTCTCTTCCTCCATGGCTGGAAACATCTCACAGATACAAAAAATCAAAGTAACTTATTGCGAGAAGTTAAAGGAGATTTTTGGTAAAGAAAGCGAAGACCATGTCGATGAAAACGAAAGGAACAGTGAGATTGAGTTTACGCAATTGCATTCCCTAGTACTACAATGCTTGCCGCAGTTCATAAGTTTTGGCTTGAAGGTATGTTTTGCCTTTTCTTTTCCGTTTTATTTTATTTTACTGTAAAATTATGTGTTCTTTTATTAGTTTCTACGTTATTTATGGAATGAGATTTGTTTATGCAGGTTGTGTTGCCAAGATTGGAGAACTTGAAAATATCCTCAATTAATATTGAGAACATATGGGTTGATCAACCTCAACCAATGTCTTCCTATATGCAATGCTTAAAAAGCTTATATGTGGGGGAGTGTAATAGTTTGAAGTATATCTTTTTATCCTCTATGGTCAAATGTCTTGTGCAACTTCAAAAGCTTGTGATATGCTACTGTAAGTCGATGGAAGCATTAATATTTGACTCAGAAGGGTTAGAAGGAGAAGATAAGATAATTGAGATGAGTTTTCCAAAACTATTCCACCTAAAGCTTGCAAGTCTTCCAAAACTCACAAGATTTGGCACCAGAAATTCAATTGAATTCCCCACCTTGAATGAACTTCACATTGAGAGTTGCTCTAATTTGAAGATAATTGATATGAGTTTTCCAAATCTTGAAACATTGGAAATAAGAAGTTGTGATTCACTGAAAGAAGTGTTCAATATGGAACGACAGCTAAATGCTGATAGACATACATTGAAGAAAAGTCATCAAGAAGTTGTGGACTTCAACAACTTGAAATCCTTTGAAGTTCACAATTGTTGTAGCTTGAGACATATATTTACTCCATCTATCATTTTGGGTCTTGCTCAACTGAAATAGATAAAAGTAACAAACTGTGCTTCGATAGAAGAAATTATCTCGAAAGAAGAAGAAAAGGAAGCAGACATTGAGAAAATTATGGTACCCCAATTGAACTCCATTATTCTTGAGTCGTTGCCTAACTTGACAAGCTTCTATTCAGAAATGAATACTTTGGAATGTCCTGCCTTGAAAGCTATTACAGTGGCCAAGTGTCCACAGATTGAGACATTTGTTTTTGCTGATATAAAGCACCAATCTGACCATATTGTGCCCCTTCTTAGTGAAAAGGTTTGTATGATTGAAACTCTTTCATCACTGTTTTAATTTTATTATCTTTATAATAATCTATGTTACTATCATCATCCACAGTTATTAGAAATTCAATTATCATGCATAGTTGAAAATAATATACTTTTTTTTTAGTGGTTTTTAAGAAGACAAAATCTTTTTGTTGAATTTAATAACATTAAAATTATTATTTACAATATATTTTGGAAAGCTTACCTCGAGATGTTTATTGTGGGTTGTTTTTCCAAGCTTAGAGAAGCTGTTTCTCTCACACCTGCATAACTTACACTTGATATGGCACAACCAACTCCTTGCAGATTCCTTTGGCAAACTAAAAGAAGTGACAATTGAATTTTGTGAAAAATTAATGACTATTGTTCCAGCTAATAATAGTCAAGGACTTCTTACCTTTCACAATCTAGAATCATTACATGTTGAGAAGTGTTGGAGTTTGAAAAGTCTATTTCCAGTTTCCACAGCTACTGGTCTAGTGAAACTTAAAAAGTTGAGTATATATTCTTGTGAGTTGGAGGAAATTGTTGCTAATGAAGAAGTAGAAGGGGCCCCTTCCCTTGATTTGTCTGGAAAGGTATGAATTTATCTATACTTTTTATAAAATGTAACATAATCATTTAGATTAATATGACATGTTCATGATACCAATTCTGTGGCATTGCTACTAATTATCTTACAATTGAGGTGATATATGTATTTTGTGTTGCATACTTGCCTGTAAAAGATAGTCACCAACTGAAGTTTTTTCCCTTTTCAAATCGAATGGCAGTAAACTAAGTGGTTGGTCTTGTTTCATTGATTAGATATATTGATTTTTGTGAATTAAGAATTTCATTTTTGTTAACTTACGTATTTTTTATTGTTTAAAGTATATTTATTTAAAACATATAATTAATTTAATTAATTGGGGAAGTTAAAAATTTGACTGATTTTGTACTGAATACAAGTTCCTTTTTCAAATTTGTCTCTTCCTAATACAATTAGTTTTTTTTTTTTTTTTTTTTTTTTTGTTTGTAAATCAAAAAAATTTGGTCACGTAGTTCTGTTTGTTAAAAATTAATCAAAAGAACTGACTTCTTTTTGGTCAATAACATGACATTGATATCGTATGTAAAAATCTTATTATATGTGTTTACCATATGCTCATTAAAACCTTCTTGCTTGTTCATCCATTTTGACTTACAGGTCATGCCCAATTTGGAATCATTGTATTTAAATGTCGATGCCTTTAGACTGCAAACTAAAAGACCATTGGAGGGATTCTGCAGACTAAAAGAACTTCAGCTGGGTGAATTAAATGATGAATCAATTCCCTTTTTCTATGGCTTCCTCAAAAGGTTATACAGTTTGGAAATCCTTGCTCTATGTGATAGTAGGTCCAAAAAGCTATGCCTACATGAAAGAGACGCAACAAAAGAAGATTCTCAAGTGCATCCATTTCTTCCGCATCTTAGAGACTTGAGAATATGGAGATGTCATGATTTGACACATTTATGGACGTCCTCAGTATCTTTTACAAATCTTACAACTCTAGATGTATGGGATTGCAATGGATTGGTAAACATACTTACATGCTCAACTGTCAAATCTCTTTTCCAACTTACAAAAATGACAATAAATAAATGCGAGTTATTGAGAGAAGTAATAGTGGGTGAATTTGACGAGATAGAAGAAGGGATTGTTTTTTGCCAATTGAAAACTTTGCAGCTTCTTGATTTATCAAGCCTCGCATGCTTTTGCTCAACAACTTGTGCCTTCAAATTCCCATGCTTGGAACAAGTAACTGTGAGTGAATGTCCAAAATTGAAGATCTTTACTCAAGGAAGTTTAAGCACACCAAATTTAAACAAGGTGCAAAGAGAACAAATGCCTAAGAAATATGTTTGGAAGGATGATCTGAATTCCACCATCCAACAAATATTTAGAGAGATGGTACGTACTTACTCACAAAATCTTCTTATTTTCTTTACCACCTGTGCTATTAATATTAGTATACATGTCTTTACTACTATTAAAGTGGAGCAGATAAGATATGATTGTATAATTTATAATACTATTTCATATTTGATGTATAATTAGACTAAATTATAAACACTGTTGAATTGATATTGATAATAGTATAAATATATATTAATTAAAAACTTATTTTATAAATATTTATCTGTATAATATATTATAATTAAATTCCAATCCCCCTTAATAAATATGGGTTAAATTAAATAAAACCAATCCTTTATCTTTATCACGCTAAAAGCCGCCACATTTCATCTTCTTCAACTCTTCACTGCTACAGTCACAAGAAGCCAGCTCAAGCGGCACTGGTCTTTCTAGCTAACGATGTCACAAGCCACAGAACCACCTTCACCGGCGTCACTGATTCTAGCACTCTCCGTCACAAGCGGCAGGTAAGCAAAATCATTCTGCTCGACTTTTGAACTAGATTTTAAGAGTGAAGGCTATAATCGTGATTTGGTATTTTTGTTTTAGGACTCAAACTTCGTTTAGTTGTGATTTTGATAATTATATTATCTGAAGCTTCAGTTTGATGTTTGATATTTTTGTATATAAGACCTGTAAATGTTTTTGATTGATCAAGTTAAGTGATGTTGCAGAGTTGTTTGATAAAATGTTTGAAAGAGATGCATTTTGTTCAACATAATGTTACATGGAAGATTTTTTAATTAAATTCATATAATTAAGACATGAATTGAAATTATTTAATAAAACAAAATTATTTCTTTGTACTCCAATACAGAATCGATCATCAATTTCATTTTATTTATAACAAAAGGAGGCAGATCTAGTTGTATAGAATAAGGCTTTGAATGGGGATAAATAGCAGCCATCACAGGTAAGGAATATGGCTTTTATTTTATTTTTCAATTCTAGTGTAAGACATGGACGCCTACTTTTACTTTATTTTATTTTCCTTGATAAAGTGTGATAACCAAATTAATGTTATCAGTTTGATTTATTTCTTTTGACTATATCAAAAGCACTTTGTTGCCTGCATATTCAGGATGATGATAATCAACAAAGGAACAAGATCCAAATGGGAGTGGGAGGCAACAAGACAGCTATGGTTGTGTTGGGGTTCCAGCAGGAAGGCTATCCCCAGGGAGGGCTAACCATTCTAGTGCTGCTCAGGTATGAGCTAAAGTATTTTTTAGATTTTTTTTTTTTGCCTTAAGTTTCTTCAAATTTCCTCATTGTCCTTTTGTTTATTTCAGGATGGCTTCAACAAGCTTCATGATTTGGAGAGTTCACTTGCTTCATTTCCTGTCAAACCATTTGCAAGCACTTAAGTAATGATTAAATATTTCTTTCCCTTCTTCAGTTGCTAACGACTTCATCAATATCATTAACTGTCTTCCAGGGTCGTGAAATGTATTTTCGAGAAGTTTTCCGTTTGAAATTGTTTGTGAATTGAGTGGAATGGAAAAACAAATGCTGACTAAAGAAACTTTTATTCCGCTATTCATTTTTGATATTTTCTAATCATTAATATTGTTATGCATTTGTGAAATATAGTGCAAATGAGAAAACCTGTAATTATTTTTTCCCTTTATTGATGCAGATAGTTTTGATATTGCTGAGGATGATGAGGGTACAACTAGTCCTAGTTAGAAGGTTACTGCTCAATTAAATCTTGAGCAACAGTTTCTTACAAAGACTTAGCAGGGGCCTTGGACCAAGAAACTGGAAGGAGTGATGGTGAGAATTCAGGGAAAACTATCTCTCCATGTCATGCCATTTCTGAGGATAAAAGGTTTTTGAGTGGTTCACTAATGCTCATTAATGCTCATTAATGCTTTTTCTCTTAAGAAAGTTACATGTGAAGGGTACAGGTAATCTTGATTGTAATTGTAGTTATATTTTCTCTTATCGTGCTTTTTTTTTTTTTTTTTTTTTTTTTAAATCCAATAGGTTGTAAATATGAATTATAAAAAATTAGCTATAATACTGTTCAATATATGCTATATAGCTTTTTTCTCAATTTACCTGAATATTAAATTTTGACATGTTCTGATTCTCTACAGCCAAAAAAATAATCCAAGTGGAACTATAGTGGCCCATTGTTATATTGCCGGAGGAGAAAGGCAAATAATTTTCAGGTATTTCTGTTGTGATTTATTTGCTTTATAATTTCTTTCTATCTAAATTAGAGGCATTATTACTTGCTTTATACTTTATAATTAATCTTCTATTACTGTGTTGCATCTGGTTAAGCAGCAGAGGATACATCAGGAGCAATGGTCCAACACAAGGGACATGTTAAAGTTCCTTAAGCCGATCTGAGCCCCGAGGTATATTTGCAGTAGCGGGCTGTAATCTAAGTTCAAGACGACTTATACGTTAGTTGATATTGAAGTGATCCATTAGTGTCGTGTTGCTTTCTAAAGAAATTCAAGGTCTTAATACATATGATTATTAGTTATGTACATGTTATTTTAATGGTCTTTAATTAGGATAATAACAGAAGAAAAAAAGAAGAAGCAATAAATGGCTAATTTTACCCTATCACCTATAAAATCGCAAGGCAGTCCATGACAATAAGAATGATGGTTAATTTTACTGAATGGATATTATGGGGTTCGCAAGAGTATTCTACTCTTTAGTTATCCTTCTGATGCTTTTGAGGAGTTGGCAAATTTATTATTATTATTTTTTTTTATTTTGTGGCAAGAGCATTTGGTTGAGTTTCACTTTTGGCTAAAATATCTTTATTTTGTGATATTATCTATTAAGATCATAGTGTGATATATATTTTAGCAAACTATAAATGTTATTGATAAAATCTAATTTTAGCTGTATTAATTTTAATTGAATCATCTCTTAAGAATAAGCTAAAATAAAGTCACCAACTTGGCCTTGGTTGTTCTTCTTCTATAATGTTAATTTTCTCTCTTGTCTCATTCTCGAATTAATAACTTACTCCCATGAACCATTTTCTTAAACATAAATCACTGGAATTGTCATGGTTGATCTCCGAATAAACTAGGCATTTAGTGGTCAGAAAATTCATTGCATTTTAAGTGTGTTGCCCATGGTTTTGCTTTTGTTGACTATGCTGCTCTAATGTTCTGGGTTAGGTCCATCAAGGATGATGCTTCATTTGCTGCCTAGGGGCTTTATTGATGCAAAGTATGCTTTTCTGTTCTATTATTCTTTTAACAAATTCAACTTTACTGTTAAATTTGACAAATTCTACCATTCATTTACGCATTAGCAGGTGAGATTTATATCTATATTTTTGACTATTTAGATATATATCTCTTGAAATTTTGATCTGTAATTTCATTTTACACAACTATATATATATATATATCTATATATTTATATTTGACGATCACAATTTAATTTTTACTCACTAAATCTAGATTGGTGCGATCAATTTTTTTTTTTCCTGACATACATGGTATGAAATTTTTGGTTTGGATTTCATGTTTTTAATGTATTGCAGCATCTCGAACACTCCTAATAAAGGGCATATGCAAACTAACTATTGCTAAGCAACTTTGAAATGCAAGATCCTTTTTGGATATTCTTTATTAAGTTCAATTGTTGAAAAATTATTTGGAAAAAATTATGTTATCTTGATCTCGAAATCTGTTTACCTTGCAGCAAGAGTGCCTAAGAAGAATAAGTGCCTGCAATTCCAGCCTTGAGTAAGTAGTTTCAGTTGTCAATTCTTGTGATCGGTTTAATAGGCATTTTCTTTTATGGTTCATATTCCGGATTGGGTTCGTCCTTGTAGTAATCGGATGAATTTCGTTATAGACATGAAAGCGTAAGAACTTGACGGGGCCTATCACTTATTTCTTTGTCTGATTCGAGGGGTAGGGCCCCGTTGAGTTCTTAATAATCATAATATTCTGTTTTGTTCGTATAATTTCTTTTTATTTTATTTCCTTACTGTTTCATTGATGTAAAACTTGCGTTCTTGTTTTGACAATATTAAAAGCACTGTGTTGCCTAGATATTCAGGATGATGATATACAGCAAATGGACAAGATCCAAATGGAAGCGGAAGGCAAAGAGACAGCTAAGATTGTTTTGGGTTTGGGGTTCCAGCAGGAAGTCTATCCCCACAGAGGTCTAACCATTCAAGTGTCTCCAAGTCAGGAGGTAGTAATTTCTAGATTGTTTTTTTTGCCTTAAATTGTCATCAGATTTCCTCATTTTCCTTTTGCTTGTTTTAGGATGGCTTCAACAATCTTCATGATTTGGAGAGTTCATTTGCTTCATTTCCTATCAAATCATTGCAAGCACTTAAGTAAGGATAATTTCTGTCTCATCTTCATTGCTAACAGCTTCATCAATATCATAAGTGTCTTCCAGGGTAGCGGAATTTATTTTCCAGAAATTTTCAGTTTGAATTTGTTTGTAAAATTGAGTTGAATGGAAAAACAGATGCTGACTTAAGAAACTTTTTTTCCCCACTTCATTCTTGTTCTTTTCTAATCATTACTATTCTTATGCATTTGTGTAATACAAATGCAAATTAGAAAAAAAGAAAGCATTTTCTTCCCTGTAATTATTTTTTCCCTTTATTGATGTAGAGGTTATTTTGATATTGGTGAGGATGATGAGGGTTCAAGCAATCCTTGGTCATTTTCTTTTAAAACCAAGAAAGTGGAAGGAGTGAGAGTGGGAATTCCGGGAAAACTAGCTTTTTACCATGTCATCACATTCTGCAAGTTTTTTCCAAATTGATCAGAATTCTTAGATATATTATTTAGCTTCTTTAGATAATTGTTCTCGAAAATTAGAGTAAAACCTCCTAAAAAATATTGGCTGCTTGTTCTTGAATAATGCAATTCTTAGATTCAATGATTCATAAGGAATTAGTCTTTCAGTGTTTTTCCATGTGTCACATCTTTATTTGTGAATGTGCTCTGTAAATTTGCTCATGTGAGTTGTGCAACTCACTCTTCTTTTTATGGATACATAATATAGTTTTACTGAGACACTTTAAGCTCTTTGACCCATGCCGCCTTCAATTTTTGACCCAGTGGAAAGCATGATGTAAACTTGGGACAAAATATTATTGGGTTGCTTTGAACCTATGTTGCACGAAATGCCAGCTTAAAAATTCCAGGACAGAAATATTAACATTAGAACAAGATATGGTTTTTGGTGGTGACACATGATACACCACATCAAAATGTCTTCTTTATATCAAAAGCCTACCTGCTATTGTGATGTCTAAACAAAAGTATACACTGATTAGTTGGGTTTTTTTTTTTTTTTTTTTTTTTTTTTTTTTACATTATACCTTTTTTTTCTTTCCATACACGAGTGAAAAGCTTTGACTATGTTTACTAAATAAGTTTGGTCTATTGAAATTATTTTGAGGGGATTCTCTACAGCCAAAAAATACTCCGAGGGGAACTATAATGGCTCATTCTTGTATCACAACAGGACAGATGCAAGTAACTTTCAGGTATTTCTGTTGTGATTTATTTGCTTTATAATTTCTTACTATCTAAATTAAAGGCATTTTTACTTGCTTCATACTTTATGATGAATCTTGTATTACTTTGTTGCATCCGTTTATGCAGCAGAGGATACATCAGGAGCAGTGTCCAACACAAGGGACGCTTTAAAGTTACTTAAGCAGATCTGAGCCCCAAGGTATTTTTGCATTAGCGGGAGTTGATTTTGAAGTGATCTTTTAAGTGTCATGTTGCTTCCTAAAGAAATTCAAGGTGATCTTAACATATACAATTATCAGTTTTATCATAGCTAGTACATGCTATTTTATGGTCATTAATCTGATGAGGATAATAACAGAAGTAAAATAGATAAATAAATAAATGGTTAATTTAATCCTATTACCTATCAAATTGCAAGGCAGTCCGTGAAAATGAGAAATGATGATGAATTTTACTGAGCTTGAGTTTTTCTTTTGAGCTTGTGTAGTCTAGCTTCTGATGCTTATGAAGAGTTGGCAAATTTTTTTTTTTTTTTTTTTTTCTGGCAAGAGCATTTGGCTGAGTTTCACTTTTGTCAATAATATTATAAATGTTTATTGGTGAAATCTAATTTTAGCTTTATTAATGTTAATGGAGTTAAATCCTTTGAATGCTTAATGAAGCTAAGACCTACTTGCCTAGATAATGCGATTTTAGCTGGCCTTGGTTGTCCTTATTCTATAATATTAATTTTCTCTCTTTTGTCTCATTCTCCAATTAATATCTGACTCCCATAAACCAGTTTCTTAAACATAAATCACTGGAATTTTCAAGGTCGATCTCATAACGATCCTAGCTATTTAGAATCTAGAAAATTCATTGTATTTTAAGTTTGTTGCATTATATTGTTTTTTTCATGGGAACTATAGGCTGACTAATGATTTGGCTCTCCATGGTTTTGCTTTTGTTGATTGTGCTACTCTTAAGGTTTTGGGTTGGCTCCATCAAGCATGATGCTTCATGTGCTGCTTTGGGGCTTTATTGATGTAAGTATGCTCTTATGTTCTATCGTTCTTTTGGCAAATTCAATTATACTACCTAATTTGAGAAATTCTATTGTTCAACTACTCATTAGCGGTTGAGATTTATATCTACATTTCTGACTATTTAGATATCTCGTGAAATTTTGATGTGTAATTTCGTTTTACACAACTGTACAAATATATTGTTGATGGTAGTTTTTCAATGTAGTGTGAGAACATATGCTTCCATTGTAAACCATCACATAGAGCTTGGTAATCTCATCGTAGAGAAATCTCTGTTGTCCTTTGAGTGTGGTCTTCAGAGGAGATTGCTAGTCACCTTTGATATGGTATCCATTAGGTAAGGAATCCAAAATATCATTCAGAATCCTATTATGTACTCTTTTTTCTTGATTCATGATCTAATGAGGATTTTCTCTTTAATGCACTAGATTTTATTTGCTGAGGACACGCTTGTACTCTATCGACTCATGACTTTCCCTTGGACTATCATGGCCATGACATATCTAAGTAACTTGATTGTGCTCCTAGAGTTACACTCTACTCGTATAGTAATACTCTCCTCCATGAGCAAGAGTTACCTTTGCTCATAGGTTACTTTACTCTAGAGCATTTTACTGGTGAGTTAACCTTACTCATGAACCATTTGATTCTGGATTTTTTTCAAAGTGATAAAGATATAATTTAAGGTATAACATATATCATATTTTGACAATCACAATTTAATTTCTAGCACGTGGGAATCCAAGATTGGTTCCATCAATTTTTTTGTTTCTGGCATGGTATGAAATTTGTTTGGTTTTAACATCGTGTTTTTAATTTAACTGCAGCAATCTCCAGACAATGTCCTAATAAATTGGGGCATAAGCAAAGTAACAATTGGTAAGTTTGAAATGCAAGGTACTTTCATGATTTTTTTCTTTTCATCCAGTTCATTTTGAAAAATTATTTCTTGAAATGAAAATGAAAAATGAGATTTTGCATTTCTTAAACCAAGAACTGATTCAATATCGTGTTCAAAACAATATTTTAAGAATAATAGATTTTAGGTTTCTACTCTAGGTATTACATGATTGACTCCAAAGGCTATAATGCACAGATGAAAAGTTTTTAGGTTTCTACTCTGGGTAATTTTAATTTTTTAGTTTAGTGTCTAAGATAAATTGAAGCAAGAAATGTGGTAGAATCAGAAGGAATTTTATTTGACTTTCGTTGCTTAATGAAAAAAAGATTTAAGAAAGTTAGGATATTACTATTCACATAAAATTATGGCAAGAATTTAAGAATAGAGTCGATCAGGTGCAACAAAATATGAGAATGTTGGCAAACACTGAACACAGAATTTAACTTGTAAGTTGGTTGCTTTCTTTGTTTTGTAATGTATGTAAATTCCTTGAGTATTGTTGATTATATGTTTAAGGTGAAAGACAGTAGTCTATAATGAAGAATACAGAGGAGGAAGAATGAACTCTCTTAGATCTTAGAAATGAATAAAGGTTGAATTAGTCTGGTACCTCACTTCATTCTAATGGGCTAGTTAGATTTTTACAAAATAAATTTAGTGTTAAATTGTTAATAACTTGGGCTGAGCCAACTGAACAGTCTAAACTATGTATGTAATATGAATTCTGATACGCCTCCTATAACCAAAGTGTACAAAAAGAAGAAGAAAAAGGGCAACCTGGTCATTTCAGTGGACAAGGGCAGCAAGGGGAATTCAGATTAGAATTAGTTAAGGGGTATCTCCACGTAAGGGAGTGCAGAAAGTGTGAATTCAGTTATATATAAAGAGAGCAGTAGCTAGCTGTAAAAAGGGGAGGAAAAACCAGGGAAATGTTGGGAGGTGCTAGACCCTCGAAGTGCTAGCAATCTTTTTATCTTTGTTATCGCTTTGTTATCATTTTTGCCATTGTTGCTATCACCTGCTGCTTGCAGAGTTCATTTATTTTAATTCTCTATATATATAAATCAGTGGTTGCAGTGACAGAGTGTGTTTCTGAGTTTTTATTACAATATACTGTTGTGTTTGGACTGGTGTTCTCATCAAATTCTCAGTGTTGATATATCAAAATGTTGTTAAACACTCCTTGAAACTAAACATTTATTTTGATAATATCTTATGGATTTGCATATTGCAGTTTTAAAGTTATTCTGGTGTTGGCCTCTGTTTCATAACAGGGCCCACCATACTGCAGAAAAAGTCTATTTCAATTTTATCAAGTTTAACTCTTTGGAAACCGAGCAGCTATCTACTTTTTATTAAATATTCCAGTTGGTTTTTTGTTTATGATGGACAGGTAGCTGTTCTTCTAATCTGAAATAGATCACGATTTGAATGATGAATTCCTGGAGTTATTTTGCAGAGTTGGACTTTAAAAGTTATTTTGGTAAGAGAAATCAGCATATATAATTGTTGTGTCGTTATTGAAGATTTGTTGGATTTGTCTCACCAAATGTTGTGATTTATTGTTGGCCTCCTACAGTTGCAATATATTGAAGGTTTCTGCTGTTGCTTTCAGAAACTTTTTGAGTGGTTATCGAAAATTTCAAATGTTGAGATTTTGGCTGCTGCAGAGTCATGGGAATGTTGTGAAATTCTGTTGAAGCCTTTCAAAGGTTATGATTCACAAACCTATTCGCAAACCTATTAGCATTGTTTGTAGTTTTGTGCAGAAGATGAGCTAATATTTCATGTTACTGATGTTGCTCATAATATTTTGTTCTTTGAAAGTCTTGTTTCTTTTGTGCCTTTTTCTGCAGCGAATTTTTCATTTACTACGTTAGAATTTTTAACTGTTTTCCATTCTAACAATCGCCTAAATTCTTTAGCCACTGAGCAGCTATCATAGTATTCTTATAATCCGGTAGGTTGTGTTTGGTGGATTGTTGCTCTACTTCTCCCGTACAGAATTGTCATATGAGGCCACAACAGGATTTCCATAGCTTCACCACCCTTAAAGAGCTATAAATGGCAGAGCTTCCAAATCTTATTTCTCTTTCAGATGGTTTTCTCTCCATCCTCAACAAAGATGAAAGTAGCAAATGTAATGCCTGACATCCTTACATGAGGTGTTGAAACACAAAATTTCACGCAATCAGTACTTAATCTGATGTTCATTGTCAAAGGCGAATTTCCTTCATCTCTAAGACCCTCTTGGTAGAAAAGTGTTAAAATTTTATGCGTATTTGGGATAAGAGGAGAATGAAGCTGCCTGCCTCTTTAATTAAATCAATAATTTTTAGATTTCAGAACCTGAAACATCTATCTCATTAGGGTTTATCAAAATCTCACCTCTCTTGAAGAGTTGTCTATATTACTATTATGTTTATATTGCAATTGTAAGTTATTAATCATCCCTAAACTTCTTGTGAAAACACAGGCTAATGACAAAGCCCGCCTCATTGGACATAAAAATGTAACTTTTCATTCATCTTGATGCATACATATCCGTCGAAACACTTCATAAATTTGTCTTTTTTATATTGTTGTTATTATTATACTATTGGTGTAAACCTTTTAAGAGTTTTTACATTTGGACATTTTATCATATGGGTTTTTTTTCGTTGCCCCTTGAGAGATGAGAAAGTTCATTCACCCCCAAGTTTTGAGAAAGTATAGGAAAAACCCCCTGAAACCCAATTCTGGGTAAGACATTGGGGCCGAATGAGACTTCATTATCTCTTAGGGGGTGAGATAAAACCTCTTCGCAAAAATCAATTCTTTGTCTTTCATAAACCATCAAGTTCTGCCTTTACAATTTTTTTTTTTTTTTTTAAAGGAATTGGGTAACATGTATTTAAATTTTAGAACGTACAGCACAAGAAATAAAAAAAAATGAAGCATATTTTTTTCAAGTTATGTATTTTATAATGTTAATTATTGTTGGTTAATTTTAGGATAAATATCGTGGGAGACAAGTGAAATTCTTATGTATTAATAATCATTTTTTTTTTTTAATATTATACAGTTAACTGGGTTAAGATTTTACAATTTCATAATACCAATAACAGTGATGAACCTAAAAATTTATGCTGAGAAGATACAGTAACAATTTTAATATTTAAATAACATTGCATATAATATAGTTATTTGTTTATTAATGCTATCAAAATAAACAATTTTCCCAATTATAAGGTATACAACTAAATGATCAATACACAAACTATATAAGGTATAGCATTCAAAAATCAATTCCCAATTATAACACAAGTTCACTATGGGTTCCATTAAATTGGATCTATTTTACATTAAATGTGAATATGCATTACATATCAATCGTAAATTCGACATTAGAGATTGTTGAGTGCTATTGTAATATGTTTTAAATCTTAATCATCTTTGTGTTACTTTAAAACAACTTAGATAATTATATTTCATGTTTTATATAATGTTTTCACAAATAATTTAGATTTAAGTAATTCAATTAATACATGGAGAAGAAAACGATGTCCAATTAGGGTCTAATATGGATTAATAAAAAATTCTTTCATTTTTTTTTTATAATGTTTTTCTATATAATTTAGAATTGAGTAATTCAATTAATACATTAGAAGAAAATGATGTCTAATTACGATCTAATTTGGCTTAATTAAAATTTTTCAATTAATACGAAAATGATGTCTAATTACGTCTAATTCTATAATAATTAGCCAATTTCATTTTATTCTATCTTTTTCTTTAGTAATTAGCCAAACAATTATCTATTGTTTAATTACTAAATTTTTTCCCCGATAAAAAATTGGCCAATAGAACTAATCATATTTGCATCATCCTCAATCTTTTGATTATATTTCATTAAACAAAAATGCTGCAGACACCAGGACTCCACACTGAATTCTTACACCGAATTACCTGTCTCGTGACTCACACTAGCCACGTTGCATCGTTCACAAATATTTTGCTAGTGAACAGTTATTCATCAACTATGAACGACCGTTCACTTACGATGGACTCCCGTCCATATTATATGGACGGGATCCATTTACTATAGACGGGGACGCCCATTCATCAGTAAATGAAAAAAACAATATAAACAAAAATAATGGACTACCATTCATAGGTTATGGACAACCATCCCTAAATAAAGGACGGGCGTCCACATATAATGGATGTCCGTCCAATCTTTAAATAATAATTTTTTTATAAAAAAAAAATTAATTGACAGGTGTTCATATGTTAATGGACGTCTGTCCATTATTAATGTATTTTGGTGTTTCTTTTGCTTTCTTTGCTTTAAGGCTTCTGTCAAGTTCTGATAAGGAAGATGACAAATGGTCTGAGTTGCATGATAAAATGCTCCAAGGAAGTGCTCAACTGTTGGATTTGCTTATGTGGAGAGTCTAGAAAGAAGGGGCTGTTGGGGACAAATGTGAGGTTCCGCATAAGCTTGAGATGGCTGAGAAAGAGATTGCAGAGTTGAGGAAGTTGAGAAGCGAAGACGCTAAAGCTAATGAGAAGGTTGTTAGCATCTTTGCAACGCAAGAGCAGACGTGGTTTAATGAGAGGAAGAAGCTCCAGCAACATATTGGAGCTCTTATTAATGAATTGAGGGTGTTTGAGGAAAAGAAAGATGAAGCTGTTTCGGGGTTTGAATGAAAGATTGAAGGAAACTGAGATTTTGGTGGTGTCGAAGGATAAGATATTGGAGGAAGAGGAACATAAAAGGAAGGAGGTTGAAGAGTAGCTAACAAAAGCAGAAAGTATTGTAGAAGAATTGAGAGAAGCTGCAAAGCAAGAAGTGTAAATGATTGGAAAATATGAAGAAATGGAAAAGGCTCAAAGAGAATGGGAAGGGAGGTTTAGAGAAAATAACAACAGTACACCGGTATGCTTTTTTAGAACCTATGTGATTTTTAGCCAGTTAAATGCTCTCTCTTTAACTGATAACAAACAACCGTTTGCTGTGTGTTAAAACTTAAAAAAGAAAGAAAGAAGAAGATGTGCTTTTTGGAAGGCCGTCCATATAATTTGGATGGCCGTCCATATTAACTAGACGTCAGTTCATAGAATTTGGATGGGAGTCCATTGTTTTTTATTTTTTTTTTTAAATACTTTTATGGACTCTCGTCCATTCCACTATGAACGACCATTCAAGAAGTATGGACGGTCGTCCGAAACTGTTGGATGGCCATCCATTTACGTCAGTGTTCTATGGTCCAATGTGGCAACGTCCACGTATTTTGGTGCAATTGTTCGGTACCAAATTTTCGGTGGATATAGCATTTTTGTTCATTAAATAGTAGCAAATATTACTTAAAAACATTATTAATCTGAATAATTGAAACCTTCACTCTTTAGTATAAACTCTAAACGTCATGCATATACTATGGGCAAGGGCCTGAACTTAAATGTAGTTCATAGACCGACTGTGCTTTAATTTTTGGTTCTTACTAATAATAGATGATATAGATTATGCCAATCTGATAAAGTGACACACAAGATTGAAAAAACACAGAAAAATACTATCTTTTACAAATTGATTAAAAGACATAATTATCTATCTTTAAAGAAATTAAATAAAAAAAAAAAATAGGTAGTGTCACAAGAATCTAATGTTCGTAAAGCTTCTTTTAAAAGTTAAAACCGATTAAGTTTGAAACTGATTATACAATAATCAAATTTATAAAAAGATTCCAAAAGCTAGGATGGGTAGCTTTTAAAAATCTGATTATTTCTAAAGCTGATTTTACATTATATATAATACCTCAAATTACAAAATTAATTTAAATAAACATTTAATTCATAAATTAATTATAAATTAAAAAAAATTGAAATGTCAATGGTTTTTGGCACCACCGTTGACCGGCAATCAACTGACGATCAACGTCAATCAATGGTGGCAAATTAGCACCACATCCAGTCCCATAGGATTGAAAGTAGTTGATCTATAGAAATACGCTAAATTCAGCTAGAGAAGATGGTAGAATCTTTCACCACCTTTTGCAGCTCCAATCAACTTTAGAATCTAGTCACTCAATCGGGTTCCTGTGGAACGGGACATTCTAGTCCTAGTAGAACCAATGGTGGTGCCAACGTGCCACCATTGACTAGCGTTGACCATCAGTCAACAGTGGTTGACTGTCATTAATTGGCACTCAATGATAGGCATTTATTACAAAGGCTTAAAAATATCGTGCTTCATAATTTAACTACTTTATTATCTTTATTTTTTCTAACAATATTCAGCTATTGTATAACATGTAGGCATTGTTGCTATATCGAACAACCCTTAGGCACGACCAGCACCTATTCATTGATTTTGATTGGCTCCAAAGGTTATAATGCAAAGATGATCGAAAGTTTATTGGAACTATTTATAACCATATGGAACTTGTTGATGAGTGGACATTAAAAACTACTTGCTTATTCATTGATTTTGATGTGTGCTTGAGCTGGTTTTTTAAGTTAAAAATAAAAATGGTTGAGACAGAAATTCAATTTCTGGTCCACCTTTTCATTTTCACAGGATAAAATGAGTTTTATTCAAGTTTTGATTGATTATGGTTGGTTACACCATTCCACCAATGATTGAGAAGACTTGTATTTTACAATATTTCTTGTGTCTTTTGTTGAAAGAGGATAATGCATTATTAACTTTATTTTCATTAATAAATATTAAAATTATTTTTATAATTTTATTAAAGTTAAATTAATTTAATAAATAATAATAATGTTAGAACTCAAGCCAAGCGACAGTTTAATCCAAAAGATGATTTGATAGGTGAAAAAGCCCATTGGACTGAATTAGATGATCTATCGAAATCTAATGAAATAACCAATGTAAGGCTAAATTCGTTAAAGAAGACGAAAGAATCTTTCACAGCCTTCTGCAACTCTAATCAGCTTGCAATTATTTTTTCAACCAGGTTCTGTGGATCGAGACATTCTAGTCCTGATAGAACCAGCGGTGGTGTCAACATGCCACCATTGACTAGCGTTGACCATCAGTCAACATTGGTTGACCGTCATTAATCAACACTCAACGATAGGCTTTATTACAAAGGATTAAAAATGTCGTGCTTCTTAATTGAACTGCTTTATTATCTTTATTTTTGAACAATATTCAATTATTGTATAACATGTGGGGATTGTTGCTATAGACTCAGAAGATACCAAAAAAAAAAAAAAAAAAAAAAAACTATCAATTAAGTTATGGCAAAAGCTCAAGCCAAGACCGGAAGAGTAGAAGCTGCTATAAAATGATTTTCAAGTAAAGAAGAGTGGTTTGGGTTACACTCATAAACTCTTCTTACTAACTTTCTTTCACAAATGCGATGTGTCAGCTGTAATTGTCAGCTCACAATGGGTTCCGTCTAACCAATTGCAAGTTGCATGTCAGTGTTTGAAAGAAAGTTGTGAGATCGTAGATGGCGTGCTCAGATCTCAAACCCGCGTCAGAGTTCTCTGATCGCATGGCCAGATCGTAGATCGCACGCGTTAGAATTCTTCGATCGCGCATCAGAATTCTTCAATCGCGTGGCCAGATCGCAGATCGCACGCATCAGAGTTCTCCGATTGCTGGCCAGATCACAGATCGCCACGCCATGCCATCCTGATCCTCAGCTTCAGATCGTAGATCTTTAGCTTAAATCGCGTTGTCAGATCGCTGATCTCTGTGCTCTTAGGTAGCTCGTATGATCTCTCAGGTCGAGGTCGTTTTGCTCATTGAGCTCATTTTGACCTCTCAAGTTGAGGTCGTTTTGCTCATTCAGGTCGTTTTGACCTCTCAGGTCGAGGAGAGTCGTTTTGACCTCTAAAATTGAGGTCGTTTTGCTTTTTGAGCTCGTTTTGACCTCAAGTTGAGGTCGTTTTGCTCATTTAGGTCATTTTGACCTCTAAAATTGAGGTCGTTTGCTTTTTGAGCTCGTTTTGACCTCTTAGGTCGAGGTCGTTTTGCTCATTGAGCTCGTTTTGACCTCTAAAATTGAGGTCTTTGCTCATTAAGCTCGTTTTGACCTCTCAAGTTGAGGTCGTTTTGCTCATTCAGGTCGTTTTGACCTCTCAGGTCGAGGAGAGGTCGTTTTGACCTCTAAAATTGAGGTCGTTTTGCTTTTTGAGCTCGTTCTAACCTCGCAAGTCGAGGTCATTTTGCTCATTGAGCTCGTTTTGACCTCTAAAATTGAGGTCGTTTTGCTTATTGAGCTCGTTTTGACCTCTCAAGTTGAGGTCGTTTTGCTCATTCATGTTGTTTTGACCTCTCAGGTCGAGGAGAGGTCGTTTTGACCTCTAAAATTGAGGTCGTTTTGCTTTTTGAGCTCGTTTTGACCTCTCAGGTCGAGGTTGTTTTGCTCATTGAGCTCGTTTTGACCTCTCAAGTTGAGGTCGTTTTGCTCATTCAGGTCGTTTTGACCTCTAAAATTAAGGTCGTTTTGCTCATTGAGCTCGTTTTGACCTCTCAGGTCGAGGTCGTTTTGTTCTCAAGTTGAGCTCGTTTTGATCTCTAGAATTGAGGTCGTTTTGCTTTTTGAGCTCGTTTTGACCTCTCAGGTCGAGGTCGCTTTTGCTCTCAAGTTGAGCTAGTTTTGCTTAGATTGAGCTCGTTATGACCTTTCAGGTTGTTCTCCTACCAGATTTCAGGTCGTTTTCCTAACAGATTTCAGGTCGAGCTCCTAACAAATTTCTGGTCGCTCCTAACAGATTTCAGTTCGAGCTCTTAACAGATTTCTGGTCGCTCCTAACAGATTTCTGGTCGATTCTAATAGATTTCTGGTCGTTTTCCTAACAGATTTCTGGTCGCTCCTAACAAATTTAAATTCAGAGACAAAATCCAAATGTTAGATTGAAAGGTTTCCAAAGATCTTGGTGTAGTCTTGAAGTGTGTCTTAAACAACTAAAGTTCCTTGTTACAATCGCTCATTGAATCAAATTGACGTGTAAAATCATCTTAAGCTGTAGGAGTCTCAGTAAAATGGGCCCAAACATCGAAGATTTGAAAGAACACAGCTCACATGACATGAAATCGAACTTTGCATTTGTACATTGCACTGACCACTTAAATTGCTTCTGGTACACGAGTAATTGACCATTTCAAACGACAATCAGTCGTTAAGCTTTGTATTTAACGGCCACAAAAGTAAGGTGAGTGATACTATCTACAGCAATGGCTTCTCCAAAATTGCTTTTCATCTCGTGTTCCATTGTTATATACCTTTTTTCTCTCACCAGTGCCCAGGATGAACTGCTGAAGAACATCTGTTTATATGAGAAGGGAAACTTCACCGCAAATAGTAATTACCAGGCAAACCTCAATCACCTCCTCTCCTCTCTCACTTCTAACAATGAAATCGACTATGGTTTCTACAACGCCTCGTATGGCCGAAACACTGACAAAGTTAACGCAATGGCACTCTGTAGAGGAGATGTTAAGCCGGATACCTGCCGTAGTTGCATCCAAAATTCATCTCTTCAGCTCACAAAAAGTTGTCCCACCCAGAAAGAAGCCGTTGTATGGTACGACGATTGTATGTTAAGGTACTCAAATCGTTCCTTCTTTGGTAATATGGAATCCGGGCCTTATGCTTGGGCGTATAATCTAAATAATGTGTCGGAAGTCAGTCAATTCCGCGAAGTCTTGGGAAAGTTGTTAAATAACTTGACAAAAAAAGCAGCCTCTGGTGGTCCTCTTCGTAAGTTTGCAACAGGAAATTCAACTACGCCAAGCTCTCAGTCCATATATGCACTTATGCAGTGTACTCCTGACTTGTCCGAGCAGGAATGTGTTGAATGCCTAAATAATGTGACTTCATTGATTCCGAAATGTTGTGATGGAAGACAAGGAGGGAGAGTTATTGCACCTAGTTGTAATTTTAGGTACGAGAAAGGTATTTTCTATGACTCTACAGTTTATGTGGCAACACCCTCACCATCATCGCCGACTAATTCTGCAACACACAGAGGTATATTTCATGCTTGATGCATCACAAAAATGAGATCTACCTTGTTCTATATTTAAAATCGATCTTTATAAGTGTTAACTTGTTTTGCATCAATACGCCTTGCGAAAAAATATTCTTTACAGAATGACAACCAAGATCTTGTTTAATTGCAAATAGAGATTTGAGGAAGCCATAAATAATTTTTTATGCATTCATCTATCTAATAGAAAGTAGTTTGAACTAATATTGCTTTACTTGCTAATCAAATTGTACTAGTGGTATTCGCAGGAAGGGAGAGCAGCCTGTCTCGAACAGTTGTCCACATTGCAGTTCCATTGTTGATTTGCAATATTTGTCTTCTACTTCAGCACTTTTTTAGAGTAAACAAAGCTGTATCAGTTTCATTCACCATTTATGCAGAACGTTGTGTTGTATTGTTACATTAGAGAAAATATATATTTAAATAAGACGAAATATTGATGTAGCAATATTTTTTATGAACAGAACAAAAATCCTTGCAGTCATTACAATTTACATAAAACAATGCCCATCCGTTTATTAATTATATTCGAAAAAATAAATAGCTGAGTTTCTTGAGTCATGCGTATGCTAGAACAAGGGCGAAACCAGGAATTTACTTCGGGGAGGGTTGAAATTTTTTTCAAAATAATACTTAATAACATATGAAAAAAAATTATTAATAGGAACAAACTATACACTAACCAAGGGGGACATAATGAGCTTTAATCCTTTGAAATTTGTTTTATCATCTAAAAAATCTCTAATTATATGATAATAAAGTAAAGGAAAATCCAAGGTAAATTGAAGTTGTGTTTTACAATGCTTTAAAGAGTAAAAATAATCAATTACTGAATCCAGATCAATATTCTAAGCAAATTTTCTTTCAATATAGACAATCACGCAACCAGTAGAATTCACCTTTCATATTGAGTTTTGTTGAAAGAATTAGCACAAATACAAATCCCAATATTCAAACCAAGTTTTATAGTATAAACTATTATAATTTAGTATATTTGTTTTCCCAAAAATCATCCTATTCCTAATTTTTTAAGAAAAATTTGACTCGGGCTGTAGCCGAATCAGCCTGGCTTTGGTTCTCATGGGTGATAGGGTTTTTTCAGATAACAATGCACAAATGTAATAGGTAATTTTCCTACAACTCAAACATAAGATCTTCTGAGTATAAATAATCTCAGTGACTAAAGGGTTTGTCATCCGAGTACAAATGAAGGTTATAAGTTTTTTTTTTTTAAATAATTATAACATAAATTTTGATAATTTCTTGAAAAAAACTTGACTGCCTTCAAATTAAACGATTTTATAAGGCACTAGAAAGAAAAGGTCTCTTACAATAGGATATATGGTGTCACAGAAAGGAATTAATTTACCACAACTTTGCAGTAATTTTCAGCATGCTACAACTAATTAAAGGAAAGTGAACATCTGCAACTAATAAAATATCCAATATAAGTATGTATAATTTGTCTTAAAAAGAAATTATACAAACCTTGGAGGAGGCACTATATAGACCTGCCCCTCTCTAGTTTAGTACCACTAAAATATGTTATTTTATACTTATTTTTATTAATTTTTAATTAATTAACAATGTAATAGGCATAATTATCGGATTATTTATCTATTTTTATTATAAATAAAAATAACAAAAAAATATAAAATCAATTATTATCATAAATGAATAATATACATATATATATTAATTAATTTAATGTAATAGATTATTTATATATTTAACAATTTAGAATTATGTATACAACAACGTTATTTAAAGTTGGCTATTAGTAAAATTTGAATTTGTTAATTATGTAAAGTACTTTTATTCAGTTAACTGTTATACCAAACATAATATAGCAATATTTTTATTCACTGCTGACATTTTCACTAATTTATAGGGATGGCAACAGGCTGAGGGCCATCCCCAAAAAAATTAGGCAACCCTATCCTCAGCCCATTCTCCAATTTTATTAAACAGGGATCACCGGAGATTCCGCAAAAATAAAGACAATTTCAGGAAAATATTGACAATTTCTGGAAAATAAAGACTTGGTTTGGAGTTTGGACTAACATCATGACTAATATTGACCAGACTTTTATCTCCTAATCAGTGTGGAAATTTGACTGATAATGAACAATTGAATTAGTCAAAATCGGCTCCCCGGAAATTACTTCTTCTGGATAAAATACATTATTGCAATTTTTTTTAAAATTTATATTCAATTAGTACGTAAGTTCTTACTTAATTAGAATGTGGAAAATGGAGTTTAATTGACTTGAACCTCGGATCGTTAGATTGATTTGTATCAATAGGATCAGTATACGAATTATAAGCAACAGTAATTAATAATAAATAATGTTAATTATGATTATTAATGGCCCCTAATTATATTTACATTAATTATTAGATAACTTAATTACGATTTATTGCTTCAATATACACCTTGAATGTTTGAAAAATTAAATGTATGGCTCCAAATATGGCATGGGTGTGCTTTAATATGCACCCTAAATATTTGCATTATAATTAAACCAGAGGAACCCTTTTTGTAATTGTGCTAAACATATATGACATGGGCTTATAGCTTACCCAAAACGGTTTCAATCATTTAACAAAGGTCGAAATATATTTTCTCACCCTAAGTTCAACGAATCAAAATTAGTACCCTTGGTTTTGAAAACTATCAATGTTTCACCCTCTACGAGTAAGTTGACTTGTTTTGACCATTAAAATGTCACTTTTACCTTAAGTTATAATTGCAATAACACAAAATTTTGATGTAGATTTGGAGCCAAAATATATAGCCTTTGATTCAATATAATCCAACGGATTTAGATGAAAAGTTAGAGTTAATTATTTTTTAATCCCAACTAACAAATTTTAAACCACTAGATTGTCATGAATCAATAATCATGAATTTGTATCACAAATCTGCGTCAAAAATTTGTGTGATAATAGCTTAACCCAAAAATAAATATATATAAAACTATGTACACCTTCACTTCCTTAGTTTTCAACAAGTTTGTGGAATTATATTTCGAAATTATCTATTTTTTCTCTCTATTTTTTTATTTTTTTAAATTTTGGGTCAAAATTGGAGGTTGGACGTGTTCTGTTTATACCATTATAATTATCCGCTTAGTGAATGCTAACCAACTTGAGTTGAGAGAAGTTTGCTTAACCAACCTGAGTTGGGAGAAGTTTACTCGACCAACCTGAGTTGAGAGAAATATGGATGTTCGCTCGACCCACTTGAGTGGGGAGGTTGAGTATCCTGGAGAGTAAACAGACATGTCATAAAGTCTGGCTAAAAGTAGTACCATTTGAGATGGATTGTATTTCAACTGTTGTTGATGTTCTTGTCTTTGGGGTTTGGAGTCTGTAGGCTCCATTTCCTACTTCCTTGGTGATCTTGTAGGGAAGCTCTCCACTCAAGTGGAGTTTTGGCTTAAAATCAATATCTTGTAATCATTTTTTGCATACGTTTCGTGGCTTATTTGACCAACACCAAACTCCTACTGATGGAATGGGAACTAATGAACGTGACACAAGCACAGCACTAGTTCCTCTTGGGCATAGTAATCGTACTTTACCAAGTGCAGCCCAGTAACATCCCAGTTGACTCAGCACTTGTATCATGACACTCTTCAAAAGAAATTGGAAAGAATATGCAGAGATAAAGACAAAACCATGAAGATCCATGAAGAAACTAAGCTTCGGTTGATATCTGATTATGAGCGAGAGATTGAAGAGGCTGTCACTCAAATTCGTAGGAAGTTCGAGATTAAGCTCAAGGAAATTGAGGCAGAATTTCAGACATCTTGCACAGCTATCATCACAACAATCTGCTGCTCAAAGGCTGCCTGTTTTGGGTGGGTCTTCTTTATCTGGCTCATTGGCAACTTCTTCGACATCTACTTATACAACTCTCTCCACCCTTCTTCTTCTTCACCTATAAATTCTCCCTCCCCCTCTCTCTTCCCATGCACTCTCCCTCTCTATTTTATTTATACCAACGCCAGCCCTCCTCCAAACGCCAGCACTCTCCCTCTCTCTTGTCCATCTCACAACAATCAGAATAGGAGAATGCAAGTTAATGGCAGAGGTAATAGTGACCGAGGTAGAGACGACGGAAAAGGAGATTGTTTTCAGCCAATTGAAAATTCTGGAGCTTCATTGTTTACTGAAGCCGCACAAGCTTCTACTCGGCCAATTATGCTTTCGAATTCCCATGCTTAGAACAAGTAATTGTGAGTCAATGCCCGAATTTGAAGATCTTTTCTCAAGGAAGCTTAAACACACCAAAACTAAATAGGGTACAACTAACAAAGAAGATGGACGAAGAATATTTGTGGAACAATGACCTTAATTCCACTATCCATAAGATGTTTACAAATATGGTACTTTCTCATTCCAAATCTTTTTATTTTCTTTTGCATTGTTGCTACTAATATGATTATATTTATGCCAATCATCACTAATATTTTTTATTGTCACTTTTTTAATTTAAAAATGAGTAAGAATGCAACGATAGTACCAAAATCATGAGTGCGAGAGTTATTACTTAGATAACAAGGCTGTTAATTTCTCAAACTCCTGTTCTTGTAACTATCCATGATCCAAGCCTCCACAACTACTGTAATAAAAAAATTTGTAACTGTAGGACTCCATATATCTCAAATCATATATATACTAAGTTGATATCGAAAAATTATTTTTAACGAATGAGTTTTCATATTTCATAATCCAACAACTGATTCAATATTGTATTCAGAACACAATTTCTTGAGAATAAAAAATTCTAGTTTTCTATTCTAGATCTTACTTGATTGGGTCCAAAGGTTGTAATGTAAGGTTAAAAGTATTAGACTACTTATAGCTAAACAATATATATAAAACCTAACCAAATTAGAAAATAAAAACTAAGAAACAAAACCATATATGTTGTTTTTTTCTCGCGAAAAATTGTGAATATAAAGATTTTTTTTTTTTTTTTATTCTGTGCCATTTCTACCTTATGCGGTTATTATTTTCAGCATATTATATATAAATAAATAGTGCATCTTTTCTTTTCTTCCTGTCCGTGAAGTTCCTTTTGCATTTGTTATTGTTATATAATTCTAATTGAACATATGTGTATATAGAAGTGGATATAATTTTTCATGTCTTTTAAAGAGTGAAAATTATTGATAAATTGTCCACGTGTTTTGTGTACAAGTTTTTGGCGATTTTAATTATTCGGTACATTAACATCATTATTTTATATTGGAAAGTGTGTTATCTTTTTTTGTTTTGTTAAAAAAGCCATTAATATGACAAAAAATTGTCTTCTCTTGTCCTTGGCATTATTTGTCCTTAAAACTCATCTGCATTACCCCATAGTCAGTGTTTTATAACAAAGAACAATAGTACAAGGATGAAACCTTTTGTTAAGAATATGAAATTTGTATTAATGATCAGCAACTCCCCATGGATGTGAACTAATATTGCTATGCTTGAAATTCCTTTTTTTTTTTAATTGTTTTCGCCACTTGTAACAGATTTTAACCAAATATTTTGTGTTTTATAGGTTGGTTTCCGCAACTTTGAACATCTAAAACTCTCTGAATTCCCTACATTAGAAGAAAGATTTTGGAACACAAAAGTTCCTGCCAGCTCATTCTACAGTTTAAAGTTTTTGGTTTTGGACATGTGCTTGGACACATCAATTGCTATTCCATTCAATGTGTTGTGCAACTTAAAAAATCTTGAAACATTGGAAATAAGAAGTTGTGATTCACTAAAAGAGGTGTTTGATACGCAAGGACAACTAAATGCTGATGGACATACATTGAAGGAAAGTCATCAAGAAGTTTTGGACTTCAAGAACCTGAAATCCTGTAAAGTTCACAATTGTTGTAACTTGAGACGTATATTTACTCCGTCTATCATTTTGGGTCTTGTTCAACTTCAAGAAATAGAAGTTAAAAACTGTGCTTTAATGGAAGAAATCATCTTGAAAGAAGAAGAAAAGGAAGCAGACATTGAGAAAATTATGATACCCCAATTGAACTCCATTATTCTTGAGTCATTGCCTAACTTAACAAGCTTCTATTCAGGAATGAAGACTTTGGAATGTCCTGCCTTGAAAGCTATTATAGTAGTCGAGTGTCTACAGATTGAGACATTTGTTTTCACTTATACGAAGCACCAATCTGACCATGTTGCGCCCCTTTTCAGTGAAAAGGTTTGTATGTTTGAAACTTCAATGCATGCATTTTTTTTTTTCTAGATTATATTACCTTTTTAATTTTATTATCCTTTGTAGCTATCTATGTTATTATCATTATCTACAATTATTAAAAATTTGCTTGTTTTGCATGGCTGACGGTAATACACTTTTAATTTAGCTACGTGGTTTCTAAGAAGACAAAATACTTTAGTTATATTTTGGTTTGCCTAGTCACCTCATTAAAATTATTATTATTATCAATATAATTTTGGAAGCTTACCCCCAAATGCTTGTTGCAGGTTGCTTTTCCAAATTTGGAGGCGATACTATTGTTACATTTGGATAATTTGAAGTTGATGTGGCACAACCAACTCCATGCAAATTCCTTTTGCAAACTAAAACACATGACAGTCAAATTTTGTGAAAAATTAATGACTATTGTTCCAGCTAATAATAGTCAAGGACTTCTTACTTTTCACAATCTAGAAACATTAACTGTTGAAAGCTGTTGGAAGATGAAAAGTCTGTTTCCAATTTCCATAGCTACTGATCTCATGCAACTTAAAGAGCTTAAGATAGGGTTATGTGGGCTGGAGGAAATTGTTACCATGGAGGAAGTGGATGGGAACCCTAGATTTTTGTTTCCCCAATTAACCTTCTTAATCAGTTACCAGAACTCAAACATTTCTACTTGGGTTTACAAACAATAGAGTGGCCAATGCTAAAACAGTTGGTGGTGAATGATTGTGAAAAGATTGAAATATTTGCTTCAAAATATCTTAAGGTTCAAAATACAGATGAAGAGACTCAACCTTCCCTTGATTTGTCTGAAAAGGTACGAATTTATCTATACTATTTTTATAAAATGTAACACAATCACTTAGATTAATATGACATGTTCACGATACAAATTCTGTGGCCTTGCTGATAATTATTTCCATATTCCTTTAATAGACATCTTACAATTGAGGTGATATATATAAGTCATCGAGTGAAGTTTTTTTCCTTCTGAAACCGAATGGCAGTAAACTAATTGGTTGGTCTTGTTTCATCTGTTAGATATTATTGATTTTGTACTGATTACAAGTTTCTTTTTCCAAATTTGTTTCTTCCTTCGCCTTATTACGTCTCCGTTTTACATCAATATAATACAATTAGTTTTTTTTTTAACAAAAAAATTTGATCACATGATTTTGCTTGCTTATCGTTTTCTTAAAAATTAATCAATGGAACTGACTTCTTGTTGGTCAATAATATGACACTGATACCATATGTAAAAATCTTATTATCTGTGTTTACCATTTGGTCATTAAAACCTTCTTGTTTGTTCATTCATTTTGAATTATAGGTCATGCCCAATTTGGAATCATTGGGTTTAAATGTCGATTGCGTTAGACTAACAAGCCACGACCATGTACCATATAATATCAATATATGCTATCTTTACTACTACTGAATTGGAGCAGATTAGATATGATAGTATAATTTATAATAATATTCCATATTTTGTGTTTAATTAGACTAAATAGGTTTGTATATATAGACTAAATAGTAATGTTACAGTTAGCAAAAGAAACGCACTGAATTCATCATCGAATAATGTGACACAATTCTGATCATTGATTAATATTAATTTATAATTAATCGACGATTATGATTGTGCCATATTATTCGATACACGAATTCGGTGTGCTCTTTTTGGTAACTGCATTATTTTCTTAGACTAAAAAGTTTGAACACTGTTAAATTGATATGGATAATAATATATAAATATATTAATTAAGAGATTTTATAAATATTTATCTCTATGATAGTAAATTTATTATAATTAAATCCAATTCCCTTTAATAAATATGTGTTAAATTAAATAAAATCAACCCTGTATCTTTATACGCTAAAAGCCGCCACTTTCATCTTGTTCAAGTCTCCCCTGTTACAGTCAACGGAAGCCAGCTCAAGCGGCACTGGTGTTTCTAGCAAATGATGTCACAAGCCACAGAGCCACCGTCGGCGGCGGCACTGATTCTAGCACTCTCCGTCACAAGCGGCAGGTAATCAAAATCATTCTGCTCGACTTTTAAACTATATTTTAAGAGTAAATGCTTTGTATAATTGTGATTTGATATTTGTGTTTTATAACTGAAGCTTCGCTTAGTTGTGACTTTGATAATTATTTTTAAACTGAAGCTTCAGTTTGATGTTTGATATTTTTGTATAAAAGACCTGTAGATTTTTTGATTGATGAAGTTAAGTGATGTTGCAGAGTTGTTTGATAAAATGTTTGAAAGAGATGCATTTTTTTTTTTTCAAAATAATGCTACATGGAAGATTTCTTAATTAGATTCATATAAACAAGACATGAATTGAATTTATTTAATAAAACAGATTATTTCTTTGTACTCCAACACAGAATTGATCTTCGATTTCATTTTATTTATAACAAAAGCGTGTCCATCTCACACAATCAGAATAGGATAATGCAAGTTAATGGCAGAGTTAATAGTGACCGAGGTAGAGACGACGGAAAGGAGATTGTTTTCAGCCAATTGAAAATTCTGGAGCTTCATTGTTTACTGAAGCGCACAAGCTTCTACTCGGCCAATTATGCTTTCGAATTCCCATGCTTAGAACAAGTAATTGTGAGTCAATGCCCGATTGAAGATCTTTTCTCAAGGAAGCTTAAACACACCAAACTAAATAGGATACAACTAACAAAGAAGATTGACGAAGAATATTTGTGGAACAATGACCTTAATTCCACTATCCATAAGATGTTTACAAATTGGTACTTACTCATTCCAAATCTTTTTATTTCTTTTGCATTGTTGCTACTATATAGATATATATATGCCAATCATCCTAATATTTTTTATTGTCACTTTTTTATTTAAAAATGAGTAAGAATGCAACGACAGTGCCAAATCATGAGTCGAGAGTTATTTATTAGATAACAAGGCTGTTAATTTCTCAAACTCCTGTTCTTGTAACAATCCAGGATCCAAGCCTCCACAACTACTGTATAAAAAAAAAATTTAACTGTAACTCCATATATCTCAAATCATTATATAACCAAGTTGATATCGAAAAATTATTTTTAACGAATGAGATTTCATTTTCATAATCCAACAACTGATTCAATATTGTATTCAGAACACAATTTCTGAGAATAAATTTCTAGTTTTCTATTCTATCTTACTTGATTGGGTCCAAAGGTTGTAATGTAAGTTAAAAGTATTAGACTACTTATAGCTAAACAATATATATAAAACCTACTAATTAGAAAATAAAAACTAAGAAACAAAACCATATATGTTGTTTTTTTCTGTGAAAAATTGTGAAGATAAGATTTTTTTTTTTTTTTTTAATTCTGTGCCATTCTACTTATGCGGTTATTATTTCAGCATATTATATATAAATAAATAGTGCATCTTTTCTTTTCTTCCTGTCCGTGAAGTTCCTTTTGCTTTGTTATTGTTATATAATTCTAATTGAACATATTGTGATATAGAAGTGGATATAATTTTTCATGTTTTTAAGAGTAGAAAATTATTGATAAATTGTTCACGTGTTTTGTGTACAATTTTTTGGCGATTTTAATTATTCGGTACATTAACATCATTATTTTATATTGGAAAGTGTGTTATCTTTTTTGTTTTGTTAAAAAAAGACATTAATATGACAAAAGAATTGTCTTCTCTTGTCCTTGGCATTATTTGTCCTTAAAACTCATCTTAGAATTACCCATAGCAGTGTTTTATAACAAAGAACAATAGTACAAGGATGAAACCTTTTGTTAAGATATGAAATTGTATAATGATCAGCAACTCCCCATGGTGTGAATTAATATTGCTATGCTTGAAATTCCTTTTTTTTTTTAATTGTTTTGGCCACTTGTAACAGATTTTAACCAATATTTTGTGTTTTATAGGTTGGTTTCCGCAACTTTGAACATCTAAACTCTCTGATTCCCTACATTAGAAGAAAGATTTTGGAACACAAAAGTTCCTGCCAGCTCATTCTCCATTTTAATTTTTGGTTTTGGACATGTGCTTGGACACATCAATTGCTATTCATTCAATGTGTTGTGCAACTTAAAAATCTTGAAACATTGGAAATAAGAAGTTGTGATTCACTAAAAGAGGTGATTGATACGCAAGGACAACTAATGCTGATGGACATACATTGAAGAAAAGTCATCAAGAAGTTTGGGACTTCAAGAACTGAATCCTTTAAAGTTCATGTTTTGTAACTTGAGACGTATCTCACTCCGTCTATATTTGGGTCTTGTTCAATTTCGAGAAATAGAAGTTAAAAAACTGTGCTTTAATAGAAGAAATCTTGAAAGAAGAAGAAAATGAAGCAGACATTGAGAAAATTATGATACCCCAATTGAACTCCATTATTCTTGAGTCATTGCCAACTTAACAAGCTTCTATTCAGGAATGAAGACTTTGGAATGTCCTGCCTTGAAAGCTATTATCGTAGCCAACTGTCCACAGATTGAGACATTTGTTTTGCAGTAATTTTCAGCATGCTACAACTAATTAAAGGAAAGTGAGCATCTGCAACTAATAAAATATCCAATATAAGTGTGTATAATTTGTCTTAAAAATAAATTATACAAACCTTGGAGGAGGCACTATATAGACCTGCCCCACTCTATTTTAGTACCACTAAAATATGTTATTTTATACTTATTTTTATTAATTTTTAATTAATTAACAAAATAATAGGCATAATTATCGAATTATTTATCTATTTTTATTATAAATAAAAATAACAAAAAAATATAAAATCAATTATTATCATAAATGAATAATATAAATATATATATAAATTAATTTAATGAAATAGATTATTTATATATTTAACAATTTAGGATTATGTATACAACAACATTATTTAAAGTTGGCCATTAGTAAAATTTGAATTTGTTATTTATGTAAAGTACTTTTATTCAGTTAACTGTTATACCAAACATAATATAGCAATATTTATATTCACTGCTGACATTTTCACTAATTTATAGGGATGGCAACAGGCTGAGGGCCATCCCCAAAAAAATTAGGCCACCCTATCCTCAGCCCATTCTCCAATTTTATTAAACAGGGATCACCGGAGATTCCGCAAAAATAAAGACAATTTCAGGAAAATATTGACAATTTCTGGAAAATAAAGACTTGGTTTGGAGTTTGGACTAACATCATGACTAATATTGACCAGACTTTTATCTCCTAATCAGTGTGGAAATTTGACTGATAATGAACAATTGAATTAGTCAAAATCGGCTCCCCGGAAATTACTTCTTCTGGATAAAATACATTATTGCAATTTTTTTTAAAATTTATATTCAATTAGTACGTAAGTTCTTACTTAATTAGAATGTGGAAAATGGAGTTTAATTGACTTGAACCTCGGATCGTTAGATTGATTTGTATCAATAGGATCAGTATACGAATTATAAGCAACAGTAATTAATAATAAATAATGTTAATTATGATTATTAATGGCCCCTAATTATATTTACATTAATTATTAGATAACTTAATTACGATTTATTGCTTCAATATACACCCTGAATGTTTGAAAAATTAAATGTATGGCTCCAAATATGGCATGGGTGTGCTTTTAATATGCACCCTAAATGTTTGCAATATATATAATTAAACCAGAGGAACCCTTTTTATAATTGTGTAAAACATATATGACATGGGCTTATAGGTTACCAAAACGGTTTCAATCGTTTAACAAAGGTCGAAATATATTTTCTCACCCTAAAATTAGTGCCCTTGGTTTTGACTATAAACGTTTCACCCTCTATGAGTAAGTTGACTTGTTTTGACCACTAAATGTCACTTTGACCTTAAGTTATAATTGCAATAACACAAAATTTTGACGTAGATTTGGAGCCAAAATATATAACCTTTGATTCAATATAATCCAACCGATTTAAATGAAAAGTTAGAGTTAATTATTTTTTAATCCCAACTAACAATTTTTAAACCACTAGATCATCATGAATCAATAACATGAATTTGTATCACAAATCTATGTCAAAAATTTGTGTGATAATAGCTTAACCCAAAAATAAATAAATATATATATATATATATATATAAAACTATGTACGCCTTCACTTCCTTAGTTTTCAACAAGTTTGTGGAATTATATCTCTCTAATTCTTTTTTTAAAATTTTGGGTCAAAATTGGAGGTTGGACGTGCTCTGTTTATATCATTATAATTATCTGTTTAGTGAATGCTCGACCAACTTGAGTTGGGAGAAATATGGATGTTCGCTCTACCCACTTGAGTGAGGAGGTTGAGTATCCTGGAGAGTAAATAGACATATCATAGAGTCTGGCTAAAAGTAGTACCATTTGAGATGAATTGCATTCCAACTATTACTGATGTCCTTGCCTTCGGGGTTTAGAGTCTGTAAGCATTTTTTACAAACGTTTCATGGCTTATTTGACCAACACCAAACTCCTACTGATGGAATGGGAACTAATGAACGTGACACAAACACAGCACCAGTTCCTCTTGGACATAGTAATCGTACTTTACCAAGTGAAGCCCAGTAACATCCCAGTTGACTCAGCACTTGTATCATGAACCTCTTCAGAAGAAATTGGAAAGAATATGCAGAGATAAAGACAAAACCATGAAGATCCATGAAGAAACTAAGCTTTGGTTGAATTCTGATTATGAGCGAGAGATTGAAGAGGTTGTCACTCAAATTCGTAGGAAGTTCGCGATTAAGCTCAAGGAAATTGAGGTAGAATTTCAGACATCTTGCACAGCTATCATCACAACAAATCTGCTACTCAAAGGCTGGGTCTTCTTTATCTGGCTCATTGGCAACTTCTTCGGCACTACTTATACAACTCTCTCCACCCTTCTTCTTCTTCACCTATAAATTCTCCCTCCCCCTCTCTCTTCCCATGCACTCTCCCTCTCTATTTTATTTATACCAACGCCAGCCCTCCTCCAAACGCCAGCACTCTCCCTCTCTCTTGTCCATCTCACAACAATCAGAATAGGAGAATGCAAGTTAATGGCAGAGGTAATAGTGACCGAGGTAGAGACGACGGAAAAGGAGATTGTTTTCAGCCAATTGAAAATTCTGGAGCTTCATTGTTTACTGAAGCTGCACAAGCTTCTACTCGGCCAATTATGCTTTCGAATTCCCATGCTTAGAACAAGTAATTGTGAGTCAATGCCCGAATTTGAAGATCTTTTCTCAAGGAAGCTTAAACACACCAAAACTAAATAGGATACAACTAACAAAGAAGATTGACGAAGAATATTTGTGGAACAATGACCTTAATTCCACTATCCATAAGATGTTTACAAATATGGTACTTACTCATTCCAAATCTTTTTATTTTCTTTTGCATTGTTGCTACTAATATGAGTATATATATGCCAATCATCACTAATATTTTTTATTGTCACTTTTTTAATTTAAAAATGAGTAAGAATGCAACGACAGTGCCAAAATCATGAGTGCGAGAGTTATTACTTAGATAACAAGGCTGTTAATTTCTCAAACTCCTGTTCTTGTAACAATCCATGATCCAAGCCTCCACAACTACTGTAATAAAAAAAAATTTAACTGTAGGACTCCATATATCTCAAATCATATATATACCAAGTTGATATCGAAAAATTATTTTTAACGAATGAGATTTCATATTTCATAATCCAACAACTGATTCAATATTGTATTCAGAACACAATTTCTTGAGAATAAAAATTTCTAGTTTTCTATTCTAGATCTTACTTGATTGGGTCCAAAGGTTGTAATGTAAGGTTAAAAGTATTAGACTACTTATAGCTAAACAATATATATAAAACCTAACCAAATTAGAAAATAAAAACTAAGAAACAAAACCATATATGTTGTTTTTTTCTCGCGAAAAATTGTGAAGATAAGATTTTTTTTTTTTTTTTTTTTTAATTCTGTACCATTCTACCTTATGCGGTTATTATTTTCAGCATATTATATATAAATAAATAGTGCATCTTTTCTTTTCTTCCTGTCCGTGAAGTTCCTTTTGCATTTGTTATTGTTATATAATTCTAATTGAACATATTGTGTATATAGAAGTGGATATAATTTTTCATGTCTTTTAAAGAGTAGAAAATTATTGATAAATTGTTCCACATGTTTTGTGTACAAGTTTTTGGCGATTTTAATTATTCGGTACATTAACATCATTATTTTATATTGGAAAGTGTGTTATCTTTTTTTGTTTTGTTAAAAAAAGACATTAATATGACAAAAGAATTGTCTTCTCTTGTCCTTGGCATTATTTGTCCTTAAAACTCATCTTAGAATTACCCATAGGCAGTGTTTTATAACAAAGAACAATAGTACAAGGATGAAACCTTTTGTTAAGAATATGAAATTTGTATTAATGATCAGCAACTCCCCATGGATGTGAATTAATATTGCTATGCTTGAAATTCCTTTTTTTTTTTTAATTGTTTTGGCCACTTGTAACAGATTTTAACCAAATATTTTGTGTTTTATAGGTTGGTTTCCGCAACTTTGAACATCTAAAACTCTCTGAATTCCCTACATTAGAAGAAAGATTTTGGAACACAAAAGTTCCTGCCAGCTCATTCTACAGTTTAAAGTTTTTGGTTTTGGACATGTGCTTTGGACACATCAATTGCTATTCCATTCAATGTGTTGTGCAACTTAAAAATCTTGAAACATTGGAAATAAGAAGTTGTGATTCACTAAAAGAGGTGATTGATACGCAAGGACAACTAAATGCTGATGGACATACATTGAAGGAAAGTCATCAAGAAGTTTTGGACTTCAAGAACCTGAAATCCTGTAAAGTTCACAATTGTTGTAACTTGAGACGTATATTTACTCCGTCTATCATTTTGGGTCTTGTTCAACTTCAAGAAATAGAAGTTAAAAACTGTGCTTTAATGGAAGAAATCATCTTGAAAGAAGAAGAAAAGGAAGCAGACATTGAGAAAATTATGATACCCCAATTGAACTCCATTATTCTTGAGTCATTGCCTAACTTAACAAGCTTCTATTCAGGAATGAAGACTTTGGAATGTCCTGCCTTGAAAGCTATTATAGTAGTCGAGTGTCTACAGATTGAGACATTTGTTTTCACTTATACGAAGCACCAATCTGACCATGTTGCGCCCCTTTTCAGTGAAAAGGTTTGTATGTTTGAAACTTCAATGCATGCATTTTTTTTCTTCTAGATTATATTTCCTTTTTAATTTTATTATCCTTTGTAGCTATCTATGTTATTATCATTATCTACAATTATTAAAAATTTGCTTGTTTTGCATGGCTGACGGTAATACACTTTTAATTTAGCTACGTGGTTTCTAAGAAGACAAAATACTTTAGTTATATTTTGGTTTGCCTAGTCACCTCATTAAAATTATTATTATTATCAATATAATTTCGGAAGCTTACCCCCAAATGCTTGTTGCAGGTTGCTTTTCCAAATTTGGAGGCGATACTATTGTTACATTTGGATAATTTGCAGCTGATATGGCACAACCAACCCCATGCAAATTCATTTTGCAAACTAAAACACGTGACAGTCAAATTTTGCGAAAAAATAATGACTATTGTTCCAGCTAATAATTGTCAAGGACTTCTTACTTTTCACAATCTAGAAACATTAACTGTTGAAAACTGTTGGAAGATGAAAAGTTTGTTTCTAGTTTCCATAGCTACCGATCTCATGCAACTTAAAGAGTTTCAGATAGAGTTATGTGGGCTGGAGGAAATTGTTACCATGGAGGAAGTAGATGGGACCCCTAGATTTTTGTTTCCCCAATTAACCTTCCTCATACTTAATCAGTTACTAGAACTCAAAACATTTCTACTTGGGTTTGCATACAATAGAGTGGCCAATGCTAAAACAGTTGGTGGTGAATGATTGTGAAAAGATTGAAAAATTTGCTTCAGAATATCTTACGGTTCAAAATACAGATGAAGAGACTCAACCTTCCCTTGCTTTGTCTGAAAAGGTACGAATTTATCTATACTATTTTTATAAAATGTAACACAATCACTTAGATTAATATGACATGTTCACGATACAAATTCTGTGGCCTTGCTGATAATTATTTCCATATTCCTTTAATAGACATCTTACAATTGAGGTGATATATATAAGTCATCGAGTGAAGTTTTTTTCCTTCTGAAACCGAATGGCAGTAAACTAATTGGTTGGTCTTGTTTCATCTGTTAGATATTATTGATTTTATACTGATTACAAGTTTCTTTTTCCAAATTTGTTTCTTCCTTCTCCCTATTACATTTCCGTTTTACATCAATATAATACAATTAGTTTTTTTTTTTTTTTTTTTTTTTAACAAAAAAATTTGATCACATGATTTTGCTTGCTTATCGTTTTCTTAAAAAGTTAATCAATGGAATTGACTTCTTGTTGGTCAATAATATGACACTAATACCATATGTAAAAATCTTATTATCTATGTTTACCATTTGGTCATTAAAACCTTCTTGCTTGTTTATCCATTTTGAATTACAGGTCATGCCCAATTTGGAATCATTGGGTTTAAATGTCGATTGCGTTAGACTAATAAGCCACAACCATGTTCCATATAAGGGGTTCTGCAAACTAAAAGAACTTTTGCTGGCTGAGTTAGATGATGAATCAATTCCATTTTTCTATGGCTTCTTCAAAAGGTTATACAGTTTGGAAATCCTTAGTCTCTATGATAGTACGTCCAAGGAGCTATTCCTATATGAAAGTGACACAACGAAAGAAGATTCTGAAGTGGATCCATTTCTTCCATATCTTAGAGACCTGATCATATGGAGATGTCATGATTTGACACATTTATGGACATCCTCAATATCTTTCACAAATCTTACAACTCTGGATGTATACGATTGCAATGGATTAGTAAACATATTTATATGCTCAACTGTCAAAAGTCTTGTTGAACTCACAGAAATGAGTATTAGAGAATGCGAATTACTGACAGAGATAATAGCAAATAAAATTGACAAGACAGAAGAAGAGATCATTTTTTGCCGGTTGAAAACTTTGGAGCTTCGTTGTTTAGCAAGCCTCACATGCTTCTGCTCAGAAAATTATGCCTTTAAATTCTCATGCCTGGAACAAGTAATTGCGATTGCATGCCCAAAATTGAAGATCTTTACTCAAGGAAATTTAAGCACACCAAAGTTAAATAGGGTGCAACCAACACTGGAAATGAATGGAGAACATGTTTGGACGGAGGATCTCAATTCCACCATTCAGCAAATGAATAGAAAATATGTTTGGCTCGAGTCCAACATTCAGCAAATGTTTACAGATATGGTATTTACTACAAAATCTTCTTTTATCTTCTTTACCACCTTTGCTATTAATATCAATATACATGTCTTTACTACTACTGAATTGAAGCAGATTAGATATGATTGTATAATTTATAATACTATTCCATATTTTGTGTATAATTAGACTAAATAGGTTTGTATATATAGACTAAAAAGTTTGAACAATAATATATAAATATATTAATTAAGAGATTTTATAAATATTTATCTGTATGATAGTAAATTTATTATAATTAAATCCAATTCCCTTTAATAAATATGTGTTAAATTAAATAAAACCAACCATGTATCTTTGTCACTCTAAAAGCGGCCACTTTTCATCTTGTTCAAGTCTCCATTGTTACAGTCAACGGAAGCCAGCTCAAGCGGCACTGGTGTTTCTAGCAAATGATGTCACAAGCCACAGAGCCACCGTCATCGGCGGCATTGATTCTAGCACTCTCCGTCACGAGCGGCAGGTAAGCAAAATCATTCTGCTCTACTTTTAAACTATATTTTAAGAGTAAATGCTTTGTATAATTGTGATTTGATATTTGTGTTTTAGAACTGAAGCTTCGCTTAGTTGTGACTTTGATAATTATTTTTAAACTGAAGCTTCAGTTTGATGTTTGATATTTTTGTATAAAAGACCTGTAGATGTTTTTGATTGATGAAGTTAAGTGATGCTGCAGAGTTGTTTGATAAAATGTTTGAAAGAGATGCATTTTTTTTTTTGTCAAAATAATGCTACATGGAAGATTTCTTAATTAGATATTTAGATTCATATAAACAAGACATGAATTGAATTTATTTAATAAAACAAATTATTTCTTTGTACTCCAACACAGAATGGATCTCCGATTTCATTTTATTTATAACAAAAGTAGGCAGATCTATTTGTATAGAATAAGGCTCTGAATACAGCGTTTATGTTATTTTTCAATTCTAGTGTAAGACATGGGCGCCTACTTTTACTTTATTTTATTTTCCTTGATAAAGTTTGATAACCAAATTAATGTTATCAGTTTGATTTATTTCCTTACTATTTCATTGGTCTAAAACTTGCATTCTTGCTTTGGACTATATCAAAAGCACTGTGTTGCCTGCATATTCAGGATGACAGTATACAACAAATGCACAAGATTAATGGGAGAGGGAGGCAACGAGACAGCTATGATTGTGTTGGGGTCCCAGCTGGAAGCCTATTCCCAGAGAGGGGTAACCATTCTAGTGCTGTTCCAAGTCAGGAGGTATGAGCTAAAGTATTTTTTAGATTTTTTTTTTTTTTTTTTTTTTTAAGCTTTCAGTTTCTTCAGATTTCCTCTTTTTACTTTTGTTTATTTAAGGATGGCTTCAACATTCACGATTTGGAGAGTTCGCCTGCTTCATTTCCTATCAAACCATTGCAACTTGCAAGCGTTGAAGTAATGATTAATAATTTTCCTCTCATCTTCAGTTGCTAACAACTTCATCAATATCATTAACTGTCTTGCAGGGTAGTGGAATGTATTTTCCAGAAGTTTTCAGTATGAAATTGTTTGTGAATTGAGTGGAATGGAAAAACAAATGCTGACTCAATAAACTTTTATTCTCCTATTCATTTTTCTTATTTTCTTATCATTACTATTGTTATGTATTTGTGAACTAAAATTGCAAATGAGAAAAACCTGTAATTATTTTTTCCCATTATTCATGCAGAGTAGTTTTGATATTGCTGAGGATGATGAGGGTACAACTAGTCCTAGTTGGAAGGTTACTGCCCAACTAAATATTGAGCATCAGTTTTTTACAAAGACTTACCAGGGGCCTTGGACAAGAAAGGGAAGGAGTGACTGTGAGAATTCAGGGAAAACTATCTCTTTACCACGTCATGCCATTTCTGAGGGTAAAAAGTTTTTGAGTGGTTCACTAATACTCATTAATGCGCTTTCTCTTAAGAAAGTTCATGTAATCATTACAATTTTTATGCATTTGTGTAATATTAATGCAAATTAGAAAAAAAGATAGCATTTCGTCCTGTAATACTTTTTTCCCTTTATTGATGTAGAGGTTGTTTTGATATTGGTGAGGATGATGAGGGTTCAAGTAGTCCTAGGTCAGTTTCTTTTAAGACCAAGAAACTGGAAGGAGTGAGAGAGGGAATTCAGGGCAAACTAGCTCTTTACCATGTCATCCCATTTCTGAGCATGAAAAGTTTTTGAGTGGTTCACCAATACTCGATAATGGCTTTTCTTCTACAAAAGTTACACGTGAAGGAGACAGGTAATTTTGATCATAATTGTAGTTGTACTTTCTCCTAATTTATTTGCTACCAAGAGGTTGTAAATAAGAATTTATGATTAGGTTAATTTTCCTTCTTAGTTCACTTAGAGAAAAATAGATATTATACTGTCCATGTATAGCTTTTTCTCAATTTATCCGAAAATTAAACTTTGACACATTCTGCAAGCTTTTCCCAAAGTTGATCAGAATTCTTAGATATATTATATAGCTTCTTTAGATAATTGTTCTGGAAATTACAGTAAAAACTCCTAAAAAAATATTGGCTGCTTGTTCTTGAATAATGCAATTCTTAGATTCAATGATTCATAAGGAATTAGTCTTTCAGTGTTCTTCCATGTGTCACATCTTTATTTGTGAATGTGCTCTGTAAATTTGCTCATGTGAGTTGTGCAACTCACTTTTCTTTTTATGGATGCATAATATAGTTGTACAAAGACACATTAAGCTCTTTGACCTATCCTGCCTTCAATTTTTGACCCTGTGGAAAGCATTATGTAAACTTGGGGCAGTATTATTATTGGGTTGCTTTGAACCTATGTTGCACGAAATGCCAGCTTAAAAATTCCAGGAGAGAAATATTGGCATTAGTACAAGATATGGTTTTTGGTGGTGACACATGATACACCACATTAAAATGTCTTCTTTATATCAAAAGCTTGCCTGCTATTGTGATGTCTGCACAAAGGTATACACTGATTGGTTGTTTTTTTTTTTAACTATATATATATATATATTTTTTTTTTTTTTTTTTCCTTACTAAATTATAGGCATTCTTACTTGCTCTATTCTTTATGATGAATCTTGTATTACTGTGTTGCATCTGTTTATGCAGGAGAGGATACATCAGGAGCAGTGGTCGAACACAAGGGATGCTTTGAAGTTATTTAAGCAGATCTGAGCCCCAAGGTATATTTGCATTAGCGGGAGTTGATTTTGAAGTGATCCATTAGTGTCGTGTTGCTTCCTAAAGAAACTCAAGGTGATCTTAACATATACAATTATCAGTTATACCATAGCTAGTACATGTTATGTTATGGTCATTAATCTGGTGAGGATAATAACAGAAGTAAAATAAATAACTAAATGGTTAATTTTATCCTATTACCTATCAAATTGCAAGGCAGTCCATGAAAATGAGAAATGATGATTAATTTTACTGATCAGAAATTTTGGGGTTGGCAAGGGTATTCTGCTCTTGAGTTTTTCTTCTGAGCTTTGAGTAGTTTAGCTTTCAATGCTTATGAGGAGTTGGCAAATTTTTTTTATTTTGTGGCAAGAGTATTTGGTTGAGTTTCACTTTTGTCAATAATACTTTTATTTTGTGATATTAACTATTAAGGTCATAGTGTAATATATATTAGCTAATTATAAATGCTCATTGATGAAATCTAATTTTAGCTTTAATAATGTTAATGGAGTTAAATCCTTTGAATGCTTAATGGAGCTAAGATCTACTTGCCTAGATACTGAGATTTTAGCTGGCTTGGTTGCCCTTATTCTATGATATTAATTTTCTCGCTTTTGTCTCATTCTCCAATTAATAACTGACTCCCTTTCACCAATTTTTTAAACATAAATCACTAGGATTTATAAGGTCAATCTCATAACGACCCTAGTTATTTAGTATCCAGAAAATTCATTGTATTTTAAGTGTGTTGCATTGTATTTTGTTTTCATGGGAACTATAGGTTGACTAATGATTCAGTTGTCCATGGTTTTGCTTTTGTTGATTGTGCTACTGTTAAGGTTTTGGGTTGGCTCCATCAAGGATGAAGCTTCATGTGCTGCTTTGGGGCTTTATTGATGCAAAGTATGCCCTTCTGTTCTATTTTTCTTTGACAAATTCAACTATACTGCCTAATTTGACAAATTCTACTAACCAACTACTCATTAGCAGCTGAGATTTATATCTGCATTTCTGACTATATAGATATCTCATGAAATTTGGATGTGTAATTTCATTTTACGCATATATTGTTGATGATAGTTTTTCAGTGTAGGGTGAGAACATGTGCTTCCATCGTAAACCGCCAATTAGAGCTTGGTAATATCATCTCTACTGTGCTTTGAGTATGGTCTTAAGAGGAGATTGCCAGTACCCTTTGACACGGTATTCATTAGGTAAGGAATCCCAAAAATATTTCAGAATCCTATTATGTATATAGGCTCATTTAGGAAATATCCTCTTTTTTCTTGATTCATGATCTAACGAGGATTTTCTCTTTAATGCACTAGATTTTATTTGCTGAGCACACACTTGTACTCTACCGACTCATGACTTTCCCTTCGGGACTATCGTGGTCATTACATGACTAAGTAACTTGATTGTGCTCCTAGACTTACACTCTGATCCTATAGTCATACTCTACTCCTTGAGCAAGAGTTACCTTTGCTCATATGTTACTTTACTCAAGAGCATTTTACTGGCGAGTTAACTTACTCATGAACCATTCGACTCTGGATATTTTCCAAAGTGATAAAGGTATATATCATATTTTGATGATCACTATTTAATTTCCAACTTACTGAGATCCAAGATTGGTGCGATCAATTTTTTTGTTCCTGGCATGGTATGAAATTTGTTTGGTTTTAACTTCATGTTTTTAATTTAACTGCAGCTTTTTAATTTAATTGGAGCAATCTCTAGACACTGTCCTAATAAATTGGCATACGCAAGGTAAATATTGGTAAGTTTGAAATGCAAGATACTTTTTGGATTCTTTTTTTACCCAGTTCATTTTGAAAAATTATTTCGTGGAATGAAAATGAAAAATGAGATTTTGCATTTCATAAACCAAGAACTGATTCAATATCATGTTCAAAACAATTTCTTGAGAATAAAAGTTTTTAGGTTTCTACTCTGGGTATTACTTGATTGGCTCAAAGGCTATAATGCAAAGATGAAAAGTTTATTGGAACTATTTATAACCATATGGAACTTGTTGATGAGTGGACATTAAACACTACTTGCTTATTCATTGATTTTGATTTTGATTTTGATGTGTGCTTGACCAGGTTTTTTGGGTTCAAAAAATGATTGAGACAGAAATTTAATTTCTGATCCACTTTTTCATTTTCGCAGGATAAAATGAGTTTTATTCCAGTTTTGATTGATTACGAGCTTATATGCACACTTAAGTAATTCATCTAATATAAACACCATTCCATTAATGATTGAGAAGACTTGTATTCTTCAATATTTCTTGTGTCTTTTGCTGAAAGAGGATAATACATTATTAACTTTATTTTCATTAAATAAATATTAAAATTATTTTTATAATTTTATTAAAGTCAAATTAATTCGGTAAATAACCTAATAATGAACCAAAAATTGTATGTTAATTTCTAGTGTATCTTCTATTCTGTTGACTTCAATATGCCATGTTTATGATATTATAGAATGTGCGGAGTTCAAAGGAAGATTGAGGTCATTCTTGGTATGCAAGCTGGGGTAAGACTAGCTTTTTATATTGTTTCCCGAAGATGAAGGACTTTGTTTCTGCTGTCTTCATTGGTGCTGTCCTGAAATTTGATGAGTAGTGGAGCCCCCTTGACTGTACCTTCATCCAGTTGCTTTACTGTTTGGATTTGTTTTTGCATTCTGATTTGGCGATTTCTCAAGTATGTTGTCAAACAACTTTGCAGTATGCTGTTTGTGAATCTGTTATTTGCACTACCAGCTTTGAGTTTCATGTCTATTTTCATGTAATAAAATATTTATTCTTGTTGAAGATATTAAACATTAGCTAGTCTCTGCTTGGTAAAATGAAATAAAGTATTCAAGCTTCCTACATTTAATGAGCAATTGCTCAAAGGCAGGTTTGAATCTTGATTTACGAAGCAAGATTTTTCTTAGAAGAATTATGTTTGCAGTAACTTTTATGAGTTTAGTAAACATTTAGGGTAATTTTAATTTGTTAGGTTAGTGTCTAAGAAAAATTGAAGCAAGAAGAAATGTGGTAGAATCAGAAGGAATTTTGTTAAGACATTCGTTGCTCAATCAAAAAAAGATTTGAGAAAATTAAGATGTTACTATTCACATAAATTTATGGCAACAATTTAAGAATAGAGTCAGTCAGGTGCAACAGAAAATAAGAATGTTGGCAATCGCTGACACAGAATTTAACTTGTTAGTTGGTTGCTTTCTTTGTTTAGTCATGTATGTAAATTCCTTTAGTATTATTGATTGTATGTTTAAGTTGAAAGACAATAGTCTATAATGTAAGAATACAGAGGAGGAAGAATGAACTCTATTAGATCTTAAAATTGAATGAAGAGGTTGAATTAGTATAGTACCTTGCTTCATTCTAACGGGCTATTAAGATTTTTACAAAATAAATTAAGTGTTCAATTGTTAATAACTTGGGCTGAGCCAACTGAACAGTCTAAACTATGTATACAATTTGAATTCTCAGTGTTGATATATCAAAATTTTATTAAACACTCCTTGAATTAAACATTTAATTTTTATAATTTGAATTTTTTTTTTTTTAAATTCCAGTTGGTGTTATGTGTTTGCCGGATGGTTGGTTTCTCTTCTAAGTCAGAGCTGGAGCAGGATTTGGATGTGAAAGGGAATGATACTTTCTGCCTGGGGAAGCCTTAATTAGAAGATTTAGACCAACCCTGGTAAATGCCACAAAGACTATGCTTTGATCTCGAATGATGAAATTCTGGAGTTATTTTGCAGAATTGAACTTCAAAAGTTACGTGGTTGAAGATTTTAGCTGGATTCCTACAGGTGCAAAAGATTTCAGCACAGCTTTATGAAATTTTTCTGAGTGGTAGTGTTGAAGCCTTTTTCAAAGGCTATGATTTGCAGGCCTGTAGGCATTGTTTGTAGTTTTTTGCTAATATTTCATGCTATTGATGTGGAGACTAGAAGGAAGGAAGTGATTTCAGAGGTATATTTTTTCTTTGAAAGTCTTGTTTCTGCAGCTAATTTTCACTTTCTATGTTAAAATTTAACTGTTTTCACTTCTAACAGTGGCATAAATTCATTATCCATTGAGCAGTTATCAATGTTTTCTAAAAATCCAGTCGCTTGTATTTGTTGGACAGGTGCTCTTCTTCTAATAGGACATGGAGCTCCATTTTTATTCAGAAGGCAATGATATACTCCCTTAAAGATCGAATTGTCTTGAGATATATATTTCCAGATGGTTTTATTTCCAGTCTGAGCAAAGTTGAAGTTAGCAAATGTAAAGCCATAACATCCTTATAAATAATCAATCAAATTCATCTCATATTATATCTTTTATGGTATTAGAGCGTTCAACCTCCAACGAGCACCACGATCAATCATTTTCTCCCTTATAAATCTGTGGATCGTTTGAAAGGGCATTGGCAGATAAGAAAGTGTAGTGTTCCTTTGTACATTTGCATGAGGTTTACATTGTATGTAATCTGTGTGTGGCTAGACCGATCTTATATCTTTGGAAACTCTCAATGAGCTTAATATTTTCACTGATCAAATATCCGTTTTTGATACAAGAAAAGTATGATTATAATTTAGTAAATTATACAAATGTATGTCTGCAATATTCAAAATTCTTGCAATGACCATAAAAGGAAAAAAGGATGTATTAGTTCCCTACGACTTTTGTTAGTTTTGCATGATTAAATTCAGCTAATGTAAAGACAAGAGTCAGTTACAATTCAGTCGTTGGAGACTGTAGTCGATAAAACCTTCTTTGCTTGTTCATTCATTTTGAATTACAGGCCATGCCCAATTCGGAATCATTGGGTTTAAATGTCAATAGCGTTAGACTAATATTCCACCTTGGGATTAAAACGCCTTCTGCTGTCTGAGTCAGTTGCTTTTCTCTTTCGTTTCCTTGAAAGGTTATGCAGTCTGGAAATCCTTACTCTAGTTATTCCAATGAAACAGCTGCTAGGAAAGAAGATTCTCAACTGGAATCAATTCCTCCAAATATTAGAAATTACTTGGATGCCATCATTTGACACATTTATCCTCATCATCTTTAATCACAAATCTAACAAAGTCTGGATGTTCGGAATTGCAATGGATTGGTAAAATATTTACATGCGTCAAATCTCTTTTCCAACTCTCAAAAATAAGAATAAGAGAACGCAAGTTATTGAGAGAAGTAATAGTAAGTGAATTTGACTAGATAGAAGAGATTGTTTTTCGCCAGTTGAAAACTATGAAGCTTCATTATTTATCAAGCCTCACATGCTTTTGCTCAACAACTTCTGCCTTCAAATTCCCATTCTTGGAACAAGTATCTGTTAGTCAATGCCCAAAATTGGAGATCTTTACTCAAGGAAATTTAAGCACACCAAAAAAAATTTTAAAAAATAAAATTTAGATTACTAGATAATATATTTGGAATGATGATCTCAATTCCACCATCCAACGGATGTTTACCGAGATAATACTTACTCATTCACAAACTCTTCTTATTTTCTTTACCACGGTTTCAATATAACTGCAATATTCCATGCAGTAGGATAAAAACTTTTCAAAACTCCTAGTGCCAAACTCATAAATGCAAAAATACAAAAAAAAAGAAAAAAAAAATTTCAAAAATCCTAGTACCATACTCATAACTGCAATATTCCATGCAGCAGGATAAAACTTTTTCAAAACTCCTATGCCTGCAAGAATCCATGATAACATGAACTGTTAACCTGAAAATTTGGAATCATTGGGTTTAGATTTAACAACCTGAAATATCTATCTCATTAGGAATTATCAAAATCTCACCTCTCTTCAAGAGTTGTGGATCGATGATTGTTTGTATTACTACTATGTTTATATTGCAATAGTAAAGTTATTTGATCATTCCTAAACTTCTTGTGAAGACATAGGCTAATAACAAAGCTCCCCAAATTGGACATAAAAATGGAACTTTTCATTCATCTTGATGCATACATATTCATTGAAACACTTCGTAAATTTTTCTTTTTTTATATTATTGTTATTTTTATACTCTTGGTGTAAGCCTTTAAGAGTTTTTCATTTGGACATTTTGGTCATATGGGTTTCTATTCTCTACTCCTTTAAAGAAAGAAAGAAAATTCATTCGCTCTCAAGTTTTTGGAAAGTATAGAAAACCCCCTTGAAACCAGATTCTCATTAAGACATTGGGGACCAATGATACTTCCTTATCTCTCAGGGCCCTATGAAAAATCAATTCTATGTCTTTCATGAACCATCGAGTTCTTACTTCTACAAATTCTTTTTTATTTTAAGGGAATCGGTTAACATGTATTTAAAACGTATAATAGAAGAAATAAAATAAAATAAATGAAGCATATTTTTTTCAAGTTATGTATTTTATAATGTTAATGATTGTTAATTAATCTTAGGATAAATGTTGCAGGAGAGACAAGTGATATTGCTGTGTATTAATAATCATTTTTTAATATTACATAGTTAATTAGGTTAAGATTTTACAATTTCATAATACCAATAACAGTGATGGAACTAAAAATTTATGCTGAGAGGATACAATAAAAATTTACATATCAATATTAAATTTGACGTTAGAGATTATCGAGTGGTATTGTAATAGATTTTAAAACTTAGTTATCTTCCTATTACAATTAAAACAACTTAGACGATTATTTTTCTGTGTTCTGTATAATGTTTTCGCAAATGATTTAGACTTTAGTAATTCAATTAATACATGGAGAAGAAAACAATGTCCAATTACGGCCTAATATGGGTTAATTTAAAATGATTTTTTTTCATGTTTTTTTGTAATGTTTTCGCATATAAGTTAGAATTGAGTAATTCAACTAATGTATTAGAAGAAAACGATGTAATTATGTCTAATTTGGATTAATTTAAATTATTCAATTAATACATACACAATACCTAATTACATTTAATTTAAATTAATTAAAAGTTAAAGACATCAAGTCAGTTGTAGTACAATGGTGAGTATTCTTGACTGTCAAACGAGGGTGAGATGACCGGAAGGCAAACTAGCCGCTGATGCTAACACCAGCAGCAAAAAAGCCGCAATGTAGCAACATCGTTGGCGTGGGTGAGATGGCCAGAAAGCGAATAGCTATCTATATGCTAACACCAGCAGCAAAAATGCTGCTGTACATAGTAAAAATGTAGAGAAGGATTGGACCATCCAAACTTAATTAAGTGCAGACCAAACCACCGACTAAGCTTTTTAAATGTCGCGAATAGCCATCTGTACAAGTGTCTACACTATATACATATATATATGTATACTGGGATGTAAATTCTTTTCAAATTTGAATAGTAATTCAACAAGAAGCTGCCATGTCATTCATACAATGAATGGCACTAAGTTTGATTAAACTTAATCTATGCTAGTCACTAAACACATTCAGCACAAGCAATAGCATTTCAACAAGTGTGTAATTGCTTATCCATTTTCACCAAGAATCAGGAAATTAAGTAGTTTCATCAGCCATATGCACTGGCTAGTTTTCGAAAGTACAAGATGCGTACCAGAAAAAAAATATATATCATCTACTTCGATTAGTTGTCTTATGGTTGAAAGCTACAACGCAAAATGAACGTACTACAATCAGAAAACTTGAAATTATTAACTTACATTGGCAGTGCCTATTGTTAATGTATCCATAGCCCACAAGCACAAGATGCAAAAAACCACCTACAAATTTGTATTTAAAAGTCTGCAGCGAGAAAGTTGCTAGAGAGCGAAACCTGCATTGATACATTGACTCCAATTTCATAAAACAAGCAGGAGAAAAAGAGAAGAAAACAGAGCACTTAAATATTTTCCATACCTTCTCTCCCAGTTTGAATGGCGGAAGACCCTTGTAAGGGCAAGTGCTGCATCGAAAAGCATCCCCTAATCCACACTGAAAAGTGTATAATTAGTCAAATAACATCAATTGATCAAACACAAGCTACTAAACAATGATAGATGAACAGAAATTTGGTACGCTTACACAGATAATAACAAATATCCGTAGGATAAAACTAAACTTGTGCAAAACAGTACAGATAAAAATAACATTGTAACTAGTGTTTCTAACTCCTTTTGCACAAACTATCACCAAGACCCTGAAAAGCATACAAGCCTAATGCCTTGCTTTATTTGGGAACATGTAATCAATTTTTATGCTATAAAGGATATCTTACAAGACTCATTATGTTGAGGCCATCATAGAAGTAAGGGCTACTTCAAAAATTCGTTTAGTATCATGGTTTCTTCCTTCTTCTTTTCCAGAAGTTTAAGACACTTGCATTGATAGCATATATATACACTTCAACTCTTAAGGGAAACCAGGACAATCAGTTATCAAACCAGAGTTTAGATGGCATACACTTCCACATGCTGACTGAGGATTGTCCAGCTGATCCATAGTCAGACCTAACTTCTCTACTTTCTCCTCAGCCTCAGCCCTTCCGCAAGTGCAGTTTTTGCAAGCTTTCCTTGTGCTTCCAACTTCACAGTCACCAACTGCACAATTTCTTTGTTAAGAGGATGGTACAGAAAATTAAGAAAGTTCACAAAAACAAAAAGTTAAGTATCTAGCCATCATACCAGGTGGTAACTGTGGTTTCTTCAAATCCTCTTCGGTTAAGAGAGAATCTTCATCGATCAAATCAGAGTCATCATCCAATTGAACTTTCAATAAACTTTTAGGTGCCTTCTTCAGAGCAAAGGAAGACCCAACTTCCCAGGAAGGCTTCTTACCCTTCAGCTAGAAGTAGCAAAGTAATAAAAATTCAACTAATGTATTGTAAAATGAACAATTGAAAAAATAATCTAAGTTCTCAAAATGCAACAATATGCCATAATTTTCAACTTCCAGAGCATAATTGAAAGTTGAAATCCTCATATAATGCTGCTTGAAAAGCATGAGTAAGAAAAAGCAATAAATGCAACAACAAACTACTGAAATTTTGTATTCAAATTCAGAACCCCACCATAAACTTCAGCAATAAATAAATACCCCTGAAAAATGAATTGCATTCACCCCAAAGTTAAGGCTCAAGATTTGCATACACCACATCTGAACATAGGCCTCATTATAAAAAGAAAATCAATGAACAATGTAATTTAATCATTTCTTGCGGACCTAATCTTTAACCAGCAAGGACTCAATTCAAGTCTATACGATTATAAACCAAACACTTACAAAAGGGGACGCGGAATGAAAATGATACCAAAATTACCAGGTGACAATAGAAACTCACCCCAAACGAGTGAACATTTACAGCTGCTACAACTGATTTTAGGTCAAAATGAACTGCATTTACAAATCCGGCTAACAATAACTTGCGCTCAAGAGCCGAGAATGCCTGCAATGAAAGCCCTGATAAGATACATTGGTACAATCAAATTACAAAGAAATAACAAAGTACACAAAATATACCTTAACGGCATTCCCTTCCTCAGACTTAAATTTCTTGTAAAGCAAGATTGTTCCACTGGGTTTCAGAACTCTCGAGCTTTCGCCAAGCATCCTATCATCAGGAAATTCAAGTGAAGTACTAATAGATATAACAAGGTCAAGAGAGTTGGACTCCATTGGCAACTGACCTGTCAAAACAGAAGAACAAATTGAACAATAAACATTGCATACAAAAAGGATTGAAACAAATTAAAAACACTATGAAAATATGAAAATGAAACCCAAAAGAAGATTGGAAACAGTACTTATTGAAGATGCTTCAGTGATAATGTGAGGATCACAGTATTCCTCTGCTTCATCCCTGAGCTCTCTCGTTGCATTAAAAATCGAACTCACACAAAAAGCTTGATCGTCTGTAAAGACAAGCACAACGCTCTTCTTCGCCGTATCCTACAACAGAAGCAAATTTTAGCAGCTAACCCATAATACAAAGAACTCCATAATCAATCAAAAACAAAACCTGAACCAAATTACATTAAAAAAATAAAAACAAATTCATCTCTTCTCCATCGACTTGCCAAATAAACACAAACTTCCCATATCAAATCCAACATCGTATGAAAAAAATAAAGAAAAAAAAACCCAGAAAATAAAGACCATGAACTAATTGGATCAGAAAGTGGCGGCGTTATAACCCTAATGAAAATCGCAAGAAGGAAGAAATGATCAAGTCTAAAAAAAAAGAAAGAAAAACTCACCATGTGATTGAATCTTCAAAACCCAGAAGAGATTTTAGATTTGGTTTATGTTTTCGGTTCTTGGTGTTGGCTTCTGGAATGTACCTAAAACAAATCGCAGCGGTTTTTGTTTTGTAATTTCTGTGTACCTGCCGACTCTCTTTATTGTTTTGTTTTGGCCACGTCATCACCATTGGCGGGCCACGTGACGTAGCCCACCTTCTTCCTCTTAAACCCCGTTTGCTTGAATCATAGAGAGTCTCCTCCACCACCAATCTCCAGAAAAAAAATAATAATAAACCAATTACACAAAATCGCTAATCGCCCTCCTCCATTTGCTCCAATAGTAGGACAGGGAAGAGAGAAAATTAGTGAAAGAGGAATTTTGTTTCAAAATGGAAATGAATGAAAGAGGAAGAAGGAAAAATAATTAAAGGAAAGAGATAAAAGAAAAAAATTGTTTTTGTTTGAAGATCAATGGATGCTCACGGAGGGAAGGAAAAATGAAAAGAGGGGAGAAAGAAAAAAATGGGAAGAATGAGGGGAAAAATAAAAGTGGGGGAAAGGAGAACAAGTGAAAAAAAAAAATGAGGAGAGAAAGGCCAAAAAAGGATGAAATGAAAAAACTATCTTACCCATGGTATTTTAATAAATTTGGACGGGTTTAGGGTTTTAGGGGGCGATTGATTTTTTTTTTTGAAAATTCTATGGGTAAGATTGAAAAGTCCACAATTACCCCAAAAACTAAATTCTGTGGGTAAGTTGATTCAAAACTATTGTATATGGTGGATAACTGATTTTTTCTCCAACCAAAAAAGATATTTTATTTTTTAAAATATTTTTATAATTTTAAATTTGTATTTAAAAATGTATTAAAATGATTTATATTAAAAAATTATTAATTAATTATAATTTAAAATATTGGATGTGGTTAGATGTGGTCAACTGCCAGTCAACATCGGTCAAACCACCGTTGATTGGTGGTCAATAACGATCAATAGTGGCGCATTGAAGCCACAGCTAGTCCTGATGGGACTGATAACTCCTAATCTATAAGAATCTGGTGATTTCATTAGATTCCGATGCATATTTAGATCACAAAAGGCAGTTGAATCTTTCACCACCTCTTGCATACCAAATAAGCATCAGAATCCGATGGACTGGGAACAATTGTGGCTTCAATGACAATGGTTTAGCCAGCGTTGATAGCTAGTCAATGGCGGTTGACACTACCAATGGTGCCAGTAACCACTTCTATTTTAATATTGATTTATTAAAGGAACTAAATATTGATTTAAGTTTATTTTGTAATTTAAATAATTATGTATGGGTGGGTATATTTGACATTTTATAATGTAAAATCAGCTTTAGAAATAATCTGATTTTTGAAAGCTACCCTTACTAGGTTTCAAAATCCTTTTATAAAACTGATTGTTTTATAATCAACTTCAAACTTAATCAATTTTAAGAATTGTTAACCAAACACTTTTGTTGTTTAATTCGTAAGCTAAAGCAATCCAAAATGCACTCTAACTGTCTAACACAATTGTGAAAATGACCTATGGTGCCGAAATTTAGCAAGGGTAAAACGGACATATAACACCTGGGAATATTCTCAGCGTATCCCTAATTTAATATATATTCCCTAAACATTATTATATACTATTATAATTAGGATATATCATATAAAAGGGATTAAGATCAACCGAAAGATGGTGATTAAATATATATTGGATTACATCCTAAAATGAGAGATATCTTATCCCACTACCTTATCAAGTCAATCCCTACCATAAGAGGACTCCTACTACACCAAGGAGGAAACTCAATCTAAGGCAATCCTCTCAAGGACAACATACATCATGTTTATTCATCTTAGAAACCTCTCAATTGGACTAAACACTGGATTACTGCTTTCATTTATTTATTTTATCTTATATATATCTATAAGATTGATCAATAACTTTATATATAATTTTTTGAAGTAATAATATTATGATTATTATTTTTGTATATAAAAAAGTTATTGATCAATAACTTTATTTTAAATATTATTTTTGGGTTTAGCTTTTAAATAATAAAACTATGAAAATAATAAGATTGATGAATAATTTTATATATAAATTTATTATTTGTTTAAGAATATAATTATATTTAGGTATAAAGTGTGTGAAAGGTGTAAATAACAAAAACCCATAAGTAGGTTTTTCACATAGGCACAACATTGAATCAAAATAAACTAGTATTAATGAGTTAAGCATGAGATGGTCTGACTCTGATCTTATAAATAGAACTCCATATTCAATAGTGCCTTACAGGAGTTTCGAACACTGGTGCGTTCTCTCCACTTGGCAGTCTCAATCTCAATTTTTATTTATGCTTTTAAAATTACAAATTACAACCAAAAACAATGACACATACAATAATAAGATAAAGTAATGAACATCTATCTGCGTGGAAAGGTACAATCAGAGTCTTCTGTGGGGCCTATAAATCCCACTGATGGAAAGGTTTGATTTAAAAAAACAAAAAAAAGTGGTGGGCAACTATGGAATGGCCCCTCCCAACTCTGATTGTCTCCGCCACCATCATCGATTTCTCTAAACAATAATTTACTCCAGCTACTAATTTGTTGAGATTCATAAATTTCGAAGTTGAACCAATTAATTTACTTGATATTTCCTTCACAACGCTGTCGATAAATTTTGCTTCAGGGCTGCAAAATAATCAATTAACATTTATTATTGTTGATGCGTAATTTTTTATACTAACTAATCAACACATACGTAACGTTGATTGGTCGAGAGACACACGTGATTATAGATAGAATATAGAGTAAATGCAATGAGAGCTTTTTAAAGTGGTTCAGATGCTAAGGTAGCAAGTCCTACGCCCACTGATTTGTATTAGTATTTTAGGTCAGGTCGCAACAGTTGACTGACTTACAAATGATTAGGGAAAAGTAAATACAAAGTTACAAGAGAGAGAGAGAGAAAGCTAGTTCAGAGTGTAAAATAGTCGAATTCCCTTAATGAAGGGGTCTTCCTCTTTTTATAGTGAGATGAGTACAAGTAATTATCATTAAATCCATGGGCTGGTGTGAATGTCAAGACTAAATCCGGGTTTACGTCACATTGTCCACCTTACAAGCTGATTTCACGCGATTGGGAGCAGGAAATGGACACGTGGAAGCTTCATAGCGTCTGACAGGCCTGACGTGTGCTTACCGTTCTGACGGGAGAAGGTCACCCCCCATCACGTGATTTCCCAAGCATAACAGAAGTCCCCTAGTTTTTAAGGTTTGAGGATCGAACCTTGGAAACTAAGTCATGCCGCGATTGGAGGTTCTGATAATTTCAACTTGAATGGAAGAAGCTCGGGACAGGGCCTTTTGCGAACACGACCTCGCACAAACCTCGCCCAAACGACCTGACAACCATCACCCAAGCGACCTAGCTTCATCGGGCGTTCCTTACTGCTTTAGAGATGGGGATTTAATGAGGTCGTTTCTACTCTGACAGGCGCTCTGCGCGTGTCAGGCGTCTACCAGGCGCATTAAATGCGTTGTGTGCTGACCCGGCGTTGTTTTGACAGAGCATTAATTGCACGACACACTTGAAACGACAACCCTCATCACAACATTGAATGCGACGTGGGGCGCATTTAATGCAGAGAGAGAGAAGTGTGTCGTTTCGATTCCGAAGGGTGGTAACCGTCGATTCATAGTTCATATAAAAGCCCAAATTTTTTAGATTATGCCACTAAAACCCCTTTTGCCTCGAGCGAAAAATCTTTGCAAACCGGAAGTTCTTCTTTTCCGATTGGCATCTCTCCGATATCCGAAACAAGAACCGTCCTCGGTCACACGCCCCAAAAGGTAAAGTCTCTCTTTTTCTCTTTATTTTGGGGGTGCAATGGCTTTGGGTCTCCTAGTGTTTCATCAAAGACGCGATGCCGGAATTGGGTTCAAGCCGTGAATGCGGCTCGAGTTACTATTAGGGTTTAGGGACTTTGTTCAATGCCGCCGTACGGGGCAACGTACGATGGCTAAAATGACCTTCTATCCATCGGCGTTGCAGACTGCGGAATGGAACTCTCAGTGTCCAGATCCGAAGAAGGTGATGGTTCGTCTTCGCGGGATGTTCCTGTGGATGAATCTCTTGAGGTCTTCTCGGTTCTCACCCAAGAAGAATTGGAGAGGATAAAGAGACAGTTCGGCATCCGTGCGGAAGTGCTCCTTAACGCCACCCGATCGTCGTGGCATCCTTCTGATAACCTAGTTGCGATCTCCGAAGAGATCTTCAAGGGTGGGGGGATGATTCCTTTCCACCCTTTTATTAGGTCGATCCTGGATCACTTCGGGATCGCACCAATGCAGTTAACGCCAAACGCGTATGTCATCGCTGTTGCGATATACATCGAGTGCCGTGAGAGCGGCTTGAACGAGCTAACAGCGGTGGAGCTCGGCGTCGTGTATTACCTCAAAAGGAGTAAGGACAAAGACTCCTATTACTTGTCTCGGCGATCTACCATCGCTAAAGGGATACATAGCTATCCCAGCAATGCGAGGGCCTACGAGACGAAGTTCTTCTTCTTCTGCTACGACGGCTGCTGCCGCTTTCAGAAACCAAGTAGGTCCATTTTCGCTAGATTCATTAACTGTACACCTCCTTTTTCTAATGACCTGCATTCCTTTACAGTTAACAAGACGACCAGCCAAGACCTGCTCACCGACCCGGACAGGTTCGTGTCTTTTGGGGTCCTCCCAAAAGAAAGTCGGGACGCGAGGAAGCTCGTGACGACCGCGAACTTGTGGAAGTACGATTTTTTTAGTGACAACGCGTCTCTAGAGTCCCGAGAATGTAAGTTACACTGATTCCCTTCTGGTCGTAGAGTAATTTTTGTTTAGTTACTAATGTACTTGCATGCAGTGACCATGCCTCCGAAAGAGTCTGAACAGCCCCGACGAGCACCATGCAATTTCCCTCGATCGAGGAAAGAAAGGGCGACCGAAGCTGCTCGCCCCACAGCGGTACAACCGGTGTGAACTGTCGCGCCTTCCCAGTCCCATCCTGAGCAGGAAACAACCAGAACAGAACAGGTCGCTTAGCCACCACCTGCTCGCCCGAGACGGAAGACTCTGGCCCAACGGTCGAAGAAGAGGAAGCTGATTCAGGCCGATGAGTCAAAGACCGAATCTGAGGAAGAACCACTAAGGTCGAGGCGGGATGTTAGAAGGAGGTCGGGGCAAGGAACCCGCGGACAAGACGGTTGCTGCCGACAAGGCGAAGGACACACCAGTGCTGGATTCGTTGGGGAACCTGCCCGAATACTTGCAGCCGATAGTCTACTCTCTGCTTGAGTGTGGGCTATCGGAGTCATATGATGAGTTTGCCGATACGAGCGATGACCTGATGACCACGTCGTTCCAGCATCTAAGCAAGGTAAACGAACTGTTCTTAAAGAGTGTCCGCCACTTTCATTCTAACTCACTTCTTGTTCGCAGGCTCTGCTCGCCATGAGGATATTCATGGAGAAAGCTCGACTAGGGGCCGCGAAGGGGGCAAATGATCTGAAAGAGGAGATCGCGAAGCTCAAACAGAGCCTGGAGACCGTCAAAGCGGAAAGAACACAATCGTTTGAGGCAGCGAACAGATACTTGAACCAAAAGGAGGCTGCTATGCAGACATTTAACTTGCAAAAGGCGGAGCTTGAACGGCGTGCGGAGGAAGTAAAAGAGCTTCAGAGGACAACAGCTAGGCTCTCTAAGGAGGTCGGACAGAAGGACCAGGAGCTCCAGACGTCCTTAACACGGGCTCAGCGAACAGAACAAGAAAGGGAGGCCTCCGAAAAGGAAAGGCTAGCTCTCGAGGCCGAACTCTAGGAGAGTCAGGGAAAAATTGCTTCCCTAACCGAAGAAATGCGGATCTAGTCAGAGGAGATCGAGGATAAGGCCATCGACTAGGCGATCGGGTCCATTTATACACTGCGACCAAAGAACCCAGATTTGGATATGTCCGACCTCCCAAAGGGGTGGTAAGAGACCTTGCAGATCTTGGCGAGAGAAGACGATCAAGCAGCAGTAGCCGCCCGAGGATCCGACCAGGCAGAGGGTTTGGGTCTTGCTTCGAAGGATCCCCCCACCGACTAGGCATAGTGCAATGAAACCGACTCCATTGGAGTTAATAGGGTCTTAACAATTTTTGTTGTAAATAAATGAAAATACATTTTGCTTTCAATTGCTGTTCGCTTTATCATACATGAGTTAAGTTTACAATTCAGTTTTACATAGGCTATTCACGCGAATTGTTACAAGCGAACAGAATAAATGCGAACTGTTGCAAGCGAACAGAATAATACTTTACAATAAGGGAACTATCAAAATCAAAAACTAATTTATAACGAAAGAGTTGAGTTCGGGATTACTGATAGTATGGCCGGAGGTGCTCGGCATTCCAAGCTCGGGGTACTTTGAAACTGATGCATTGTAACTACAACATGCAATGAATAGCAAGTGCACTAGTCGCATAAATAATAGAGTGATGAGTAAAGTATCATTCCCACGAGGATAGTGTTACTAAGTACCGATTTCCCTAGTTTAAGTCCTAATTGAAGAAACAATAAATTGGATTGATGGAAAATTAACAACTAAAAACACATGCAAAACCCAACAACTTAAATAATTAAACAATGCTAAAACAAATGCTAGGGTGTTGAATTCACCTAAATACGCTAACCCAAATTATAGAATCTATTACCCAGGTTCTAATTCCTTGATTGAAAATCGAATTCCCTAAGTTGTAAAACATACATTCTCATGCTACATTTCCCTACTTATCCTTATTAAGCTTCCACACCCAACAAATTGAAAATTAATAGTTCAAAGGATTTTAAGCTTTATGGAACTTTATATAGATTTCATAGATCGCTAAACCTATCTCTAGCGTTTGCTTAATCTACAGTATTTATCCCAAGAGGCACAATCACAAATCACTTCTCAGTCTCATTATGAACAACACACATTTGAATGGTGATCAAGCATCCAAAAGTCATCAAACAAAGAGATAAACACTCAATCATGAAATTAAAACTCAAAGTAAATCAATTCATATAAATTTGAATCATTGTATCAAGATTACATCAAAACCCTGCTAAACAACTCAGTTCATAATCAAAAACGAAATAAAAGAACAAAAACAAACTGAATCAAGATTCATCATTGAAAAACAAGCAAAAGATGGAGAAATCTTCTCTAATTTGAGACCAAATCTTCAATAATCTTCTCCTCCTTGAGCTGCCTCTCAAATGACGAACCAAGACCCTTTTCTCTTCCTTTTCGCTCTACTTTTACCTCTCTCACTTAAAGACGAAGCCCTAGCACGCAAAACGCGTCGTTTTATTTTTACATCTGATGCAGGTTTCGCCGCGGCGAAGACTTTCAGGCCAAACGAGCTTACCCGCAGTTGTATCCCGGGGGAAAAGGCTTACTTGCCACGGCGAAATGCCTTAGCAATTTTCCAAAAAAAAAATTCACTTCCTTCGCCGAGGCGAAAATGGCCAGGAGCTTACCCAATTTTCAAGTCTCTTCGCCGCGACGAAGAATTCTTCTTCACCCGGCGAAGTCTGGAACTTTTTCATACTTTCCTTTGGCTAAAGACTTCACCTGAAACACCCAAAACAATTACATAAGACTTCATAAAAACTCATAATGAAACTAAACAAAGTTAACAACCAAAATGACAAACAAAAAGTAAAAACACTTGGGTTGCCTCCCAAGAAGCGCTTGTTTATAGTCAAAAGCTCGACTCTCTCAATTCTCAATCAACCGGACTGTCCAAATACATCACATCCCGGAAATTTCCCTTGTACCGGAGCTTCATTTGTTGATGATCTTTGTCACACAGTGGTTTTTGCAAGTTTCAACCCATTTCCATCCCTTGGTCATAACTTTGGTAGCTCGACTCTTCTCTCTGACTGCCTTCCGTTTTCTTTGCTTACTTCACCCTTTTTTATCCAGAGACTGTTCTTATGTGTACTCAAACTCGATTGGGCTTGTCTTGGAATTTTGTGCACCCTCTTCCGTCATGGTCTCACTTTCGAATTATTCGGTTTTATAATGCAGTTCTTAACTTCCACCTTAAATTATTAGTTGGCAGGGCTCAACTCTTGAGATTTACCACATCGATTTTTAAACATAATCTTGTTCAGGTGGAGTTTCATTGACCAAGGACATTAAATGTTATTTCTTCATCTTGCATCCTCATGATCAACTTCCCTTCTTGAATTTCGATAACGCTCTTCCGGTGGCTAGGAATGGTCGTCCCAGGATAAGAGGAATCTCTTTGTCTTCTTCCATATCCAAAACAAGAAATCGCAGGAAAAATAAACTTGTCCACCTTAATCAACCATCCTCAACAATGCCCTCAGATGCTTTATGTATCGATCTGCAAGTTGCAAACTTATGGTTGTCGACTTAACTTCACCAATTCCTAGTTTCCTAAACACAGAAAAAGGCATAAGGTTAATGCTAGCACCTAAATCATATAGAACTCGATCAAAGGTTATATCCTATAGTGCAAGGGATAAAACTCCCTGGATCTTTGAGTTTCGGGGTAGTATTTTTCTGGAGGATGGCACTGCACTCTTCCGTGAGCATCACCATTCCTCATCTTCTAACTTCCTTTGTTCGTATAAATTTCTTTAAGAAATTTTGCGTAGCTCGGCATCTGTTGCAATGCTCTGCAAAAGGGATGTTAATATGCAGTTTTTTTAAAACATCAAGAAATTAATAAACTGCTTATCGAGTTCTCTTTTCTGAGTCTTTGAGGAAAGGGTATGGGTGGTGTGTGATGCGCCAACTCTGGTGGAATCTCGGGGAATGGCAATTTCTCTTCTTTTCTTTTTCCCTCTTCCTGCTCCTGTTCTTCTTTTCTTAGGCTGGGTGGTTTCTCTTTAGCTTCACTTTCTTCATCAATTTCATCAGAATCTTCATTTTTCTTTGATGAAGTTCTCTTTCCTTGGGTCTCACCTCTTCTAAAACTCTCTCACTTCTCAACGAAATTGCATTTACTTGCTCACGTGGGTTAGTTACTGTATTGCTTGGTAAGGAACCTTGCGGTCTATCATTAAGCTTCTCGGCCAATTGGCCATCTGTACCTCAAGATTTCGAATGGACGCCCTTGGTTTCTAAAATTTATCCTCGCTCATCATGAAACCTGTGGTCTCTTACATGAATTTACCAAAATGTCCTCCAACTTCGTCACTCTTTGATCTCCCGGTTGATTTGTCACCCCTGGTTAGTTATTTGGAACTTGCCTCTGGTTCCATGGTTATTTTGCTGGTTTTGATTCTCCAAGCTAGATTGGATGATTTCTCCACCCTGGGTTGTGTGTTGGAGTACGGGTTGTCGGTTGTCTCTGATTCCTGCCAAGTAATCACTTGCTGTTGATGAAGAGTCGAAGCAAATGTGTTCCCAATTGACACTCACTACTCACATGGTTTCCTGCACAAAATTCACATGTTAGTTAAGGTGCTTGTATAGAGTTTACCTGCATAGTTCCCAACTATTTTTGAAATGCAGTGAGTTGAGCTGAGATGGCTGTGAAGGCATCAACTCATGAAAACCCGAAGATTTCCTTGTTGTAACTCCTCATTTGGTCTTTGATAGTTGTTGCTTGCCAAAACCTCAAACAACTCATAAGCCTCCTCTAGTGTCTTATCTGCAAGGCCCCTCTGAAGCTGCATCCACCATGGTTTGCACATTACCCATCAAACCATTGTAGAATGTTTGGACTTGAAGCCAAACTGGAAACCATGGTGTGGACACTTCCTCATTAACTCCTTGTATCTCTCCCAGCCTCGTACAATGACTCGGCACATCTTGTAGAAATGATGTGATATCATTTCTCAATTTCGCTGATTTAGCTGGAGGAAAGAACTTGGTTAGGAATTTCTGTGCTAGATCTTCACGTTGTTATTGTTCCCGGTGGTAATGCCATTAACCACCCCTTTGCTTTATCTCCCAATGAGAATGGGAATAACCGTAGCCTAATCATCATCCGACACTCCATTTGACTCGAAGGTGTCACCAATTTCCAAGAAATTTGCAATGTGCTGATTCGGATCTTCCTCAAATCACCGTTGAATCTAACCGACTGCTGGATCATCTGGATGATTGTCGGCTTGATCTCGAAGTTGTTTGCTTATACTAAGGTCTAGTAATACTGACTCACTTCCATTCACTGTGGGAACTGAAAATTCCCTCAGTGTCCGTTTTCTTGTTCAGCTATTTCAACAACTATTCTTCAGATTCTCAGCGAAGATTCTCCTCTTCTTCTCTCTTGTTACGTCTTCTCACGGTCCTCTCAGCTCAAGGTCAACAGGAACCACTGGTTGACGTCTTGCTCTTGCCATAAACTGAACGAACACAAGTGAAGGAAAGTGAGATCACCATTCTAAAGAAAATTAAAACAAAAATTAAAACTTCAATCTAGCTAAACTTAAAGAAAACTCAATGTTAACTTAAAACAGTCCCCGGCAACGGCTCCAAAAACTTGATTCGTGTTTCTTACAACATGCAAAATGTAGCAAGTATACTAGTTGCACAAGTAATAAAATGATGAGTAGAGTATCGTTCCCACGAGGATTGTTAGCAAAGCACTGAGTTTCCTAACGTTATCAAGTGAAGCAATTGAATTCTTTGGATTGGTGGGAGAATTCTAATTAAAAATACAATGAATTTTAAAACTAGATAAAACTTAATTAAAGAAAGCAATATGAACACAGATATCAGCAGGAAACAGCGGGTAGGGTTTTGACTTCATTTGGATTTTATGGGTTAAACCTAAAAATTACACTACATTCACATTCATACGCAATGGTTGTAAATCGAACTCACTAAGGTGTTAAACATACCCTCTCGGGCTATGTTTTCCTATTCATCCTTATTAACCTTCCGCACCCAACAAATTGAAGATTAACAATTCCAAACTCATTAAGCAAAAGAATCCTACAATGATTTCATTAATTCTTGAATCTATCTCTAGCATCCAATACTATAATGGTGATTACCCAAGAAGCCTAACATGATTCATTTCTCAATCTCATCATGTTCATCACATACAGCATTAAAAATCAGAGTAAACACACAACCAAAGCATATTCATATGAAAATAAAACAATCAAACACTTAACCCATTAAAAATCCAAACTACAATCAAAACCCTAACCCAAAAAAAAAGATTAGTTCATAGCTAAATCAGTAATACAAAAACGAAAAACGGAAATAATCAAGTTCAGCATAATGAAACTGAGGTAAAAGATAAGAAATCTCCCCAAAAGATGAATCCTTTAGTCAGAGTCGAATCTTCTCCCTTTAACAACCCAAATCGCTCAAAGTTTTTCTAAGAAAAAAAATAAAAGTAGCTAACCCTAAACAGACGAAGACCTTGGGCAAAAGGCTAAGTTTTTCTTTTATACTTCGTCCAAATAACCCAGCTAAAACACGCACAAAACGAAACTGTGCGTTTAACAAAACTGAAAATAATGACTGTCGCCGCGGCGAAGAATGAAGTAGACACGCTCGTCCCTGGCTTACTTCGCCGCGGCGAAGACAATTCCTTCGCCGAGGTGAAGCTTTTTGAAAAGTTCTGTAATTACAGAACTGCCACTCTGCTTGCTTCTTCGTTTGATTCTTCGATTCTCGGTGCTCTCCCTTGGAAACAAGCTTCATCGTGCTTTATCCTGCTCCGGAACTCTCCTATCTTCTGAGATCCGCTAATTTCTAAGTCAAAAATATCAAATTTTGTCCTTATTTGCTCAAAATGTCCATTTTAACCTGAAACACGAAAAGTAGAGAATTAAGCAACAATTCAGGTCAAAATGCACTAGAAAGTACCTGAAATCCGACAAAAAGGTCTAATGAAAACTGTATAATTCACGGATTATCAGAAACCGTTCAGCATTTTGAGATGGTAAGTCCCCGGTCTGATCACCTTGTCGACCCGGTACGGACCTTCCCAGTTCGGTCCTAGTACCCCTGCACTTGGCTTCCTGGTTCCGAGGAGAACTTCTTTTAGTACAAGGTCTCTGACCTGGAAGTCTCTTCGCTTGACCTTTGAATCGAAGAACCTCTTCGCACGTTGCCAGTAGGTTGCTATCCTTGGCGAAGCCTTGCCGCGGTGCTCTTCCACAAGATCCAGACTTGCCCTCATAAGTGCTTCGTTTTCAATCTCATCGTACAAGTCTCTCCGAAGAGAACCAGTTCCCACCTCCACAGGAATCATTGCTTTGCAGCCATAGGCTAGCGAAAAGGGCGTTTCTGAGGTGGAGGTTCTTGGAGTTGTCTTGTATGCCCACAAGACTTTGGGGAGATCGTCGGCCCAATTTCCCTTGGCTGCCCCAAGTTTAGCCTTTAGAGTGTGCTTGATGGTCTTGTTGACAGCTTCAACTTGACCATTTGCTTGCGGTCTGACGATTGAGGCAATTTTTTTATGAATGCCCAGCTCATCGCAAAAGTGCTTGAACTCCTCATTATCAAATTGCTTTCCATTATCCGAAATGAGGGTGTGAGGAATTCCATAGCGGCACACTATGTTCTTGAAAATGAAGTCTTTCAGCTTTCTGATCGTGATCGCGGCCAGCGGTTCAGCTTCTACCCATTTTGTGAAGTAGTCTACCGCGACCACGTCATACTTAACTCCCCTTTTTCCGACTGGCATGGGTCCGATAAGGTCGATCCCCCACATGGAAAATGGCCATGGGCTAGACATCGTTACTAGCTCGTGAGAGGGGGCTCGCAGAATGTTCGTGAACCGCTGATACTTATCACACCTCTTGACAAAATTGTGGGAATCTTCTTGGATTTTGGGCCAATAATACCTTTGGCGAACAATTTGTTCGCGAGAGATCATGCAGCGGTGTGATTACCGCATATCCCTTCATGGATTTCTCTCATGATATAATCTACCTCTTCACTGGTTACACATCGGAGGAGAGGGGCACTGAATCCCCTCTTGTACAACTGGTCCCCGATGAGTGTGTAGCGAGCAGATCTTGTTCGCAGGACCTGTGCCTCAACCTTGTTGTCGGGCAAGATCCTATCCTTGAGATACCTGTAAATGGGCGTCATCCAAGAGTTTGATTGCGTTACACTCATAGCCTGTTCGGTTGAACTGATGCTCGGGGTCTCGATGAACCGAACAGGAATGCTATCAAGTGCCTCTGAGTCCAACAATGAAGCTATCTTTGCCAAGGCGCCTGCCACAGAGTTGCTATCTCTGGGGATCTGGGTGATCGTGAAATGCTTGAACGGCTCAAACGCGGCCTTGGCTTCTTTTAGATAACGGATCATGTTCTCTTCCTTGGCTTGGTATTCTCCTAGGATTTGGTTGACGACCAACATAGAGTCGCTGTGGACGCTGATCGCGGTTGCACCCATTTCTCTGGCCAACTGTAATCCGGCGAGCAGAGCTTCATACTCAGCTTCGTTATTGGTCGCCTTGAATCCAAACCGCAGGATGCCGTGAATGCGAGCCCCTTCGGGACTCAAAAGGAGGAGACCTGCTCCTGCCATTTTTCTGGTCGATGATCTATCGACATAGAGGTTCCAGGTCGATAGGTTCTGAATGGTCTCTTGGATGAATTCACTGGGCTATTGCTCTGACTTGTTCGGGAGATAGGAGAATTCTGAAATGAAGTCAGCGACAACTTGCCTTTTGATGGTCGACCTGGGCTTGTACTTCAGGTCAAACTGGCTTAATTCCATTACCCATTTGAGCAGTTTACCCAAGGCTTCCGGCTTCTGGAGGACCTACCTGAGGGGGTAGTTAGTCATTACATGGATCGTATGGGCGTGGAAGTAAGGTCGCATCTTTCTGGAAGCGATCAGCAGAGCATAGGCTAATCATTCCATTTCAGGATACTGCATCTCGGCATCCGACAGGCGTTTGCTCGCATAGTAGACAGGCCATTGAACTTTTTCCTCTTCTCGAACTAGGGCTGCACTGACCACGGACTACGAGACAGACAGGTACAGGGGCAAAATCTCTTGCGGAAGAGGCTTAGAGAGGAGAGGTGGCTTCCCGAGGTGTTTTTTTATACTTTGGAACACCTGTTTGCATTCGGGAGTCTATTCGAATTTCTTATTGGCCTTCAGAACATTGAAAAACGGCAAACAGCGATCTGTTAGCCTCGATATGAAGCGACTTAGTGCTGCTATTCGCCCATTTAGGCTCATGACTTGTTTTTTGCTGGTCGGGCTCTCCATATCGAGCAGAGCTTGAATCTTCTCGGTGTTTATTTCTATCCCTTGCTGATTAACCATGTACCCTAGGAACTTTCCTGATGATACCCCGAATAAACACTTGAGAGGATTCAACTTCATTCTGTAGAGCCGGAGGATGTCAAACATCTCAGCGAGATGTTAAATGTGTTCTGAGGCGACCTAGGATTTGACCAGCATGTCGTCCACATAGACCTCTATTGTTCTTCCGATCTGGTCGGAGAACATTCGGTTAACCAGCCACTAGTAGGTTGCGTCAGCATTCTTGAGGCCGAAAGACATAACTTTGTAACAATACAGCCCCCGGTCTATAATGAAGGACGTATGCTCCTCGTCTGGGCCATACATAGGGATCTGATTGTATCCCGAGTATGCATCCATGAAACTTAGTAGCTCGTACCTCGAGGTTGCATCCATGAGTTGGTCGATTTTTGGCAGAGGGAAGCTGTCTTTCAGGCAGGCCTTGTTGAGGTCGCTAAAATCAATGCAGGTCCCCCACTTTTCGTTTGGCTTCTTTACTAGGACCAGGTTGGCAACCCAGGTCGGGTAGAGTGCCTCTCGGATGAACCCATTTCGGAGGAGGTTTTCCACTTCTAATTTTAATGCAGCATACCGCTCCGGATCCATTACTCTTCTTTTTTGGTGAACTGGCTTGGCCTCGCTGTCGACGTTTAACGCATGGCAAATAACATCCGGACTGATCCCGACCATATCTACATGCGACCAGGCAAACACATCGACGTTTTCCCTGAGGAAACCTGTCAGTTCGTTAGCGAGCTGGGGATTGAGATTTTTACTGACTCTTAACACTCTGCTCGGCTCTTTTTGGTCAACCAACACTTTAGTCAGGTCCTCAACTGGCCCACTGGAGGGGTAGTCTTGAATGCGAGGGTCTAGGTTGTCCTCGGCCAGGCCAGGTCATGGATCGATCCTGCTGATCGCCATGGCCTGGCGGGGTGCACTTCGCAGAACGCCTTTTCCTTTGTGCGCCATCTAGACTGCTTTTACATAGCAGTCACGCGATATGCGTTGAGACCCGTTGACTTCCCCGATCCCCATCGGGGTGGGGAATTTCATCTTCAGATGGTAAATTGAAGTGACCGCCTTGAATTGTCTTAGTAGAGGTCGCCCAAGGATCCCATTGAAAGCTGACGGGCAGTCTACCACTAAGAATTCAATTATCTTGGTCACTTCGTCAAGATCGCCCAGCATGACTGGGAGTGAGATTGTTCCCTTGGGGAGTAGATGGTCTCCTGTGAATCCGTATAGCGGGAACGAGGTAGGCTTCAGGTCAGCCTCGTCCAGATTCATCCTTTCAAAGGTGGATGTGAATAGGATGTTCACAGCACTCCCGTTATCCACTAACATTCTCTGGGTGTTATAGCGCCTTATCAGGGGAGTGATTACAAGGGCGTCGTCGTGGGGATGGTGTAACTTGGCTGCATCCTGCTCGGAGAAGGAAATCTCCTCCTCCCGGTGAACCTTTTGTGGTCGCCGATCCGCACTCATCACTCTAATGGGGTCGTGATGTGCTTCACGAGCATACCTTTCTTGGGCACCTCGTGAATTTCCAGCGAAGTGCGGTCCCCTGAAAATCAAGTTGAGACCGAGCACCTATTTCTGATCGCGACGCTTCTTACTTGGCTCCCCCCGATCTTTCTCTTTTGAGGGAGTAGAGTCATCGACGTATTCCTTGAAGTGCCCCTTCTTGATAAGCTCTTCGATTGCTTGTTTCAGAGCTCGGCACTCATCAGTATGGTGCCTATTATCCCGATGATAGCGAAAGTACTTTTTATTATTTCTTGCTGTCGCGGGGGTTTTCATGGGTTCGGGTTCTCCGAGCAGACTGGCTTCTTCGGATTTATCAAGAATGGCAGACATAGAGGCGTTCAGTGGAGTATATTGGGGCATGTCGCGTTTGTAACGAGGAACGGGAGCATAGGACTTTTTGTGCTCGTAGCGGGGTTTCTTCCCTTTTCGCTGATCGTCAATGTCTCATTTGCGATCAGCTCTTCTATTTTCTCCCTGACCAAACATACTGCCTGAAGAGTCGTGATCGCGACGACGTAGTGCAGCCAATGAATTTTTTATACGGAGATACTTTTCCGCGAGGTTATAGAATCTGGTGAGGGAAACATCGTCCTCAGCCTATAATTTTTTCCACAGGTCGGTTTGCGGGCGAACTCCAGCTATTATGAGTGTTCGGATAGACTCTTCGGGGGCATGAGCCACCTTATTGAGTTCCCTGTGGAAACGATCGATATAGGATTGTAGGGATTCATCTCTTTCTTGCCTTATGTTGCTGAGATAGCTCAAAGGCATCGAGAACTTCCGATTTGCTTGGAAATGCCGTAGGAACGTCATGCTCATTTGAGGCCACGAACTGATCGATCCCGCTGGGAGTGACCTTAACCACCTCTTGGCATGAGAAGTTAGGGTCACGGCCAAACAACGACATTTTGCAAGATCCAAAACCTGGTGGAGCTCCATCAGGTCGTTGAACTCATACAAATGATCTTGCGGGTCATGGTTCCTATCGAACGGCCGCATGTCAGGCATTCTGAACCCTGGTGGGAGTGGAGCAGCTAACATTTTTGGGAGAGAAGGGAGATGCAGAGGCGACCTAGGCCTGCTCGTTTTGCTGCTCTCTCAGCCTATCCAGAGCTCGTTGCAGCTCCTCAATTTGTGGTAACGGAGCCAGTTGGGGATTGCTTTCACCCATGAGAGTCCGGCCCTCGCGATTACAGTTCAGGAGAGTCAGGAGGTCAGACTCCTCTTCGCCTCGGCCTGCACTTCCGACCGCTCTCGACACACGGTGGCTAGAGGCGTGTGAAGGCGATGGACGGTATGGAGTATTTTCACGACCCTCGCGGTCGTACGAACTGCCCCGCGAGGTGTAAGGACCACCCTCATGATAGCGATCAGGATCATTCTGTTGGCGGTGATAAGAATCGCCCCGCCCAGCACTTTTGCTTGGGTTCACCTGCGACGTGGCATGGGATAGCTCGGGATTTATTTTTTTGCCGAGTCTCAGCTTTTTCGGCACCCTGCTCGGGGCACGGCTTGTGTTCGCTGGCCCTTTGGAGCTCGTAGGCTTGCTTTTTACCACTTGCTTACCCTTACGTCTACGCGCTGCAGTGCTCGCGGCATGGGCTATTTCCCTTTGCCGCTCTTTCTCGTGACCTACAGGCGTTTTTGGCAGTTGCACCGCCCCAACTGTTCTAGATGGCACGCCTTAGTCCAGACGGTCCAGCCTTTGGTTGACCGTCTGGAGAGTATTGTCGAACCTCTTCAGGTAGCTTTTGATGTTGGGGTCAAGCTGCGAAGCTGCTGGGATATCCACCGCAGCAATTTGTGGGGCTGGAAGTATTCTGGAAGAGATATCCCCTTGGGTTAGGGGAACTCCCTCAACGCGCTGGTTGGCTTGCTCAGGTTCAGATTGGCGGGCCATTTGTTGCTATAGGACCAGTAGGTTAGAGATTCTCCTAATGAAGGATGAACACTAAATCTGGCCCTCCTTCTAGCGCCAAACTGTTGATGCGTGATTTTTGACGCCAACTAATCGACACATGCGTAACGTTGATTGGTCAAGAGATACACGTGATTATGGATAGAATGTAGAGTAAATGCAATGAGAGCTTTTTAAAGTGGTTCGGATGCTAAGGTAGCAAGTCCTACGTCCACTGATTTGTATTAGTATTGTGGGTTAGATCGCAACAGCGGACTGACTTACAAATGATTAGGGAAAAGTAAATACAAAGTTACAAAAGAGAGAGAGAGAGAGAGAAAGCTAGTTCAGAGTGTAAAATAGCCGAATCCCCTTAATGAAGGGGTCTTCCTCTTTTTATAGTGAGATGAGTGCAAGTAATCATCATTAAATCCATGGGTTGGTGTGAATGTCAGGACTAAATCAGGCTTTACGTCACATTGTCCACCTTCCAAGCTGATTTCACGCGATTTGGAGCAGGGAATGGACACGTTTTTCAATTGCATCAAGGAGTTCTGATGAAAGGGGTTTTCCTATCTAGAGTGCTTTGACTCATTTACGAGTCAAAGCAGAATTTCACTGATCATCTCTATTCTGTTTTGACTCATAAAGGAGTCAAAGAACTTGAGATAGGAAAACTCGTTTCATCAAAACCCCTTGATGCAATTGAAAAATAGAGAATTTTAATTGTTGTTTTCTCAAGAAACTATGCTTCTCTCCTTGGTGCTTGGATAACCTTGTTAAGATTATTGGATGTAAGAACACATTGGGACAAAAAGTGGTTCCAATTTTCTATGATGTGGATCAATTGGTGGAAAGAAAACAGATGGGTAACTTTGAGAAAGCATTTGCTAAGCATGAAAGAAACCATGCTTCTTCTCCTTGGTGCTTGAATAGAAGTGATTAATCTCTCGAAGAGATTTGCAGGAAAGGTACTTAAGTTTCATTTTTTTTTCCCCCTTCCGTGCTTGTAAAAAAATATCTGGTGATAATTATTTGATCAACAGTTTTAATTATTGTGGTTTATGATAAAATTTGCAGTTATGAGTCAGAATTTATTGAACATTGTTGTTAATGCAGTAACAAGAAAATTAAGTTGTTCATCAGCTTCAACATTCATGAATCTGAAGAAAGTTTTAGTTAAGAGTGAGTTTCATTTTTGGAGAAATTACTAAAGCAGGCTAAAAAACGAGGCCAATGGTTCCATGGAAGCAATTCTCAATTTACCCAACACGGACCTCTTTTTTATTTCATTTTAATATCATGACATTGAAATCATTTGATACATTAATTATAAGTTACTGAAATTTGAAGTCTGTAAATAGAAATGATAAATATGTTGAAAATTTCGGTTTATAAAAAATGAAAATCACTTGTACAAAATTATAACCAGTTGAGGGTTTAATTATTGCATATGCATCCCTTCAAATGCAAGTTCATTTAGTATCATTAACAAGATGCATCACCAACTTGTGTAAACTAGGGTACATAATTAATCTCTTGAACGTGAACGTGAGAAATATTTTTAAGGTATTTGGTTACATAATGGTGCTTGAGATGATGGCTAATGGTCACGTTAAGATTGAAATATAAGAAGTTGGTAGAAAAGTTAATATCTTGAAGTATAGGTTATGAGAAGTTAACTTGAAGTGAAAAACAAGTTTTTTATGGGTTATTAGAGGTTTTATCTTCTTGAATGCCAATTTTTCCGCTGGTTGTCTCGTTACACTAACAATCTTTGAGTCTACATCCCTTTAGGAAAACTTATCGGGTTTGGGTCTCCAGTGGCCCAAAATCACCAATTTTGCTCATCTTTGGTAAGAAGATAGGTCTTCTTTTTAAATCTTCAACAAAGAAAACTACAAATAGAAGAGAAAATACCAAGAATCTTGGATGAGAAGTTTCTTGGTAAGTATTAATTAGTTTCTTTCTCTTAGCCTATTCATTGCACTTTTCTTAATTATGGTAGTTTATTGCTTAAACACTTGATAAAAATTAGGTTTGTTTCTCGTAACTATCAAAAGTAATTGTCATTGTGGAACATCTCTCGGTATGTAAATCATATCTTACTCGATATACATCATATTATGGTCTTCATTAGCTTGTTGGAAAGCTCATTCATACACCTACAACTTCTCCGTTGACCAAGCAACTCAGTTCAATCATTATGATACTCAAACACGCGTTGCAAGTTGACGGATTAGTTGGTAGCCGAAATCTCAGGAGGCCTTCAGCTGGATGTTGGGGACATTTTTTTTTTACCAGAGTTTTAGGCCTCAAAACTCTCTTCATATGCATTCTCTTCTTTCTCTAAGTATGTCTTTCTAAAACTCCTAGCTAATAGATTTGTAGTTTCGTTTCTTTGATTCTATCTTAGCACTTCAACTCAACGTCTAACAGAAATTCATTTTTATCAGCCCTAGCACTTCCGTTACCCAACTTAAGTGGATTAACGGACCAAACAGACTTTGCACTTCCGTTACTTTTGTACAGAAATTCATTTTTATCAGCCTAGCTCCGTTAGTCCTTGTCCTTTAATTGTAATTTTTGAACACTAACTAAATTCTTTATTTCTTCAAAATAGCATATAGTCTTCAAAGTGGTTTCTTTCTTCAAACAGTTATGATTTATGAAACAAATAATGTCATCCAACATACTCATGTAAATATGATGATGTGATGCTGGCGTCAGCATGATAATTGTTGGTGATTTATTTATTTATTTTTGGTTTTGTTTATGTAGTGTTAAGTGTATTTGGATTATTAGTTCTTAATTACTGACCGCCTTTTTTTTTTTTTTTTTTGTGTTAATGTTTGGTGATCGTGAGCTTAGAAGAAGGTGTTTGGTAGCTTAGTAGATATTGAATTGTAAATGTTGATAATAAAACAGAATCTTAACGTGCTTATTGGGATTAATGGTTTTTGAATTATGACTTGTAACTTGACGTTTCAAATTAGGATAGTTGAACACGTGGATAAATGGATAAGTGTTAGGGGGCGATAAGTTTTATGATTTTGGGCTTTTGTGGAAGGATTTTGGATGGTTAAATGGAATTGTCAGGAAGGGGTTTTTAACAAGCTGAAAAGAGAGAAACTGGATAGAGACAGAAAATAGGAAATTTAGAGCATGGTTGTTGATTATGTTTTACTTGAATGGTGACGCCGAGAGAGCAAATGGGGGGCTATTGGGAGCAGCATAAAACAATTACCATTAGAAAAAGGGTTTCTGTGTTCACCTGAATATTTTTACATGTCAAATATTTGAAATGACCTTGAAATTTAAGATAATTTAACTAATGTTTGCTATACTGTTTTATGGAATTTATGGCCTATATCAAGATTAATTGGTTTCAAATCCCAGTCTTGCCATAGAGAACTATAGTTGGCTATGATTTGGGATCTAGAGCATTACGTCTACACCTTAACAATGCCTTAACACTTGAGTTATGGGCCTCGAGCTTGGGTTTAGCTGTGATTTGTTTGTTAATAGATTTGTACTTTAGGAAGCTCATTGCTAGCATCATAGATCGGATAGGCATTGGCCCAAAACCTTGTGAATTGGTCTTTACGGTGCTTCCTCTATCAATTAGATCCTTTATCCATAGAATAAAGTATCTAGGCATATTTGTTTCTTTATAATTCGACTTCTATGAAGTTGCTTCCTTTGCTACAGCTGATAAAAATCATTTTTTCCACAATGCATATGTATAAAGCCTTTTTTTTTCTTTTTCTAGCATTTATTAGTGTGTTTGCTCTTTCTTCCCCTTTTTTCCTCTCTATTGTCGAGATAGTCCCACGTAATGACAGAACACAACCATATTATTAAAAGCTTGTAGTAAGAACGGGTTTCGTTCTAGTGCCCAAAAATAATATTCTAAAGCTTTTGTATGTTCTCCTTTACTTGTGTGGATAAGGCCTATGTTGTAGAGTATATAGCTGCGATCATAGGGATCAATTTCTAGTTGCATAGTTTCATAATAATTCTGTAAAGCTTCTGCATAATTTCATTCGGATTGAGCTGACGTCCATTACGGTCTTCATTATATATATAAAATTTAGATGGATGTTCCCGATTACTTGTGAGCATGCTTATGTAAATTAAAGAACCTTGTGATTTATTTTAGATATATATAAAAATTATTAGAAGATTTAAGCCCAAATGATAAGCTAGATAGTTGGATGCCCGAATCACATAAAGCACTACCGGCCTAAAGATATTAATAGCCCAAATGATAAGCTATTCCTACTATTACCCCAAAATGTTTAAAATAGGTGAATTTAGAATGACAAGTTTATGTTTGGAATGGTTGTATTAAATAATAAACATCATTAATCTATGTTTGAAATTGTTATAACTTAGAAATTAATAACTTCATTTTTAATTTCTAAAATTTAATTGAAAACTGAGACAGAGAAATAAATGTAATTAATTCAAATCAGAACATTATTTATCATTCACATTCTTTCTCCAAATAAAAAACGTATAGAATTTGGGATTTACTGTTATGATAATAATTAATTTGGTAATAAAATAATCACACTTTGGTTTAAATGCATTTATCAGTTTTAAAACTGAACTTGTTTTCTTGTTTTTGTTATTGTACTTTTCATTATCATTTTCCTTTGCTGAAGCAATATTATTGAGGACTTTAAGTTTATTGAACTGTAACTTTTATCAGTCAAAAAATGTTCATGTAACTACATTGTAAACATAAAGTAAAATATGTTTGTTCATAATTTTTCTTTCAGTGCCCAATTAGTCAAATGCATAATAAATCATCGTGTGGAATTTCTTCCCCCCTTATTACATTTACCACAATTGATATGGGGGCTACATGGCTTCATAATCTGTTCGCATAAGTAACTCGTTTTATATTATATACTTGGTAGATGACTTTAGGGGGACTTGTCAGACCTTCTTGTTGAAATACCTTTGTTATACTATTTAGTTCACATCTTTGGATTGAATTTTGTGAGTTTTAATTGTTTTGGATTTGATGTCAAAGAGTCTGGTGCTGATTTGTTACATTATGTTTAAGTATGTACAAGGTGTATCTGGCTATTTGGATGGACTTTTGAATGATACATTCTTATAATATGTGGTAGTTGTGCTTGTGTTGGAAATGGGGAATATCCCTATTCGTATAGCTTTTCTTGTTTCTAATAAAATAAATGTTTATTGGTAATCTTATTTATGTCTTTCCCACAGCTGCTTAAAAAAAAAAAAAAAATATCATAACTGCAATATTTTTAATACTTTATACTGATCGATTTAATTGTTTTCTTTTTACACAGATTGCTTCAAAATTGTTTGAATGACATTGCAACAACAGTTGAACCATGGTTTCAAGTATGTTGACTGGAAAATGAAGGTACCCTGTTATTTCGCAATCAAAAGAAAGAAACAATACTCAAGCCATAACTTTGGTTGATTTAGTGGCCAAGTTCATAGTGGCCAAGTTGAATTCTCTTACATCATTGCTGTTCACTGTAGCTCTTTTTTGACTTGCTTATGTTTGCTAGCTGCTTCATCCAGCTGCAGACTTTGAATGACCCTGTTTGGCATCTCACTACCGAGAATACTGACTCTTGAGTCAACTGCTTTGTTTTCAGTGTTCTTTTAATGAAGAAAATGCATGATCACTGGATTTATTTTATGATTGTGAAGCAAAGCATCCCCTGTATGTTATGAGTCTTCAATTAGCTTGTGTCTCATTTAAAACTTTTTCCAGTCGAAAAGTATGGGAATATATCGGATATACTTGAGCTATTTTTAGTTTTAAAAGCTTGTGTTCATTAAGAAGTTGTCGGTAATTTGCATAAGGTGGTTAGGGGATTGGGTATTCAATTTTTATTTGAAATATGATGTTATTAGGCCTGTTTTTTGTTATTTTCACCTTTGTGCAAGTTTCTTTGATGCATTTGACGTTAATTAGTTTACAATCAGTATAGGCTTATGAGCATTGTTGGATGTATATGGTTATAATGCATATTATGTTATAAGCATTTTTTTTTTTAAATTTTTTATTTAATCTAATGTAAATATTTTGCAGATGGCTTCTGCCAGAAGACGTGGCATGACTGGGGAAAGTTGCTGTTCCTAAACCAGTTAACTTATCCAGCCAAAAGTATCCAGTTGACTGCTCTCTTTCTTTCTTTTCATTTATTTTAAAGTTCGATTAATGGATGTGTTTGGGTTTCCCTTTCAAATCTCATGTTTTCTCTCTTTGCTTCAAGGTTAGAAAATCATGGGCTGGACCCGAATGTGGAAATTGTCCCTAAGTGGGTAACATGTCTTTGTGTTTGGGTTCTTTCCTGTCTCTCCCCATATTTATAGCATTTAATGCCTCTGGGTGCACTTAATTGCTTCCTTTTTTCAGCTTAAAATTGCCTAACTGGTGCTTGGATTAATTAATGATTTTTATATACTTCATAGGGGTACACTTAGTTGGGGAAGTATCTTATTTATGCCTGTGACTGCTCTTTATGCAGCGTGAAGCTATTCCATGGGGTGAAAGTTAAAATATTTAATTTTATTTGGAACTTGATGTCAATGGCTCATATTGCTTCGTTTTTTAATTTCCAATATAGTATTTTACCTGAATTATGGTATAAGCTACTGAATTATGCACAAAGTTTCGAGTAAAAGTATAAAAATAAACTTTATTGTTTTTAATTAATTTTATAAACACATAAAATTAAAAAAAAAAAAAATTATTGGAGAAAGCCTTTAAGAGAAAATTTAAATAGATAAAGATTAATACATATGGACTGTCTAATGGTTCGTAAAATATATGGGTGTTGATGTCATCATCAAAACCTTAGGGGTTTCTATGCACGTTTGTTTTACTTCACAGCACAAAAAAAATCTCTGCCTGCCCAAGCAAGACAAGAGCTAATCTTTTTGTTTTTGTCTTTTAGTTTCACATGGAAACGTTCTTCGACTGATTGGATTAAAGTTCTTCTGTCGGCGAAAGCTGTAGTTTTCTTGGTTTCCTTAAAATCTGCTTGTGTTTTTTTATTTTGTTATTAGTTTTAAGGATCTGGCAAATCTTGTTGGTTTCTTTTAGGGAAAGTTAGTGAAACTAATCTTACAACTCATTAGGATTTTGAACATATTCTGTTTTAAGTTTAATTTAACAGATCCACACAAGATCAGAGTTCTCTTGGATGTATAATTTTTTTTGTCAAATTTATATTTTTTTTTTCTGGAAATTATATATATACTTTTTGTTTTTCCAAATTTTCAGTGTCCCGCATAGGAGGAATCTGGTTACATCGACATACCTGCATTGATACATTGACTCTCATTTCATAAAACATGCAGGAGAAAAAGAGAAGAAAACAGAGCACTTAAATATTTTCCATACCTTCTCCCCCAGTTTGAATGGAGGAAGACCCTTGCAAGGGCATGTGCTGCATCGAAAAACATCCCCTAATCCACACTGTAAAGTATATAATTAGTCGAAGCGCATCAATTGATCAAACACAAGCTACCAACAATGATAGATGAACAGAAATTTGGTATGCTTGTACGATAATAACAAATATCCGTATGATAAATTCAGAGTCATCATCCAATTGAACTTTCAATAAACGTTTAGGTGCCTTCTTCAGAGCAAAGGAAGACCCAACTTCCCAGGAAGGCTTCTTACCCTTTACCTAGAAATAGCAAACTAATAAAAATTCAACTAATGTATTGTTAAATGAACACTCGAAAACTCAAAATGCAACAATAAAGTTTACTGCCATAATTTTCAACTTCCAGAGCATAATTGAAAGTTGAAATCCTCATATAATGCTGCTTGAAAAGCATGAGTAGGAAAAAGCAATAAATACAATAACTACCTACTGAAATTTTGTATTCAAATTCAGAACCCCACCATAAACTTCAGCAATAAATAAAAACCCCTGAAAAATGAAGCGCATTCACCCCAAAGTTAAGGCTCAAGATTCGCATACAACAAATCTCAACATAGGCCTCATTATAAAAAAGAAAATCAATGAATAATGTAATTTAATCATTTCTTGTGGACCTAATCTTTAACCAGCGAGGACTCAATTCAAGTCTATACGAACACTTAAAGAAGGGGACGCAGAATGAAAATGATACCAAAATTACCAGGTGACAATAGAAGCTCACCCCAAACGAGTGAACATTTTCAGCTGCTACAACTGATTTTAGGTCGAGACAAACTGCATCTACAAATCCGGCTAACAATAACTTGAGCTCAAGAGCCGAGAATGCCTGCAATGAAAGCCCTGATCAGATACATGGGTACAAGCAAAATACAAAGAAATAACAAAGTACACAAAATATACCTTAACGGCATTCCCTTCCTCAGACTTAAATTTCTTGTAAAGCAAGATTGTTCCACTGGGTTTCAGAACTCTCGAACTTTCGCCAAGCACCCGATCATCAGGAAATTCAGGTGAAGTACTAATAGATATAACAAGGTCAAGAGAGTTGGACTCCATTGGCAACTGACCTGTCAAAACAGAAGAACAAATTGAACAATAAACATTGCATACAAAAAGGATTGAATTGAATTAGAAAAAATAATGAAAATATGAAAATGAAACCCAAAAGAAGATTGGAAAAAGTACTTATTGAAGATGCTTCAGTGATAATGTGAGGATCACAGTATTCCTCTGCTTCATCCCTGAGCTCTCTCGTTGCATTAAAAATCGAACTCACACAAAAAGCTTGATCGTCTGTAAAGACAAGCACAACGCTCTTCTTCGCCGTATCCTACAACAGAAGCAAATTTTAGCAGCTAACCCATAATACAAAGAACTCCATAATCAATCAAAAATAAAATCTGAACCAAAATCACATTAAAAAAAATTAAAAAAAAAACAAATTTATCTCTTCTCCATTGACTTGCCAAATAAACACAAACTTCCCATATCAAATCCAACATGTTATGAAAAAAATAAAGAAAAGAACTCAGAAAATACAGACCATGAACTAATTGGATCAGAAAGTGGCGGCGTTATAACCCTAATGAAAATTGCAAGAAGGAAGAAATGATCAAGTCTTAAAAAAAAAAAAAAAAAAAATCTCACCATGTGATTGAATATTCAAAACCCAGAAGAGATTTTAGATTTGGTTTATGTTTTCGGTTCTTGGTGTTGGCTTCTGAAATGTACCTAAAACAAATCGCAGCGTTTTTTTTTTTTTTTTTTTTTTTTTTTACCTGCCGACTCTCTTTCTCTCTATGCTCCAAGCAAAATGGGTTTAAGAGGAAGAAGGTGGGCTACGTCACGTGGCCCGCCAATGGTGATGACGTGGCCAAAAGTTGTTGGCAGGCAGCGCAACCTATGTTGTCCAAACTCCAAACAGAAGTTTTATAGATTCTTTATTCGTATCGGTTTATCTATCATTTAAATTTGTTCTTTTAGAAGTCTAAAATACTATGAATTTTACTGTTATGCAAATATATTTAAAAAGCGTATTATCAATTAGAGGACATTTTTATCATAAATTTATGCCACAGAACATTTTTATTGAGGGATAATCAGTTTGTCTGTCAGGGTTCGGCAAAGTCTTATTTTACGAGTGAGACAACTTTTTCTCATCTAAATAATAGTTTAATAACATTTTCTCACTCGTAGACTTTTAAAATACTATTTTACTATTTAAATTTATGTTTCAATAATAAACAAAGAGCAAACTCAATCCAGACTATTAAAGTTTTTGGAGACAAGAGGTCAATCAGTCTTTTGGTGGTAGAGTATTAAATTTTGGTAGTTTGAATTAACCAGAATTTGACTTGAGAGGGGCAACTGTATAAACTCTAATCGCTCGATTGTCGACGATTGACAAAGTCGATAAAAGTAGGGTTTAAGGGATTTTAGTGAATGATGATCAAGAAAAAGAATAGTGGTGGTGTAGGGTCGCAATGACACCAAAATATGAAACGGAATATAAATTTAGGTAATAAAATAGTATTTTAAAAGTATGTGGATGAGAAAATGTCATCAAGCCTTTATTTGGGTAGAAAAAAGTCGTTTACTCCTTATTTTACAAGAAACCATACATGTTTTCATCGTAAAGCCCTTACTTTGTCTTTATTGGCGTTTGATTGGAGGTAATAAAAGACTATTAAGGTTATGTCATTTTATATTACTTGATTACCATGTTTGGTTGTCAAGTAATATAAGATTCCGATAATCTTTTATTACCAATAGTTGTTACTGTTGGTAATATTGAAGGTGATCTGATTACTTCTATTTTCATAGGTATTGTAAGATTACTTTAACCTTATTTTTGTTACAATTCTATATTTTATTAATGAAAATTTTGGACAATAATGCCCATGTTTTAAAATAAATTTACATTAATATATCATTTCAATTTTACCCTTGTTTATTTAAGTTTTTGGACAATAATACCCTTATATTTAAAATAAATTATAGACCACCACTGCCACCCAGCCACAACTGCTGACAGCGGGCCAACCACCATGGACCGCTGTCGGAGTCCTTAAAAACTTACGAGATTCGTCAAGAGGCTTTGATATAGTCGTTTCTAGCCATATTGATGGCCGAAAACCGTCATATTAGGCAAGCTTTGGCCATTAGCGGCTAGATCTCTTCTGTCCGGAATAGATCTGGCCAATAATGGCCAAGGATCTGGCTAGAAATGGCCATATCGAAGTCTTGTGGTCATGATGAGCTACTCACGACGACTTTTAGAGACTTTCGACAGTGGTTTGCAGGGGCAGCCGGCGGCGACAGGGGGTGGGGGTGGGGATGATTTTATCATAAATTAAAGTTTTATAGAGGCAGGGGTGTTTTGGCTAAATCTAAAATATTGGAGGTTAAAAGAATTATTAAAAAATTAATAATAAAAATAATATTATATTAATATTTAAAAAAAAAGGTAATTTAGTAATTAAAATAATATATCTACCAATTTATACCCCATAACAAAACATATTAATATAATATACCCACCAACTAACCAAATACTTTTTCCTAAAAATTTTCAATAATCTTCAAAGTAATATAAAATTCTAGTAATCTAACATTCCCTGAACCAAACGTACCCTTAATAATTTTAAAAAGTCGTTAACTAAGGGCCAAAACTGTGATGCCGACTGAGCTTCAGTTTATTATTCATACCGAAATTGACTAAAAGACCAAATTAACCTTACTTTGTCTTTATGTGAATGGGTCAAAGCTTTGAGATGATGGCTAATGGTCACGTTAAGATTGAAATATAGAAGTTGGTAGAAAAGTTAATATCTTGAAGTATAGGTTATGAGAAGTTAACTTGAAGTGTAAAACAAGTTTTTATGGGTTATTAGAGGTTTTATCTTCTTGAATGCCAATTTTTCCGCTGGTTGTCTCGTTACACAACAATCTTTGAGTCTACATCCCTTTAGGAAACTTATCGGGTTTGGGTCTCCAGTGGCCCAAAATCACCAATTTTGCTCATCTTTGGTAAGAAGATAGGTCTTCTTTTTAAATCTTCAACAAAGAAACTACAAATAGAAGAGAAAATACCAAGAATCTTGGATGAGAAGTTTCTTGGTAAGTATTAATTATTTTCTTCTCTAGCCTATCATTGCACTTTTCTTATTTGGTAGTTTATTGCTTAAACACTTGATAAATTAGTGTTGTTTCTCGTAACTATCAAAGTAATTGTCATTGTGGAACATCTCTCGGTATGTAAATCATATCTTACCTATATACATCATATTATGGTCTTCATTAGCTGTGTTGAAAGCTCATTCATACACCTACAACTTCTCCGTTGACCAAGCAACTCAGTTCAATCATTATGATACTCAAACACGCGTTGCAAGTTGACGGATTAGTTGGTAGCCGAAATCTCAGGAGGCCTTCAGCTGGATGTTGGGACATTTTTTTTTAACCAGAGTTTTAGGCCTCAAAACTCTCTTCATATGCATTCTCTTCTTTCTCTAAGTATGTCTTTCTAAAACTCCTAGCTAATAATTTGTAGTTTCGTTTCTTTGATTCTATCTTAGCACTTCAACTCAACGTCTAACAGAAATTCATTTTATCAGCCCTAGCACTTCCGTTCCCCACTTAAGTGATTAACGACCAAACACTTTGCACTTCCGTTACTTTTGTACAGAAATCATTTTATCAGCCAGCTCCGTTAGTCCTTGTCCTTAATTGTAATTTTTGACACTAACTAATTCTTTTTTCTTCAAAATAGCATATAGTCTTCAAAGTGGTTTCTTTCTCTCAACAGTTATGATTTATGAAACAAATAATGTCATCCAACATACTCATGTAAATATGATGATGTTGCTGGCGTCAGCATGATAATTGTTGGTGATTTTTTATTTATTTTTGGTTTTGTTTATGTAGTGTTAAGTGTATTTGGATTATTAGTTCTTAATTACTGACCGCCTTTTTTTTTTTTTTTTTGTGTTAATGTTTGGTGATCGTGAGCTTAGAAGAAGGTGTTTGGTAGCTTAGTAGATATTGAATTGTAATGTTGATAATAAAACAGAATCTTAACGTGCTTATTGGGATTAATGGTTTTTGAATTATGACTTGTAACTTGACGTTTCAAATTAGTAGTTGAACATGGATAATGGATAAGTGTTAGGGGGCGATAAGTTTTATGATTTTGGGCTTTTGGTGGAAGGATTTTGGTGGTTAAATGGAATTGTCAGGAAGGGTTTTAACAAGCTGAAAGAGAGAAAGGATAGAGACAGAAAATAGGAAATTTAGAGCATGGTTGTTGATTATGTTTTACTTGAATGGTGGACGCCGAAGAGCAAATGGGGGGCTATTGGGAGCAGCATAAAACAATTACCATTAGAAAAAGGGTTTCTGTGTTCACCTGAATATTTTACATGTCAAATATTTGAAATGACCTTGAAATTTAAGATAATTAACTAATGTTTGCTATACTGTTTTATGGAATTTATGGCCTATATCAAGATTAATTGGTTTCAAATCCCAGTCTTGCCATAGAGAACTATAGTTGGCTATGATTTGGGATCTAGAGCATTACGTCTACACTTAACAATGCCTTAACACTTGAGTTATGGGCCTCGAGCTTGGGTTAGCTGTGATTTGTTTGTTAATAGATTTGTACTTTAGGAAGCTCATTGCTAGCATCATAGATCGGATAGGCATGGCCCAAAACCTTGTGAATTGGTCTTTACGGTGCTTCCTCTATCAATTAGATCCTTTATCCATAGAATAAAGTATCTAGGCATATTTGTTTCTTTCATAATTCGACTTCTATGAAGTTGCTTCCTTTGCTACAGCTGATAAAAATCATTTTTTCCACATGCTATGTATAAAGCCTTTTTTTTTTTTTTTTCTAGCATTTATTAGTGTGTTTGCTCTTTCTTCCCCTTTTTTCCTCTATTGTCGAGATAGTCCCAGAATGACAGAACACAACCATATTATTAAAAGCTTGTATAGAACGGGTTTGTTCTAGTGCCCAAAATAATATTCTAAAGCTTTGTATGTTCTCCTTACTTGTGTGGATAAGGCCTATGTTGTAGATATATAGCTGCGATCATAGGATCAATTTCTAGTTGCATAGTTTCATAATAATTCTGTAAACTTCTGCATAATTTCATTCGGATTGAGCTGACTCCATTACGGTCTTCATTATATATATAAATTTAGATGGATGTTCCCGATTACTTTGAGCATGCTTATGTAAATTAAAGAACCTTGTGATTTATTTTAGATATATATAAAAATTATTAGAAGTTAAGCCCAAATGATAAGCTAGATAGTTGGATGCCCGAATCACATAAAGCACTACCGGCCTAAAGATATTAATAGCCCAAATGATAAGCTCTCCTACTATTACCCCAATGTTTAAATAGGTGAATTTAGAATGACAAGTTTATGTTTGGAATGGTGTATTAAATAATAAACATCATTAATCTATGTTTGAAATTGTTATAACTTAGAATTAATACTTCATTTTTAATTTCTAAAATTTAATGAAAACTGAGACACGAGAATAAATGTAATTAATTCAAATCAGAACATTATTTATCATTCACATTCTTTCTCCAAATAAAAAACTATAGAATTTGGATTTACTGTTATGATAATAATTAATTTGGTAATAAATATCCACTTTGGTTTAAATGCATTTATCAGTTTTAAAACTGAACTTGTTTTCTGTTTTTGTTATTGTATTTTCATTATCATTTTCCTTTGCTGAAGCAATATTATTGAGGACTTTAAGTTTATTGAACTGTAACTTTTATCAGTCAAAAATGTTCATGTAATACATTGTAAACTAAAGTAAATATGTTTGTTCATAATTTTTCTTTCAGTGCCCATTAGTCAAATGCATAATAATCATCGTGTGGAATTCTTCCCCCCTTATTACTTTACCACAATTGATATGGGGCTACATGGCTTCATAATCTGTTCGCAATAAACTCGTTTTATATTATATACTGGTAGATGACTTTAGGGGGACTTGTCAACCTTCTTGTTGAAATACCTTTGTTATACTATTTAGTTCACATCTTTGGATTGAATTTTGTGAGTTTTAATTGTTTGGATTTGATGTCAAAGAGTCTGGTGCTGATTTGTTACATTATGTTTAGTTGTACAAGGTGTACTGCTATTGGTGGACTTTTGAATGATACATTCTTATAATATGTGGTAGTTGTGCTTGTGTTGGAAATGGGGAATATCCCTATTCGTATAGCTCTTTCTTGTTTCTATAAAATAATGTTTATTGATCTTATTTATGTCTTTCCCACAGCTGCTTAAAAAAAAAAAAAAAACATAACTGCAATATTTTTCACACTTTATACTGATTGATTTAATTGTTTTATTTTTACACAGATTGCTTCAAAATTGTTTGAATGACATTGCAACAACAGTTGAACCATGGTTTCAAGTATGTTGACTGGAAAATGAAGGTACCCTGTTATTTCGCAATCAAAGAAAGAAACAATACTCAAGCCATAACTTTGGTTGATTGGTGGCCAAGTTCATAGTGCAAGTTGAATTCTCTTACATCATTGCTGTTCACTGTAGCTCTTTTTGACTTGCTTATGTTTGCTAGCTGCTTCACTCAGCTGCAGACTTTGAATGACCCTTTTTGGCATCTCACTACGAGAATACTGACTCTTGAGTCAACTCTTTGTTTTCAGTGTTCTTTTAATGAAGAAAATGCATGATCACTGGATTATTTTATGATTGTGAAGCAAAGCATCCCTGTATTTTATGAGTCTTCAATTAGCTTGTGTCTCATTTAAAACTTTTTCCAGTCGAAAGTATGGGAATATATCGATATACTTGAGCTATTTTTAGTTTTAAAAGCTTGTGTTCATTAAGAAGTTGTCGTAATTTGCATAGGTGGTTAGGGGATTGGGTATTCAATTTTTATTGAAATATGATGTTATTAGGCCTGTTTTTTGTATTTTCACCTTTGTGCAAGTTTCTTTGATGCATTTGACGTTAATTAGTTTACAATCAGTATAGGCTTGTGAGCATTGTCGGATGTATATGGTTATAATGCATATTATGTTATAAGCATTTTTTTTAAATTTTTTATTTAATCTAATGTAAATATTTTGCAGATGGCTTAGCCAGAAAAGGTGCCATGACAGTTTTGGGAAAGTTGCTGTTCCTAAACCATTAACTTATCCAGCCAAAGTATCCAGTTGACTGCTCTCTTTCCTTCTTTTCATTTATAAAGTTCGATTAATGGATGTGTTGGGTTTCCCTTTCAAATCTCATGTTTTCTCTCTTTGCTTCAAGGTTAGAAAATCTGGGCTGGACCCATGTGGAAATTTTCCCTAAGTGGGTAACATGTCTTGTGTTTGGGTTCTTTCCTGTCTCTCCCCATATTTTAAGCATTTAATGCCTCTGGGTGCACTTAATTGCTTCCTTTTCAGCTTAAAATTGCCTAACTGGTGCTTGGATTAATTAATGATTTTATATACTTCATAGGGTACACTTAGTTGGGAAGTATCTTATTTATGCCTGTGACTGCTTTATGCAGCGTGAAGCTATCCATGGTGTAAGTTAAAATATTTAATTTATTTGGAACTTGATGTCAATGGCTCATATTGCTTCGTTTTTTAATTTCCTTATAGTATTTTACCTGATTATGGTATAAGCTACTGAATTATGCACAAGTTTCGAGTAAAAGTATAAAAAATAAACTTTATTGTTTTTAATTAATTTTATAACACATAAAATTAAAAAAAAAAAAATTATTGGAGAAAGCCTTTAGAAAATTTAAATAGATAAAGATTAATACATATGGACTGTCTATGGTTGTCGAAAAATATATGGGTGTTGATGTCATCATCAAAACCTTAGGGGTTTCTATGCACGTTTTGTTTACTATCACAGCACAAAAAAAATCTCGCCTGCCCAACCAAGCAAGACAAGCTAATCTTTTTGTTTTGTGTCTTTTAGTTTCACATGGAAACGTTCTTCGACTGATTGATTAAAGTTCTTCTGTCGGCGAAAGCTGTAGTTTTCTTGGTTTCCTTAACTGCTTGTGTTTTTTTATTTTGTATTAGTTTTAAGGATCTGGCAAATCTTGTTGGTTTCTTTTAGGGAAAGTTAGTGAAACTAATCTTACAACTCATTAGGATTTTGAACATATTCTGTTTTAAGTTATTTAACAGATCCACACAAGATCAGAGTTCTCTTGGATGTATAATTTTTTTTGTCAAATTTATATTTTTTTTTTTTCTGGAAATTATATATATACTTTTTGTTTTTCCAAATTCAGTGTCCCGCATAGGAGGAATCTGGTTACATCGACATACCTGCATTGATACATTGACTCTCATTTCATAAAACATGCAGGAGAAAAAGAGAAAAAACAGAGCACTTAAATATTTTCCATACCTTCTCCCCGTTTGAATGGAGGAAGACCCTTGCAAGGGCTGTGCTGCATCGAAAAACATCCCCTAATCCACACTGTAATATAATTGTCGAAGCGCATCAATTGATCAAACACAAGCTACCAACAATGATAGATGAACAGAAATTTGGTATCTTGTACGATAATAACAAATATCCGTATGATAAATTCAGAGTCATCATCCAATTGAACTTTCAATAAACGTTTAGGTGCCTCTTCAAGCAAAGGAAGACCCAACTTCCCAGGAAGGCTTCTTACCCTTTACCTAAATAGCAAACTTAAATTCAACTAATGTATTGTTAAATAACACTCGAAACCTCAAAATGCAACAATAAAGTTTACTGCCATAATTTTCAACTTCCAGAGCATAATTGAAAGTTGAAATCCTCATATAATGCTGCTTGAAAAGCAGGAGTAGGAAAAAGCAATAAATACAATAACTACCTACTGAATTTTGTATCAAATGAGAACCCCACCATAAACTTCAGCAATAAATAAAAACCCCTAAAATGAAGCGCATTCACCCAAAGTTAAGGCTCAAGATTCGCATACAACAAATCTCAACATAGGCCTCATATAAAAAAAGAAATCAATGAATATGTAATTTAATCATTTCTTGTGGACCAATCTTTAACCAGCGAGGACTCAATTCAAGTCTATACGAACACTTAAAGAAGGGGACGCAGAATGAAAATGATACCAAAATTACCAGGTGACATAGAAGCTCACCCCAAACGAGTGAACATTTTCAGCTGCTACAACTGATTTTAGGTCAGACAAACTGCATCTACAAATCCGGCTACACTAACTTGAGCTCAAGAGCCAGAATGCCTGCAATGAAAGCCCTGATCGAATACATGGTACAGCAAAATACAAAGAAATAACAAAGTACACATATACCTTACCGGCATTCCCTTCCTCAGACTTAAATTTCTTGTAAAGCAAGATTGTTCCACTGGGTTTGAGAACTCTCGAACTTTCGCCAAGCACCCGATCATCAGGAAACTCGGTGGAGTACTAATAGATATAACAAGTCGAGAGAGTTGGACTCCATTGGCACTGACCTGTCAAACAGAAGAACAAATTGAACAATAACATTGCATACAAAAGGATTGAATTGAATTAGAAAAAATAATGAAAATTGAAAATGAAACCCAAAAGAGATTGAAAAAGTACTTATTGAAGATGCTTCGTGATAATGTAGGGATCACAGTATTCCTCTGCTTCATCCCTGAGCTCTCTCGTTGCATTAAAAATCAAGAAACCATGCTTCTTCTCCTTGGTGCTTGAATAGAAGTGATTAATATCTCTCGAAGAGACTTGCAGGATGGGTACGTAAATTTCATTATTTTTTTTTTCCTTCCGTGCTTGTATAAAAATATCTGGTGATAATTATTTGATCAACAGTTTTAATTATTGTGGTTTATGATAAAATTTGCAGTTATGAGTCAGAATTTATTGAACATTGTTGTTAATGCAGTAACAAGAAAATTAAGTTGTTCATCAGCTTCAACATTTATGAATCTGGAGAAAGTTTTAGTTGGAGTGAGTTTCATTTTTGGAGAAACTACTAATGCAGGCTAAAAACACGAGGCCAATGGTTCAATGGGACCAATTCTCAATTTCCCCAACACAGACCTCTTTTTTTATTTTAATATCAGGACATTGAAATCATTTGATACATTAATTATAAGTTACTGAAATTTGAGTTCTGTGAATAGAAATGATAAATATGTTGAAAATTTCGGTTTATAAAAAATGAAAATCAGTTGTACAAAATTACAACCAGGAGAGGGTTTAATTATTGCCTATACTTCCCTTCGAATGCAAGTTCACTTAGTATCATTAACAAGAAGATATATCGCAAACTTTTGTAAACTAGGGTACATAATTAATCTCTTGAACGTGAACGTGAGATATTTTTAAGGTATTTGGTTACATAATGGTGCAATAAAAAGATATTTTTAAGGTATTTAACTAACTTTTGAACATTAGCTAAATTCTTCGTTTCTTCGAAGTAGCCTACAGATGCTGATGTCAACAAGATGATGTCATGCTGACATCAGCATGAAGGTGTTATCTAATATGAAAAGTTTAAAAATTATAAGCCCTGTAACAAAATAAAATCTGAAATCCAAGGAACACTGTAACAAATACAATAAATCCAAAATCCAAATCCAAAGATCAAGCCATAAACTAAATAAACTAAAAATCAATGTCCAAATCCAATTCAATTTTAATGTTGCGGAGACCCAGATGCTGACATTCTCGGTCTTTTATCTCTTCTCTGACAACCAACATTAACTAGCAATCATACTATTAGATTCAATTTAGTATTCTACATATGATACTTTTGATTAGTAAGAAACTGCATAATTAAACATTAAGTAGCATAGCAAAATTTATTAAACATCCAGCTTACAATTTTCTATATCCAAGTAAACCCACAAACCAAAGCCCACAGGGGATATCCACTAATGATCAATTTCACAAATAAAATTCCCGAAATATATAAATATAAATAAGTAATACAAACAAATAAACTAAATCTTTATTGATAATAATACGAGACAATGACAAGCCTTAAGCTTTCAACATAAATTTCACTAATATAAAACATTCAAGTTATTGATATAATTACACAAACCAAAACCAAAAGCAATAATGCCCGAATTTTCTTCTAAAATTTGGGTAAAAAATCTATCCTAGAAATAGAAATGAAATATACATTAATATTAATTCATTAGCATAAAATGGCTATTGTTTTGTTGAAAAACAAACAACCAAACGAAATGTATGTAAATAAAAAACTACTAAATAATGGAGCAATATTAACCCTCTTGCAAAGAATTGGTATTGCTCCATTATTTTCAAAAACTTGTATACACATAGATCAAAATTTTATCCATTTCTAGATGTAGCTTCAATAGCAGCTAAGTCTAGAGGGAAATTATTAGCATTACATTCAAACATAACTTCCATATCAAGGTAGCATTACATTCAAACATAACTTCCATATCAAGGTTAGTGCGGTTAATAATATCAAACCCATCAACTACAAATTGGTTGAAATTGAAACCATCTAGGTTGAAAGCCATAATGCTAATACCTAAAACAATGAACTAGATAGCTGCTACAAGCCAAACAGCTAGGAAGAAATTTAAAGAACAAGAATTGTTGAAACTAGTATAAAGATTGATTGGCCAAAATAACCATGAATAGCTACAATATTATAAGTTTCTTTCTTTTAATTGAATCTTTAACCTTCATTAGTGAATTTATTATTATTATTATTTTAATCAAACTAGAGGTTACCAAGGAACCATGCATTAGCACTTAATAGGAAGCCGACGAATACACCAACTACGCTTAACATGTTATTGTTATGTCCAAAAAAGTTATTTTGATTTAGAATAATTAGTAGAATTACTCAAATAATTAAGTGTTTTCCACTTAGTGAACTAGATTTATTGTCATTACCTCTTTTTCCAATTAATCCCTTGATCTATTTTAATCACAATGATGAGCAAGTGTATAAATATAGAAAAACACTATACTTACTCATGAGTTGTACTAACTGCCTTACCTTTGTTAAAATTGCACATGGTATCTGTACTATGCGTATAGTATCTGTACTATGCGTATAGTATCTGTACTATACGTTATATTTACAAAGGATAATAAGATGGTTAGTAAGATGGTGAGTAAGCATAGTATTACTCATAAATCTATTCACGAAAAGATAGTGGATAGGAAGTAGTGTTGCTCAAATCCATTTAATACAAAATAGACTTGAAATATATATCGAATCAGTAACATACAATTTAATGTTTATTTCGTTATATTTTATTATTTCTAAAATAATAAATTCCCAATGAAAAACACTGATATCTACAATAATAAGATGAAGTAATGAATATGTGCGTGGAAAATTAGAATGAGAGTCTTCTGTGGGGGCCTATAAATATTTTCACCAGATGAGCCACAATCGCTAACAAACAAAAATATGTACGCCCTCCAGGACCAGGAGTTTACAACTTGTTAGTCCCATGTGGAGCCTCTAATCATTCACATGCGCCAAAAAATGAGCCGGCGATAAAAAGTTTTTTAAAAAAAGACATGGTGAGATCATTGTGGATTGGCCCCACGCAACTCTGGGTGTCTCCACCTTCATCAGAGAATTCTCTAAACGGGAATTTACTCCAGCTACTAATTTTTTGAGATTCATAAATTTTGAAGTTGAAGTTGAACCACTTAATTTACTTGATATTTCCTTCACAACACCTTCGATAAATTCTGCTTCAGGACTGCAAAATAATCAATTAACATTCATTATATTTACACTAATCAATAACAAATTGCATAATTATTATACTGAATTGAGCCAAATCAAATTAATAAACCACAAGGAATTAAAATCACTTACAGCCTTTCTTTTATTTTCTCTTAATCTAATATATTGAGGCAAATCAAATTAATATATACATACACATGATGAAGTGATCATACTTGTGCTTTGCCAATTAACCTCTCCACTCTACATCATCTATACTGTAAACAACACCACCTAAATAAACTTATAGTACAGAACAATTAAGTTATGTGCTTGTTGCTTTCGAAATTAGGCTCTGCATATTGTAAAGACCGATAAATAATATTTATTGTAAGGAATTAAGATTAAAGAATTTTTTACCTATCCTTCAACTCCCTTCCAAACAGATTGGTGATCTCCATCAAAGCGTTCCGCCATGTTTGCACGTTTTCTATATGGTCCGCAAACACTTTTTGATGTTGACCAATAGCTACCTCCAACTTTGTTATTACCAGGGATGGATTCACATCATAGAAAATTGGAATGACTGATTGTCCCCTTGTGTTTTTACATTCCACAATTTTCACAAGTTCATCCAAGCACCAGGGTGAAGAAACATAATTTTTTGAGAATACAACAATTGAAATTCTTGATTCTTCTATTGCATTAACAAGTTCTGGTAAAATGGGTTTTCCTATCTCAAGTTCTAGATTATCCTTGAATACCTTAATTCCCTCTCGAATCAAATGACCATATAGATGATTTGTAAAGTTGTTTCGAGTATCTATACCTCTGAAGTTTAGAAAGACATCATGTTTCGCACTAGTGGATGAAGAAACTCTTTGTATTCTCATGGTGCTGGAAAAAAGTTGAAAAAAAATATAAAAGTGGTAAGATAATTGTGGATTGTACCCACTCAACTCTCTGAGTGTCTCCAACTTCATCAGAAGTTTCTCTACACAGAAATTAACTCCAGCTACTAATTTTTTGAGATTCATAAATTTTGAAGTTGAACCGCTTAATTTACTTGATATTTCCTTCACAACACCTTCGATATATTTTTCTTCAGGACTGCAAAACAATCAATTAAAATTCATTATATTAATTATATTTACAGTTATCAATAACAATACTACACTGTAAAGAACAATACCTATATAAAGTTAATAGTAAAGAAGAATAAAGTTATGCTTGTTGCTTTGGAAATTAGGCTCTGCATAGTGTAAAGAGCAGTAAATAATATTTACCTGTCCTTCAAGTGAAATCCAGAGATATTGGACACCTCTTTTAAAGTCTTCCTCCACATTTGCACTTTCTCCATATCCACTTCAAAACGTACATCATGATCATCAAATGCTTCATGAAAAACTCCTATTTGATATCTTGGGTCGTCTGGCTCCAGATAATAGAAAATGGGAATGACTGTTTGTCCCATTGTCTTGTTGCATTCAAGAATCTTATTAAGTTCATCCAAACATTGGATAGAAGAAGCATAGCTTTTAGAGAAAACAACAATAAAAATTCTTGATTCTTCAATTGTTTTGTCTAGTTCCAATGAAATGGGCATTTCTCTTTCAAATTCTTTGTCACCCTTAAAAACTTTAAATCCTTTCCGATCCAAAGCAGCATATAAATTCTCTGTGAAGTTCTTGCCTGTGTCTTCATTGTGAAAGTTTATAAATACATCATATTTCCAACTAGCGGAAGAAGAAGAACCATATGAAGGAACTCTCAGGTAGCTCATGTTAAACAATTAATTTTGAATCAACTAGCTTCTTTTGGAGCAAGTTCTGTCTATGCAACCAATTTCCTCCTGTGTAAAGATAAATTCCTACANTCCAGAAGTACTTTATAGATGATAGCTGAAAGTAATTTCACCGAGAATTGAAACTCAAGGAGCACTTTGGTTCTCTTTCTTTTTGTTCTTCTCTTGTTTTTACCTTAAATCAATTTTAGTTTCGCAAAAACTAACCCAATATCTATACTGATATACAGATATAACACTAAATGTGGAAAAACAAATGTGTGCATGAACAGTTAGGCAAACAGAAGAGTAAACGACATTGTTTGCGATGCAATGATACAAAAGATTTAACAGTCATTCTGCTTTTTAAAAAAAAGGCAGTATATATTTCTTCGTGATGAGCAGTACAAAATATCTGTTGACCTCAATTTCTACACCACTTCCAAATATCTGTCAGCTAACACATAAAACAATTCATATGCTTCTTTTTTATCTATGAGATACCAATTGCTTATTTGTTACTGTGCCAATTAAAGTAAAAACAAAAGTAGAAAGAAATCTCACTGGTCATATTCAATATAATCAGACCTCGTGTTTAGAATTAACAATGAAATGTAAAACCCATCCAAATAACACGTTGCATATCATAATGACTCACCTGAAGATTTCTCACTTGATATGGGCAGCCAGCAGGGACAAATACAGCTTGCCCCAAATGCTGTTCAAACGACCATGGCTCAACTCCTGACAGAGAAAATGAACTGTTAGCATTGATCCAATTCATCAATGTGTTATTGATTAACCATTCAAGAAAACCAAAATGGATTCAAAGCTCACTGAGATGCATATTCACAATTCTTCCCAGCTCATGAAATATTTTTAACAAAAAAGTTTTACTCACCAAATTCTTCCTTCAATTTTCTTTTATGATCCCCATTCAGGTATATTTTTTCATCATAAAGAGGACGTGTCACCTGAGATCCAAACAATAGAATCAGTAACTCAAGGTTATATAATCCAACCATTTATGCTCAATAAAAAGGATTTATTTCTAAGGAATGAAACTTACGAAATCCTTTATATCATCACCAGGCTCCCCAAAATCGTCCCAGTGTTCTTGCAAATACTTGGTTAACTTTGGAACATCCTGCCGACGGAAGATATCCCAATGTGCTCCTGGAAGACTCTTTTCGGACTTATCTCCATTATCTCTATTTAACTGTTCAGAATTAACAGCTTTCTCTTCATTAGTAGCAGGTTCAATCCCTTGATCTTCCATTACCTCATCCTCATCTTCAGCAGACTTTTCCCCACATTCATTCTTCACATCATCTCCACCAAGTGATAAATCAGGTAACTTTCCTTCATCCAAACTCTTTTCAGGATTGTCAGTTGGCTCATTCACTTCAGATTCTGAGGCAGAACTTTGAATCTTCTCAGCTTCTGCTTTCTTCTGCTTCACTTCGCACGTATGTACCAATAAATATACCTGATAATAGTTTAGCAAATATCAGCAATTTTATTTTATCACTACGTTAAGTCACTGTAGGGAAGAATATATTATAGAAAGAAACAAAGTATCGTATTCTCCTAAGCCCTACAAGTTTGACACCAGTGGGATTTCTATGTAAGAACCCAATCAAACTCAATTACTCGTATCAATATAAGATAGACTTTCATATAAGTTTTAAATGTGATATCAGGTATTAATACATTGATAAATAGCAAGCACAAGGTAAGATTTGAAAACTTCAAATGGCGCAACCCGACTTTGAATTCAATTTCTTTTAGTCCACGCCAAGAATTCGAGCCTGATATTGTACCGATTAAATAAGAATCAAATATTCTCAAATCATCTTTGGTCAAGAAACTAATTATGGAATTACAAGTTATAAATTCATCATCTTCTCCAATGATAAATAGAGAAAAATAGCTCTTAAAAGTCAACTGATCATAGGTCAGCAAGAAAGCAGAATGTGTAACGTACCATGTCACGCATATTGAAGTGAAGGTTGGTCACTGAATCACCTCTACCAAGTTCCTCATTAGTCCCATAAGACATATAAATCTTAGGTCCTACATCGTTTTGCAAGGAATAATGAGGCAGTTTTGCAGCAACGTTTAGAAAACCCAACCGAGAATGAATATACTCAAGTAAAGGCAGTTTACTGATAAATTCAGGTTTATGATACAATAAAAATTCTTCAGAAGCACTGGAAGAAGGCCAATCCTTCAATTTCAACATTTCTGGCAGACCGTCCTCACGAAATCGTCCCTCTGAGTACCCATTGATGAACTGACTAAGTTCAATATCAACCTGCCCAAAAGTGAAAACCACATATCACAGATATTAGTTGCAAGCAGGAAATAATTTCAAGAAATATAGAGGAATACCAGGATGAAAGAAGAATCATAAACATAAATATAAGTAATAGCAACGAAAGCCCACCTCAGACCAGTCTAAGCAATCTATAGCCTTCACTGTTCTGTTCTCATCTTTTGTCTTCTCATCTGCTGTCTCCCGAATCCCCCTCCATATTTCCTTTGGGTCCCAGATTGACATGGATGACCTGTCACATACCTGCTTAACAATAACAGGTTCACCCTTGACCCAGTGTTTTCTAAAATTGCCAATCCCTTCAGTTTTAGTATCTTCAAATGATGGGCAGTACAAGAAATTATCCTCTTCGTCCTCTCTGTGAGCACACTGGAAGAGTCTTGGATTGTTCGACCCAGTTATTTGTAGAGTTCCAGCATCATGAACCTTACAACCGCTAACCATTTCCTCCACATTTTTCACTAGTTTTGCAACCCAATTCATTTTAAATATTCGGCTTAGGTTCAATGATCGATGACCACAGCCACCATACTCCTTGGAGGGGCATGGAATACTGCCATCACTGTTGGCTTTCCAGCCAGGGAACCTATCAGATAAATTTAATCTCAGTTTGGATATTTTAACTTGCTCTGACACAGTTTCTGAGTCTTGATTTCTCCCAGTAGCATGATTTTCTCCTTCACTATCACTCCTAGATGGTCCTCGAAGATCTTGACAGCAACTAAGGCACAGATCTAACAAGCAATTTGCACAATGGCGGTGATAATCAATGATGGGTATTCTACAGAAGTTGCTGCAAGAAAACAAATAATGATGAACTGCAATACTTAACAGTTTAAATTGAATCAAAAGCCAACTATTTTTTACTATTGGACAATTTTACAACCTCCTATTAAAAAATTCCAAGGAAAAAAGACATAAGATATTAATCAGTAGAATAATTTCTTCCTTCAATTTTGTAATTGATGTAGATCACCAAACACCATACACAATGGGATCTATGTATTTATGACAACAAGATCATGCTCTTGGATTGGAATCCTTAATATATTAATGTTTAAGACTCTAATCATACGTAAAACAAATGGCACCAATAAAAAATATCTTTAAAGTTCCGAAAGTTGTACCAGCACATCTGTTCATCTGCATTCAATTTTGTCCTGACAAGATCTATGTCATTGCCTGGAAAAATAATTGCAAATGTCACATGCATACATGTTATATTCTGAAAATTTGAACAAGAAAAGCCTTTTTACCACGAAATTTTTTTTCCAGTTCTACTTCATAGCACTGTATTTGATGGATCTGTTTAATCACAGGAAGCACAGCAGACAAAAGGGAATAGAGATATTGCAACTTGTCCAGGACAGGTATTTCCCGTATCCTTACCTGCAACTCAGTCAAAAAGATACTTTCCTTCAATTAGACTATTATACGTCTTATCAAAAAATTAGACAATCATAGCAAACAAAATCAGCACTCCTTATGAGAAGATAACATGAAACTGAATAATACAGTTACAAGGAACCTTTTGCTCACGAATGAAATACCTTAACCATATTATCCCCACGTAAGCATGCCTTGCAATTACAAGAACCACGACACGCAGGACAGGCCTTCTGAATTTCTTCCAATGGGATCTCTGAGTACCTGAGAAGTTAAACATAAATACTCAATATGCTAGTAAATTTGTAATATATGTATGTCTATCTAGAGACTCGGCCTCACCATGTTGAGATACAGTTATCACAATATCCTCTCTTATCACATTTTTGGCACCAAATAACTCTATCTCTATCATTCCTCCGGCACTGATGGCAAATCTGTCCACCGGTATCTTCAGAAGAATTCATGCTTCCATCAGAATATTCCTGCATAACTTGTCCATCTACAATCAGTGATGTAATATGGGAAAAATGGGAACCAAAAGAGTAATTAAGGATAATCATTCCAACAGAAAATACCCTTTACTTAATACAGTTTTCTACAGCAGGAACAATCCTCTTGAGTAATGCAACTTTAATTTGAAGCTAATCAATTTATGCTACTTTCTTGAAGCAAACCCTTACATTATTTTCCTCCAGTTATGTTGTGTGTGTTTATATTTGAAATAAACATATGTATACTTATTTATATATCGATGTGACAAAATCCATAACAACAAACCAGGAAAAATACTGACACATTGTGCTAAATACAATGTAATTTGACTCACCATCATTGTACTAGCGTCAGTACTCTTCTGAGATCTATTTCTGGAAGAGTCCATGGCAGAATGAGGTGGTGTCTTATAAGACCTCAAATTCTCGTCAAATTCTACAACATCTCGTTGCGAATCGTCATTTGCCTTCAGAGAATTACGTGCTGACAAGCTCCTTGTAGGAGGTGTTTCAGGTGAATATCGAAAATGGCTTTTTGATACCTTCTCCATATATTTCTTCCCAGACACCGGAGGATAGTCACCACCTTTCATGCTCACAATTGGCATGTCATAATCATCACTTTTACTCTCCAAGTATATGTCACTTTCACCTACAGATTTCCTTTTTGCTTTCTTCAGACTAGCCCTTAATGCAGAATTTGCAGCCCTCCTCTTTGCCTGGATATAATGTTTTTCACACACAGTTTTATCCGGCATAGACATTGCAGTGCATCTCCACTGTTTCCCATCTGACCTCTTGCACCGCAAATCATCCGGAATCCCAACATTGTCTTCACCATTCCCTGAACTTGACCGTGGATGATCCATCAACAAAATTCAACAGTAATACAACATTCACAGCTGTATTCTCATGAAACCAACCTGCACTCAAGATTAATGAAAACAACCAAAATGTTCATCCATAATCACACCATTACACATCAAGCTACTAAGGATACAAAAACAATCACACATTAACATTAACTTGGTCCAGAAACCATAGTATATTATATAGTTGAACTATCAATATAACTAATTTTCTTTACAAGAAAAAAAACACAAATAACAATTTAAAAAAGAATAAAATACAAAACAAAATTTGGCACTCCAGAAACCCAAATTTTCTCACAGAAGTTGCATTTAGTAAAGCATCATGCAAAATAATACGGAAACGAATTGAGCTACTAAGAACAACAAAATATTTACACACATTAACATTAACTCGGTTCAAGAAGCAATCTATACAATTATATCCAATTTTCAATACTAAGGTTTCGCTGACCATAATTTCCACAAAGCTAAGATACCAAATTCCAAGACAGTAGAAGTATCAGATTTACTAGTTTCCTCCAAAGAACCCACCCCAGAACAAAAACAAAATTTAAAACCTAAAAACCCGAATTTTTCAAATGCTACACAATTACTAAACAAAAGAAGCGAACTTTTGTCAAGAATCCAAGAATTGAAGAGATGGGTTTGCAAGAGTAACAAAAATTGACAGAATGCGAATGTAGTAAAAACAGAAATATTCAATTATACCCGCAAAAATATTAACAAAAAGAAATATACCTTGGACGAGGGTTTGTCAAGTCTCCCAGAACAACACAAACAATATGATGAGATTAACTTCCCAGAGCCGTAATTTAATGCAAGGCAAGGCTTCACTATGTCGAAAGGTTTTGATTTTGTTCTTTATTGTTTTTTTTTTTTTTTTTTTTTTTTTTTTTTTTTCCTTTAAGACTACTGGGAAGTGTGAACTTCAACAGACCGGACTCTAGACCCAGAGCTTAACCTGTTACCTCGGCCGTACCGAGCAAAAACTGTTACCTGAATAAACGGTTTTTTTTTTTTTTAAAGGTAAAATAAATTATATATTATAGATATATATATAACCAGACCAATTTATACGTACTTTAATTAATATTCAGGGTCTATTAAATACCCTATTAATCAAATAAATTAAATAATTCACAAATATGATAAATGATCACATTATGGAATTCGAATACAAGAATTCTAAATAACTCATCTAAATAACTAATTTTTTATATATTTCACTATCTGATAATGGTTTTTTTTTGTTTTATTGTGGGATACATTTTTTTTTTATAAATTTTATAAAGATTCGATTAAAAATAAGAATTTCTTAGAATTTAATGAATATTTAATGCAAGCAATGTTTGAGTCTTATATTTTTAAGTTTATTTTTTAAATTAAATTTAAAAATTTAAATCAACCCTTGTATTCCTAAAAAAAAAAAAAAAATTGTATATGAACTAATTACGTAAAACCAACTTATCATCACGTTTTACTTAAATATGTAACATACATTTGTCTCATAATTAATAGATTAATAACACACTATGACATTGTAAATGTTCTCACTATCGTATGCATAATAATTTGCAATAGATAAGCCGATAAGGGTTTCACCGGTGTTGATATTTTGACGCTCACATCGGTTTACTAGAAATGTAACTTAGGTTAGACCTTGGAAGGATTAACTTGAGTAAACTTGGATGTAGAATAGGGTTATTCAAGTTAGGTCTAAAAAACTATATAGCGATGACAACGGGCCGGGCCAGGACTGGGTACCTCGGAACCCAGACCCAAGCCTGACCTCATGACAAAGGTCCAAGCCCGGTCCGGGCCCGTCACGGGTATGACATTTAAAGCTCAAGCCTGGTTCGACGGGCTTTTTGTAACCTCAGGCCCGACCCAAGCTTGTCCATTTTTATAATGTGAATTTTTAAATATTAATAAATTACAATTTTTTTTTATATTTTTAATTATAGAAACAACTTTTAAATATTAATTTATTTTTGAATACTTACCAAATATATAAATGACTTTCCACAAAGTGCATTAATCTATCCATGTAGGGTTTGGGAAAAATGAGTATATGTATGTAAGATAATCTTGTAGTTAAATATATAGTATAAGGGTAATTTAGTATAATTAATACTAAAATTGTCAAGTCGGATCGGGCTTGAAGACATACCCAGGCCCGACCTGGCCCGTACCAGAGATCGAGCCTTAAAATTAAGTCCAGGCCCAAGCCCGAGCCCAACCTCACGAACATCGGGTAAAGCCTGACCTTTTCTGATTGGGTACCCGAAAATATCGAACCCATTGCCATCTCTAAAACTAGACACGTTAACTATGCCAGAAAGGAATGTTGCGTGAATCTAGGCTCCGTTTGATTCACTTTTTTGTATTTTTTAAAAAAATTTTTTTAAAAAAAGTTAAAAAAAGTTGAATTGGGCGGGTATTACGATGTAGGATTTGAAAATTAATGAAAATAGCCCATATGTTTGTTTATTTACTAAACACCCCTATAATAAAACTTTAAAAGTTAACAAAAACACCCCTAACCCAGCCATTGAATAATCACAGTCAGCCACCACCGCCGGAGGGTGGCCGGAGTCTCCGTATCGACGCATGACCTGCTGGATCTTGCCGGTTGTGTGCCGATATGGCCTTTGCCGGCCAGATCCACAGTAGATCTGGCTAGCAAAGGCCAGATCTGGCCGCATTTGCTCGTCAATGACGGCCAAAGATACGGCCGTCGTTGATGGTCAACGACGACCATATGTTGGCCATTGTCGACGTCTAGTTACAGCCAAAGATCTGACTGTTGAAAAGGCCAGATCGGCGCACTACCGGCTACATTCAGCCGGTAGTGCACCATTATATCAGATTCCGGCCAACTTCTGGTAGTGGTGGCCGGAATCTGGTATAATGTGGGTTTATGAGTGTTTTTTGTAATTTCAAAAAAAAATTAGGGATATTTAATTAAATTAACAAATTTAGGGGTTTAAAAAAAGTTAAATAATATTAGATAATATTGTGAGTTTTTGGACATTTTACTGTTTAATTTTTTTGGAAATACTAATAATAGTATTCCCAAAAACCAACCAAATGGAGCCCTAGTATTTGTTACTAAGTTTTCTCTTATCTGAATTCTCTAAATTCTATGTGTATTTACTTTTTATTGGATTTAGAAGAGTATTTATGACATATTATATTTTTTATAGGATATCTTGATCCAACCAAATTATTGAATTATAATTTCAATAATAAAAATGGCCACGGTACAAGTTTATAGCAAACAGATATAAACTTTTTGGATGGACAAAAACATCTTTATCAAAATTACAATAAAAATTAGTGTTTAAATAATTAACTCCGAGTTGAAACCTAATAAAGTGGGCAGGTTCAGGTTGACTAGTATTCAAAAGTTTGAACTATAACAAAAAAAAAGCCCTAAAATTACATATAAGTCTCAACAATTTTGAAATCTTGCAAAAACATCCCAAACCCCACTATTGGCGTCGACAAACCAGGGCAAATAGGGTCTATTTCCGCTGACAACAACACTCCCCTCAACCTCTTGACCAAAACCTATATCACCCCTCCTCCTATTGCCTTGCCAATCGACGGCAATAGCAATTGTAGTTGCTAATTTTGTTTTGCGAATTTCGATTGACTCACTCATCGAAAATCACCTTAGTTGCCATCATTGCACTCACTGATCCTTCCTCTTCAAAACCCTAACATTCCGGCCTTCAATTGTTTGCCAGTCATTGTCCCAATTTCTAGGGTTTTCAGTAAATAGAAAAATTGTTAACTTGACCCGATGAAGGGCCTGGGTCTCAATCCAATCGGCCGGGCTAGGCCAAGTTTTGAAAGAAATAAAAAATAATTGACACATGCCAAACCATATTATATAATGTATAATCGATGCTTAATATACACTCCAAATGTTATCTAGGGGTGTGCAAGTGTCATGTTTAATTAGTGGCCAAACTACATAGTTAAATTTCGGTTCAATTTGGTTACTAATTACTTCTATCATACAACCCAACTATGTCATACGGTTCGATTGGGTACGATGTTGATGTGGGTTTCGGTACATTTGATGTGGGTTTCGGTACATAGTTCAGCTTCGATTCGATTTGGTTACTAATTACTTCTATCATACACCCCAACTAAGTCATATGGTTCGCTTGGGTACGGTGTTGATGTGGGATTCGGTGGGTTTGCACACCCATCATCATCGACAAAATAGAGGTGTGCATAAAGGGTACTTTTGTCCTTCCATACATTATTGGATAGTTTTACAAAATAGGCTATTTTTGAAAAAAAAAAAAGAAAGAGAAAATGACCATTTAACCAAACTGTCAACAGTATTAGTACTGTTAAACAAATCCCAAAATACAAACTCCATTACCTGACTATTACCACCACCGAACGTGCCCGTATATAAACTCAGCGCATCGATTCAACAAACGAACAACTTATCATTTAATAATATATTAATCGTCTTCAAATTCACTCAATTCTCCGCTTCGATTTGATCGGGAGAAGCCGGACAGCGACATGTCAATGGCGAGGGTGAGCTCAGGCCTCGCGTATCCAGAACGTTTTTACGCTGCGGCGTCGTACGCTGGCTTCGATGGATCTCCTAATTCCGCCGCCAAAGGTCTCACCTCGAAGTTCTCGAACGACAGCGCTTTGCTCCTCTACGCCTTGTATCAGCAGGTGCTACATAGTTATTTACATTTCTCATTTCGATTTATTGTCATGACTGGATCCAATGCTTTTATCGGTTTTTTTGACGTGGCGCGCTCTCATTGCTGCTGATTTGTGATCATATTTGAGTTTGTCTGGTGATTTTGATTGTTAATCATGGTTAATACGTGGCGCTTGTCCGAACTTAGATTTTGGAATCATGTTCGTGGATTTTGCTGATTGTTTGTTTTTTGAAGTGAAATTTGTGTGTTTTGAGTGTAATTTAGTTAGATCTGATCTTATGAATTGAGAGTCAGTAAGTGGAAATGTAAGATCTGCTGGCCTTTTTGGTTTACAAGAAAAATCTAGAGAAAGTGGCATTACTTTGTAACAATTGCGCCATGTTCACTTAAATCCAGCAACGTTACTAGTATAACGTCTCACGCTTGTATTGTATAACATCGAAGTAGAGACATTTGATATTAATTTGTAACAAATGCGTGTTACCAGAACATATAGATTCAAAATTGTGTAATATTGAACTAATATGTGGTAAGTTGATATGTTTACAGGTTGGTCTGTTTAGATTTCGACATTTTGAATGTTTCCGTGCTGACATGGCATTTAATTTTCTTGCAGGCTACAGTAGGACCTTGTAACATTCCGAAACCTAGCTCATGGAGTCCTGTGGAACAAAGCAAATGGAAAAGGTTAGTTTATTGTAACGTATGGGGTATTCAGCTTTTGGTAGTTGCATTGAGAGTGGATTCCTGCTAATGGCAGAGTAAAATATACTTGGTGGGTAGTGTAGTGCAGTTTTTATTCTTGAAGTGCATTTGCTGCACTGTTATAACTCTTTGTTATTTTGAATCCTTTATGTCAATGGGGTAGACTGCGTAGAAGGAAATTTTTTTTTTTTTTTGGTTGGGGTTAGAATAGGGTTTAGATAATTTCGTTTAACTGTTTTTTTTTTTTTTTTTTTAACTTTCATATATGTATCAATGTGCATTTATTCATTTTATGTATTTTCTTGAAATATTTCTATTTAAGCTATTGCTTGCTGTTTAGTTGAGTTGAATACCCTATTAGATATTTGCATTGTCATGCATTTCCTGATATTGTGTTGAGTTTGTTCTCTAAAGCTTTTCATTTTGTGTGCAGCTGGCAAGGACTTGGAAACATGGCTGCCACAGAGGCAATGCGTCTCTTTGTAAAAATATTGGAGGTTATTCCATTATAATTCTCGTGATCATATCTATATATTTGCTTCATAGCCTTAGCTAATGCCTTTAGTTTCTTTTTAATCTTCAATTGAGCAGGAGGAAGATCCAGGTTGGTATTCAAGGGCATCTAACTTTGTTGCTGAGGCTGTTGTAGATGTGCCGATGAATGTAAGTGCATGAGAAATTAATATGACTGCTAATTCACTTCTTTCTTTAAATTAGCAATGGATTATCACTAGTTGTGAGTATTATTTTCTACATTTTTATATGATTAACATCTTTACCAGTAATTAAATTAGTGAGGGTGGTGGAATGTACATTCATATTGCATCGACTGAATCCGTGTTTGTCTAATTTGACTTTTGGTCTTGTAGCTGGTTTTGATGAGTATGCAGTTCTCGTTCTCTTTTCTTTCTGTTTGAAATTTCTTTAATTTATCCATAGTTCAGATTGGAATGGAAAACTGAAGAAACTGAACAATTGATCCATAGTACTAGAAGATTTTATTCAGTTATTTTCTCTTTGATGTCAAATATAATGGTGTATATTTTTATTTTTTAGCATAATTCAAAATTTGAGCCTGTCATGGAGAACGGGACTTTGTCTCCCGAGACTAAGACTATTTCCACTGAAAATGGGAGCCTGATGGAAACTGAGGATAAAGATGTAGTCTCAGAAGGCCTTGGTTCAGTTGCTGTCTACGATCAATGGATTGCACCTCCAATATCTGGGCAACGTCCCAAAGCTCGATATGAGGTATTGGAATTTTTTTTTTTTAAATAGTACTTCTATTGTTTCATGATCCTTTCTTCCTCTCAATCATTGTTTTCCCCCCTGACTGAAGCCTTCTTCTATCTTTCAGCATGGGGCTGCAATTGTTCAAGACAAGATGTATATATACGGTGGAAACCATAATGGTCGTTACCTAAATGATCTTCATGTAAGAGCATCATTTGCACAAACATGTAAACATGCATGTTCCACATAAATTTTACGTACAAAATTCTGTATAGGACTGCTGGCAGGAATGCCTATGCATTTGCTAATGTAAACTAGATCACAACTTTTTTATACATATGATCTTATTCTTGTTCCTTTGCTGGAGAAATTTGAATATTTCTCTTTTGCATTTATGGTCTTTTTTCTTAATATGTATATATCTCTTCTGGCTACTCTTGCATAGAAATAGATTAAGTAGTTTTTTCTTCATCTGGTGATCAATGCAGGTTCTGGATCTGAGAAGTTGGACCTGGTCAAAGGTTGAGGCTAAGGCTGGGGCTGAGTCACCAAATCCAGTGACATTAACCCCGTGTGCTGGTCATTCCTTGGTTAGTATAGTATGGAGTATCTTTTCATTCTCTGTCACTGCTGTGGCGATGTTCTCTGACAAACATATGCCCATTTTCATAATATCCATTTGCCGAAAGTATTTTGCTGATGTTGAATATTCTATTATTATCAAATGTTTCCTCTAGATATCATGGGAGAATAAGCTTCTGTCAATTGCTGGCCATACAAAGGATCCTTCTGAAACGATTCAAGGTACATTTTACTATTATGTCATCATTACTTGATTTCTGATTTGGTTTGTATCACTATTGTGGTATGAAACAATTCAAGTTACATTTTACTATGATGTCACCATTACTTGGTTTCTTATTTGGTTTGTATCACTATTGTGCTATATATGGCTCTTTAGAAATGTCAAAAAATTGTGGAATTATAAGTTGGATACAATTGTTTATGTTCTTGGGAAAATAGTTTAATAACTAATGAACTAATTTTCATTCTCATGGCAGTGAAGGTGTTTGATCTACAAACTTGTTCTTGGTCAACCCTAAAGACTTATGGAAAACCACCGGTATTTATCTGTTCTTTCTCTTTATCTTTTTTTTTTCCTTTTACAAACACATAATACATGTAGCTTCTGGTATCTGGCTATGGCTGAGATAGTTGCTTACCAGTAGGACTGTTTCAGAATTGATTATGTCCTTAAAGCAATTGAAACCAAAATCTTAGTTCCAATATCTTTCCAAGTTGTGAAAATATGCTTTTGAATCAAATAGGTGTATTTTAATTGGGCAGTACTCCTTGTTATCATTCTAATATCATCTCTTGATTATTTGGACTTAAAGATGATTAATCATTAACATGAGCTTTGATATTGTTTCAATTTCCCTGGTTATTACTCTTCATGTGAATGTTCCTTTATTTATGCATTTCAGGTCTCTCGTGGAGGTCAATCTGTGACCCTTGTTGGATCTAGCTTAGTGATTTTCGGGGGTCAGGATGCAAAGAGATCGCTCTTGAATGATCTGCACATACTTGATCTTGAAACCATGACGTGGGATGAAGTTGATGCTGTGTAAGATAACTCTTCACAATTTCAGTATCAGCTTTCTACTATTATTCTCATTTGGTTAAGTAAGCATTAGTGTTCAATCAGACTTTTTTCCAGTTAATAACTAAATATCATACTAAATCAGATCAAATTGTTGAATTTGTACCTAGTTCTTAGGATTTGGTCATAACAACAGTTGAATACTAGATGTATTTCAGCCGATTTATGAAGAGGTTCAAATTTAATTGAAATTGTTCAGTGTTTAAAATTCATCATAGATCATAATTCATATGTAGTCTGCATTTATGGATCTGAGTAAAATAATTTTTTATTGCATAATCTGGATTTAAAGTTGAATTCTAGTTCGTATTGTTTGAAGCAAACTTGGTTTCTACTAGATTGGGACGGAATCGAAAACGTTTATAGCCATCTCCATCAAACAGAGAAGCAGCATATTTCAACCTGATATTGATTTTTTGTTCAAGAAATGCCCTGTTTCCAGTTATGCTGGAACAGAGTGATTCTGAGTTTGTGTATAGATTTACTGTTGTCATTAATTTATCCTCGTTATTTTATAGGGGTGTGCCTCCTTCTCCGAGGTCTGACCATGCTGCTGCGGTGCATGCAGAACGTTACCTTCTTATCTTTGGCGGGGGCTCACATGCTACTTGTTTCAATGATCTGCATGTTCTTGATTTACAAACTGTAAGATAACCATTGGTGTATCTACTGATATCGTCATCTGATTGACTTATTTTCTAATATCTTCTCTACATTTGCATTTATAGATGGAGTGGTCAAGACCTACTCAACAAGGTGAGATACCAACTGCACGGGCTGGACATGCTGGTGTAACAGTTGGAGAAAATTGGTTCATTGTTGGTGGTGGTGACAATAAGAGTGGTATGTGTTCTACAACTTTAGCATTCGGATATAAACTTGTGTTCTCACTTATCCTTGAGAGTAACTTTTGTAATCTTCGTGGCATGCTTTCGGAAAGCATTTGAATGAAGAAAAACATAAAGATTGATTTTGACATTTTGCAAGAGACTGCATGTCAGGATTAAAATTATTTGATGGAAGCTTGTGCTCAATGTCTTTAATCTCACGGTAAAATTTTGAATCCAATGTATGCAAGTATTGACTGGCAGTGGAGGGGATCTAAGCTGCATATGATTGAACACATAGGATGCTTGAGCATTAAAATAGCAGTTAGTCAACTGTAATCAGATTAAGGTTATCCCATTCTGCCTTTTTTTGTCAATAGAAATCCCTTTGTTGAGGCTGGCTATTGCATAATTTTTTATTTTTTAATATCAAAGAGAGGGTGGGGTGAATGACAGCTGCAATATAGTTTTCAGGAGTAAAACTGATGCAAATAATTGCATGGTTGGAAGTTTTTTCTAAATGCTTGAAATTACTTGTACCAAGTATGGAGGTTCTGAGATGGTTTGGCATAGCATTTGCATCATTGTGTTTTGTATTGACTTTTAACTGATAAAAGAGACCATAGAACTATTGATTTACTTTTTCTTTCTAGAGTAAAATTGGTGTATATTTTTAAAGAATAGAGCTAGTACCTTATGCCATATTCTTTTGGGATGTCAGGTATTTGGATTTTTTTCAGGAGCCCTGTTGATTATATTTAAAACCTGTTGTTTTGAATATCTTCTCTAAAAGATCAGGAAAAAAACACCATGTTTTGTTAGGACTGCTCATGTTGTCCTTGTCCCATATAATCGGTATATTTTTGTTTCCTTGAACATTATGCAGGGGTCTCAGAAACTGTTGTCCTCAACATGTCTACCCTTGTTTGGTCAGTTGTAACTTCTGTTCAAGGACGTGTTCCTCTTGCTAGTGAGGTATTCTCTTGGGAACATTTGCTAGTTGTGATTGATATATGGTTAAACTCGGTCTGTAAGAAGTTAAGTTGTGTTCTCATTCAGATAAAGATTTAGGATGCTTCTTTTTCAAAAAGCTGATTGACATTGATTAATAAGTTACAAGGATGCATATAAATGAAATGGGAATGGCAAGCTTAAAAATTCTTGTGGTGTTTGAGGTCCTCTTAGGCTATCATATGACAACATTGTCATTATTGTAATACTTTTAGTGCATTTTATTGTTTTTGTTGTATCATCATTAACTTCTCATTTGTAATTGGAGAATTGCTACCATTTACTTCTAACAGTTCTAACAACTATTGGGTATGGATGTAAAAACTATGCTATATTTTGAAATTTTCTATTTAGAAAATAACATTTTCTTTTCAATCTCTGTTAAATTAATTTTGTTGTTAGTGTCTTGCTAATGTTTCAAAATTAAATCATATTTGTTGTCATTTTTGCGAGCATTTTGGTATCTTGACATTATGGTAATGCAAGATCTTTGGCTAAAAGATTATTGATGATTAATTCCTATTGCAGGGCTTGAGTTTGGCTGTCAGCTCCTATGGTGGTGAGGATGTTCTTGTTTCTTTTGGAGGATACAATGGACGTTACAACAGTGAGGTAAAGGGTAAAATTAGTGACTTTGCATGTAGCTTCATCTCCTTCTATGACAAGTTTCTTATTCTGATTTTGTGTTGCTGTTAGGTTCATGTTCTTAAACCTAGCCACAAATCAACTTTGCCATCGAAGATGATAGAGACTCCTATTCCTGACAGTGTTTCTGCTGTTCATAATGTTACAAATGCAACCAGAGATGTAGAGTCTGAATCTGAAGGTGGTCAAGAAGGAAAAATAAGAGAAATTGTTATGGATAATGTTGACTCAGAGCTATCGGTATGTAGTTTTTGAAAACTGCAACATTTTAAACAGATTGCAAATATGTTCGTCCATTGAAATTCTGCAATTTAAAATCTCCATCATTGATTTTGACATGCAAAATATATTAATTTAGACATTTAAATCCATGTCTGCATGTTGTGTGTTTGTTGTCATTTCTACAATGCATATGTTGCGTAGTACTGTTGGAGTGACTAAATCTTTTATTATCTTCACATCATTCTTGGTTGAGTAGTACCTGTTGGTCAATCAGGATAATTTTCTTTGGAATGTAGTCTTAAATAATGTTGGAGAATTAATTGGCTTTTGAAATCTGCTTATCAAGTCTTCAAACAGCAAAGTGATTGCCAAATGATTCTTTTATGTGGATTATTTGCGAAGCAATTATGCTAATTGATTTTATTATTGTGAAACTATGTCAACTTTTTTGACTGCCAAATTTCTATATGTTTGTATTTTCTCTTTTCACTGAATATACGACTTTCATGCAGAAATCAAAGGGTGCACAAAGTACTGAACCTCTTATAGCAACCCTCAAGGCAGAGAAAGAAGAACTGGAATCATCACTGAGCAATGAGAAGTTGCAATCTATCCAGCTAAAGCAAGAATTAACAGAAGCTGAGAGTCGGAACACAGACCTTTACAAGGTAATCACTTGATATGTGTATTTGCCCGTTATGTAGTTTCATTCTTGTACTGCTGTACATTTTCTATTTATTTTGTAAAAAATTAAGATTGGCAATATTTTAACTCTATGGGAGGTATTTTGTTAGTTAAAAAAGGATTGTCTATAGGGTTTCCAACAATATCTTCATGTCCTTAAAATTTTATGGAATACTGTTTGTTTTAGAAAGAAAAATGGGAGGTTTCCTCCCTGACATGAAGTTTCAAAAACTTGTTCCATGATGTACAGAAAATTAAGCTTTTGGCAGCTCTCTTAAAATAAATTTGTTAATTTACCTCTGATTCAGAAACTAGTTACATAGTTTAATACATGGTAGATAATCCACACCTCTGTTGCAACATAGAATATTATCATACATTTTGTTTTGTTGCTTGTACAAAATTGTTCCATGGCTTGTAAAATAGACTCTTTTTTCTTTTCCTGAAATGATTTAAGGCCCATAGTTTTATTTATTATTTTTCATATTGTAGGAGCTCCAATCTGTTCGTGGTCAACTCGCTGCTGAGCAATCAAGATGTTTCAAACTAGAGGTATGCCCACCTGATGTGTTGTATCACAGTCTTAATGCACTCTGCAGAAATTTGGTGCAAAATGGAACTTCGCATGCTGTAAGCGATGGGATTCTTGTAGTTAACTAATTAATGTCTGAACTGATAGGTTGACGTGGCTGAACTAAGACAGAAGTTACAAACAATGGAGGCATTGCAAAAAGAACTCGAACTCCTGCAGCGCCAAAAGGCTGCTTCTGAACAAGCGGCCTTAAATGCAAAGCAGAAGCAGAGCTCAGGCGGTGTGTGGGGTTGGCTCGCCGGAAACCCCTCTCCTAACCAAAAAACCGATGATGCTTAAAACTTGTAAAAAGTCTTGAGCTGAGTAGTGATTGCTAGATTCGATTCTCATCCATCAATTTTTCACAAATTTTTTTTTTTCGTTTTACCCGACCTGGTTCTTTCTCAGATGGGGAATAAGATACCAGAGTATTTCTCCGATGGCCAGACAAACAACCAACCCCCCCCCCCCCCCCCCCCCTTCTTCAGTTTTTTGAATGAAATACATGTAGTTTAGTAAAAGTAGAGCTTCATAGGCTGTCGATGTGTACCATTTTTTTATTATTTTTTGAATTGAGTTTGTTTTGAACTGATATAATGTTCCGAGTGAAATATAGTTTTCATTGTTTGCCAAAAGAAAAAAATGGGCTGAGGATTACAAATGTAATGTTGTTATGAAATATAATTGCACTCAAGTGGGATGTATACCAATTTATAAATATAATATATTTTTTGTTTATGCACAACTTTCTATATCGGTAATATTACCAAATTGCCTTCTAAATTAAATGGTGATGGATGAACATGACCTAAAACAGTACAATACGACAAAGAATTGTGTGGGGCATGCAAGTTTTTAAGGTAGAATTGGAACCGACAGTACTTAAGGCGTTAGTTTGGTTCCTACTGGAATAGACATTGTGTGGTTTCGGTTTGGTCCATCACTTGAGGATCGAAACGAGGTCTGAGTACCGAGGGGTGATATCGTTGTATATTTGTAATTTTTGTAAATAATTATGGAGTATTTGTAATTTTTATTAGGTATATTTGTATTTTGTGAATATTAAAGATGTGATTTTAATTTCACGTGAATAGGTCAGGTACCAGAATCGGAATCCACAGGTTTCAATTCAGTATTTAGAAACCAAATTGATCGATTTTCAGTTCCTAAATCATAAGAACCGATTGATTTCGATTTCAATTCCGGTTTCAAGGGTTAGGTCGGTACTGGACGCCCACCCTATGTTGTGCCTACATATCTTCTTCTTATGCATACTCTTCTTGCCTTCGTGCTTTCATCAATTTGTCCCCTACATGGGCGATGGAATGAATCATCATGAGGTGGTGATAATTTTAAAATTTTAATCATAATATATATATAATCTTAAAAAAAAAAAAAATGATTATACGGATAAAATTAAACTTTTATAATCAAAGTTACTGAAAAAGACTATTACAGCTATGGAAAGCTTAAATGAACGTACAGGATTTCACTTTGAGGAGCTAAACCGGTTTCAAAACCCACACGATGGAAACAACTTATTCAATATTTTGTTTATGACGTGGCACTCTACACTTACCACTTTAGGTACTCCACCATCCTCTCTTTACACCGCTCTACCTTATCATCGCCGACCCAAACAAATCCTCTAAGGCTATTATAAACTGAAACTCCGAGAGAGAGAGAGAGAGAGAGAGAGAATCTGAATCCAGATTTTCTTACAATCCAAACACACAGTCTCTGTAAAAAGCATCTCGTATTTTCTCACGAAACAAATGAATACGACGTCGTTTTCTATTTCAGGAGACGATAAATAAGGTACGGACAGTTTTTATTTTTATTTTTTGGGGCTCCTTCACCAGACCTGTAAAGAACTCGATTTGTAGGGTTTCGAGTTAGGTCTTTTTAGCTGTTAGATTAGAATGATATCTGTTATGAAGGGCGACAGTGAATTCGATAGAAAATCTGATGCTAATGCTGAGGAAGAAGTTGAGGCGAAACCTAGAGTTTCAGATGATAATGTTGTTGGTAGTTCAAATAAAGATGAGAATTTGTTAAAATCGGGAGTGGATAATGAAGTTAGGCTAGCTCCGGAGAGTGGAAGATCTGAGGAGGTTAAAGTTAGGGTTAGGGCTTCTTCAGAGAGTGGTAATAATGGTAATAGTACAGATAATGAAATGGAATCTGGGTCTTTTGAAGTTGAGGAGAACAGAGTGAGTGTTAATCAAATTGATAGACGAAATAGTGACCATTTTGAGGCTGGAAATGATAGATTTGACGATAAAAGTGATAGAATTGTGAGTAATGTCTCAAGGGTTGAGGGGCATGGAGAGGCATATAATTCTTTGCTGTCAGAGTTTGATGATTTTGTGGCCAACGAAAAGATGAACGTGGGGACATCGAGGTTGTTGAGTTATGGTTTTGAAGTGGGTGATATGGTATGGGGAAAGGTCAAATCGCATCCATGGTGGCCGGGGCATATATTCAATGAATCTTTTGCAACTTCGTCGGTGTGTCGCACAAGGAGCGATGGCCATGTATTGGTTGCTTTCTTTGGAGATAGTAGTTATGGGTGGTTTGACCCGGCTGAGCTTATTCCTTTTGACCTCCATTTTGCGGAGAAATCACAGCAAACATACTCTAGGACTTTTGTTAAGGCTGTGGAGGAAGCGGTGGATGAGGCAAGTAGAAGGCGTGGTCTTGGATTGGCATGTAAGTGTAGGAACCCATATAATTTTCGGCCTACTAATGTTCAAGGGTACTTTACAGTTGATGTGCCGGATTTTGAGCCTGGAGGGCTTTATTCGGCTAATCAGATTAAGAAGGCAAGAGATGGGTTTCGGCCTCCTGAGACTCTTTCCTTTGTCAAGCAATTGGCATCAGCACCACGAGGTTGTGAACAGACGAGCATTGATTTTATTAAGAATAAGGCTACTGTTTTTGCTTTTCGTAAGGCAGTGTTTGAGGAGTTTGACGAGACTTACGCTCAAGCTTTTGGTGTGCAGCCAGCACGCCCTTCTCGGGATCGGGGTGCCTTATTAGATCAGTCTGTTAGACAGCCAACTAGAGGTACTACTTTGAATGCGCTGCTGACTCGTTTTAGTTGTTTTGAGATTTATACATTTTGTCAAATTTCATTAACATTTTAATGCATAATCAGCCTATTCAGTGCTGATTATTCTTTTTTATATATATATGTATGTGTGTGTGTGCATTCAGCTCTGAAACCATCATTTTGTTATTCTATGCATTCTTTTCCATTTTAGAATAACACGGGGTGCAAAGGTGTTGAACTTTTTGAAAGCCCCTGATTGCTATTTTTCTTCTCAGTTTCTAATGATGAAAACAAACTTACTTAATGAGGCCTATCTAGAGTTTTCATAAGGGTTATTTTCTGTGTGACCCTGTGCAGTGCCCTTCCACAGTTCAACCTCAATTTCATTCCAATTAATTGATGGCCAAGCATGGATATGTTATTGGCTTTTGTTGATTAATTGTCCTTTCTTACTATGTTTGCTTTCTGCTTGTACTGATACCTAAGGTGGATGCCACATTTTTGCTTTTATGGGAGTGGTTTCCTGTAATATTTAATGAAAGTGACTCTATATTAAGCCAAAGTTGAAATAAAATCTATTCGCATGCAAACACTGCCTTATTTCTCTTTTGTGTTTGTTGCCTTCTTCAGCTCCTTTGAGTGGTCCTATGGTATTTGCTGAAACTCTGGGTGGTGGGAAGAAAAAGTCTATGAAGGCCAAAGACCTGTCAAAGAAAGACAAATATGTTTTGAAGCGAAGGGATGAACCAGGTGACTCAAGAACTAATCAGATTAGCCAAGGGCCTGAAATTTTATCAAGCCCATCTGCCGTCATGGAGGGATCATCAACATTGGCAGCTGGACATTATGTGTTGCAGAAGAGGGCTCCAGCAGCTCATACAGCAGTAAAACTAGAAGAAACTGGGTTTATAAGCAAGGACAGTCCAGGTTCAAGCGGGGATGTATCTGGAAAAGAAACCACAAGCAGAGATCACGCCCCACCCTTCGCTGGTACTCCTACCATCCAAGTTACTGCTTTAGATGTAAGATCATCTCCAGATATCCATGAAATGAAAGAGAGGGTGGAGCCAGGTTTTGTTTTGGGCTCCACTAGCAGAGATGGATCTGATATGTTAGAAAAGGTGGTCCCAGGTTTGATGGAGGGTGCATGGCCATCTTCTAAACGGGAAGATGAGGTTATGGTTGACTTTAAAAATGAAGAGAGTGCAAAACTGTCCAGATCGAAAGAAGGCTATCAGCAATCTGAGCAAAGTTTCTCCGCAAGAGGGGAAGGAGGTCATGGGTTAGATCTAGTTCAGGACAGTCGCCCAAGTGTTAATCCTTTGTCAATTGATGCAAAGCATTCTGTTGGAGTTAGTCCTGATGGTAAAATTAAAAAGCCTAAAGCTCTTAAGCGGCCTCTGGTGGACATGAGCTCTTCAAACTCTCTGATGGGGGATCAAAAGAAGAAGAAAAAGAAAAAGGAGCTTGGCTTGAAAGTAGGTTCTGATAATCAGCAGAAGCGTTTGACCGTTGGAAAAGGTGGGATTGCAGTTGGGAAGGTGACGAAAAAATCTTCTCAGGTTGGTTGGACTTCTAGGGAAGATTCACGGGTTAATAATCAGAGAAAAGATGTTGGTGATGGTAATTCAGAATTGACTTCAGTTGGGACCATGCCAAGAGTTAGCATGGAGAATGCTGAAGTTGGGCTTCCGCAGTTATTGAATGATTTACATGCTCTTGCTCTTGATCCCTTTCATGGTGTGGAAAGGAATTGCCCTGCAATTATTCGGCAGTGCTTTCTGCGGTTCAGATCCCTTGTATACCAAAAAAGCTTGGTTCTATCACCGCCATCTGAGACTGAGCCTGTTGATACTCGTGGTGCAAAATCTTCGTCCGGTGTTGCTCCCAGTGAGAATGTCAGAGATTTGCCAGCATCAAAACCAATGAAACACCTAGCCAGACGTGATGATCCTACAAAGGCTGGGCGAAAACGTCTTCCATCTGATCGCCAGGAAGAAATTGCTGCAAAGCGATTAAAAAAGATTAGTCATATGAAATCATTGACCACAGATAAGAAGTCTGGACAGAGGACATCGGATGACCAGCGAATAGAGGGCAAAGAACATGCGACTATTCCTCCAGCGAAGCCCGCCAGACCTGATAATATAAAGAAATTAGAGCATCCAGCCAGAGCCGTGGAGCCCACTATGTTGGTGATGAAGTTTCCTCCAGGGACATCGCTTCCATCTGCCGCTGAGCTTAAGGCTAGATTTGGTCGTTTTGGGTCAATAGATCAATCAGCTATCCGTGTTTTCTGGAAATCTTCAACATGTCGAGTTGTGTTCCGCTACAAAGCTGATGCGCAGGCAGCATGTAAATATGCGAATGGAAACAATGCCCTGTTTGGCAACGTGAATGTGAGATACATTGTTCGGGAGGTAGAAGCTCCTGCAGCAGAAGCACCTGACACTGACAAAAGCCGAGGGGATGACCCTCCCGTTGAGACCGTACGTATCAAGGATCCCATGCTTGATCGACCAACACATGCACCTCTCCCGCAGACAACAATCCAGCTGAAGTCGTGTTTGAAGAGACCAACAGGCGAAGAAGCTGGGCAGGTAACAGGTGGTAATGGCAATAGAGGGACAGCTCGTGTAAAATTCATGTTGGGTGGGGAAGAAAGTAGTAGGAAAGAGCCATTGATGGTTGGTAATAGAAACAACTTCAACAACAATGCTACTTCTTTTGCTGATGGTGGTGCTTCTTCTTCTGTTGCAATGGATTTTAATAGTAAGAACTTTCAAAAGGTTATCGTTCCTCCATTTTCATCACCTATTCCTCCGACCCCTCAATTTGCAAAACCACAATTTAATAATTCACATCATACTGAAGTAGTAGCAGCGCCCAGAAATTCTCACAATCTTAATACACCCACAGTCCCACCACCCAGTGCACCAACCATCGATATTTCACAGCAGATGTTAAGCCTTTTGACAAGATGCAACGATGTTGTAACCAATGTTACTGGATTACTAGGCTATGTGCCTTACCATCCTCTTTGATTTGGGCAATACAATAGCCAGATTATTAAAGATGGGATCACACTAAAATGCTGCCAATAGCATTCATGTTCAGAGCTGCATCGTGATATTTTGAGTTCTGGAAGTGCAGCAGAGCAAACCGAACCCCAAAGCAAGGACTCGGGGGATCATTTTGCTGTGAAAAAAAAAAAGAGGCAAATTTTAAGGAATCCATAATGAGGCATTTGGGATTCAAAAAGAGAAACACTCATGTACTGATATTTTGATAGTGCGTGCCTGCAATCCATCTGCTTTGTATTTCCTTAATTTATGAGACCTTTTGTGGCATACATATGGGCCAGCTGAGCTTGTACCTGTACTGCGAATGGTGAAAATTTTTGGTCTTGTAGTTTCGTTTGGTTGATTTGATTTGATTATTATGCCTCATCTACCCATCTAAGAGTCAATTATGAAGACTCTATAAGAGTCTTCATAACTTGCCCCTTGATCACCATTTCAATTTGCTGAATCTCTTTACTTTATTTCGAAACTATATTTTTGTTAGAATTCAGCTTTCAATTCCCATTTCATAATCATAAGTTGACAATAAGTGATGGAAGGCAGATTATGGGCACATCTTAACATTTTTAAAACCCAAAATAGCACATACATATATAAAAGATAACAATAAAGATTGGTTTACAATCCAATCTTATAAATTTTTTTTCACAATCTCGACTTATAAAGTCACAATTGATCGGTTCATAATTGGGTAGGTGGGATTTATAGTGAGCCGGCAAGACTCATTTATAAGCTGATCAATTGTGAGTTTTTACGTTGGGATTATAAGAGTTTATAAAATTAGATTGTAAGTGTAGTATTGCCTAAAAGATAGTGAACTAGGTTTACTATCCATTCATGTGAATTTGGGCTTTTAAGTTACGTTGACCATCTTAGTTTTAAACTATTTTTTTTTTTTCAACTGTGTTCATGTAAGTTTAGATGCATCTCGATTATTCCTTTGGAAAAGTTAGTTTGTAACAACACACCGTTGCGATCTCTTAGGTAAATCATAGGCAAAAGTACCACTTTTGTATCTAATAAAGAATTGAACATGAGACTATAAGTTGAAGTCATACATAATCCTTTTGGATCGCCCATAAGCCAAATATTATTAAATACTAACCCTGTATTAATTAAATATTAATAAAAAATAATAATATTATATTTATAATCAAACCTTTAAATAGTTTATTTTTGGTAATTTATGTCAAATATAGAGACTCCCTAATCACCCTCTAAACCTCCCATTAATTAAAACCTTAATCGTCATTACTTATTAATTTAACACCCTCCATAATTTCCCAACAAAAACCTCCAAATTCTCTCAAATTCAAACCTCCTCCTGGATCTTCTTCCTCCTGGCTCTCCATTATTGTTTACCCAATAATGGGGACCAGGTCTCTTGACATTACTCTCATTTCCGCTTATGACCTCAAAAATGTAAACGTTCTCTCCAACATGCACGTCTATGCCGTCGCCACCTTCTCTAGTGAGTCCCAGACCACCTCCGTCCACCGCGACTGCGGCGTTAAACCCAACTGGAACCACCACATGCGGTTCACCGTAGATGAAGCTTCCTTATCACAGAATAATCTTCATATCACTTACAGTGTTAAAGCCAGTCGCGGCTGTTTCGGTGACTCCGACCTCGGAAAAGTTCACGTTTCCATTCAAGAAATGCTGGCTCAAAGTAATAATGGATCAGAGGAAAAGAACATGACTTATAACATCACAACTCCCGGTGGTCGGTCTAAGGGTTATTTAAATGTTTCTTTCAAGTTTTCGCCGACGCCGCCGGCACCCGCCATGGCGGCTGCTCCAATTTACGATACCCCACCGCCTGGAATGTCTTATCCTCCTCCTGGAACTGTAGGTGCAGGAGGCTATCCGCTGCCGGATCATCATGCAGAGTCTAATTCTCCATACCCTCCGCCGGCACAAGGGGGATATCCACCACCGCCGCAACTCATGGCGGCGCCTCCAGCACCCACCACCGCTTCTTCTCCAATTTACGATACCCCACCACATGGAATGTCATATCCCCCTCCTGGAACTGTAGGTGCAGGAAGCTATCCGCCGCGGGATCATCATGCAGGGTCTAATTCTCCATACCCTCCGCCGTCACAAAGGGGATATCCGCCGCCGGATAATCATCATGATGGGGTTAATTCAGCGCACCCGCCTCCGGATAAAGGCGTATATCCACTGCCTGATCAACATGGAGGATATCTGCCCCCTGATCAGCATGGAGGATATCCACTCCCACAAAGCTCTTCACCCATTCCACCCCCTAACTCATGTTATCCACCACCGGCAGGATTCCCACAACTGCCGCCTCCGCCGCTGGGGTATGGAGGTACTCCACAACCTCAGACTCCACCGCCGGCACTCGCAAGTGGGTATAATTACCCGCCACCGGGTCCAGGGCCTAGTGGAATGTCAGCATATGGAAATTATCATGGTCGGCCGGTTGCGCCACCGAAACAAACGGGCGGTGGCGGTGGTGGTGGTTTGGGTATGGCGGCCGGAGTGGGACTGGGAATGGGAGCAGGAGCGTTGGGAGGGCTGGCTGTTGCAAGTATGATGGATTGGGATTTGGACTCAGATTAAAAGAATGGATAGACAATCGGGGGATTTTGATATTTGGATTTTTGATTTTAAACTTATGTGTTTTCTTTTTCTTTTTTAAAAAAAAAAAATTAATTTGTTTATAATTATATGCATGCATACAATTTATTATATATTTTCAATTTATTTAAATTCATAATTCAATTCAATTTTTTTTTTTTTTTGTTTTTGTTTTTGTTTTTGTTTTTATGATCTCGAGCGTGATGACTGATTAATAATCAAATTGATTTGATTCCTTGCTAATCTAATTACGAAGAGTTACATAAAATCATCATATTTCCGACATTATATCGATAATTAGCACATTCATCATAAGTAAGAGCTCTAACCCGGTATGAAGATCAGGATCGGTATCATCGTTAACATCAATATCGGTCACTATCATTAATATCAATATCATCCATAAGAAAAATTTTAAGCTTATTATTAAGGAACTTGTTGAAATACTGGATGGAGTATATGTCGCCTTCTTGATCAACATCTCTCTGTAAATTTCAGTCCAAAAATGGATTACAAACCAATCGACATCAACATAAAGAGTTCCCACACCTTCAAAACCTTCCAACACAAAATCTTTCTTCCTCAAGAACCGACCGTACGTGGTCGTATCCTATCAATGGTTTGCAGTTCTCGTTCGAGCCAAGAGACTCCATCAGGAAAATCTCACAGAAAAAAAAAAATGATAAAATGGGATTTTTCCATGATATTTTACGTTGAAAACTCCAAGTTACAATACAACAGGCTACTGGTAATGTGTCAAATTCGGAGCACCGGGATTATAGGGTTTGATAAAGTGGTGGGAGAAGGTTCCGGTGAAAGAGCTTCTGGATAAGTACATGCCTTCCATTAAGAATGATGATCATGGTGACTCTGCAACTGCTTCACCTCATCCATTGCCGTCGGCTCCGTATATTGCCTCACTAATCACTCTTCCCCGTTAATGGTGATTGATGAAGTTTGAATGTTTGATTGATTAGGGTAATATTGATGTTTTTTTTTTTTTTTCTGTTGGATTATAAATGTGAATTTAAGAGTTAATTTCATGTCTATACACACACTTGTTACCATTTCTCCTTGTAATTGTTCCTGAATGTAAAACTAACACTAAACAATAAAACAGTTGACGTAGGTTTGGTTATCATCACTTACCGAACCATTTTAAAAATCTGCTTCTATTTGTCTTTTATTTTTGACCTGTTCATCCCACTTTACTGGTTGGTACAATCACGCATCCACCTGATTCGATCCCGATAAGGTGATGGAGTCTTTCTGACTATTGCGGATTAGAGTCATAATACTAATATAATGAAGGATTAGAGTCATAAAAAGTCTTTGCGGTCAAAAGAAGATTCCTATGAGGATGGTGGGGGAATGTTTGATATAGTAGTCAAATTTGCCTAGGAAAACAACTCCTTTACCAAATCGAAAGCATAATCCAAAAAACAAAAACAAAATTTGAAGAACAATTTTTTACAAACAATTAACAATAAACAACTTTTGAAAAATATGGCCAGTCCCACCTCCCATTCTCAACCCGAATCTGAATCCATGAACCTCTCCTCCTACCCTGTCATCCACCCGACCAGAAACCCAACTCCCAGCACAGCCACCACCTTCCATCACCTTTGCATCAACCAAGACCACACCTGCTTTGCCGTCGGCCTCAGCACGGGTTTCCGGATCTTCTTAACCAACCCGTACAAACCCATCATGCACCGCGAAAACTTGGAAACATCCTCCGGTGGGATCAGGTTTGTCGCCATGCTCTTCCGGCACAACATAATGTGTCTGATCAATGGCGCCACCAACTGCGTCAGAATTTGGGATGATGTCAGCAGCCGGTACCTCGGCGAGATCCCGTGCCGTGCCGAAGTGAAGAACGTTAAGCTTGGGCTTGATAGAATCGTTGTCGTGTTGACGCAGAGAATTACGGTTTATGGGTTCAAGGACCTTAGGGTTTTGCATGAAATAGATACAGTAGTAAACCCTAACGGGTTGTGTGATGTGTCATACAACCCGGGTGGTATGATGCTTGTTTGTCCCGGGTTACTTAAGGGACAAGTTAGGGTTCAGAATTTCGAGTTCAGCAGAACAGAGTTTATAATGGCGCATGATTCGAATATTGCGTGTCTTGCTTTGACTTTGGATGGGCGTTTCTTGGCTACTGCGAGTTGTAAAGGAACTTTGATTAGGGTTTTCAATACATCGGATGGATCGCTTCTGCAAGAGGTATGTGATTTTCTTGCTGTTTAATTAATTAATGATGTGTTTGGAATTTTTAGGGTTCTTAGAAAGTGGTTTTAGTACTTAGCAAATGCTCTGGTTTTACTCGAAGTATAATGTAAGTACTTCTCTTGAAAGTGCTTTTCAACGATAAGAATGTTGCTGTTTTAATCAACCAAGCACTTTAAGAATCAGAAAACCCCTTTTTAGCAAAGGGTTTTAGGAAAATACTTGCATTTACCTCTCCGGATGACAGAACCTTTAGCCATTGAGGTTAGCTATACCTAAGGGTTTTGGTCTATTAGACTTGTAGAGTATTCCGTGACCCTGAGAACTAGGCAGAGTCCAATTTGGGCATGGATAGCTCACTTACCTTTAAAAAAAAAAAACTTGTATTTGAATGGTTTAAGTTGAATTGTTGTCAAAAGTTTGTTTTTACTCTTGAAAGCACTTTTCTGTTTCCAGAAGTATGTTTTACTTAAGGTACAATGCAATTCCAATTTTAATGTAGGTATTACTCTTTGAAAGTGCTTTTGAATGATTAAGAAAGGAGGTGTTTTTTGTTTGTTTGAATGTTCATTTTCTAATGGATGCAGTAATAATAATATTGCAGGTGAGGAGAGGAGCAGATAGAGCAGAAATATACAGCTTAGCTTTTTCTAAAACTGCCCAATGGCTAGCTGTTTCAAGTGACAAAGGAACTGTTCATGTTTTTGGCCTTAAGATTCATTCTGATACTTCACTAACTCAAACTACTACTACTGTGCCTCAACTTGATGTTTCCAGTAACGCTTCATCTCTTTCCTTCTTCAAAGGTAAAATCCCCCTGCAATATTCTCACCCAAATCTTCAATTTCTGAGTACTTTACACGTTCAAAGATTATGAACTTTGGTGGAGGCTTCAACTTCAAACTCCCTCGACATGAAACTGGATATTGACTTATTACTAGGGATTCATATATGTTTGCAGGTGTATTACCAAAGTATTTCAGCTCAGTGAGGTCAGTGGCTCAGGTAAGATTGAAGGAAGGTGTGAAGTACCTTGTTGGCTTTGGAAAGAACGACTTCACTGTTGTAATTGTTGGCATAGATGGAAGGTAATTCATGTCAGGTAATACATTTGATTTGTTATACTGGTAATGTGACCGATAATTGCTGATATTTGAATGCAGCTACTATACATATGAGTTTGATCCAGTGGAAGGTGGAGAAATGAGTCGGCTTGAATATTATAATTTCATGAAGAATGAAGAAACATTCTGAAGTCTATCGATTTCTGTTAACATTATCAGTTTTTAGTGCTTGTATTTGTACATGTTGTCTAAATTCTTTTAGGAGGCTGGTAATTTCTGTAAAGGTATACAAGTAAATGAAATGTCATGGGTGTATTTCTAAATTTTAAATTAATAGGGGATAATTGAAATTTTGCATTATACCCGAAAAGGAACCAAAACCTGCATTTCAAGTTCCGACTCCAAGAACCGAAGAACCGGAACTGGTTGGTTCCAATTCCAATTCCTTTTTCTAGGAACCAACCGGTTTCACTTCTTAACAACTCTGACGAATACCCAAAACTGCTCACTCCTTTGTATATGTTGTCTAAATTCTTTTAGGAGGCTGATAATTTCTTTAAGAATAAAACTACATCAACAACTTCCTCTCACAACCCCCATTCACAACACCGACGTGGTACCTGAACTGCCATTGCCACGGCGACTCCATCACACCCAAAACATGAAATGATTTTGACTAGGCCAAAAAAACGACCATTTCTTTCATAGGGAATGGCCGTTTCTCACAAAAGGAAAGGTTGTTTCTCCGTTTCTCAAAAGGAAGAGGAGGAGGAGAAGAAGAAAAAGAAGAAGAAGAAGAAGAAATGATTGTCCCTTAAAGGAACAACTATGTTCCCTCAAGGAACAATCATTCCTCATGAAAGAACGATCGTTCCTTCTTAAAAAGAACGACTGTTTATTTTCTGTAGTACTTGGATGTCTTGGGTGGGGTGAAAGATGACATGATTGTGCTAATCTATTGACACGTTAGGGTTATAAGAGAGATTTGTGAGAGAAGGTTGCTAGCGTAGCATCACTTTTTCTTTAAAAGCATACAAGTAAATGACATTCAGATAGAGCTCGTAATCACCATATCATATTTGTTTAAGTAATGAATAATCTGAAAGGACTACATAATCCAATGAACAAACATATCAAAACAATAAATTTTTTTTTTTTTTTTTTTTTTTTTTTTTTTTCAAAATTGTGGGTCATTCAATGAGATAACTTGGATGCAATATTACTCTGCATGATTTGTATGAATATTCACATAAATGGATTGGCTTCCTCAGGAGTTACAGTCAGAACCACCACGTTATCATTTGCTCTTTGTACAACTACCTTCAAAGGCTTTCCAACCCTGTCTCCATTATTTCTATGATCTGAAAAATGATCAGCAAACAAAGAATTCAGTGGCTTAATTGTCTTCACCAGTAAAACAGTATTATATAATATGATCTCTAGCAATTCCAATATTTTGGTGTCGTTGAATACCTCCTTGATGCTTCCGACAGGCCTCCCGTCGAATTTGATAACAACATCACCAGGACGGAATCCAGCGCGATGAGCGGGAGATCCAGGAGTTACCTATTTGACAAATAAGGAAATTTTCAAACGTGAGAGGCATCTAAAATTGCCAACAGCTTATATGCAAACAAGAGGAAAGACAATATTGGAGTACATACCATAGGTACAAGAACACCCCTTTGGACATTAGGGAAGGAGGGATCTCTTTCTTTAAGCTGAGCAACAATCATCTGATTAAGATCAAGCATTTTCAATCCAAGCCAAGGACGAACAACTCTCCTGCAGAACTTCACCATTTAGCACATTTACCATTCAAAACAATGGTGCTCCCAAAAATACATGAAGGATGAAAGTGGCACATTTATAGGTAATACCATAACGAAACCAAAAATGACTACTAGACTCAATTAAAAATTAAGAAACAGTTAGACTGACTTGTTTTTCTTTTCTAGTTTGTTTCTTTTCCAAAGGAAGAGCTGGACTGAGGGAATGATTGGAAGTTGGAACAAGAGATTAGAAACTGTTGGACCCTGCTTTTGATCCAAACTTTCAAATGGTGTTCTAAGGTTCCAATTTTACCTTGCTAGACAAACTGTAGACTGATAAAAATGGCAGAACTCGACAGAACATTAGTCAATACGAGTCAAACTATGGTATACACATAATTTACAAGAATGAAAAGGAATTAGTTTTTAAAAGAAGGGGAGTTGGTCCAGAGATAGAACACTTTGTGGTCTAAATCTCAGCCCTAGTTGAAGGGATCATCTCTGCGCTCACTGATGGGAAAATTAATTCACAGGAATAGCAATTACTTTTATAGTAAAACAAATTTCTAATCAGCAGCATGACTGTCGAGTCTATTTCAAGCATTAGAATAGAACTCATAACTACCACAAAACAACTTAAGGAAATTATAAGGCAGAAATAAGAATGTAAGAAATTCAAATCCTTCACTCTTAACATACTTAAGTCAAAGGTGATTTCTTATAAGCAAAACAATGGATGCAAGATGACAAGTATTATAGAACTAAGCAAGCTGATTATACACTGAATACTTGCATGCAATTATACAAGCAGTTGGATAAAATAAACATAGAAACATACCCCTTCTTGTTGAAATGCTCTATAATTTTGGCTACTGAGTCCACTGGTACAGCAAAGCCCAATCCGGCTGCAGCCAGTACTTTCATATTATTAACACCAACAATTTCTCCATCAATATTAACCAGGGGCCCTCCAGAATTTCCCTATACCGCAGAGGTAGAAATATGTACATGAGAGAGCAGCAATAATAATAAATAGTGCAAGGATTTGGCTAACTAAAGAGATGAAAATTTGCTATTCTACTGTATTTATAGTCATAAATAAAATATAAACTCTTATGAATGAAATCTATATCCTTTAACTTCCCCTATAACATTTCAAATTCTACAGCAGAACTCGCATGCGCTAGCGTGTGCAGATCATGGATAAAGCACTTCAATCATCTATAAAAGTGTATTTGTGAGCACATACACGAAGAGTATGAGAGTTACCACATTGATTGCACAATCTGTTTGCAGATACTCTCTCCGCATTCCACCAAGACCCAAATCACTGCTTTTACGGTCAACACAACTAATTCCATAAAGACCAAACAAATTAGAAAAAAGGAATCTCAAAATAGCATAAAAAACATTAAGACAAAATGGATTTCCTGTGATCCTATATTTAAGAATAAGTGAATTCTGCACTACATCCAAGTACTTCAATACCTTACAATACCAGCTGTTACAGTGTTTTGAAGAGAAAGTGGGCAGCCCACAGCCAAAACCCAGTCCCCAGGCCGAAGCTTACTGGAAGAACCAAGTTTTGCAGTTGGAAGAGGAGTTTTAGAGTTTATCTTTACAATAGCAATATCAGAATGTAAATCAGCATTCAGCACTGTACCCTCAAATGTCCGACCATCTTGCAGAGTTACATCAACCTGCATAATTCATCACATTTAACATTTTATACATATGCCAGAAACAATAAAATAAAGTTCTTAAAAATAAATTTGTTCCATTCTCCTAGCACAGCAACCATCATTACAATTGTACATGTGAATCTCTGTATGTATGAAATACAAACCTTTCCCATAGAAGCACGGTGAATGACTTGAAGATCAACCACAACATGAGCACATGTCAAAATAGTACCATCTTCATCTATTATTGTTCCAGAGCCTATACTCTGGCCCATAGTAATTCCATGGAAACCTACTGAAAAAGACTTAAAATCCACAGTTTATATACCAGGAAACGGCTAAATCACTTAACAACAAAAAGTATTTCAGAATTAAATACCCTGAGGAACTGCTAGATTGACAACTGCGGGACCAACTTTAGCAGCTGCATTGGCAATAGTATCTCTACCTAAACATCTACGATGTAGCTCTGCCTCATCTTTGACCTCAACAGGACCCGGATCCTGTTTCTTTATATCTCCAGAAGGAGCTGGACTGACTGGAGAATTTATATCTCCGGAAGGAGCAGGACTGACTCTAGAGGAAAAAATTGCAGACTTCCCTACATGTCCAAACTCGAAGTCAGCACAAAAACAATAAATAATAAATAAGAGGTAAAAAGACAAAGCAAAGTTGACAATCAAAGGTAAATCAAAAGGATGGCCAACCAAGTTTCCACTTTTCAGATGAAATAAACGGAGAAGGTTCCCGAAAGCCTTGCAAGAATTGTAAAGATGGTGATTCATTGGATATCACTGGAATCGACAGCGATATTCTTGTTCCTACAATTTAATCAACAATGATTAAATTTAGAGAAACATACTTTGACTCTCGAATTCGAAAAACCCTTTAGAACCCAGAAATCTTTCATCCTACAATCACTTTATAAGCAATCAAACACAAAAAAATAATAATAATAATAATAATAAATAAACGGGACGACTCACCATATTCTGAGTTGCTGCTGGCATACAGAATACCTGACCCGGCGGTAGCAATGGCCACTGCCCGGATGAGATTTTGTGCGCCGGATGAGATTGAAACCTTTCTCTGCCCGTTGACATTGAAATAATTAGATAAAAACAATAACACAACAGAGAAAACACTTGCCCAAATGAATGAGATAATAATAAATAGCTTACCAGTAATCTGTGCATGATAAATAATGGAAAATACACTTTCAACTTGATTGATGCTTAGAAATGGTAAACAATTTTGAAATGGATTGTGTTGTAGTAGTGAAAATAAATAGATAAATGGCGATTGATTCAAAAACCTTAGATAAACCCTCGTATCAGAGTTTATCTTTTTCTGAAGAGGGGTTCTAGAGTGTGTAATTATGATTATTCCAGTTACTACAGCCCGTATCTCAGGGACCGTTTCAAAATAAAATTACTATTTTAGCCTTCACTCAGTCAATTTCCAAAATACCCTTTTAATAAAATAAAATAAAATATGTACATACAATTTTATCTAATAAAACGCTAACCCGTCTCTAAAAATTTAAAAAATAAAATGAGTAATTAAAAAAAAGTCTTTACCGTTCCCCCAATTTAGTTACATTCATCTAGATTTTAATTTTAATTTTAATTTTACAATTTCATGAAAATTAACCATCTTATTGTTAGGGACAAAAATCGTCCTCGGCCTAAATAGGGAAACAAGATCACTGGTGAAGAATGACCAGGCCTAATTTTGCAGAGGCCCAGTTAGGATTAGCCCCATCTCTCACGAAGTATAACCGGCCCGAATTACATGGGCGCGAGCCTCTTAAGCTCTGTCCAATATCTAGGCCTATGGGTGAGCCCAGAGCCCATAGCCCTTTCAACATTTTCCCATTCTTGATCAATCCCTTATTCAAGGTCGTCTTCCTCTTTCCTGGCGACTTTCCCACTTGAGGGTCATTCTCCTAAATGGAGTTAACTTCCTATTTAGACACTGATAAGGACAGCTGATTACGGCCCTGATTCTTCTAGGGTTGGCATCACAGTCACACTAGGACTCCTGCTCCCACCAGGATTGGAAGACCATACGATCACTATATAAGCAGAGGCCAGCCCTCTCACAAGGGACATCGACATTACACCTTCACACCCAAGACTCTTTACTCGAGAGTTTCACTTATTCGCCGTAGTCACAGTCCCCGACTAGACTTCCGGTAATCTCTTATTCTCTAGCCCTCACTATATTAGCCTTTCAGCCTTGCTGACTTGAGCGTCGGAGTGCCTACGGTAAACACCACCCTGGTGTTTTCCGTTCGCTTCACGCGTGTGTTTCTCTACGTGTGCAGGTACAGCAGATCGCTAGTGGCCTCAACCTCACGGGATCAAACTCCTCTTCCCGTACAGGTAGATTTTTACGTCTACACTTATCCGTCATCATAACAAAAAAGCCTAATAATATATGCCAATGGTTAGAAAATTACCATTTCACCAAACCTTAAAAATAAAATAAATTGTCGAACTGTGTCTAAAAATTTAAAAAATAAAATAAGTAATTACAAAAATTACAAAAAAAAAGTCGTTACTATTCCCCCAATTTAGCTACATTAATCAAATTTTCAATTTTTATTTTATAATTTCGAAAATTGACCATTTTACCTTTCATCATAACAAAAAACCCTAAAAATATACATAAAAAAAATATCATTTCACCAAACCTTAAATAAAAAATAAAACACTAACCTGTGCCTAAAAATTTTAAAAATAAAATAAGTAATTGAAAAATTATAAAAAAAGAAAAATCGTTACCATTCTCCCAATTTAGCCAACATTCACCAAGATTTCAATTTTTATTTTACAATTTAATGAAAATTAACCATTTTACCCTTTATTAATCATTATAACTAAAAACCCTGACAATATATGCCATGGATAAAAAAGTATAATTTCAACAAACCTTAAATGGAAAAATGTCAACTTATATTAACATGAATAGATCATGGTTTTATATTTATTTCAATATTACAAAAATTATACCTAAAAAATATATTTAATCCCTCAAAATTAAAATTAAGAAGAAAAAAAATTTATTAATGTTATTGTTGTAATTTTGTACAAAAGTTAAGCCTTTTTAGGAGACTTTGAAGCTTTGTCAGCATCAGCAGTTACGGCCTTTTTGGGCAGGAGGATTGGATTGATATTTGGCAACACACCCCCGCTTGTGATTGTTACACCTTGTAGAAGTTTCCCCAATTCGTCGTCGTTTCTTACTGCCAATAGCACGTGCCTCGGGTTTATCCTGTTCTTCTTGTTGTCACGTGCTGCGTTCCCCGCCAGCTCTAACACCTTTCAATTATTTATTTCACAGCAACATCAGTTATTTTTTTTCCAATAAATAAATAAAATATAATTTTTTAGGAGAAATGATTTTATATTTTCCTAAATATTTTCTCAGTTACCAAACAGAAAATGTAAGTCATACTGAGACAAGTTTTCACCCACTCAGATTACTCACAATCACTATATATATATTAAAAAAAACACCTGAAAAGTTGGAAAAGGAAAGTTTAAGCCGCCTTAAAATTCGAAAGAATTACTTTCTCATTTGCCAAACAGAAAAAAATGGTAATAAAAAAGAAAATATATGAAATGTTTTAAGCCCATCTCTTTCTTTTTTCTCAGAAACCAAACAGAACCAAAACCCAAAACAAAAGAAAGGACACAAAAATCGGATCTGGAAATCGATACCTCGGCGGCGAGATACTCTAAAACGGCGGCCATATAAACGGGGGCCCCAGTGCCCGTTCTCTGAGCGTAGCGACCCTTTTTAAGGTACCGGGCGATCCGACCGACTGGGAATTGGAGGCCCGCTTTGATCGATTTCGTGACTGCCTTTTTTCTCTCTCCTCCTCCGCGGCCTCCCGCACCTTTCACCGGCTTCATTGACGCTTCCATCTGTCTCTTTAAGAGCTAATGCGATACCGTTCTAGTTAATAGCAGAACTTATTTGCGCCGAAGTTGCTTTGCACTGAGAATGTTTTGGATTTAAACGTTTTGAGTTTTGAATATATATGTAGGAGATACGCCACGTTGGCGATCCCCGTGGTTGAGTTGTGGCCAATGGGGGTGCTTTGCTTGGAGTCAGTTGTGTGTTCTGTGGATTGTTGATCGGACGGTTGCTGTTTGAGATGTGATGGTCATCCGAGTGGTGGTGGTGTTGACCAATGAGAATTATTTCGTGAAGGTCAAGGGGCTTTGGAACTTGTGAACCGTGAGATGTGCCACGCTGGAAATCCGTTGGTTTCTACTTTTGGGTTTAAGATCTACGTGTTTAACTTATAAAATGTTAAATTTATAAACTTCTAATTAATATAAACTTATTTTATTATATTAAAATTAATAGCAGAGTTTTGAGAAAAATAGTTCATATTTGTAAAGAAAAAAACAAATAATTCATTTCTCAATGTGAATTTTGATAGAGATAAAATACTACACTTACAACTTAATCTTATAGATTTTCTCTCACAATTTTGACATGATAGTCACGTTCGCTAGTAAATAGGTCATGTTTGTTCGGTATGGGTCTCACATGCCCAATTGCAAACTATCACGTCAAAATTATGAAAAAAAATTTATAAGATTGGGTTGTAAGTCAATCTTTATTGTTACTAATTTGAAGGAGAAATATGTTGCATATTTTTTTTTAAATGATTTCTAATTTTATTTTATTAAGTATATAATTATTAATAAAATTAACTTTATTCACATATGAGATAGTAATAAGTTCAAAAATTATTTATAAAAATTTATAAAAATCGTTGCTATATATTCGGTTTGGGGAAAACTCAAGCCCTTGATCGGTTCTAGGGTCGGCATGACATAATAAAATTTTAAAATTCTAATAAATTTCCAAAATAATTCCATCTAAATAAAATAAATCCAAAATCCAAAAATAAAATAAACAATATAACATAAATAAAATTGACGGTTGAACCGACCCAATTTCTATTATCGGGTTTAGGATGTACCCAAACCTAATAAGGGTCTAGTTCCCGATCAGACCAATCAAACTAGTCGATTCGACCCTAGGTCAATCTGACCTAATTGCTATAACTAGGTTTAGGATGTACCCAGACTTAATAAGGGTCCAATTCCTGATCAGACCAATCGAACCAATAAATTTGATATGAGTTTAAATACACTAATTCAAAAGAGTAAGGAGTCCAATCACATATATACATTATAAAAGTCCGCAAGATTGACGATGTTGGATAAACAAAACTTCTAACAAATATTATCATAATGCACAATTACTAAAAATATAATTATCTTAACAATATAAGTTAATAACTGATTTAATAACGGAATACATTATACATGCAATATTCTTCACCGTTCTTATGAATAAGAATATTATCCGACATCGAAGCATCAGTTTATATAGAGTCAAACATCTTAGTTTGCATATATCTGAGAGAAACAACAAAAGCTAAAGCACCATCCATGGCTTCTCGAGCACCCGCCAAGGCCTTCAAGAGCTCTTCAGTCACCGTATAATTAGAGCATTGGTTAAGAAGGCGGTCGTGTCTTTCTTGGTACTGCACCATCCTTTCTTCAGCTAGGTCCAATGCCTCACTTACGAGCCTCAAATTCTTCTGGGAAATCTGATGGCGGAGCCATCTCTTCAAGGATGGCAAACAAAGAAAGAAGGATGAAGAGAAGCCAATTATGGCGAAGATCAAGCGATCATAATCCATGAAGCCAGCTTTGTGTTGATTGAAGAATGAAGAACGTAAAAAGAAAGAGAGAATGAATTGACTATGGAGAGTTCAGAGATTCTTTGCTTCCATAATTAAGGGAAGGTTTTGAAGATCAAGCGACCATAATCCATGTAGTTTGTGTTGATTGAAGAATGAAGAAAGTAAAAAGAAAGGAAGAATGAAGTGAACACGGAGAGTTTAGAGATTCTTTTCTTCCATTAAGGGAAAGTTTTAATCATATAATAATTACAACGAAATTGTCATAAATATTGAATACAAATAAGCATATTTTGCAAGAAACTTATTTGCAATCTAAACAGAAATACAAAGAATACAATGTTCTTAGACTATAAATCAAGAATAAATGATTACCTCCCGTCATTGAAACAAACTTACGAAGTTGTATTTTGACTCTTCTAATCTCTCAAGACACTCTAATATTGATGGTGTATTTTGTCTTTGTTGAGTATTTGAGCTTAGGGACCAAAACATTATATATATAGCCAAGTTTTCATCAAACTCTTAATTGCATTGCTTAATAGCTGCCATAAATTCCAATAAATGATTAAACAAAAAACGTTTGGAAAATTAAAACAACAAATGTGGACCATTAATCTTTAAAACTGATTTATATTTAATGAGAATCAATTATCAACGTTACCTGAGTAATGTAAGTTTTACATATTTTTCTCTTGTATAAATGTGATTGCAAATCATAATAAAAGAACATTCTTTGTAATAAAAGAGGTAAGAAAATATTTCAATAATATTGACTCTGTTGGAGATAACCCGTTTATTGAGTGAGTCAGGGTAAATCACGTGTGTGTTTTCTATTTACTGTTTATGTTATTTGTGTGTGATTGTTTTTTATATTGGTTTTGGTTACTCTCTAGATTGTTTCATGTTGTGGAATGTGGATGTTGGCGTTTAATAGAAGAAGAAGAAGAAGTATGTGAATGTGAATATAATTAGGGTTGTGTGTGGAAAAAATGAGTTTATATATGGAGGGCAATTATGTAATTATTTAAATATTTGAAGGACAGTATGGTAGTTTATTGGATTTGAGACTAGACGAGGCGGGGAGACCTTTATCCTTGTCCTTGTTCCCATCCCTGATTTTTTTAGGGAATCCCCGTCCCGAATAGTTCGGGACGGGGCATGGAAAAGGTTCATCTCTAACTTCATTCACCCAAATCGAGTTTAATATTCAATACTAGCGTCCCTTAATTGAATAAATTAAAACTTGTGTTCATTTGTTAATATTTCATTTAAAAAAAATTGTACTCAAATTGATAATATCCCAAAATAAAAATAATTATTATCGAAAACATATCATAGTGTATTTTAAATTATTTTCTTTAATTTTCTTAATGTTTCGTATAATTGACAATCTTTTACATATAAAGTCTAACCTATAAATACATTCTGTTTTCTTCTTCTTTAATTTTTTTTTTGTTTTATGTTAATTTATTATTTTTTGAATACCCTCAATCATAATAAAAAAAAAAGAAATCAAAGTCAGAGAGGATTATATGTCCAACTTCTCTTAACATTTTCCGGCTTAAGAGTTAAGGCTCCGTTTAGTTGGTTTTTGGGAATACTATTATTAGTATTTCCAAAAAAGTTAAACAGTAAAATGCCCAAAAACTCACAATATTATATAATATTATTCAACTTTTTTTAAACCCCTAAATTTGTTAATTTAATTAAATACCCGTAAATATTTTTTTCGAAATTGTAAAAACACCCCTAAACCCACATTATACCAGATTTCGGTCACCACTGCCGGAAGTTGGCCGGAATTTGATATAATGGCACACTATCGGCTGAATCTGGCCGGTAGTACACCTATCTAGCCTTTTCTGGCCAGATCCATGGTGGATCTGACCGTAACCAGACGTCAACGACGGCCAACATATGGTCGTCGTTGATCATCATCTTTGGCCATCATTGACGAGCAAATGCGACTAGATCTGGCCGTCAATGGCCAGATCTAGCCGTAGATATGGCCGGCAAAGGCCATATCGACGCACGACCGACAAGATCCAGCCAGTCATGCGTCGATAAGGCGACTTCGACCACCCTTTGACGGTGGTGGCCGGCTGTGATTATTCAATGGGTGGGTTGGGGGTGTTTTTGTTAACTTTTAAAGTTTTATTATATGGGTGTTTAGTAAATAAACAAATATAGAGGGTATTTTTATTAATTTTTAAATTCTACATCGTAATACCCATTCAATTCAACTTTTTTTAATTTTTTCTAAAACTTTTCTAAAAAATACAAAAAAGTGAACCAAACGGAGCCTAAAATTCCAATAAACAACCCGAGTCATATGGAGATATTAAAGAGCAAGGAGAAAGTCACATCAAGGAAAGACAATATGCTTCTGTTTGTCTAAATGACAAAGACATTAAAATTACCTGAATACCCTAAACCTTGAACCCTTCACCTAAAATCATTGGCGATTCCCCTGAATGGAGCTTTGATGTTCTCCATTTCTGGTAGAAGAAAGAGTACAATTAGATCAAGATGGATTTAGTTGAGAACATTTGCACAAGAAAAGAAGAAACGTGCAATTAGAGAAATAAACAGGTACTAAACACATTAGAAATGGGAAAAAAATAAAAAATCAATCAGAGCAGGGAAAAATCAATATTTTTCCTCCGAAAATCATCCTTGCATGGCGTTCTATTTCCAGTTAACCAAACAGAAATATCTTTCTTTCAGAGAAAATAAAAGAAAACAATACAAAATGTAAAGCTTCATAAAAGAAAGACGAAACAAGAACAACTTAATATTTTAATACTTCCATTTTCCAGCGAAATTTCTCAGGAAACAAACATAACATTAACCTAAAAGTTGCTTCTTTCAATCCAACATAGGAAACCCTTTTCATATTCGTCTTCTATAATAAAAATTTAACAATAAAAACACAATGTTGCTCACTTGTAACAGTCCACCAATTTAGCGATACGAAACCAATATAACTTCTAACATACACAGTTACCAAATTTAATTATTTTAACATACATTACACATGCGATATTCTTCACCGTTCTTATAAATGAGAATAATCCGACATGGAAGCATCAGTTTCACTTGATAAAGAGTCCAAGATCTTCATTTGCATATTTCTGAGAGAAACAGCAAAAGCTAAAGCACCATCCATGGCATCTCGAGCACCCGCCAAGGTCTTCAAGAGCTCTTCATTCACCATATAATAAGAGCATATTTGATTAAGAATGCGGTCGTGTCTTTCTTGGAACTTCACCATCATTTCTTCGGCTTGGTCCAATGCCTCAGTTACGAGCCTCAAATTCTCCTGGGAAATCTGGTGGCGGTGCCATCTCTTCAAGGATGGCAAACAAAGAAAGAAGGATGAAGAGAAGCCGATTATGGCGAAAACCAAGCGACCATAATCCATGTAGCTTGTGTTGATTGAAGAATGAAGAACGTAAAAAGAAAGAATGAAGTGAATATGGAGAGTTCAGAGATTCTTTGCTTCCATAAAGGGAAAGTTTTAGTCATAGAAAAATTACAACGAAATTGTCATTGGAACAAAAAGAATAAAATAAATAACAAAAGATGCGCATCCGGGGAATCGAACCCCGGTCAGTACCGTGGGAGGGTACTATGATACCACTACACCAGATGCGCATTTGTTTGCCTTTTGGAAAAGCTTCTTATAGTAAATTTTAAATTACATTATAATTTATTGCTCCCATTCAACAAAAATGTTTCTCTATATATATGTTCATCAATTTTGCTTGATCATATTTTGAAAATTCCTGAGCTCTTTCAAACTCAGGTCTTTCTTTTGCTTAAAAATTTAATTTCCACCGTCAGGATAGGCCTTCCACACGGGTACATCTTCACATTAGACAATGATCTTAGTTGACAACATTCGTCTTTCTATATAAAACATATAGAACATTCATTTGTATAAATTATTGTACTATAATTATGATTGTTGCTCCTCTCAACCAGAAAATAGGCCAAGTATGATGGATATGGCAAAGCAACTAAGATAAATGTACAAGTCTAGCTAGCAATCGTTCATGAATCTATACCTTTTATTATGTACCTTGCCTGTTAGCATTTCATGTCTTCATTGCCATGGCAGTAGTTGAAAAACCTTCGAATAAACAAATTGATAAATTTTTAGGGCTAGTAGTTTTTGTCTGTCCATGCCTTTGTAGAAGCATACAATTCTGTTGGCACTTGAAAGATCAACGGATGGTTCCTTTATTGATTGGTAGGTACTTGAAATGGTTTAAACAAAAGAAACTTCCTAGTCTTGGTGATTGAGTAAAATTTCCCAGTGGGTCAACTATTTTTATGACTTTGAATGCTTTGTGGATTATATAATAATATTACATAGAAAAGACTTCCATTAATTCAAGAAGAGACAATAGAGTTTCTAGTTTTGTTATTCCGGCTTCAGAGGCAATTGAATAGAATCTATATGTGGATAACTCAGATGGTTAGAGCGAATTGAGAATAATGTAGATAAGAGCACGGTCTCAGGTTCGATTCTTTATCTGAGTATCTACGATTTAAGTGGGGGTTTTGGTAGTAGGTTACTGTGCTGGTCTCTATCGAAGATTAATCGAAGTGCATGTAAGCTGGTTCGAACACATTGGTTAAAAAAAAAAAAAAAAAAAAAAAAAATTGAAGTTGCAAACTTCTCTCTCTCAAGGTTTTCTCTGGCTCCAAGGTACTACATTAAAAAGAAATTGAACATAAAGACAAAATTTAGTTTGATATACAGTGGATAAGCTCCATAATCTAAACATTAGCTGATCCTATACATTGAAAAATGTAATTCATCTGTGGTATTCTGGCAATAAATTCCTATAAAATCTCAACATTCCCTTTTAAACAAAGTAAAATTGCCTCGTCTTACATGATAGAAATTTCCCAGTACTATATCAACTTGTTTCATTTGAATAATCAATTCATTCAAGAAACAAGCTTCTGGTTGGTAGAGAGTCCCTTTCGAGGCTTCTTCTTGCTTGTTCTCAGAAAGTTGTGTTCATTTCTTTTATCAGTAGACATGAATCGGTCACCAACCGCAACAAGATTCTCTTTCTTGGTGAAGAAGATATTACATTTCCTAACTAATATAATGCTCCAATGGCCAACTATACGAATGCAAAAAATCGTTTCCGAGTTTTCCTACTTATGTATATATTGTCACTTTCTCACAGACACTGTACTTTGGTTAAGAACAGGATTTGTCTTTCAGGTCCTGCCTCTGAGGGATTTCATGATCAAGTCAAGGAACCTGGGGGCTGGGAAAATAGATTTGAGATGATTAATTTGTTGTCTTGGTTCGAGATATGAAAATGGAAAGATGTTAAGCTATAAAAGAACGACCTACTGATGCACAGGAGCTAGGCTCGAAAGTTGGAGGGCTTCTTGTGTGATCATATCTCTAACCAATTCAACCAAGTAAAAATTATCTGAAATCTCTTGAACCCTCTCTCTTACTTGACTTGCTCATGAAATCCCTCTGAGACGAATATATATTTAATACTTGACATATATCCACATGCTTAGTATTTGTAGAGAATGTTCTTGGTTGATGAGATTGTATCTAAACTATAATTTACTCAAAAGAAAAGGAGTTCTTGTTTTTTTGTATGTTATACATGAGTATAACAAGATCAGTAGTTGGTCACTTACTTTCTGTGACTGACTTGTTTCAAGTGAAATTCAATTTTGTCCCATTTACATTTTTTTTTTTTTTGCTTCACTGCTAAAGAGATCGAGATGACAACAAACAACTATGATCAACAGAAAATATAGTAGAAGAATCTGGCTTTCATTGTATAAATTTTTTGCAGGATTGACCATTTTCGTTTTGAAGTTTCGGTCTAGTTCCTTTTATCACACCAATGTGGTTTTAGTAGATTGTATTTGATCTAAAGAGTCACAAAGTTATTTTGAAGTGATGGATGCTGTTAGAAACTTATTTTCTTGTTCTAGTATGAATGTGTGGAGTATATGCTAATCAAATATTTATGGTTCACGCCAACCACATTTCTAGCCTTTCTTATTGACATATAGGTTAAAGATTGCAATGGAGATAGCTAAGGCAATTGCTATCTCCATCTCGGGTCACCCGACCCATGTTTGATTTTGAACTCTCCAGTCTATCCAAGAGGTAAAACTATCTAATATCGTATTCCATGAACAATATGCTACCAAATTGTTTGATTTGAACTCTCCTGACTATCCCAGAAGGTAAAACTTACATACCTGATGAAGTGACAGGAACATACAGATTTGTTACACCTGAGTATGTTATGACAAGTAAATTCAATGGAAAGTTGGATGGTTATCCACAGTTGCCTCGTTTATTTGTCAATTCCTAGGTTGGTAGTGTGGCCTTAGTGGGTAATGTGTCACCGTCTTGATGTATTAAATTGCAGTATATCCTTCGAGTGTTAAATCAACGTTGACAACACTTTTTTTTTTTTTTAATGAACTATTTTGTACTTTGTATTAGTGGGTCAACTTTTCTCGTCAATAAATGAACTGATGAATCTGAATGACAGATTGATCAAATAGCTGGGGAAGAAGATCAGAAGATCCTCTCTCAAACTCAAGCCTTGCAGGCGTTGTTCTTTATCTTGCATGACACTTGAATATTTATCATCAGCAGGTAAATCCAGTTTGAAATTTTTTTCTCTCTTTCCGCAAATGGATTTACATTTCATTTATGCATTTTTAGGTTAGATGAGAGTTCGTTTTTGAAAGAAGCAAACGGCAGAAACGAAAGATTTCTGTTGAATGGTAAAATTTATTGAAAGAGTTGATTGCGTCTTTAATGATAAATATAATGCAATTCGTAGCTTCACTGATAAGAGGTCAAGATAGCACAAACAACTATAATCAACAGAATATTATAAGAAGGAGGTCCCAATTCATTATACAAAGTTTTTCTACAAGATCGATTGGTTTCTGTTATGAAGTATTCAACTAATTCTATGATGAAGCCACATGTGGTGTTAATAGCATTGTATTTGGATCGCAAATGAGTCACAAAAATTCTGAGTTTGCCGTTTGTTTTATCATCTCAATTATTGACTCCAATTCTAGATGTTAGAGCCCAACATCGACTAAACACACTAAGCCTACTAGTTTTAAGAGGGAATATCATTTTATTCAACAAGACCTTATTAGGTTATGAGTCAGACACATCTCAGATTCTATCATGGTATCAGAAACTAGGCTTAGTTGAGCTGAGGATTTAACCAGTGGGTGAGAATGTAGAGCCCGCAATTACCTTCATCAAAAGCATGACCCAATATATGGGTTTGGCCATGAGGTGGAGTTGGAGTCCCACACGACTAGGCACACTTAAACCTACTGATTATAAGAGAGGGTAATCTCTCATTCAACAAGGCCTTATTGGGTAAGGAGTTAGACCTATCTCAAATTTTTTCATGATATCAGAGCTAGACCCGTTGAGTTGAGTGTTTTGTCAAATCTAGACCACTATTCCCATTTTTATAAGTAAACAACATATTACCCATTGAGGTTAGCAGAATCCTATGTTGATACCTTTGATTGATTTATTATAGATTCCCACCTTTAAACAAAGCATAGGTAGGAAACAAAAGAACTAAATAATACACTAAAATTGAAAACGAAAGTTGTTTTTAGATCTGGACATTTGGGACTGGTCCCAAAAAAAGGGTCTAGGAGGTCTGGTCCCAACCCGGACCAAACCCATGGAGAAGGGACCGATCCCTAGATAGGGCTAAACCCCTTTGCATTTTTTCAAAAAAGTTTCCTAAAAAGTATCCAAAAACACCTTGTAAATTTGAAATTGACACCTATTGAGGGTTAAATTCAAATTTTTACAAAATAACCTTCTAGGCCCTTAAAATTCATGAACCCCTCAACATAATTTTTACCCCTTAAATATAAAAAAAGGTAGAGGGCAAAATTTTTTTTCAAGCCCTGAAATTTCTCATGGGCTTGGGACCGGTGCTAGGCCCATGAGTGATTGGTCCTAATCGAGCCTAGGCCCGGATCTGGTTGGGACCAATCCCTGCCTCAGTCTAGTTGGTTTCAAGGAAGAGAGAATAGTTATTTTATTTTATTTTTTTAAATTATAAGAGAAGAGAATGTGAGAATGAAACCTTCTAGATTTTAAACTTGAAAGAAAAAAAACCTTAAAACTTTATTTGTAAGAGACGAGAAACTATTTTTATTTTTATTTGTAATATTTTTTTATTACCACTTGCCGTTAATGTTACGTGTCCTTTTTTGACTCCTCTAGTGCCACATATCTTGAGCCCACCAAATGAGTGGTTCTTTGTTTTGTATGGTGTGATTTGTCATTTTCTCAAACAGATAAATTTATATCCCTAATAAGTAATAACGTATATTGTGCAAACTGATGAGAATGCCTTTTGCAGTTAAAACTTAAAACTAATGTCTGAATTTTAACTATGGGACGGAAAATGTTTTTTCCAAAGTTTACGGGTGGAAATGTTTTCACCAAACTGTGGGTGGGAAAAGTCATTCTGTCGTCCTAGGTGGGTGGTGCGGCCTTGATGGGTAACGTGTCATCGTCTTAATGCCTTGGAGTGTTAAATCAAAAGTTGACAGCACATTAAAGTCGGGGAAACTTTCCATTTCTTATAATTTGTTACTTTCGATGAAGCTTAGGGGACAAATAAAATATTTTGTATTTTGTTAATTCATGGAAAGCATGAGCCCCCAAATTTGACTTCCATTTGACATTATCAAAGCAAAGGAAGCTTCCTGATCTTGGTGATGAAAATTTCAGATTCCTAGTGGGTCAACTTTTCTGGGTAATAAGTGAAACTGATGAGTCTAAATCAAATAATTGATCAAATAGTTGAGGAAGAAGATCAGAAGACTCTCTCAAACTCAAGCCTTGCAGGCGTTGTTCTTTGTCTTGGATACTTGAACATTTCATCAATCAAGCAGACATAATATACCAGGTTTTCAATATTTTGTTTTTTTTTCTGTGTCTATCCGCTAATGGATTTAGTTTTCTAATTGTTATGATAATTTTAATTTATGCATTTTTAGGTTAGATGATGAGTTGGTTTTTGAAAGAAGCAAACAGCAAAGAGGAAAGATTTCTGTTGAATGGTAAAACTTTATTGAAAGAGTTGATTGCGTCTTAATGGTAAGTATAATCAATATCGTAGCTTCACTGATAAAGAGATCAAGATAGCAACAAACAACTATGATCAACAGAATATTATATTAACACAAGGTTGGTATTCATTGTATAGCGGTTTTCTACAAGATCGACTGGTTTCTGTTTTGAATTTTTCAGATGGTTACCGAAAATAGTATTAATAGCATCGTATTTGCATCGCAAATGAGACACAAATTTTTGTTGAAGTTGATTGGATGTTGTAGAGACTGAAGCTCCCATTCAGTTTTTGAACATGTGGAGAATGGGACTCTTGCTGATCGTATTTATCGTTCAAGGAACGCATTTCGGCCTTTGTTATTGACACATCGGTTAAAGATTGCTATGGAGATAGCTAATGCAATTGCGTATCTCCATCTTGGGTTCTCTCGACCCATTATTTTAGATCAATCAAGCCATACAATATTGGTTCACTGAACAATATGTTGCCAAATTGTTTGATTTTTCAAACTCCATCGCTATTCCAGAAGGTGAAACTCACGTAGAAGATAGTTCAATGGTAGGAACATATGGATTATGGCACCTGAGTACGCTATCACACGAAAATGCAATGAAAAGGTGGATGTCTATAGCTTTGGTAGAATTCTACTTGTGCTTTTGACTGGTTCAAATCACATCAGCCTTCCGTTGGCCTACTGAAATCATTTTGATGATTCTCCCAGTTCGCTTCTGAATCTCATTCTTATGATTCTCCCATCGGCCTACTGAAACTCATTTTGATGGGCCTTTGGAGCGTGATGATTCTCCCAGTTCGCCTGCTGAAACTCATTCTGATGGGCCTTGGAGCGTGATGATTCTCCCATTAGGCCTACTGAATATCATTGATGGGCCTTGGAGGTGTGTGAAAAAAACATTGAGCAAGAGAGGTTTACTGAGGTAGTTGATCCATAGTTGTTGGTTCTGGACTATCTCCCAAAAAAGAAGAGCAATTGCAAGCATTTGCAGAGCTTGCCTTTAAATGTCTCTCTCCTTCAGGCGAAGACAGGCCAACAATGATTGATGAGCAAAACAACTTAGGCACATTTATAAATCTACTTGTCAATTAATGTCTTAATTTGTGTACTCATTATTACAAAGATGTAAATTTTCATGCATTTATGAAGATGAGAATGCTCTTGTAATAGACCTTTCACATATTATGTTTTGATAATTATATTGTTTTCTATTTCTATAGAAGAAGTGTCAGCTTTCCAAAGAAGCTGAGCGTCTTTATAATTACAGAAGGACAAAATCATGATTTTTGACAAAACATAAGAGGCTTAACTTAACATTCCATCTGTTGTCAAGTATTGTGATTTTCTTTCACCCACTATTTGAGGTGAGTTCGAGTCGGCCCATTATTTGAGATAGGTAAGAGATAAATCTATATATCTTTATAGTGAGTTGGGATCTCTGTTTTAAAAATTAGATCGGACCGGCGGTTAGTTCGATCAGACCGGGACCTGACAACTTCTCGGTCTGGTTCAGGTCATAGGGGGGTTTTGTTAATTTCAAAATTATGAGGGTTAATTTGAATTTTATAGGGGTGTTTTGAAGATATGTCAAAAGTTTAGGGATTAATTAGTAATTTTTTGAGATATTTTTGAAATAAATAAAAATTTTAGGGGCTAATAACTTTTAGGGGAATTTTTGTAATATATAAAATTAAGGGATAATAATAATTTTAAAAATAAAATTATCGTTGACGTCAATGGTCCAATCGATTGACCCGTGACCCGTGCAGTAAAAGGGTTGTCGTCAGATCTGGGTTTTAAAACAATGGCCGGGATGTTTATACTTAAAGCCAGCTCATTGATCAAGCAGACTAACTTGTTTTCTAGATAATTATACTGTCAAATCTAGACCATCTATTCACCATTTTATAGTTAAGAAAGAATCCTACTTGCAAATTAATTATTATAGTTCTATTTTTAGATAATTATATAAATATCAAATCTAGACCATCTATTCACCACATGTGGGCGCAGAACTAATGCTTCACGTTGTAAGCTCCTGCCACAAAATAATTCCTTGATAAATGTTACAATCCAGTGGAAATAAATATTTTTTAATTTGTTTATTATTTTTGTTGTCGCTTCTTGTTAGCAGAATCTTCTTTCTCCGTATAAGTTGCTCCCTTATTTGACTTCTTACTTGTTAATTATGTCTTAATATATGACCATAGTTACATTAAAGTTACGAATTTTAATGTTATGCAAATGAAGGGTGTGGCAATGCCATTGTAATTGACCTTTCCTTCATATAATTTGTTTTGGTATTCATATTGCTTGAAGGCAACACATCTGCCTTAATTATTGTATTAGACATAATATGATTAGACATATTTTAACTCTGTTTCTAGATAATTATTTTATCATACTACATCATCATTTACCATGTTATACTTTGATCTTGAGGGTAAAGGTCTTTATGTCCCCTAAATGATTGTTCTTTATATATATAGTTTGAGCTAGTTTTGGGTTTGAACTTTACCTAATCCGACGTTAATATGAGTTAGCTTTTGGGTTTGAATTCTATCAAACCCCATGTTATATGGGCTTGAGTTCTACAAGCTTCTACCAAGCCCGTTATATATGACGGATTCCACATGCTTGGAATTTATAGAAATGTTCTTTTGTTGATGAGATTCATATCAAAATTTTGTTTAATCAAGAAAAAAAGAATTCTTGATTTATATCTATATACTTTATGTTATATGTGAGCTACAACAACATCGTTAGGTGAATCACTTACTTTCTATGATTCGCATGTTACGATGTTACTAGAAGAACCAAATTTTTCCATCATTTACATTATTTTTTGTTGCTCATTTTTGGCGATTTGGGCCATTTGAACACGAAAATAAGTAGTTTCAATAAATCACAAACTCGTAAAGAGAGATGAGATGAAGAGAAAAACTTTATTGTATTACTCTAACTTGAATACAATGTTTGATGAACTAAACCTAATACTAGCTAGCTTATATAAAATTTTACAAGTAGATATTATTAAGTATACAAGCAATGGATTGGAATATGGTGTAATAAGACTAGATCCGTACATATCTATTGAGATGAATGATTAGGATTAAGTGCACAAGCAATAAAATTCTAAACCTATTCGGTTAATATGTAGAAAGCTTCTACATATATTCTCTAACATATTCTTTTGATACTTGTAGGTCAAGTTTGGCTCAGGTCTTTGACTTGTATATTAGACCTCACATGAACTTGGGCATGAGTCTGCCGTGACACTACGTTGGTAGTGTGGCCTTTGATCGGTCTTGATGCTATTATTTATCACAGTATTACATTAAGTCAGGGGCAACTTTCCATTCCTTATAATTTGTTTCTTTTGATGAAGCTTAGGGGACATATATAAACTATTCTGTATTTTCTTAATTCATGGAAAGCATGAGCCTCCAAATTTGACTTCGCATTTGACAATTATCAGAGCAAAGGAAGCTTCCTGATCTTGATGATGGAAATTTCAGATTCTATGGGTCAACTTTTCTATAATAAGTGAACTGATGAGTCTAAATCAAATAGTGAGGAAGAAGAATCAGAAAAGACTCTCTCAAACTCAAGCCTTGAGGGCGTTGTTCTTTATCTTGCATGATACTTGAATATTTCATCAATCACGTAGGTACATTACATATCCAGCTTTTAAATTATTTTTTTCTGTGTCCATCTGCAAATGTTTTAGTTTTCTTAATTGTTAATGATAATTATGCATTTTTAGGTTAGATGATGTGTTTGTTTTTTAAATGAAAGCAAAAGGCAGAAACAGGAAACATTTCTGTTGAATGGTAAAATTTTATTGATTTAGAATGCTCCATTTCTATTCTAGAAGGTGAAACTGACATAACAGATGACGTGAGAGGAAGATACGGATTTGTTGCACCTGAGTATGTTATGACAAGTATATTCAATGACAAGTTGGATGCTTATAGTTTTGGTACTTGAGCTTTTAACTGGACAGAAATTAATTGATCGATCATTTTCGTGAAGAAATACGTTGAGCAGGATAACTTTACTGAGTAAATCCCATAATTGTTGGTACCGAATTGTCTCTAGGAAAGGAACAGCAATTGCAAGCTCTTACAGAACTTGCCTTAAAATGTCTCTCTAAATTTGCTCAAGAAAGGCCGACAATGATTGATGTAGCAAAACAACTCAGGAAAATGTAAATGAAGGGTGTGGCAATGCCTTTGTAATAGAATAGAGCTTTCCTTCATATAATTTGTTCTGGTATTCATATTGCTTGAAGGCCACCCCATCTGGCTTAGTTATTGATTAAACATATATACTAACTCTGTTTCTAGATAATTATATCTCCCTTGTTGGCTTGACTTGCTCATGATGTTTATATAATTCTACAGCATATATATCTCCTTTGACAGATTCCCACATGCTTGGAATTTATAGAAAATGTTGGTGAGATTTGTATTGAAATTTTGTTTATTCTAGATTTATATCTATATATTTTTATGTTATTATATGTGAGCTACAGTAAGATCATTAGGTGGATCATTTACATTTGTCTTTTGTTGCTGATTTTTGGCCATATTACTGTTCCTGCATATACAAAGTTGCCTCCTTTCTTGACTTCTTGCATATTAGGTGGATCAATTTCCTCTTATTATTTTCTTTTTCGTGAGGTCGCTTAGCATTTAACTCATTTATTTCTTAGAAATTATTTAAAAAAACCCTATAAATATTAAACCCCATTAAAAACATCAAACATCCTTTACAAAATCATATCATTTGAGATAAGTTTATAATATTGAATAAAATGAAACAGTAAAAGTGAATTCTATTATTGAATTACTTGAAAGATGATAAGTTTGATCTTCTCTCCCCTTGGTACATCAAAATTAATAGCTTCTACTTCTAGGGTGTTCTTAAATGCATTAAATTTCTGTCGTCTTTTAAATTGACCGGGGTTGTGGCGCGCATAGTGGGTCATTCTCCTCAAAAGGATATAAAAGAAGCTCATTAAAGAATATGATTTACCATAAATCTAACAATTAAAAAAAAGAAAAAAAGGGTTTCTCCGAATTTTTTTTTTTTTTTTTGTCATTTTCTCAAACAGATAAATTATATCCTCAATAAGTAATAACGTATATTGTGCAAACTGATGAGAATGCCTTTGAGTTAAAACTTAAAACAATTCGAATTTAACTATGGACGGAAAATGTTTTTTCCAAGTTTACGGGTTGGAAATGTTTTCACCAAACTGTGGGTGGGAAAAGTCATTCTGTCGTCCTAGGTGGGTGGTGCGGCCTTGATGGGTAACGTGTCATCGTCTTAATGCCTTGGAGTGTTAAATCAAAAGTTGACAGCACATTAAAGTCGGGAAACTTTCCATTTCTTATAATTTGTTACTTTCGATGAAGCTTAGGGGACATTAATAAACTATTTTGTATTTTGTTATTCATGGAAAGCATGAGCCCCCAAATTTGACTTCTCATTTGACAATTATCAAAGCGGAGCTTCCTGATCTTGGTGATGAAAATTTCAGATTCCTAGTGGGTCAACTTTTGTCTGGAGTAATAAGTAACTGATGAGTCTAATCAATATTGATCAATAGTTGAGAAGAAGATCAGAAGACTCTCTCAAACTCAAGCCTTGCAGGCGTTTTGTTTTGTTGGATGATACTGAACATTCATCAATCAAGCAGGTACATTAAATATCAGGTTTCAATATTTTGTTTTTTTTTTCGTGTCTATCCGCTAAGGATTTAGTTTTTTATTGTTAATGATAATTTTAATTTATGCTTTTTAGGTTAGATGATGAGTGGTTTTTGAAAGAAAGCAAACAGCAAAAGAGGAAAGATTTCTGTTGAATGGTAAAACTTTATTGAAAGAGTTGATTGCGTCTTCTAATGGTAAGATAATCAATATCGTAGCTTCACGATAAAGAGATCAAGATAGCAACAAACAACTATGATCAACAGAATATTATATTAACCAAGGTTGGTATTCATTGTATAGCGGTTTTCTACAAGATCGAGGTTTTGTTTTGAATTTTCAGATGAGTATACCGAAAATAGTATTAATGATCGTATTTGCATCGCATGAGACACAAATTTTTGTTGAAGTTGATTGGATGTTGTTTAGAGACTGAAGCTCCCATTCTAGTTTTTGAACATGTGGAGAATGGGACCTCTGCTGATCGTATTTATGTTCAAGTGAACCGCATTTCGAGCCTTTGTTATTGACACATCGGTTAAAGATTGCTATGGAGATAGCTATAGCAATTGCGTATCATCTTGGGTTCTCTCGACCCATTATTTTAGATCAATCAAGCCATACAATATTGTGTTCACTGAACAATATGTTGCAAATTGTTTGATTTTTCAAATCCATCGCTATTCCAGAAGGTGAAACTCACTAGAAGATAGTTCAATGGTAGGAACATGATGGATTTAGGCACACGACATCACAGCAAATGCAATGAAGGTGGATGTATAGCTTTGGTAGAATTCTACTTGTGCTTTTGATGGTCTCAAATCACATCAGCCTTCCAGTTGGCCTACTGAAATCATTTTGATGATTCTCAGTTCGCCTTCTGAATCATTCTTATGATTCTCCCATTCGGCCTACGAAACTCATTTTGATGGGCCTTTGGAGCGTGATGATTTCCCAGTTCGCCTGCTGAACTCATTCTGATGGGCCTTTGGAGCGTGATGATTCTCATTAGGCTACTGAATATCATTTTGATGGGCCTTTGGAGCGTGTTGTGAAAAAATACATGAGCAAGAGAGGTTTCTGAGGTAGTTGATCCCATAGTTGTTGGTTCTGGACTATCTCCCAAAAAAGAACAATTGCAAGCATTTGCAGAGCTTGCCTTTAAATGTCTCTCTCCTTCAGGCGAAGACAGGCAACAATGATTGATGTAGAAAACAATTAGGCACATTTATAAACTACTTGTAATTAATGTCTTAATTTGTGTACTCATATTACAAGATGTAAATTTTCATGCATTTATGAAGATTGAGAATGCTCTTGTATAGAACCTTTCACATATATTTGTTATTGATAATATATTGTTTCTATTTCTATAGAAGAAGTGTCAGCTTTCCAAAGAAAGCTGAGGTCTTTATAATTACAGAAGGACAAAATCATGATTTTTGACAAAACATAAGAGGCTTAACTTAACATTCAATCTGTTGTCAAGATATGTGATTTTTCTCACACACTATTTGAGGTGAGTTCGAGTCGGCCCATTATTTGAGTAGGTAAGAGATAAATCTATAATATCTTTATAGTGAGTTGGGATCTCTGTTTTAAAAATTAGATCGGACCGGCCGGTTAGTTCGATCAGACGGGACCTGACAACTTCTCCGTCTGGTTCAGGTCATAGGGGGGTTTTGTTATATTTAAAATTATGAGGGTTAATTTGTAATTTTATAGGGGTGTTTTGAAGATATGTCAAAAGTTTAGGGATTAATTAGTAATTTTTTGGATATTTTTGAAATAAATAAAAATTTTAGGGGCTAATAACTTTTAGGGGAATTTGTAATATATTAAAATTAAGGGATTAATAATAATTTTTTAAAAATAAAATTAGTTGACGTCAATGGTCCAATCGATTGACCCGTGACCCGTGCAGTAAAGGGTTGTCGTCAGATCTGGGTTTTAAAACAATGGCCGGGATGTTATATACTAAAATGCCAGCTCATTGATCAAGCAGACTTAACTTTGTTTTCTAGATAATTATACTGTCAAATCTAGACCATCTATCCATTTTATAGTTAAGAAAGAATCCTACTTGCAAATTAATTATATATGTTCTATTTTTAGTAATATATATATCAAATCTAGACCATCTATTCACCACATGTGGGCGCAGAACTAATGCTTCATCGTTGTAAGCTCCTGCCACAAATAATTCCTTGATAAATGTTTACATCCAGTGGAAATAAATATTTTTTAATTTGTTTTTATTATTTTTGTTGTCGCTTCTTGTTAGCCAGAATTCTTTCTCCGTATAAGTTGCCCCTTATTTGACTTCTTACTTGTATTATGTCTTAATATATGACCATAGTTACATATAAAGTTACGAATTTAATGTTATGCAAATGAAGGTGTGGCAATGCCATGTTAATTGACCTTTCCTTCATATAATTTGTTTTGGTATTCATATTGCTTGAAGGCAACCACATCTGCCTTAATTATTGATTAGACATAATTATTGATTAGACATTATAACTCTGTTTCTAGATAATTTATTATATATCTACATCATCTATTTACCATGTTATACTTTGATCTTGAGGGTAAAGGTCTTTATGTCCCCTAAATGATTGTTCTATATATATAGTTTGAGCTAGTTTTGGGTTTGAACTTTACCTAATCCGACGTTATATATGAGTTAGCTTTTGGGTTTGAATTCTATCAAACCCCATGTTATATGGGCTTGAGTTCTACCAAGCTTCTACAAGCCCAAGTTATATATGACGGATTCCCACATGCTTGGAATTTATAGAAAATGTTCTTTTGTTGATGAGATTCATATCAAAATTTTGTTTAACAAAGAAAAAAAAGAATTCTTGATTTATATCTATATACTTTATGTTATATGTGAGCTACAACAACATCGTGGTGAATCACTTACTTTCTATGATTCGCATGTTACGATGTTACTAGAAGAACCAAATTTTTCCATCATTTACATTATTTTTGTTGCTCATTTTTGGCGATTGGGCATTTGAACACGAAATATAAGTAGTTTCAATAAATCCACAAACTCGTAAAGAGAGAGATGAAGAGAAAAACTTATTGTATTACTCTAACTGAATACAATGTTTGGAATGAACTAAACCTAATACTAGCTAGCTTATATAAAATTTTACAAGTAGATATTATTAAGTATACAAGCAATGGATTGGATATGGTGTAATAAGACTAGATCCGTACATATCTATTGAGAGAATGATTAGGATTAAGTGCACAAGCATAAAATCTCAAACCTATTCGGTTAATATGTAGAAAGCTTCTACATATATTCTCTAACATATTCTTTTGATACTTGTAGGTCAAGTTTGGCTCAGGTCTTTTGACTTGTATATTAGACCTCACATGAACTGGGCATGAGTCTGCCGTGACACTACGTTGGTAGTGTGGCCTTTGATCGGTCTTGATGCTATTATTTATCACAGTATTACATTAAAGTCAGGGGCAACTTTCCATTCCTTATAATTTGTTTCTTTTGATGAAGCTTAGTGGGAATTAATAAACTATTCTGTATTTTCTTAATTCATGGAAAGCATGAGCCTCCAAATTTGACTTCGCATTTGACAATATCAGAGCAAAGGAAGCTTCCTGATCTTGATGATGGAAATTTCAGATTTTAGTGGGTCAACTTTCTAGTCAATAAGTGAACTGATGAGTCAAATCAAATAGTTGAGGAAGAAGATCAGAAGACTCTCTCAGTCTCAAATGAGTCACAAAGTTATTTTGAAGTTGATTGGATGCTGTTTAGAAACTTATTTTCTTGTTCTAGTATTTGAATGTGTGGAGTATATGCTAATCAAATATTTATGGTTCACGCCAACCACATTTCTAGCCTTTCTTATTGACATATAGGTTAAAGATTGCAATGGAGATAGCTAAGGCAATTGCATATCTCCATCTCGGGTTCACCCGACCCATGTTTGATTTTGAACTCTCCATGTCTATCCCAGAAGGTAAAACTATCTAATATCGTATTCCATGAACAATATGCTACCAAATTGTTTGATTTTGAACTCTCCATGACTATCCCAGAAGGTAAAACTTACATACCTGATGAAGTGACAGGAACATACAGATTTGTTACACCTGAGTATGTTATGACAAGTAAATTCAATGGAAAGTTGGATGGTTATCCACAGTTGCCTCGTTTATTTGTCAATTCCTAGGTTGGTAGTGTGGCCTTAGTGGGTAATGTGTCACCGTCTTGATGTATTAAATTGCAGTATATTCCTTCGAGTGTTAAATCAAACGTTGACAACACTTTTTTTTTTTTTTTTAATGAACTATTTTGTACTTTGTATTAGTGGGTCAACTTTTCTCGTCAATAAATGAACTGATGAATCTGAATAGACAGATTGATCAAATAGCTGGGGAAGAAGATCAGAAGATCCTCTCTCAAACTCAAGCCTTGCAGGCGTTGTTCTTTATCTTGCATGACACTTGAATATTTCATCAATCACGCAGGTACATATCCAGCTTTGAAATTTTTTTCTCTCTCTTCCGCAAATGGATTTACATTTCATTTATGCATTTTTAGGTTAGATGATGAGTTCGTTTTTGAAAGGAAGCAAACGGCAGAAACAGGAAAGATTTCTGTTGAATGGTAAAATTTTATTGAAAGAGTTGATTGCGTCTTCTAATGATAAATATAATGCAATTCGTAGCTTCACTGATAAAGAGGTCAAGATAGCACAAACAACTATAATCAACAGAATATTATAAGAAAGGAGGTCCCATATTCATTATACAAAGTTTTTCTACAAGATCGATTGGTTTCTGTTATGAAGTATTCAACTAATTTCTATGATGAAGCCACATGTGGTGTTAATAGCATTGTATTTGGATCGCAAATGAGTCACAAAAATTCTGAGTTTGCCGTTTGTTTTATCATCTCAATTATTGACTCCAATTCTAGATGTTAGAGCCCAACATCGACTAAACACACTCAAGCCTACTAGTTTATAAGAGGGAATAATCATTTTATTCAACAAGACCTTATTAGGTTATGAGTCAGACACATCTCAGATTCTATCATGGTATCAGAACTAGGCTTAGTTGAGCTGAGGATTTAACCAGTGGGTGAGAATGTAGAGCCCGCAATTACCTTCATCAACAAGCATGACCCAATATATGGGTTTGGCCATGAGGTGGAGTTGGAGTCCCACACTGACTAGGCACACTTAAACCTACTGATTTATAAGAGAGGGTAATCCTCTCATTCAACAAGGCCTTATTGGGTAAGGAGTTAGACCTATCTCAAATTTTTTCATGATATCAGAGCTAGACCCAGTTGAGTTGAGTGTTTTGTCAAATCTAGACCATCTATTCACCATTTTTATAAGAGTAAACAACATATTACCACTTGAGGTTTAGCAGAATCCTATGTTGATACCTTTGATTGCATTTATTATAGATTCCCACCTTTAAACAAAGCATAGGTAGGCAAACAAAAGAACTAAATAATACAACTAAAATTGAAAACGAAAGTTGTTTTTAGATCTGGACATTTGGGACTGGTCCCAAAAAAAGGGTCCTAGGAGGTCTGGTCCCAAACCCGGACCAAACCCATGGAGAAGGGACCGATCCCTAGATAGGGCTAAACCCCTTTGCATTTTTTCAAAAAAGTTTCCTAAAAAGTATCCAAAAACACCTTGTAAATTTGAAATTGACACCTATTGAGGGTTAAATTCAAATTTTTACAAAATAACCTTTCTAGGCCCTTAAAAATTTCATGAACCCCTCAACATAATTTTTTTACCCCTTAAATATAAAAAAAAGGTAGAGGGCAAAATTTTTTTTTCAAGCCCTGAAATTTCTCATGGGCTTGGGACCGGTGCTAGGCCCATGAGTGATTGGTCCTAATCGAGCCTAGGCCCGGATCTGGTTGGGACCAATCCCTGCCTCAGTCTAGTTGGTTTCAAGGAAGAGAGAATAGTTTATTTTATTTTATTTTTTTAAAATTATAAGAGAAGAGAATGTGAGAATGAAACCTTCTAGATTTTAAACTTGAAGAAAAAAAAAACCTTAAAACTTTTATTTGTAAGAGACGAGAAACTATTTTTATTTTTTATTTGTAATATTTTTTTATTACCACTTGCCGTTAATGTTACGTGTCCTTTTTTGACTCCTCTAGTGCCACAATATCTTGAGCCCACCAAAATGAGTGGTTCTTTGTTTTGTATGGTGTGATTTGTCATTTTCTCAAACAGATAAATTTATATCCCTAATAAGTAATAACGTATATTGTGCAAACTGATGAGAATGCCTTTTGCAGTTAAAACTTAAAACTAATGTCTGAATTTTAACTATGGGACGGAAAATGTTTTTTCCAAAGTTTACGGGTTGGAAATGTTTTCACCAAACTGTGGGTGGGAAAAGTCATTCTGTCGTCCTAGGTGGGTGGTGCGGCCTTGATGGGTAACGTGTCATCGTCTTAATGCCTTGGAGTGTTAAATCAAAAGTTGACAGCACATTAAAAGTCGGGGACAACTTTCCATTTCTTATAATTTGTTACTTTCGATGAAGTTAGTGGGACATTAATAAACTATTTTGTATTTTGTTAATTCATGGAAAGCATGAGCCCCCAAATTGACTTCTATTGACAATATCAAAGCAAAGGAAGCTTCTGATCTTGGTGATGAAAATTTCAGATTCCTATGTGGTCAACTTCTGGGTAATAAGTGAAACGATGAGTCTAATCAAATTAATTGATCAAATAGTTGAGGAAGAAGATCAGAAGACTCTCTCAAACTCAAGCCTTGCAGGCGGTTGTCTTTGTCTGGATGATACTTGAACATTCATCAATCAAGCAGGTACATTAAATATCCAGGTTTTCAATATTTTGTTTTTTTTCTGTGTCTATCCGCTATGGATTTAGTTCTTAATTGTTAATGATAATTTTAATTATGCATTTTTGGTTAGATGATGAGTTGGTTTTGAAAGAAAGCAACAGCAAAAAAGGAAAGATTTTGTGAATGGTAAAATATTGAAAGAGTTGATTGCGTCTTCTAATGGTAGTATAATAATATCGTAGCTTCACTGATAAAGAGATCAAGATAGCAACAAACAACTATGATCAACAGAATATATATAACACAAGGTTGGTATTCATTGTATAGCGGTTTTTACAAGATCGACTGGTTTCTGTTTTGAATTTTTCAGTGAGTATACCGAAAATAGTATTAATAGCATCGTATTTGCATCGCAAAGAGACAAAAATTTTGTTGAAGTGATGGATGTTGTTTAGAGACTGAAGCTCCCATTCTAGTTTTGAACATGTGGAGAATGGGATCTTGCTGATCGTATTTATCGTTCAAGTGAACCGCATTTCGGCCTTTGTATTGACACATCGGTTAAAGATTGCTAGGAGATAGCTAATGCAATTGCGTATCTCCATCTTGGGTTCTCTCGACCCATTATTTTTAGATCAATCAAGCCTACAATATTGTGTTCACTGAACAATATGTTGCCAAATTGTTTGATTTTTCAAACTCATCGCTATTCCAGAAGGTGAAACTCACGTAGAAGATAGTTCAATGGTAGGAACATATGGATTTATGGCACCTGAGTACGCTATCACACGAAAATGCAATGAAAAGGTGGATGTCATAGCTTTGGTAGAATTCTACTTGTGCTTTTGACTGGTCTCAAATCACATCAGCCTTCCAGTTGGCCTACTGAAATTCTTGATGATTCTCCCAGTTCGCTTCTGAATCTCATTCTTATGATTCTCCCATTCGCCTACTGAAACTCATTTTGATGGGCCTTTGGAGCGTGATGATTCTCCCAGTTCGCCTGCTGAAACTCATTCTGATGGGCCTTTGGGCGTGATGATTCTCCCATTAGGCCTACTGAATATCATTTTGATGGGCCTTTGGAGCGTGTTGTGAAAAAAACATTGAGCAAGAGAGGTTTCTAGGTAGTTGATCCCATAGTTGTTGGTTTGGACTATCTCCCAAAAAGAAGAGCAATTGCAAGCATTTGCAGAGCTTGCCTTTAAATGTCTCTCTCCTTCAGGCGAAGACAGGCCACAATGATTGATGTAGCAAAACAACTTAGGCACATTATAAATCTACTTGTCAATTAATGTCTTAATTTGTGTACTCATTATTACAAAGATGTAAATTTCATGCATTTATGAAGATTGAGAATGCTCTTGTAATAGACCTTTCACATATATATTGTTATTGATATTATATTGTTTCTATTTCTATAGAAGAAGTGTCAGCTTTCCAAAGAAAGCGAGCGTCTTTATATTAACAGAAGGACAAAATCATGATTTTTGACAAAACATAAGAGGCTTAACTTACATTCCAATCGTGTCAAGATATTGTGTTTTTCTTTCACCACTATTTGAGGTGAGTTCGAGTCGGCCCATTATTGAGATAGGTAAGAGATAAATCTAATATCTTTATAGTGAGTTGGGATCTCTGTTTAAAAATTAGATCGGCCGGCCGGTTAGTTCGATCAGACCGGGACCGACAACTTCTCCGGTCTGGTTCAGGTCATAGGGGGGTTTGTATATTTCAAAATATGAGGTTAATTGTAATTTTATAGGGGTGTTTTGAAGATATGTCAAAAGTTTAGGGATTAATAGTAATTTTTTGAGATATTTTTGAATAAATAAAAATTTTAGGGGCTAATAACTTTTTAGGGGAATTTTTGTAATATATTAAAATTAAGGGATTAATAATAATTTTTTAAAATAAAATTATCGTTGAGTCAATGGTCCAATCGATTGACCCGTGACCGTGCAGTAAATGGGTTGTCGTCAGATCTGGGTTTTAAAACAATGGCCGGGATGTTATATACTTAAAATGCCAGCTCATTGATCAGCAGACTTAACTTTGTTTTCTAGATAATTATACTGTCAAATCTAGACCATTATCTCACATTTATAGTTAAGAAAGAATCCTACTTGCAAATTAATTATATGTTCTATTTTTAGATAATTATATATAATATCAAATCTAGACCATCTATTCACCACATGTGGGCGCAGAACTAATGCTTCATCGTTGTAAGCTCCTGCCACAAATAATTCCTTGATAAATGTTTACATCCAGTGGAAATAAATATTTTTTAATTTGTTTTTATTATTTTGTTGTCGCTTTTGTTAGCCAGAATCTTCTTTCTCCGTATAAGTTGCCTCCTTATTTGACTTCTTACTTGTTAATTATGTCTTAATATATGACCATAGTTACATATAAAGTTACGAATTTTAATGTTATGCAAAGAAGGGTGTGGCAATGATTGTAATTGACCTTTCCTTCATATAATTTGTTTTGGTATTCAATTGCTTGAAGGCAACCACATCTGCCTAATTATTGATTAGACATAATATGATTAGACAATATAACTCTGTTTCTAGATATATTATATTACATATCTACTCATCTATTACCATGTTATACTTTGATCTTGAGGGTAAAGGTCTTTAGTCCCCTAAATGATTGTTCTTATATATATAGTTTGAGCTAGTTTTTGGGTTTGAACTTTACTAATCCGACGTTATATATGATTAGCTTTTGGGTTTGAATTCTATCAAACCCCATGTATATAGGGCTTGGTTCTACCAAGCTTCTACCAAGCCCAATGTTATATATGACGGATTCCCACATGCTTGGAATTTATAGAAAATGTCTTTTGTTGATGAGATTCATATCAAAATTTTGTTTAATCAAGAAAAAAAAGAATTCTTGATTTATATATATAACTTTATGTTATATGTGAGCTACAACAACATCGTTAGGTGAATCTTACTTTCTATGATTCGCATGTTACGATGTTACTAGAAGAACCAAATTTTTCCATCATTTACATTTATTTTTGTTGCTCATTTTTGGCGATTTGGGCCTTTGAACACGAAATATAGTAGTTTCAATAAATCACAAACTCGTAAAGAGAGATGAGATGAAGAGAAAACTTTATTGTATTACTCTAACTTGAATACAATGTTTGGATGAACTAAACCTATACTAGCTAGCTTTATATAAAATTTTACAAGTAGATATTATTAAGTATACAAGCAATGGATTGGAATATGGTGTAATAAGACTGATCCGTACATATCTATTGAGAGAATGATTAGTTAAGTGCACAAGCAATAAAATTCTAAACCTATTCGGTTAATATGTAGAAAGCTTCTACATATATTCTCTAACATATTCTTTTGATACTTGTAGGTCAAGTTTGGCTCAGGTCTTTTGACTTGTATATTAGAACCTACATGAACTTGGGCATGAGTCTGCCGTGACACTACGTTGGTAGTGTGGCCTTTGATCGGTCTTGATGCTATATTTATCACAGTATTACATTAAAGTCAGGGGCAACTTTCCATTCCTTAATTTGTTTCTTTGATGAAGCTTAGTGGGACATTAATAAACTATTCTGTATTTTCTTAATTCATGGAAAGCATGAGCCTCCAAATTTGACTTCGCATTTGACAATTATCAGAGCAAAGGAAGCTTCCTGATCTTGATGATGGAAATTTCAGATTCTAGGGGTCAACTTTTCTAGTCAATAAGTGAACTGATGAGTCTAAATCAAATAGTTGAGGAAGAAGATCAGAAGACTTCTCAAACTCAAGCCTTGAGGGCGTTGTTCTTTATCTTGCATGATACTTGAATATTTCATCAATCACGTAGGTTCATCACATATCCAGCTTTTAAATATTTTTTTTCTGTGTCCATCTGCAAATGTTTTAGTTTTCTTAATTGTTAATGATAATTTGCATTTTAGTTAGATGAGTGTTTGTATTTAAAGGAAAGCAAAAGGAGAAACAGGAACATTTCTGTTGAATGGTAAAATTTTATTGATTTTGAATGCTCCATGTCTATTCTAGAAGGTGAGACTGACATAAACGATGACGTGAGGAAGATACGGATTGTTTTGCACCTGAGTATGTTATGACAAGCATATTCAATGAAAAGTTGGATGTTTATAGTTTTGGTACTTGAGCTTTTAACTGGACGAAATAATTGATCGATCATTCTCGTGAAGAAATACATTGCAGGATAACTTTACTGAGTAATCCCATAATTGTTGGTACCGAATTGGTCTCTAGGAAAGAACAGCAATTGCAAGCTCTTACAGAACTTGCCTTAAAATGCCTCTCTAAATTTGCTCAAGAAAGGCCGAAAATGATTGATGTAGCAAAAAACTCAGGAAAATGTAAATGAAGGGTGTGGCAATGCCTTTGTAATAGAATAGAGCTTTCCTTCATATAATTTGTTCTGGTATTCATATGCTTGAAGGCCACCCCATCTGGCTTAGTATTGATTAAACATATATACTAACTCTGTTTCTAGATAATTATATCTCCCTTGTTGGCTTGACTTGCTCATGATGTTTATATAATTCTACAGCATATATATCCCTTTGACAGATTCCACATGCTTGGAATTTATAGAAAATGTTGGTGAGATTTGTATTGAAATTTTGTTTATTCTCGATTTATATCTATATATTTATGTTATTATATGTGAGCTACAGTAAGATCATTAGGTGGATCATTACATTTGTCTTTTGTTGCTGATTTTTGGCCATATTACTGTTCCTGCATATACAAAGTTGCCTCCTTTCTTGACTTCTTCATATTAGGTGGATCATTTCCTCTTATTTTTTCTTTTTCGTGAGGTCGCTTAGCATTTAACTCATTTATTTCTTAGAAATTATTTAAAAAAACCCTATAAATATTAAACCCCATTAAAAAAATCAAACATCCTTTACAAAATCATATCATTTGAGATAAGTTTATAATATTGAATAAATGAAACAGTAAAAGTGAATTCTATTATTGAATACTTGAAAGATGATAAGTTTGATCTTCTCTCCCCTTGGTACATCAAAATTAATAGCTTCTACTTCTAGGGTGTTCTTAAATGCATTAAATTTCTGTCGTTTTAAATTGACCGGGGTTGTGGCGCGCATAGTGGGTCATTCTCCTCAAAAGGATAGAAAAGAAGCTCATTAAAGAATATGATTTACCATAAATCTAACAATTAAAAAAAAAGAAAAAGGGTTTCTCCGAATTTTTTTTTTTTTTATTGTACTTACTCTACAACTGCCGGTGTGGCCTTAATCTTTTCTTTTAATTTGATAATTTGCGGCTGCAAGAGGCCAGATTTGGCGGTCAACATAAGTATATCTTTGGCCGTTGACTGTCAAATTAGCTTTTTACGGTCAAATCCAAATGGATCTGACTGAAAAGGGCTAGATCGATAATTACCAGCCATTTCGATCGTTATACACCATTATGATAGATTCCGACAACTATGGATAAATAGGGGTGTTTTTTATTAATTTTTAATTTTTTTTAAGGGGCGTTTAACTAAATTAATAAACTTAAGGAGTTTAAAAGTAATTAAAAAATAAATAGTATTCTTAAATAATAAAACAAACAGTATTTTGGGAATATGGATAGGAATAACAAAACAAACGGAGCCAATGCACATTACAGTTAGGGGCAAATTTTTATTTCTATAATTTTATTTATTTATTTTAATGAACGTTAGTGGGACATTAATAATCTATTTTGTATTTTGTTAATTCATGGAAAGCATAAGCCTCCAAATTTGCAATTATGAAAGCAAAGGAAGCTTCCTGATCTTGGCGATGGAAATTTCAGTTACTTTTCTCGTCAATAAGCAAAGGAAGCTTTCTGCAAATGGATTTAGTTTTCTTATTTGTTAATGATTATTTTAATTTATGCATTTTAGGTTAGATGATGTGGTCGTTTTTAAAGAAAGCAAAAGGCAGAAACAAAAAGAGGAAACATTTCTGTCGAATGGTAAAATTTTATTGAAAGAGTTGGTTGCATCTTCTCATGGTAAATATAATCTATTTCATAGCTTCACTGATAAAGAAATCAAGATTGCAACAAATAACTATGATCAACATAATATTATAATTTCAGGAGACTTTTATTCTTGTACAAAGGCTTTCTACAAGATCGATCAATTTCTGTTGTAAAGTTTAGATTTGATATCTTTCTTGTGCAAAATAGTATTATATCATTATATTTGCATCGCAAATGAGTCACAAAAATATTTGAAGTTGATTGGATGTTGTTTAGAGTCTCACTTCCCATTTTAGTTTTTGAACTTGTGGAGTGTGGGACTTTGCTGATTGTCTTATCGTCATGTGAACCACATTTTGAGCCTTCGTTATTGACACATCGGTTAAAGATTGCTATGGAGATAGCTCATGGATTGCATATCTCCATCTGGGTTCCGTCGACCCATTATTTTAGATCGATTGATCCCATCTATTGTATTCAGAACAATATGTTGCCAAATTGTTTGATTTTTCACACTCCATTGCTATTCCAGAAGGTAAAACTCACGTAAAAGATGAAGTGCTAGGAAGATTTGGTTTCTGGCACCTGAGTACCTTATGACAGAAAAATGCAATGAAAAGGTAGATGTCTATAGCTTTGGTATAATTACTTGTGCTTGTACTGGTTTCAGAGCAACTGAGTCTTCCAGTTGGATTACTGTAACTTGTCTTAATGCAATTTGGAGCATGTTGTGAAAATATACATTGAGCAAGACAAGTTTACTAAGATAGTTGATCCCAAGTTGTGGTTAGAGACTATCTCCGAAAAAGAAGAGCAATTGCAAGCTTTGCAGAGCTTGCCTTTAAATGTGTCTCTGATTCAGCCGAAGACATGCCAACAATGATGAGTAGCAACAACTTAGGCACTTTATAAATCAACTTGTCAATTAAGTCTAATTTATGTACTCATTATTATAAGATGTAAAACACCCCACCAACAGCCACTGTGGGCCGTCGACAACCACTGCGAACAGTTGCAACCCAAACAGCTCATGGAAGGTAGGAAATGGCCTCCGTGCGCCATATGACCATTTTCGGCCAGATCTTCGGCCAAAGATCTGGCTGAAATGACCAAATCTGGCCAAATCGATGGCCGTTAATAGACGTGGCTGTTAACGGCTGTCGATCTGTGAAAATGGCCATATCGGCATAAGATAGCCATTTTGAGCTTTTGTACGTCGTTTCAACGGTGGCAACGACAGGTGGGTGGGTGGGAGTGGTATCTTGGGTGAGTTGAATTTGTTTTAAATTCAAGAGTATTTTGTCTAAAAAGTTAATTAGTTTGGGTAAAATAGTAAAAATCATATTCATGTAAATAAATTAAAAAATAAGGGTATTTATTCTAAAATTTTTTAGTAAAGGATAAATTATAAAAAAAAATTATTTGATAATTTTAAAATATTAAAAAAAATAAAGGTAATCAACATATCTATTATTAATATTTAAAGATTATCAAAATTAAAGTCTCACTTTCCCTCGGCCAAACGCCCTTTTACAACATTATCCACGGAGGTGTAAATCAAACGTGGACGGCACATTAAAAGCCGGGCAAATTATTTTATATAATACTTTTTGGAATTCTCGCAGTAAGTTAATTAAAAATACTTACAACTTCGAACTTCAAGAAATTTCGATATCTTTATTATAGACATTGGGTCCCATTTACAGTAAGACATTACACATTCCGCGAGGCTAAATGGCAGGAACGTGATTACCCCACTAACACAAGGCTGCTCAAATAACAACCAGATAGCCTTATCAAAGCAAAGGAAGCTTCTGATCTTGGTGATGGAAATTTCAGATGGTGGGTCAACTTTTCTCGTAATAATGAACTGATGAATCTAAATAAACAAAGTGATCAAGATAGTGAGGAAGAAGATCAGATCGAAGACTATCTCAAACCCAGGCCTTGGGGCATTGTTCTTTATCTTGCAGATACTTGAATATTCATCAATCACGCAGGTACAAATCCAGCTTTTAAATTTTTCAAATGGATTTAGTTTTCTTAATTGTTAATGATAATTTTAATTTATGCATTTTTAGGTTAGGATGAGTTGGTTTTTGAAAGAAAGCAAACGGCAGAAAGAGGAAAAACGGCAGAGAGGGGAAAGATTTCTGTTGAATGGTAAAACATATTGAAAGAGTTGATTGCGTCTTCTAATGGTAAGTATAATCAATATCGTAGCTTCACTGATAAGAGATCAAGATAGCAACAAACAACTGATCAACAGAATCTATAAGAGATTGCTCGCGGTATTCATTGTACAGCAGTTTCTACCAAGATCGACCGGTTTCTGTTTTGAATTTTTCAGATAAGCGTACCAAATTTGTATTAATAGCATCGTATTTGCATCGCAAATGAGACACAAAATTTTTTTGAAGTTGATGGATGTGTTTAGAGACTGAAGCTCCCATTCTAGTTTTTGAACAGGTGGAGAATGGGACTCTGCTGATCGTATTTATCGTTCAAGTGAACCGCATTTCGAGCCTTGTTATTGACACATAGGTTAAAGATTGCTATGGAGATAGCTAATGCAATTGCATATCTCCACTTTGGGTTCTCTCGACCCATTATTTTTAGATTGATCCGCCAGAGACTATTGTATTCACTGAAAATATGTTGCCAAATTGTTTGATTTTTCATTGGCCATCGCTATTCCAGAAGGTGAAACTCAGTAGAAGTAGTGGCGGAACAGTTGGATTTTGGCACTGAGTACGTTTGGACACAAAAATGCAATGAAACGGTGGATGTCTATGGCTTGGGTGTAATTCTACTTGTGCTTTTGACTGGTCTCAAATACATCAGCCTTCCAGTTGGCACCTGAAATTCATTTTATGATCTCCCAGTTCGCTTGCTGAAACTCATTTTTATGATTCTCCCATTCGGCATACTGAAACTCATTTTGATGGGCCTTTGGAGCTTGATATTCTCCCATGAGCCTACTGAAACTCATTTGTGGGCCTTTGGAGCGTGATGATTCGCCCATTAGGCCTACTGAAACTCATTGATGGGCCTTTGGAGCGTGGTGATCTCCCATTCGGCCTACTGAAAACTCATTTTGATGGGCCTTTGGAGCGTGATGATTCTCCCATTAGCCCTACTGAAAATCATTTTTATTATTGTCCCAGTTCGCCTGTTGAAACTCATTGTGATGATTCTCGCTTTCGGCCTAGTGAATGTCATTTTGGTGGGCCTTTGGCGCGTGCTGTGAAAAAATACATTGAGCAAGAGAGGTTTACTGAGATGGTTGATCCCATAGTTGTGGTTCTGGACTATCTCCTGAAAAAGAAGAGCAATTGCAAGCATTTGCAGAGCTTGCCTTTAAATGTCTATCTCCAGCCGTCGGACAGGCCAACAATGATTGATGTAGCAAAACAACTTAGGCACATTTATAAATCTACTTGTCAATTAATGTCTTAATTTATGTACTCATTATTACAAAGATGTAAATTTTAATGCATTTATGAAGATTGAGAATGCTCTTGTAATAGACCTTTCATATATATATATATTGTTATTGATAATTATATTGTTTCTATTTCTATAGAAGAAGTGTCAGCTTTCCAAAGAAAGCTAAGCGTCTTTATAATTACAGAAGGACAAAATCATGATTTTTGACAAAACATAAGAGGCTTAACTTAACATTCCAATCTGTTGTCAAGATATTGTGATTTTTCTTTCGCCCACTATTTGAGGTGAGTTTGAATTGAAAGGGATGCATTCTGAGACGCATTATTTGAGATGGATAAGAGATAAATCTACAATATCTTTATAGTGTACTGGGATGTTATATACTTAAAAGGCCACCATATTTAACTTTGTGATTAAGAAGACTTAACTCTGTTTCTAGATATTATACTGTCAAATCTAGATCATCTATTCACCATTTTATAGTTAAGAAAGAATCATACTTGCAAATTAGTTATATATGTTGTCTAATGTAGACCATCTATTCACCACATGTGGCATAAAGTCTAGAGACCAAAATTCGGCAGAACTAATGCTTCATCGTTGTAAGCTTCTGCCACAAAATCATTCCCCGATAAACGTTTACATCCAGTGGAAATAAATATTATCATCATTTATATTTTTAATTTGTTTTTATTATTTTTGTTGTTGCTTCTTGTTAGCCAGAATCTTCTTCCTTCGTATAAGTTGCCTCCTTATTTGACTTCTTACTGGTTAGTTATGTCTTAATATATGATCATAGTTACATATAAAGTTACGAATTTTAATGTTATGTAAATGAAGGGTGTGGCAATGCCCTGTTTCTAGATAATTATATTATCATATCTAGATCATCTATTCACCATGTTATACTTTGATCTTGACAGTAAAGGTCTTTATGTCCCCTAAATGATTGGTCTTTATATATATATATATGGTTGTGTTCTCTCTCTCTCTCTCTTTGGGCTAGTTTTTGGGTGAATTCTACCTAGTCCGATGTTATAGATGAGCTAACTTTTGGGTTTGAGTTATATCAAACCCCATGTTATATATGGGCTTATATTCTACCAAGCTTCTACCAAGCCCAATGTTATATAATTATCGGGAAACAAAGTTAAGTAGATCCCATAATTGTTGGTACCGAATTGTCGTTAGAAATAGAACAGCAATTGCAAGCTCTTACAAACCTTGCCTAAAAAATGTTTCTCCAAATTCGCTCAAGAAAGGCCGAAATGATTGATGTAGCATAAAACAACTTAGGAAAATGTATAAATCTACTTGTTAATTATTTCTTAATTTATGATCGTAATTACTTTTAATGTTATGTATATGAAGGATCAAGGGTGTGGCAATGCCCTGTAATAGAGCTTTCCTTCATATAATTTGTTCTGGTATTCATATTGCCTGAAGGCCACCACAACTGCCTTAATTATTGATTAGACATGTACTTGGCTCTGTTTACAGGTAATTATATCTCCCCTGTTGGCTTGACTTGCTCTGAAATCCCCCTGAGACAGAATGTTTATATAATGATACAGCATATATAGCTCCTTTGACAGATTCCCACATGCTTGGAATTTATAGAAAATGCTCTTTTGTTGATGAGAGTCGTATTGAAATTTTGTTTAATCAAAGAAAAACGATTCTTGAGTTATATGTGAGCTTTCTGTGACTGGCATGTAACTAGAAGAACCAAATTTTTTCATCATTTACATTTATTTTTGTTGTTGATTTATGGCCATATTACTGTTTTTGTATACACACATATGCCTCCCGTTCTTCTTGCATTTGGACCATTTGATAATTCCTATGTAGGTAGTGTGGCCTTGATGGCAGTGTGTCATTGTCTTGATGTTATATATATTAGAGTATATTTGGTTCAAGGAATGTTAGATTACTGGTAATATTAAATTATTGGAAAGTTAGATTATCTAGAAGATTACTAGGAATCTTTAGGAAAATGTGTTTGATTAACTGACGGATACTTTATATTAATATGTTTAGTTGGATGAATAAATTAGTGGGTATGTTATTTAAATTACTAAATTGCCTCTAATTAAATATTATTATTATATTATTTTTTAATATTGATTATTATTTGGATTGTTATAACCCCTACATTTAAAAATTTAGCAACAATAACCCCATAATAAAAGTTTAGAAAATTAACAAAACACCCCCACCAACCAAGCCACTGTCAGCATTCGACAACCACCGTCGGCAGTTGGCAACCTAACGGTGCATGGAAGGGCCTCCCTGCATCTTATGACCATTTCCAGCCAGAGATCTGGCTGTCAATGGCCAGATCGATGACGAATTTGGTTGGAAATGGTCATATCGAAGCACGACAGCTATTTTCGGCTTTCCATGAGGCGTTCCTATCGTAGCAGTTGCCGATGACAGACGGTGGCAAGTGGGTGGGGGTGGTGGCTTGGGTGAGCTGTAATTTATTTTGAATTCAAGGATAATTTTGTCCAAAAAATTAATTAGTTGGGGTGAAATCATAAAAGTCATATTTATGTAAATATATTTAAAAATAAGGGTATTATTATCCTAAAATTTTATTAATAAAAGATAAAATTGTAATAAAAAAATATTATCCTGATAATCTTAGTATATCTAAAAAAATAGAGATAATTAGATTATCTTTATTATTATCAATAGTAATTATTATTAATATTTAAAAATTATCAAAATTTTATATTATTTGACAATTTTACATGATAATCAAATAATATACGATAAGATAGCCTAATAATTTATCATTATCGTCAACTAAATGGTCCTTTATAATATCAGTAATGCTAAATTTATCGACCCAATTATCGATTTGATATACTGACTCATGTGAATTGAGTCAAATTTTGAGATTTAGATTGTTGGGTAATTGGATCGATATGTCTGATAAGTGTAGTATTACTGTTATAATAGTATCTACGGAGGGTTAAATCAAACGTGGCCGGCACATTAAAAGCATGATTTTTATAATACTTTATGGGAATTCTAACAGTAAGTTAATTAAAAGTACTTACAACTTCGAACTTCAAGAAATTTTGACATCTTTGTTGATGGACATCACATAGGGTCCCATTTACAGTAAGACATTACACATTCGGCGAAGCTAAATGGTAGGACACGTTATGTTGACACCTAGACCCCACTAACACAAGGCTGTTCAAATAACAACCAGATAAACCTTGTCAAAGCAAAGGAGGGAGAACGGTTTACACATACTTAAAAGATTTGTTGTAACGATAAAATGATACCTAAAAAATTTTAAAATAATTTTTATTTGATAATCATGAAAAGACTAAAATAACTTTAAAAGATTGATATTTTAGAATTTTATAAAATTAAAAATTTTTAAAAAACCCCCTAAATTTGTTAATTTAATTAAACAGCTCAATATATAAAAATTTTGTAATATAACAAAAACACCCCATCACCAGCAGTGCTAGATTTTGGTCACCATCATCGAAATCTGGCCAGCAAATTGCATTATGACACAGATCCGTAAGATCTATGTAACACGTCGATCTAGCCTTTTCCAGCCAGATCCGGTGGTGATGGCAGGAATCTGGCATTAATGGCGGTGAGGGTGTTTTTGTTATTTTATAAAAATTTTATACATTGGGGTGTTTAGTTTAATTAGCAAACCTAAGAGGTTTTTAGAAATTTTTAAATTTATAAAAAACTAAAATATCAAACTTTCAAGGATATTATAGTCTTTTCACTATTATCAAACAGAAATCATTAACGGCATATGACAGAAAGTACCTATTTGTCGTTTTAAAATTTGGTGGGTATCACTTTTTCGTTAAGAGAAACCATGGGTCGTTCGGGCAAGCAAAGGAAGCTTCCTTATCTTGGTTACGGAAATTTCAGATTACTAGTGGGTCAACTTTTCTCGTCAATCAATGAACTGATAAATCTAAAAAAACAAATTGATCAAATAGTTGTGAAAGAAGATCAGAAGCCTCTCTCAAACTCACGCCTTGCGGGCGTTGTTCTTTATCTTGCCTGATGCTTGAATATTATTTCATCAATCACGCAGGTAAATTACACATCCAGCTTTTCATTTTTTTTTTTTCTGTGTCTATCCGCTAATGGATTTAGTTTTCTTAATTGTTAATGATAATTTTAATTTATGCATTTTTAGGTTAGATGATGAGTTGGTTTTTGAAAGAAAGCAAACGGCAGAAAGAGGAAAAACGGCAGAGAGGGGAAAGATTTCTGTTGAATGGTAAAACATTATTGAAAGAGTTGATTGCGTCTTCTAATGGTAAGTATAATCAATATCGTAGCTTCACTGATAAAGAGATCAAGATAGCAACAAACAACTATGATCAACAGAATATTATATTAACACAAGGTTGGTATTCATTGTATAGCGGTTTTCTACAAGATCGACTGGTTTCTGTTTTGAATTTTTCAGATAAGTGTACCAAATATAGTATTAATAGCATCGTATTTGCATCGCAAATGAGACACAAATTTTTTTTGAAGTTGATTGGATGTTGTTTAGAGACTGAAGCTCCCATTCTAGTTTTTGAACATGTGGAGTATGGAACTCTTGCTGATCGTATTTATCGTTCAAGTGAACAGCATTTCGAGCCTTTGTTATTGACACATAGGTTAAAGATTGCTATGGAGATAGCTAATGCAATTGCGTATCTCCATTTTGGGTTCTCTCGACCCATTATTTTTAGATCAATCAAGCCAAACAATATTGTGTTCACTGAACAATATGTTGCCAAATTGTTTGATTTTTCAAACTCCATCGCTATTCCAGAAGGTGAAACTCACCTAGAAGATAGTTCAATGGTAGGAACATATGGATTTATGGCACCTGAGTACGCTATCACACGAAAATGCAATGAAAAGGTGGATGTCTATAGCTTTGGTAGAATTCTACTTGTGCTTTTGACTGGTCTCAAATCACATCAGCCTTCCAGTTGGCCTACTGAAATTCATTTTGATGATTCTCCCAGTTCGCCTTCTGAATCTCATTCTTATGATTCTCCCATTTGGCATACTGAAACTCATTTTGATGGGCCTTTGGAGCGTGATGATTCTCCCATTAGGCCTACTGAATATCATTTTGATGGGCCTTTGGAGCGTGTTGTGAAAAAATACATTGAGCAAGAGAGGTTTACTGAGTTAGTTGATCCCATAGTTGTTGGTTCTGGACTATCTCTCGAAAAAGAAGAGCAATTGCAAGCATTTGCAGAGCTTGCCTTTAAATGTCTCTCTCATTCAGCCGTAGACAGGCCAACAATGATTGATGTAGCAAAACAACTTAGGCACATTTATAAATCTACTTGTCAATTAATGTCTTAATTTATGTACTCATTATTACAAAGACGTAAATTTTAATGCATTTATGAAGATAGAGAATGCCCTTGTAATAGACCTTTCATATATATATTGTTATTGATAATTATATTGTTTCTATTTCTATAGAAGTGGTGTCAGCTTTCCAAAGAAAGCTAAGCGTCTTTATAAGTACAGAAGGACAAATCATGATTTTTGACAAAACATGAGAGGCTTAACTTAACATTCCAATCTGTTGTCAAGATATCGTGATTTTTCTTTCGCCCACTATTTGAGGTGAGTTCGAGTCGGCCCATTATTTAAGGAATAATACTTTGGGTATTAACGGATGGGTACTAATCTGTGTACTAACTAAAGTATAGTACGTGTACTATACGTATAGTATGGGTACTATGCTTTAGTTAGTACACAGATTAGTACCCATCCGTTAGTACCCATAACATCACTCTTATTTAAGATAGGCAAGAGATAAATCTATAATATCATTATAGTGCATCGGAATCTTTGTTTTAAAAATTAGATCAGACCGGCTGGTTAGTCCGGTCAGACCGGGACCCGACAGCTTCTCCAGTCCGGTTCAGGTCATAGGGGGGTTTTGTAATATTTCAAAATTATGAGGGTTAATTATAATTTTATAGGGGTGTTTTGAAGATATGTCAAAAGTTTAGGGATTAAGTAGTAATTTTTTGGGGTATTTTTAAAATAAATAAAAATTTTAGAGACTAATTTAAACTTTGTAGGGGAATTTTTGTAATATATTAAAATTAAGGGATTCATATGTAATTTTTTAAAAATAAAATTATCGCTGATATCAATGGTCCAACCGATTGACCCGTGACCCGTACAGTAAAATGGGTTGTCCTCCGATTTGGGTTTTAAAACAATGGCCGGGATGTTATATACTTAAAAGGCCAGCTTATTGATCAAGCAGACTTAACTTTGTTTTCTAGATAATTATACTGTCAAATCTAGACCATCTATTCACCATTTTATAGTGAAGAAAGAATCCTACTTGCAAATTAATTATATATGTTGTCAAATCTAGACCATCTATTTTTAGATAATTATATATAATATCAAATCTAGACCATCTATTCACCACATGTGGCATAAAGTCTAGGTACCAAAATTGCGCAGAACTAATACTTCATCGTTGTAATCTCCTGCCACAAAATAATTCCCTGATAAATGTCTACATCCAGTGGAAATAAATATTTTTTAATTTATTTTTATTATTTTTGTTGTCGCTTCTTGTTAGCCAGAATCTTCTTCCTCTGTATAAGTTGCCTCCTTATTTAACTTCTTACTTGTTAATTATGTCTTAATATATGATCATAATTACATATAAAGTTACGAATTTTAATGTTATGCAAATGAAGGGTGTGGCAATGCCATTGTAATAGACCTTTCCTTCATATAATTTGTTTTGGTATTCATATTGCTTGAAGGCAACCACATCTGCCTTAATTATTGATAAGACATACTTAACTCTGTTTCTAGATAATTATATTATCATATCTAGATCATCTATTCACCATGTTATACTTTGATCTTGAGGGTAAAGGTCTTTATGTCCCCTAAATGATTGTTCTTTATATATATAGTTGTGTTCTCTCTCTCTCTCTCTTTTTCTTTGAGCTAGTTTTTGGGTTTGAATTCTACCTAGTCTGATGTTATATATCAGCTAGCTTTTGGGTTTAAATTCTATCAAACCCCATGTTATATATGAGCTTGAGTTCTACCAAGCTTCTACCAAGCCCAATGTTATATATGACAGATTCTCACATGCTTGGAATTTATAAAAAATATTCTTTTGTTGATGAGATTCATATCAAAATTTTGTTTAATCAAAGAAAAAAAAGAATTCTTGATTTATATCTATATACTTTTATGTTATATGTGAGCTACAACAACATCGTTAGGTGAATCACTTACTTTCTATGATTCGCATGTTACGATGTTACTAGAAGAACCAAATTTTTCCATCATTTACATTTATTTTTTGTTGCTCATTTTTGGCGATTTGGGCCATTTGAACACGAAATATAAGTAGTTTCAATAAATCCACAAACTCGTAAAGAGAGATGAGATGAAGAGAAAAACTTTATTGTATTACTTTAACTTGAATACAATGTTTGGAATGAACTAAACCTAATACTAGCTAGCTTTATATAAAATTTTACAAGTAGATATTATAAAGTATACAAGCAATGGATTGGAATATGGTGTAATAAGACTAGATCCGTACATATCTATTGAGATGAATGATTAGGATTAAGTGCACAAGCAATAAAATTCTAAACCTATTCGGTTAATATGTAGAAAGCTTCTACATATATTCTCTAACATATTCTTTTGATACTTGTAGGTCAAGTTTGGCTCAGGTCTTTTGAATTGTATATTAGACCTCACATGAACTTGGGCATGAGTCTGCCGTGACACTACGTTGGTAGTGTGGCCTTTGATCGGTCTTGACGCTATTATTTATCACAGTATTACATTAAAGTCAGGGGCAACTTTCCATTCCTTATAATTTGTTTCTTTTGATGAAGCTTAGTGGGACATTAATAAACTATTCTGTATTTTCTTAATTCATGGAAAGCATGAGCCTCCAAATTTGACTTCGCATTTGACAATTATCAGAGCAAAGGAAGCTTCCTGATCTTGATGATGGAAATTTCAGATTCTAGTGGGTCAACTTTTCTAGTCAATAAGTGAACTGATGAGTCTAAATCAAATAGTTGAGGAAGAAGATCAGAAGACTCTCTCAAACTCAAGCCTTGAGGGCGTTGTTCTTTATCTTGCATGATACTTGAATATTTCATCAATCACGTAGGTTCATCACATATCCAGCTTTTAAATTATTTTTTTCTGTGTCCATCTGCAAATGTTTTAGTTTTCTTAATTGTTAATGATAATTATGCATTTTTAGGTTAGATGATGTGTTTGTATTTAAAGGAAAGCAAAAGGCAGAAACAGGAAACATTTCTGTTGAATGGTAAAATTTTATTGATTTTGAATGCTCCATGTCTATTCTAGAAGGTGAGACTGACATAACAGATGACGTGAGAGGAAGATACGGATTTGTTGCACCTGAGTATGTTATGACAAGCATATTCAATGAAAAGTTGGATGTTTATAGTTTTGGTACTTGAGCTTTTAACTGGACAGAAATTAATTGATCGATCATTCTCGTGAAGAAATACATTGAGCAGGATAACTTTACTGAGTAAATCCCATAATTGTTGGTACCGAATTGGTCTCTAGGAAAGGAACAGCAATTGCAAGCTCTTACAGAACTTGCCTTAAAATGCCTCTCTAAATTTGCTCAAGAAAGGCCGAAAATGATTGATGTAGCAAAACAACTCAGGAAAATGTAAATGAAGGGTGTGGCAATGCCTTTGTAATAGAATAGAGCTTTCCTTCATATAATTTGTTCTGGTATTCATATTGCTTGAAGGCCACCCCATCTGGCTTAGTTATTGATTAAACATATATACTAACTCTGTTTCTAGATAATTATATCTCCCTTGTTGGCTTGACTTGCTCATGATGTTTATATAATTCTACAGCATATATATCTCCTTTGACAGATTCCCACATGCTTGGAATTTATAGAAAATGTTGGTGAGATTTGTATTGAAATTTTGTTTATTCTTGATTTATATCTATATATTTTTATGTTATTATATGTGAGCTACAGTAAGATCATTAGGTGGATCATTTACATTTGTCTTTTGTTGCTGATTTTTGGCCATATTACTGTTCCTGCATATACAAAGTTGCCTCCTTTCTTGACTTCTTGCATATTAGGTGGATCAATTTCCTCTTATTTTTTTCTTTTTCGTGAGGTCGCTTAGCATTTAACTCATTTATTTCTTAGAAATTATTTAAAAAAACCCTATAAATATTAAACCCCATTAAAAACATCAAACATCCTTTACAAAATCATATCATTTGAGATAAGTTTATAATATTGAATAAAATGAAACAGTAAAAGTGAATTCTATTATTGAATTACTTGAAAGATGATAAGTTTGATCTTCTCTCCCCTTGGTACATCAAAATTAATAGCTTCTACTTCTAGGGTGTTCTTAAATGCATTAAATTTCTGTCGTCTTTTAAATTGACCGGGGTTGTGGCGCGCATAGTGGGTCATTCTCCTCAAAAGGATATAAAAGAAGCTCATTAAAGAATATGATTTACCATAAATCTAACAATTAAAAAAAAGAAAAAAAGGGTTTCTCCGAATTTTTTTTTTTTTTTTATTGTAACTTATCTCTACAACTGCCGGTGTGGCCTTTAATCTTTTCTTTTAATTTGATAATTTGGCGGCTGCAAGAGGCCAGATTTGGCGGTCAACATGATAAGTATATCTTTGGCCATCGTTGACTGTCAAATTTAGCTTTTTACGGTCAAATCCAATATGGATCTGACTGAAAAGGGCTAGATCGATAAATTACCAGCCATTCTCGATCGTTTATACACCATTATGATAGATTCCGACAACTATGGATAAATAGGGGTGTTTTTATTAATTTTTAAATTTTTTTTAAGGGGCGTTTAACTAAATTAATAAACTTAAGGAGTTTAAAAGTAATTAAAAAATAAATAGTATTTCTTAAATAATAAAACAAACAAGTATTTTGGGAATATGGATAGGAATAACAAAACAAACGGAGCCAATGCACATTACAGTTAGGGGCAAATTTTTATTTCTTATAATTTTATTTATTTATTTTTAATGAACGTTAGTGGGACATTAATAATCTATTTTGTATTTTGTTAATTCATGGAAAGCATAAGCCTCCAAATTTGACAATTATGAAAGCAAAGGAAGCTTCCTGATCTTGGCGATGGAAATTTCAGTTACTTTTCTCGTCAATAAGCAAAGGAAGCTTTCTGCAAATGGATTTAGTTTTCTTATTTGTTAATGATTATTTTAATTTATGCATTTTAGGTTAGATGATGTGGTCGTTTTTTAAAGAAAGCAAAAGGCAGAAACAAAAAGAGGAAACATTTCTGTCGAATGGTAAAATTTTATTGAAAGAGTTGGTTGCATCTTCTCATGGTAAATATAATCTATTTCATAGCTTCACTGATAAAGAAATCAAGATTGCAACAAATAACTATGATCAACATAATATTATAATTTCAGGAGACTTTTATCTCTTGTACAAAGGCTTTCTACAAGATCGATCAATTTCTGTTGTAAAGTTTAGATTTGATATCTTTCTTGGTGCCATAAATAGTATTAATATCATTATATTTGCATCGCAAATGAGTCACAAAAATATTTTGAAGTTGATTGGATGTTGTTTAGAATCTCAACTTCCCATTTTAGTTTTTGAACTTGTGGAGTGTGGGACTCTTGCTGATTGTCTTTATCGGTCATGTGAACCACATTTTGAGCCTTCGTTATTGACACATCGGTTAAAGATTGCTATGGAGATAGCTCATGCGATTGCATATCTCCATTCTGGGTTCCGTCGACCCATTATTTTTAGATCGATTGATCCACATACTATTGTATTCAATGAACAATATGTTGTCAAATTGTTTGATTTTTCACACTCCATTGCTATTCCAGAAGGTAAAACTCACGTAAAAGATGAAGTGCTAGGAAGATTTGGATTTCTGGCACCTGAGTACCTTATGACAGAAAAATGCAATGAAAAGGTAGATGTCTATAGCTTTGGTATAATTCTACTTGTGCTTTTGACTGGTTTCAGAGCAACTGAGTCTTCCAGTTGGATTACTGTAACTTGTCTTAATTGCAATTTGGAGCATGTTGTGAAAATATACATTGAGCAAGACAAGTTTACTAAGATAGTTGATCCCATAGTTGTTGGTATGAGACTATCTCCCGAAAAAGAAGAGCAATTGCAAGCATTTGCAGAGCTTGCCTTTAAATGTGTCTCTGATTCAGCCGAAGACATGCCAACAATGATTGATGTAGCAAAACAACTTAGGCACATTTATAAATCAACTTGTCAATTAATGTCTTAATTTATGTACTCATTATTATAAAGATGTAAAACACCCCACCAACCTAGCCACTGTGGGCCGTCGACAACCACTGCGAACAGTTGGCAACCAAACAGCTCATGGAAGGTAGGAAATGGCCTCCGTGCGCCATATGACCATTTTCGGCCAGATCTTCGGCCAAAGATCTGGCTGAAAATGACCAAATCTGGCCAAATCGATGGCCGTTAATAGACGTGGCTGTTAACGGCTGTCGATCTGGCTGAAAATGGCCATATCGACACACGATAGCCATTTTGAGCTTTTGTACGTCGTTTTAACGGTGGCAACGACAGGTGGGTGGGTGGGAGTGGTATCTTGGGTGAGTTGTAATTTGTTTTAAATTCAAGAGTAATTTTGTCTAAAAAGTTAATTAGTTTGGGTAAAATAGTAAAAATCATATTCATGTAAATAAATTTAAAAATAAGGGTATTATTATTCTAAAATTTTATTAATAAGGGATATAATTATAATAAAAAAATTATTTTTATAATTTTAGAATATTTAAAAAAATAAAGGTAATCAACAATATCTATTATTAATATTTAAAGATTATCAAAATTAAAGTCTCACTTTCCCTCGGCCAAACGCCAATGTTCTGAAACCCGGATCGGACTGGGCGGTCTAACCGGTCCGACTGGGTTTCGCTGAGATTTCTGGTTTAAAAAATGTAAAAACCCGGATTTTTAAATTAGATCGTTTTAAACCGTGGTTGGACCGTTTTACTGTAGCAAACCGACGGTCCAACCGGTTTAAGAAACAAATCCGGTCCACTAAGTAAAATTAAAAAATGTGAAAAAAATTTAAAAAGTTAAAGTCAAACGGTCAAATCCACATTTTTTTAATCCATTTTCTATTTCTTTTGCAGATTAGCTGTCTGCCACTTTACTAAATTGAAATTTGCGTTTGCTTTTTCAGTTTTCTTTTTGGTTTGCCTTTGCCATTCGTGATCTCTACTCTCCAGTCCCCTCCTCCTCCTCCATTCACGATCTCGGATCTCCTTCAAGCTTCAGCTTCAGCCTTCAAGTCTTCACTCTTCAAGTCTTCAACCTCTTCAATCATCGCGATCTCCTCCTCTTCAATAACCTCTTCAGGCTCCAGTCCAGTCCTCCTCCATTCGCAATCTCATTCAATTTTCAGCTTCAGCCTTCAAGTCTTCAACCTCTTCAATCATCGCTCGTCTGCTACTCTGCTTCTTCCTTGCCGTGGCTGGTCTACTACATTACAGTCGTGATATTATTTTGTAATGCCTTTGATGATGTTTGAAACTTTAGACTTTGAGGATTGAATTTGTAAACATTAAGTCATTAACTATCAAATTTGGATGGTTTTATTATTATTATCGTAGAGTTGGTTGGACGGGTTATAGATTTTCGTTACATAAAAATCTGGATTTTTAAATTTTTTTACTTTTAATCGTGTTTTGCTGATGTCAGCGGTCCGATCGATCGGTCGGACCGATCCAACCGTGAAAACCAGAAACCGAGCCTCTGGCCGAGTCAACTGCCGATCCGGTTTTCAGAACATTACCAAACGCCCTTTTACAACATTATCCACGGAGTGTTAAATCAAACGTGGACGGCACATTAAAAGCCGGGCAAATTTATATTTTTATAATACTTTTTGGGAATTCTCGCAGTAAGTTAATTAAAAATTACTTACAACTTCGAACTTTAAGAAATTTCGATATCTTTATGGATAGACATTGGGTCCCATTTACAGTAAGACATTACACATTCCGCGAGGCTAAATGGCAGGACACGTTATTACCCCACTAACACAAGGCTGTTCAAATAACAACCAGATAGACCTTATCAAAGCAAAGGAAGCTTCCTGATCTTGGTGATGGAAATTTCAGATTATGAGTGGGTCAACTTTTCTCGTCAATAAATGAACTGATGAATCTAAAATAAACAAAGTGATCAAGATAGCTGAGGAAGAAGATCAGATCGAAGACTATCTCAAACTCAGGCCTTGGGGCATTGTTCTTTATCTTGCATGATACTTGAATATTTCATCAATCACGCAGGTACAAATCCAGCTTTTAAATTTTTCAAATGGATTTAGTTTTCTTAATTGTTAATGATAATTTTAATTTATGCATTTTTAGGTTAGATGATGAGTTGGTTTTTGAAAGAAAGCAAACGGCAGAAAGAGGAAAGATTTCTGTTGAATGGTAAAACTTTATTGAAAGAGTTGATTGCGTCTTCTAATGGTAGTATAATCAATATCGTAGCTTCACTGACAAAGAGATCAAGATAGCACAACAAACAACTATGATCAACAGAATCTTATACAATTGCTCGCGGTATTCATTGTACCGGTTTTCTACAAGATCGACCGGTTTCTGTTTTGATTTTTTCAGATAAGTGTACCAAATATAGTATTAATAGCATCGTATTTGCATCGCAAATGAAACACAAATTTTTTTTGAATTGATTGGATTTTGTTTAGAGACTGAAGCTCCCATTCTAGTTTTTGAACACGTGGAAATGGGACTCTTGCTGATCGTATTATCGTTCAAGTGAACCGCATTTCGAGCCTTTGTTATTGACACATAGGTTAAGATTGCTATGGAGATAGCTAATGATGCATATCTCCACTTGGGTTTCTCTCGACCCATTATTTTTAGATCGATCGACTCGGACTATTGTTTCCCTGAACATATGTTGCCAAATTGTTTGTTTTTCTTTGGCCATCGCTATTCCAGAAGGTGAAACTCACGTAGAAGATGAAATGGCAGGAACATATGGATTTCTGGCACCTGAGTGCATTATCAACAAAACTCATGAAAGGTGGATGTCTATGGCTTGTGGTGTAATTCTACTGAGCTTTTGACTGGTCTCAATCAGTTCAGCGTCCCAGTTCGCCTACTGAAACTCATTCTTATATTCTCCCAGTTCGCCTGCTGAAACTCATTCTTATGTTCTCCCATTCGGTCTACTGAAACTCTTTTGATGGGCCTTTGGAGCGTGATGATTCTCCAGTTCGCCTGCTGAAACTCATTCTGATGATTTCCCATGAGCCTACTGAAACTCATTTTGATGGCCTTTGGAGCGTGATGATTCTCCCATTCGGCCTACTGAACTCTTTTTATGGGCCTTTGGACGTGATGATTCTCCCATTAGCTACTGAACTCATTTTGATGGCCTTTGGAGCGTGATGATTCTCCCATAGCCCTACTGAAACTCATTTTGATGGGCCTTGGACGTGATGATTCGAGCTATATTGATTCTTTCATTCGGCGTATCGAAATTCATTTTGATGGCCTGGCGCGTGTTGTGAAAAAATACATTGACAAGATAGGTTTACTGAGATAGTTGATCCCATAGTTGTTGGTTCTGGACTATCTCCTGAAAAAGAAGAGCAATGGCAAGCATTTGCAGAGCTTGCCTTTAAATGTATATCTTCACCCTAGACAGGCCAACAATGATGATGTACAAAACAACTTAGGCACTTTATAATCTACTTGTCAATTAATGTCTTAATTTATGTACTCATATTACAAAGATGTAAATTTCATGCATTTAGAAGAGGAGAATGCTTTTGTAATAGACCTTTCATATATATATATTTGTTATTGATATATATTGTTTCTATTCTATAGAAGAAGTGTCGCTTTCCAAATAAAGCCAAGCGTCCTAAAGTAGAGAGACAAAAATTGATTTTGACAAAAACTAAAGAGCTTAACTTAACATTCCAATCGTTATCAGATATTGTGATTTTTCTTTTACCTATATTTGAGGTGAGTTCGAATTGAAAGGATGCGTTATAAGATGCACTATTTGAGATGGATAAGGATAAATCTACAGTATCTTTATTGTGCACTGGGATGTTTATTACTTAAAGGTCACCACATTTAACTTATTAATCAAGCAGACTTAACTCTTTTTCTAGATAATATATTGTCAAATCTTACCATCTATTCACCATTTTATAGTTAAGAAAGCTCCTTGCAAATTGTTTATATATGTTGTCTAATGTAGACCATCTATTCACCACATGTGGCATAAGTCTAGAGACCAAAATTCGGTAGAACTAATGCTTCATTGTTGTAAGCTCCTGCCACAAATCATTCCCTGATAAATGTTTACATCCAGTGGAAATAAATATTATCATCATTTACATTTTTAATTTGTTTTTATTATTTTTGTTGTCGCTTCTTGTTACCAAATCTTCTTCCTCCATAATTTGCCTCCTTGTTTGATTCTTACTTATTATTATGTCTTAATATATGATCATAGTTACATATAAAGTTACGAATTTTAATGTTATTAAATGAGGGTGTGGCAATGCCCTGTTTCATACTATTAATTATCATATCTAAGATCATCTATTCAATGTTATACTTTGACTTGACAGTAAAGGTCTTTTATGTCCCCTAAATGATTGGTCTTTATATATATATTGTGTTTCTCTCTCTCTCTCTCTCTCCCTCTCTTTGTTAGTTTTTGGGTGAATTCTACCTAGTCGATGTTATAGATGAGCTAATATATGGCTATGTTCTACCAAGCTTCTACCAAGCCCAATGTTATATAATTATCTGGAAATAAAGTTAAGTGGATCCCACAATTTTTGGTACCGAATTGTCGCTAGAAATAGAATAGCAATTGCAAGCTCTTAACACCCTTCCTAAAAAATGTTTCTCCAAATTCGCTCAAGAAAGCCGAAAGATTGATGTAGCATAAAACAACTAGGAAAATGTACAAATCTACTTGTTAATTATTTCTTAATTTGATCGTAATTACTTTTAATGTTATGTATAGAAGGATCAAGGGTGTGCGATGCCCTGTAATAGAGCTTTCCTTTATATATTTGTTCTGGTATTCATATTGCTTGAAGGCCACCACAGTTGCCTTAATTATTGATTAGACTGTACTTGGCTCTGTTTACAGGTATTTATATCTCCCCTGTTGCTTGACTTGCTCTGAAATCCCCCAGACAGAATGTTTATATAATGAACAGCATATAGCTCCTTTGACAGATTCCCACATGCTTGAATTTATAAAAATGCTCTTTTGTTGTGAGAGTCGTATTGGAAATTTGTTTAATCGAAGAAAAACGATTCTTGAGTCATATGTGAGCTTTCCTGTGACTGGCATTGTACTAGAAGAACCAAATTTTTTCATCATTTACATTTATTTTTGTTGCTGATTATGGCATATCACTGTTCCTGCATATCACAGGTTGCCTCCGTTCTTCATGCATTTGGGCCATTTGACATCCTATGTAGGTAGTGTGGCCTTGATGGTAATGTGTCATCGTCTTGATGTTATATTATTCGGTGTGATTGGATCATGAAATATTAGATTACTGGAAAGTTAGATTACTTAAGGGGCGTTTGGTTCAGGAATGTTAGTTACTGGAATATTTGATTACTAGAAAGATAGATTACCTTGAAGATTACTGGGAATCTTAGAAACTTGTTTGGTTAGTTGGTGGGTATGTTATTTAATATTTTTGGTTATGGGAATAAATTGTGGGTATGCTTTTATTACTAAATTGTCCCCCTTTTAAATATTAATATAAAATTATTTTTATTATTATTTTTGAATAACTCTTTTACCCCCAATATTTCAGATTTAGCTAAAACACCCCCGCTTATATAAAACTTTAATTTATGACGAAAATCACCCCCACCACCGCGAACCACCGCAACCACCGCCGATGTGCCCGTGAGTACCACCGTGACCAGAGGCTCCGCTATAGCCGTTTTGGCCATATTGATGGCCAAAACGCCATATCGGGCCAGATCTGGCCGTTAACGCCAGATCTATTCTGGCCGCCGATAACGGCCACGTATCTGGCCGAAATGGCCAGAATAGACTGGCCATTTCCGGCCAGATCTGGCCCGATTTGGCCGTTTTCGCCACAATGGCCAAAAACGGCCATAGAGAAACCTCCCGGAGCCTCCACAGAATTTCCAGTTTTTACGACTCTGGTAATTTTCCGCGGTGTCCAGGTGGTTGACCGCTGTCGGCGATGGTGGTTGGTGGCTGTGGTGGTGGCTGCTGGATGGCAGTGGTGGTCTGTAAATATTTTAAATATAAGGGCAATTGTTCAAAATTTTAATTAAACAAGGGTAAAATTGAAATAGGATGTTAATGTAAATTTGTTTTAAAGTAGGGGTATTATTGTCCAAATTTTATTAATAAGGGATAAAATTGTAACAAAAAAAGATAACCCTGGTAACTCAGAAAACCTAAGAAATGAAGGTAATCAGATTACCTCTTTATTACCAATAGTAACCACTATTGGTATTGAAGATTACTGGTATCTTATTTACTTACAACCAACGTGGTAATCAAGTAATATAAGATGACATTACCCCTAATGTCATTTAACCCCGAACCCTACCCTAAAGATTATGAAAATCTTTAGAAAAATGTATTTGGTTAGTTGGTAGGTAGTTATATTAATATGTTTGATTATGATGAATAAATTGATGGGTATGTTATTAAATTACTAAAATTATCTTCTAATTAATATTATTATTATATTAATTTTTAACATTGATTATTATTTGGATTCTTATAACCCTCTGCATTTAAAACTTAGCAAAAACAACCCCATAATAAAAGTTTGGAAAATCAACAAAGCACCCCCATCAACCCAGTTATTGCCGGCCGCTGGCAACCACCACCAGCATGCATGGAAGGCAGAAAATGACTTCGTTCGCTGTATGACCATTTTCGGCTAGAGATCTGGCTTAACGGCTAGATCGATGACGGATCTGGTCGGAAATGACCATATCGGTGCACAACAACCACTTTACCTTCCTGCACCGTTTCGATGGCGACGGTTGCGGTGGTGACAGGTAGGTGGGGGTGATGGTGGCTTGGGGGCTGTAATTTTTGAATTCAAGGGTAATTTTGTCTAAAAAGTTAATTAGTTGTAGTAAAATAGTAAAAACTATATTCATGTAATAAATTTAAAAATAAGAATATCATTCCTGAATTTTATTAATTAGGGATAAAATTTAATAAAAAATTATTACTTTGAAAACCTTAAAATACTCTAAAAAAAATAGAAGCAATCATTTTATTAATTATTCTGTTATATATATATTTAAGGTGATTGATTAGTATTTGGATAGGATTTTAGGGATAGTATTGAGTTATTGGATATGGGAGTATTACGAGTAAATTTTAAATTTATAACCAAAGGAGGGGAAATAGAAAGAGGAGTGGATAAAAAGGGAAAGGAGAAACGGAGGAAAAGAGGAGAAGAGGGGAGGGGAGAGAGGAAGGAGGAAGAATGGATAAAAGAGCAGCGAATAAGATGAAAGGAAAAAAGAGGAGAGGAGTGGAAAAGGACGTATAGAAAGAGAAGGAAGGGAAGAAGAAAGGAAGCGAAGAAAGATCGGAAGGAGGGAAGAGGAAAAGAGGAAAAAGGAGGAAGCCGCTTAGGGTTTACTAATTTAACTAAAGACCCTAACATGTGGAAAAGGTGTGCGCAAAGAGCAGGGAAGCATGCTACAGAACATCGGCTCCACCCAACCACACCTTGCACGTCAGATTCCGGCCACCACCGCCGGAATCTGGCCGGAAAATTTTCGTTTAGGCACCAGGGGAACTTACGGATCTTTGCCGTAACACGTCGTTATGGCCCTTTTCCGGCTAGATCGGCATTGTTTGGGCTCTGTCCGTGGAAAGGCCAGATCTCCGGTTTTGTTATGGCCTGAGGGTCGACAGGCCAAAATGCAAACGACGGCCATCTTTGGCCGTCCACGACGGCCCAAGATGTGCCGTCGCTTTTCGTCACGACGTCCATTTCTTTGGCCGTCGCTGACGGCCAGATCTGGCCTTTTCCGGCCAGATCCGTGGTGGATCTGGCCGGAAAAGGTCACAGCGGTGAACTTCCGACCATTTCTGGTCGGAAGTTTGGCCGTTGTACAGATTCCGGCTATCACCGACGGTGGTTGCCGGAATCTGACAAGTTGGGTTGATGGGGTGTTTTTGTTAATTTTTAAACTTTTTTTTTAGGGGGTATTTAGTGAAATTAATAACCTTATGGGGTTAAAATGTAATTAAAAAAATAGGGTAATATTTTGAGAATATTGTACCAAACGCTATTTGAAAAATAGGATTAGAATAGGGATAAAAATATTAAACCAAACGCATACTAAAGATTTTCAAATCTTATCTTTTTGATAAACGTGATAATAAAGTAACGATATTCACAGACCTTCGATAATCTCACATTATCTTCGACCAAATGTCCCTTTACCATATTATCTAGGGAGCGTTAAATCAAATGTTGACGGCACATTAAAAGAATGGGCAAATTTATATTTCTATAATACTTATTGGGAATTCTCGCAGTAAGTTAATTCAAAAGTACTTTCAACTGCGAACTTCAAGAAATTTCGATATTTTTATGGCCAAACGACACACACCTACCCAAGGTTTGGAGAAACGACAGACTGGTACCCAAAAGGTTTCAAAAAGATAAATTGATACCTTTTTAATGATGAAAAGACTAAAATACCCTTAAAATTTGATATTTTAGTTTTGTAAATATTTAAAAAACCCCCTAGGTTTGATAATTTAACTAAATACCCCAATACATAAAAATTTTATAAAATAACAAAAACACCCCCACCACCGACAGTGCCAGATTCCGGTCACCACCACTAGAATCTGTCGGAAAATTGTGTTACACCACAGATTGGTCGGATCTGGTGGGTAAGGCGTTGATATGACCTTTTCCGGCCAGATCCACAGTGGATTTGGCCGGAAAAGGCCAGATCTGACGTGAAAAGGCCAGATCTGGCCAGATCTAGCCGGAAAGTGACGGCCAAAGAAATGACCATCTTTGTCTGTCAACGATGGCCAAGATTTTCTGTCGTTGACAGTCAACGACGGCCATTTCTTTGGCCGTCAATTTCCGGCCAGATCCACTGTGGATCTGGCCGGAAAAGGCTAGGGCGGTGAATTACCGGTCATTTACGGTGTGACATAGACCGTTGTGACAGATTCCGGCTACCACCGGCGGTGGCCGTTGGAATCTGGCAAGTATAGGTGGGTGGGGGTGTTTTTGTTAATTTTTAAACCTTTTCTAGGGGTATTTGTGAAATGAATAAACTTAAGGGGTTTAAAATAATTTAAAAAATAGACTAATATTTCTCAAAGGGTATTCTAGTCTTTTCATTAACAAAAGGTACCTATTTGTTATTTTGAAACCTTTTGTCTTTTGGGTACCAGTCTGTCGTTTCTCCAAACTTTGGGTAGGTGTAGGTCGTTTGGCCTATTTTTATTGATAGACATAGGGTCCCATTTACAGTAAGACAGTACACATTCCGCGAAGCTAAATGGTAGGACACGTTATTTTGACACCTAGACCCCACCAATACAAGGCTGTTCAAACAACAGCCACCTTATCAAAGCAAAGGAAGCTTCCTTATCTTGGTTAATGGTTATGGAATTTAACTTTTCTTGTCAATCAATGAACTGATGAATCTTAACAAATAAATTGATCAAATAGTTGAGGAAGAAGATCAGAAGACTCTCTCAAACAAACTCAAGCCTTGTGGGCGTTGTTCTTTATCTTGCCTGATACTTGAATATTTCATCAATCACGCAGGTAAATTACATATCCAGCTTTTCCATTTTTTTTTTCTGTGTCTATCCGCTAATGGATTTAGTTTTCTTAATTGTTAGTGATAATTTTAATTTATGCATTTTTAGGTTAGATGATGAGTTGGTTTTTGAAAGAAAGCAAACGGCAGAAAGAGAAAAGATTTCTGTTGAATGGTAAAACTTTATTGAAAGAGTTGATTGCGTCTTCTAATGGTAAGTATAATCCATATCGTAGCTTCACTGATAAAGAGATCAAGATAGCAACAAAAAACTATGATCAACAGAATATTATAACAAAGGAGGTCATATATTCATTGTACAAAGGTTTTCTACAAGATCGACCCGTTTCTGTTATGAAGTTTTCACCTGATTTCTATGATCAAGCCGCATTTGGTATTAATAGCATTGTATTTGCATCGCAAATGAGTCACAAAAATATTTTGAAGTTGATTGGATGTTGTTTAGAGTCTGAAGTTCACATTCTAGTTTTTGAATCTGTGGAGAATGGGACTCTTGCTGATCGTATTTTTCGTTCATATGAACCGCATTTCGAGCCTTTGTTATTGGCACATAGGTTAAAGATTGCTATGGAGTTAGCTAATGCAATTGCATATCTCCATTTCAAGTTCCCTCGACCCATTGTTTTTAGAATGGTCTGTCCATCTACCATTGTATTCAATGAAAAATATGTTGCCAAATTGTGTGATTTTTCAAACTCCATATCCATGCCAGAAGGTGAAACTCACATAGTGGAATCAAAAGATAGGATTATAGGAATAGGGGGATTTTTTGCACCTGAGCGTTTTACAACACCGAGATTTAATGAAAAGGTGGATGTCTATAGCTTTGGTGTATTGCTACTTGTGCTTTTGACTGGTCTCAAAACACATGAGCCTCCCAGTTGGATTACTGAAACTCGTCTTAATTGGAATTTGGAGCATGCTGTGAAAAAATGCATGGAGCAAGAGAGGTTTACTGAGATAGTTGATCCCATAGTTGTTGGTTCTGGACTATCTCCCGAAAAAGAAGAGCAATTGCAAGCATTTGCAGAGCTTGCCTTTAAATGTCTCTCTCATTCAGCCGTAGACAGGCCAACAATGATTGATGTAGCAAAACAACTTAGGCACATTTATAAATCTACTTGTCAATTAATGTCTTAATTTATGTACTTATTATTACAAAGATGTAAATTTTCATGCATTTATGAAGATTGAGAATGCCCTTGTAATAGACCTTTCATATATATATATTTTTGTTATGATAATTATATTGTCTCTATTTCTATAGAAGAAGTGTCAACTTTCCAAAGAAAGCCAAGCGTCTCTATAATTACAGAAGGACAAAATTATGATTTTTGACAAAACATAAGAGGCTTAACTTAGCATTCCAGTCTATTGTCAAGATACTGTGATTTTTCTTTTACCCACTATTTGAGGTGGGTTTGAATCGAAAGGACGCATTCTGAGATCCACTATTTGAGATGGGTAAGAGATAAATCTACAATATCTTTATAGTGCGTCGGGATGTTATATACTTAAAAGGCCGTCACATTTAGCTTATTGGTCAAGCAGACTTAACTCTGTATCTAGATAATTATACTGTCAAATCTAGATCAACTATTTGCCATTTTATAGTTAAGAAAGTATCCTACTTGCAAATTAATTATATGTTGTCAAATTTAGACCATCTATTTCTAGATAATTATATATAATGTCAAATCTAGACCATGTATTCACCACATGTGGCATAAAGTCTACAGACCAAAATTGGGCAGAATTAATGCTTCATTGTTGTAAGCTCCTGCCACAAAATCATTCACTGATAAATGTTTACATGCAGTGGAAATAAATACATTTTTAATTTGTTTTTATTATTTTTGTTGTCGCTTCTTATTAGCCAGAATCTTCTTATTCTTTTGACGGGACAGAGAGTAGGCTGTCATTCTGGTCCTGAAACTGAAGATGAAAATTTATCTTTTTTGGCTCTTGTGAAGAAATACTTTGGAAACAATAGGCTTGACGAGATAGTAGATCCCATAATTGTTGGAGATGGACTATGTCTTGAAGAAAAGCAAAAAATCCAAGCTTTTACAGAGCTTGCCCTCAAATGTGCCTCTGAATCCGCTGAAGATAGGCCAACAAGGATTGATGTGGCAAAACAACTCAGACAAATGTATCGCTCTGGCATGTAAATTTATTTATGAAGGGTTAATTGGATCTTCCATGTCTAAAAGAATTTCTGAACTTGGTGTAATTTTATTAAGAGCAGCAACCATCTTATTGTGTATGGATTTTCTGAACTTTATGTATCTTCATATATAATGCAGTTGATTTTATTAATGAACGAAATATTTGTACTTGCTTAAGAAATAAAATAAAGTAAAATACTTTCAAAATAAGGTTTACTTCACTGCAGAGCTATTGAGAACTGAGGATACTGTTTTTGTTTTCAGATTTTCATTCTTGATTAGGGTTTCAACACAAATGCAGTATATAATTTTTGGTGTTGTTCTTTCTGTTTTCATGAGTATTAGTGAATCTTAGCCTTTACATATATTGTTTCTTTTATCTGTTTTTGATTTCGTTTTTGTGGCTTGGATGCATATACTAGGATTTGATGATTGAATTTTAGCTATCTTCATGTTTTTCTGCTTCAAAAATGATCTTTGATTAGGTTGAAACTCTGAGAAGAAGAAGAGAAAAAAGCAGCATCTAGCAAAAAGAGAAGCAAAGATGGGGAGATCGTGCTTTCCAAAATGTAGATTGGGAAGAATAATGGGTTGGCTTCAGATTGTGCTTGGAGGTCTTGTTATAATTGTAAGCCTATCGAGTTTCTTCAAGTTCTACTTAGCTGGATTTTTCATGCACAATGAAGATATATGCTGCCATTTTTATGGTACCAGAGAGGTATATGATGTGTTTGATATTGGGGCACTGAATGATAAGAGTTGGGGAAGTACTAAATCGGATGGAAAGCCTGCAAGAAAAGCTTGAGAAAACTGTGCAACAATGGAGAAGGAGAAAGTGATTAGGCCTCTTTATGCTGATCATATTTCTCTTAGACAGATTTGGCTACCTAAAGATAGAGACGCCGGTAGGCCGTGCCGTGCTTAAAAATTTAAGGCCTGTCATGCCGTGCCAAGGCCCACAAAAATTCGTGTCTTGTCGTACCGTGTTGGTCTACCAAATCTGGAGGCCCATGGCATGGCCTGCTATATATCGTGTCGTGCCATGGGTTGGCCTGCGTGCTTTGTAAATTTTTTTAATAATCTATAAATTATGATAATTTTGATTTATTATATATAATTATTATAAAAATATTTTATATGTTATATTTAGTGACATTTTGTATTTGTATTAATTAAAAAAACATACAATTATTATGAAATATAATAAAATAATGAGACATTGAAATATTAATTGAATTTCAACACTTTTTACTATTTTATAAATTACAAATACAAACTTAGAAATTAAAATTAAAAATTATCATACATCTTCATTTTCATTAATTTAAAAAATATAATGATTTTTATTTTTTATTTTTTTATTTTTTTTCGTGCCATGTCGTGCCGGCTCATGTGCCTTTTTTAAGGTCCATGGCACAGCCTGCATGATTATGGGTCGTGCCGTGCCATGATTTTTTTGTATCGTGCCTTGTGTCATTGGCTGACACGGCCCACCGCCGGCTCTAGCTAAGGCTGAAGGGAAAATAAGATTAAAAAACAAAAATATTTTTTAAGATCACCAAAACTAAAACTTAAAAAAAAAAAAAAAAAAAGTCATCAAAATGTAATAGGATTACAGTAATAGGAGGAACAAGGGGCCTGTAAGCTGACACACACAACTGTAAAATAAATACTATCATTAACTAAGGATTTTGTACATCTTTTTTTTATAATTATAATTAAAAATACTTTGAAGATTTATCTTAAATTTTGTATTTCAAATTTCATATCTAATTAGAGATGTAATCAAAAATTTAATAAACGATAAAATTATGATTGTTTTTTTAGAGAGAATGAAAATTCCCACCTAGGTTTAGTGTAATTACGTTTCCCACTCAAAAACTTTGAAAAAATAATTTCTCACTCATCGTTAAGATCCGTTTATTAGCTTTAACTGAACAAGAACAAAATGGTAAATTCCAAAAAAATTCAATGATTTAAAAATTTATCTCTCGTCCTCATCTTCAATATCCCAACTCAAAGTCTTCCTCTTCCTAATATGGAGGTAAAAAGGAGCATAATGCAATCAATTAATCAATTCTAAGAATTTGGGAACTTTAAGATTTAAATGGCTCGTCCTCATCGTCAATATCCCAATTCAAGTCTTTCTCTTCTTCAACAACACTCAGCCGCTTCCACAAGTCAGCCTTATTTGGGCTCCCAACATGAGTCACTTTCTTCTCATCAATGTTGCTAAGATCCTCAATCTCATCCCAACCGAGCACCACCATTTTGTTCAAACAAGCTCTCAATTTTATCAGTAGACATGAATCGGTCACCAACAGCAACAAGATTCTCTTTCTTGTTGAAGGAGATATTATATTTCCTAACTAATACAAGGGTTCTCTGGACCCATTGTTTTCAGATGGCTCGGACTATCTAATATTTGTATCTCATGAACAGTATGTTGTCAAATTGATTTTGAAGTCTCCATGTCTACTCCAGAAGGTGAAACTGACATAACAGATGAAGTGAGAGGAACATACGGATTTGTTGCATCTACAGTATGTTATGACAAGTAAATTCAATGAAAAGTTGGATGTTTATCCACATTGCCTCCTTTCTTGACTTCTTGCATTTTTGCCGTCTGGCAATTCCTAGGTCGGTAGTGTGGCCTTGGTGGGTAATGTGGATTATCCTTGGAGTGTTAAATCAAACGTTGACAGCGGATTTTTTATTGAGACATTAATAAACTATTTTGTATTTTGTATTGTTGGGTCAACTTTTCTCGTCAATAAATGAACTGATGAATCTAAATTAAACAAATTGATCAGGATATAGTTGAGGAAGAAGATCAGAAGACTCTCTCAAACTCAAGCCTTGCGGGCGTTGTTCTTTATCTTGCCTGATACTTTGAATATTTCATCGATCACGCAGGTACAAATCCAGCTTTTAAATTTTTCAAATGGATTTACTTTTCTTTATTGTTAATGATAATTTTAATTTATGCATTTTTAGGTTAGATGATGAGTTCGTTTTTGAAAGGAAGCAAAAGGCAGCAACAGGAAAGATTTCTCTTGAATGGTAAGATTTTATTAAAAGAGTTGATTGCGTCTTCTAATGGTAAATATAATCCAATTCATAGCTTCACTGATAAAGAGATCAAGATAGCAACAAACAACTATGATCAACAGAATATTATAACAAAGGAGGTCATATATTCATTGTACAAAGGTTTTCTACAAGATCGACCCGTTTCTGTTATGAAGTTTTCAGCTGATTTCTATGATCAAGCCGCATTTGGTATTAATAGCATTGTATTTGCATCGCAAATGGGTCACAAAAATATTTTGAAGTTGATTGGATGTTGTTTAGAGTCTGAAGTTCACATTCTAGTTTTTGAATCTGTGGAGTATGGGACTCTTGCTAATCATATTTATCGCTCATGTGAACCATACTTTGAGCCTTTGTTATTGACACATAGGTTAAAGATTGCTATGGAGTTAGCTAATGCAATTGCATATCTCCATTTCAAGTTCCCTCGACCCATTGTTTTTAGAATGGTCTCTCCAGCTACTATTGTATTCAATGAAAAATATGTTGCCAAATTGTGTGATTTTTCAAACTCCATATCCATGCCAGAAGGTGAAACTCACATAGAGGAATCAAAAGATAGGATTATAGGAATAGGGGGATTTTTTGCACCTGAGCGTTTTACAACAGCGAGATTTAATGAAAAGGTGGATGTCTATAGCTTTGGTGTATTGCTACTTATTCTTTTGACAGGACAGAGAGTAGACTGTCATTCTGGTCCTGAAACTGAAGACGAAGATTTATCTTTCCTGGATCTTGTGAAGAAATACTTTGGAAACAATAGGCTTGATGAGATAGTAGATCCCATAATTGTTGGAGATGGACAATGTCTTGAAGAAAAAGAAAAACTCCAAGCTTTTACAGAGCTTGCCCTCAAATGTGTCTCTGAATCCGCTGAAGATAGGCCAACAATGATTGATGTGGCAAAACAACTCAGACAAATGTATCGCTCTGGCACGTAAATTTATTTATGAAGGGTTAACTGCACCTTCTATGGCTAAAACCATTTCTGGCACGTAAATATATTTATTGTTTATGGATTATCTGTAGTGCAATGTGTTGCTGCAATTTTTGAACTGTATGATGCATTTAATTTTACAATTAAAAACTGGAATATTTGTACTGTTTCAAGAAATAAAATAAAGTAAAATACTTTCAAAATAAGGTTTGCTTCACTGTAGAGCTATTGAGAATAGAGGACACTGTTTTTGTTTTCAGATTTTCATTCTTGATTAGGGTTTCAACACAAATGCAATGTATAATTTTTGGTGTTGTTCTTTCTTTTTTCATGAATATTAGTGAATCTTAGCCTTTACATATATTGTTTCTTTTATCTGTTTTTGTTTTCATTTTTTGTGGTTTAGATGCATACTCGGGTGTGTTTGTTTCAATATTTCTACCCATATTCCAATCATATTCCCCGATATTGTTTGGCACATTATTTGAGAAATATATATATTTTTTAATTATTTTTAGGCCCCTTAAGTTGATTAATTTCATTAAATACCCCCAAAAGTTTAAAAATTAGCAAAAAAACTCCCATCCACCCATACTTGCCAGATTCTGACAACCACGGTGGTAGCCAGAATTGTCACACGCTTACACCACACGGAACTGGCCGGTAATTCACCAATTTGGCCGTCACGATGACTATATCTTTGGTCATCGCTTACGGCCAAAGATGGACTTTTGCAGCCGTCGACGACCACATTTGGCCGTCAACGACCACATGTGGCTGTAATTTGGCCTTTTCTGGCCAGATCCACCAAGCTGTAGATCTGCCAGAAAAGGCTAGATCTACGGCTAGTGGCTGGAAAAGGCCATATCGACACGTTACGACACAAATTCGATCGGTCTATGTCGTAACGTAATTATTCAGCAGATTTCAGCGATGGTGGCGGAATCTGGCATTGCTGGTGTGGGGGTGTTTTTTTCATTACAAACTTTTATTATTGGGGTGTTTAATTAAATTAGCAAACCTAGGGGTTTTTTTTTGAAATTTTGAAATTTTACCTCGTAATCTCCCCTATTTAACTACCCAATATTATTTCCAAATCCTATCAAATAATAAACCAAACGCCCCCTACTATCTTCGTGTTTTTATGCTTCAAAATTGATCTTTGATTAGGTTGAAACTCTGAGAGAGGAAGAGAAAAAAGCACATCTAGCAAATAGAGAAGCAAAGATGGGGAGATTGTGCTTTCCAAAATGTAGATTGGGAAGAATAATGGGTTGCTTCAGATTGTGCTTGGAGGTCTTGTTATAATTGTAAGCCTATCAAGTAGGAGTGGGATAATCCGTTAACCGAAAACCGAACTGTTTATTCAGTTTTGGCAAAAATTTAAACCGAAACCAGACCGTTTTTATGGTATAAATCGAATTCAAACCAAACTGAATATTCGGTTCAGTTATCCGGTTAACCGGTTTTCAAACCGATTTCTATTTCAACCCTAAATTCTACTTTTTTTTACATTTTAGTCATCAAATTAGACATTATTACATACTAGAAACAAAGCTTCTCAAGATCTAAAAAATGATTTTGAAGGCCAAAGTGCAATGCAAATTCAGTAAAACCAACTTTTAAATCAACTTAGAGCAAACAGAAACCAATGAGAGATAAATACATGACCAACTATAGCAATCATCACTGAACTTTACTAAAGCCAACTACATACATGAACCCACTCCAGTTTCAATTTGAAGAAAACGAAGACAGATGTTTGATAAGTGACTTTTATCCACAGATTGGCACAACCATAATGACTATTTGTATAAAAATGAAAAGGAAGAATTGAAGAACTAAGCGCATTTTCAGCTGCAAACCTTGAGAACCAACCACTAGGACCACATTTTCAACTTACCTTGTTCAATCGGTAGTGGATTACTAGATGTTCGTAGAGTGGAGCTGGTCTTGTTGGTCGTGGTGGTCACTAGGTTCTGTCAACGGGTTCATTGATGGGTTGGGTGAATGGGTGTGGGTGGCGTTGCCATGGAGACTCTAGATCTGGAGTTATTATTACTATTTTTTTTTTTTTTCTAAACTCCTTTTCATTACATACCAGGGTTTTCCAACTTAAAACGGTTTTAAAACGATTTTCGGTTAACCAATTTGGGAAACCCTTAAACGAAAACCAAACCGGTTTTCGTTTTCCAATTTTCACAAACCAAACGAACAGTTTGCAAAAAAAAAAAAAAAAAAAAAAGGATTTTCGGTCCAGTTTCAATTCGATTTTCGGATAATTTCTCCCATCCTCCACTACCGAGTCTCTTCAAGTTTTTTTTTTCTTTCTGGTAACTGAGGTATCCAGCCAATTTGCGCACACATCTTTTTTATAGTTATATTAAAAATGTTATGAAAATTTATCTTAAATTATGTATTTGAAATTTCCAATGACAATTCTCACCCAAGTTTGGTGTACTTAGTTTTCCACTCCAAAAAACTTTGAAAAAATAATTTTTACCCATCGTTAAGATCTGTTGTTAACTTTATGAACAAGACAAGGTGAAAAATTCACTAGAAAACAAAAAATCAATTATTTAAAAATTTATCTCTCGTCCTCATCTTCAATATCCCAACTCAAGTCTTCCTCTTCTTAATAGGAGGTAAAAGGAGCAAGTGCAATCAATTAATCAATTCTAAGAATTTATGAACTTAAGATTCAAGGTGTATCAAGCTTTAAATGCTCTCCTCTCTTCAATATCCCAATTCAAGTCTTCCTTTTCTCCTACAACACTCGCCACTTCCACAAGTGATCGGCCTTATTTGGCTCCTAATATAGTCACTTCTTCTCTCAATGTTGCTAAGATCCTCAATCTCATCCCAACCGAGCACCACCATTTTGTTCAAACAAGCTCTCAATTTCCTCATTCATCGTATCCAAACAAACCTAGATTTCCACTTATTATAATCATCTAAATCATCAACTTCCTCATAATACGTTTTTATATCTCTTCGAATCGCACGAACCTGACATCAAAACAACTATAGGTTTGCGTTGCTCACTATTATTATTTTGATTAGTATTATTATCAGATGAATCGGATTCGTGATCAACCACTAGTAATAACATCGTTCCGTGAGAGATGAATATGACCTTCCCTTTCAAACCGTGTTTCCAAACTCATCAATGACGGTACCGCCTGTCCAAATGGATCCTTGGGCCACCTCAGGTTCCTTTCTTAGACTTGTCCAAACTCCTGCAAATCGTGACGGTAGGTTTCAATGATCGATTCCGATTTAACGGTTATGGTTTTGATTAAACCACCAAAACTCCAGCCATTACTAGGTTAGGGTTGTGGAGGAATGTTAGATTTGGGTTTTGTTCATCTGGTAGTAATTTGTTGTTGAAGGATTTGAAGTCGGGTATTGGTTAGGATCGGTATCATCAAACAATGGATTTGAAGAATTCATGATGGAGTAAGGTTTAGGTATGGATTTGGATATGGAGAAGCAAAAAGAATTTTATCCTTGGGAAGCTCACTACACGGATCTAGAGAGAATTCTATTGTTGATTTTTCAGCTTCCATTAATTTACCATCTTGCCCTTCTTCAGTGAAATTAACAGACAATCTTAACATCTTAACAATGGCCGAGAAATTGTTTTTCTCAAAGTTTTTGGTGGGAAAACGATAGAATGCCAAACCTTGGGTGGGAAATTGTTATTCTCTCTAATTAAATGGCCACATAAGACAATGCTATGCCTCCATATATACGGTGCGTTTTGGTCTCATGATGGAGATCAATAACGCAAGATGAGAATTTGAAAGTGAAAACCCTAAAAGCGTTGATCAAATGTGAGTTGCAATTCTACGAGGGCATTTGATAAAGATTCGCAATCAAATACTCAGTTCAAGCTGAATATTCGTGAGTACTTTCTTGCCTTCTTCTTTTTCTTTTCTTTTTTTTCATTTGTATTTGATTTGGCCATGTTTCGTTGTGGCTGCAAAAGACTGCAATTTCAACTAGTCCCAAATTGGAGAAATGCGTCAACCCGTCGACCCATTTGAGTTTCTTTTGCAGATACATCCCTTTTTTCTAAATCTTTCTCATCGGTTAAGTTGTGGCACTTGATAGAGAAAAACAACCAAAACACATTCATTCACAGTGTCTTATTTCATAAACTCATGTGGATTGTCCCCAGAAATTGCTGCTTCTTATCAAAGAAAGTAGCTTTTGAAACCCCAGAAAAGCCAGATTCTGTACTTGGCCTTCTCAGAAAATGGGTTTACCGATGCCCACATATCAAACTAGTTAAAAAAAACCAAATTGCTTGTAGCAGGTTGAGGAAACTCTTTTACCAAGCTTGAGTTTTTCCATTCTGTGGGGATTTCTGTACTGACCTTGCGAATGTACTGTCTCAAACCCTTATTTTTTGGAAGCTTAGAGAAACAAATATCCTAACTAAAATTTCCTCAAGAGTTTGTTTCCAACAATGAAAAAATTGTTAATGTTTGGGGAGATTATTTGCATGATTGCAAAAGAAGTTGTTCCCAATATCTCTGCCTGAAAGGAATTGAGTGCACAATCAGTATTTCAACTTTGGCGACTCAAATCTTTGTGTATTGTGTAGAAGTTCTGAGAAGTTAAGAAGGTGTCAAGAAGGTTATTGACAGGGATTCACTCCTTCAACCAGTGCATTTATCCAGGCACTCACAGTATAGGCCATGACGACAATTCCTGGGAACAAAATGAGGGTTTATAGAGTTGGGTTGTCTGAAAATGAGTTCTGGTTAGCTTTTAGAAGCTGTCCCAGATGTATGATCTGTCTGTGGAGAATATAAATACCAAAATGGACTTTTATGTAAACAAGATGGGTTGGCAACCTTCGGCGGTTGCTAGAACACCTCGGGCTTTAGGTTTTAGTTTGAGAAGAGAATCATCCCAAGATGCAGAGTTTTAAGGTTTTTGTGTTGACGGCCTGTTATGAAAAATTTCAGTGTGTCTTATGTGGATCTGTCTGAAAAGCGCTTCACGAACAATTTTTTGTCCAAGTATCAGGAACAGGTTCCACAACTATTTGATATATAGAGGGAAAATTGATCTTTCAGAACTAGGCATTGGATTTGAGCAAAAAACCTGAGGCAAACCAACTGTAGCTTGTTATTTGTTGATTTTTTTATACATGTGTTTTTTCTTTTTATTGTTGCTTGTTAATGTGAGTGCCTTTGGCCCCGAACTTATTCAGTTCTGAATACTGCTTGGAGCTTCTTGTATCAGTTCTCATTGTTTAATTGGACAAACTGTGAACACACAAGAGGAAGTAATGATTAAATCATGTTATACAAATCTCTAATTGTTGTTTGTCCATGTCAATTCGAAAATAAACATTCCCCTTTTTTGTTTCTCTTGATGGATGTTGCTGTAAGCATTGAAATGACGTATGATCTTGTTTCTTAACCTTTTTAGTTTGTTTTTCAACAGAGTATAATGGAGTAGTACATTTTCTTGAAGTTATAAATTTGACTTTCATGGATTAAAGCCTTAGGTCTTGTTTTTTTCTTAATTTTAGATTAAACCAAAAAATTGTATGTTGAGTTGTTTGGTAGTATGACAGGATTCTGGGATTGGTGGGTTGAATAACCAAAGCCAAATGAATCTTAGTGGGACATTAATAAACTATTTTGTATTTTGTTAATTCAAGGAAAAGCATGAGCCTCCAAATTAGACTTCTCATTTGACAATTATCAAAGCAAAGGAAGCTTCCTGATCTTGGTGATGGAAATTTCAGATTCCTAGTGGGTCAACTTTTCTCGTCAACACATGAACTGATGAATCTAAATTAAATAAATTGATCAAATAGTTGAGGAAGAAGATCAGAAGACTCTCTCAAACTCAAGCCTTGCGGGCGTTGTTCTTTATTTTGCATGATACTTGAATATTTCATCAATCACACAAGTACATATCCAGCTTTTTAATTTTTTTTTTTTTCTGTCTATCCGCAAATGGATTTACTTTTCTTAATGGTTAATGATAATTTAATTTATGCATTTTTAGGGATGAGTTCATATTTGAAAGAAAGCAAAAGGCAGAAAAAGAAAACATTTCTGAGGAATGGAAAAATTTTACTGGAAAAGTTGATTGCGTCTTGTAATGGTAAATATAATCCAATTCTTAGCTTCACTGATAAAAAGATCAAGATGGCAACAAACAATTATGATCAACAGAATAATATAATATTAACCCTTGACTTTTCATTGTATAAAGGTTTTCTACAAGATCGCCTGGTTTCTGTTGCGAAGTTTTCACCTAATGTTCATATAACTAATGAAGGGTAAAATTCTGATTCCTTGCTATCACTACCAAATTTGAACAAAGCAGAAGAAACTTGAAGGCCACCACATTTGGCTTATTTATTAGCCTTGCTTAACTCCGTTGCTAGATAATTACATTGACATATCTAGATCATCTATTCATTCACCATGTTATGCTTAACTCTGTTTCTGCAAAGTACTTTTGCTGTACACACATCCTTGACAAGGCAACATGGTAGCTGACTTCTTAGCAAATTTGGGCTTGAATAGCAATTACTTTATATGGTGGGACTCTCCACTCAAAGGCATCCAAACCCTTTTGCATCAAGATAAATGATACATCCTCAGATGTCATTTACTAAACTAATTTTTCTGTTTCTATTAAATTATGTTTTTAGTGGTTTGCATCCCTTTATTTTTGTCAAATAATTCTTCTATGTTAATCTCGAGGGTAGAGCTCATTCCGGCCCTGTAAACTGTTGTTCTCTTTCTCTTTCTTTTTATAGATTTCCTGTTCCTTTCTTTTCTGTTGCTGCTTTGTAGCCACAATCTTGTTTCCACATGTACAGTTGCCTCCTTATTTGACTTGCATTTGTGCCACTTTAACCATTATTAAAGCAATAAAAACTTCATGCTCTAGATTATGGAAATTTCAATTCTCCAGTGGATCGACTTTTCTTGAGTCAATGAATCAAATTTTGATAATTCATTTAGTAGACAAAAGAATATCTGAAGATTCTGATACTTGAAATAAACATATAAAGAAGTTCTGGTTTTCTTCATTCTGCTTCAGGCCAACATTGCAGGGCTCTCTTTCTGAAGGTTATTGCTTCCCATCTTTTCATATATTTTAGAATAATGAGTTCATATTTGAGAAAAATCAAGTGCCAAGAAAAGACACATACAGAAACATGTTTTTCTAATGAATGGAAAGAATTACTGGAAAACTTTGTTACTCCGATTTGCAGCTTTTCTGCCGAACAACTCAAGAGAGCAACAAACAACTACAACAAAGAGAAAGTTATAGAATTTGATTCATTCAAGATATTGTACAAAGGATTTTTGAGGAACCGCCCAGTTTTTGTTATGCAGTTTTTAACACTTTTGATACAGGGTATGCATACCAATCTTCTCTTAACAATATTGTGTTTGCATCACAAATTAGTTCTCACAAAAAATGTTTTGAAGTTGATTGGATGTTGCTTAGGGACAAGAATTCCCATTCTAGTTTTTAAATATGTTGAGTATGGGAATCTTGAGCAGGTCAAGGCTTTACTATCGATGCAAAGGTTAAAGATTGCTATGAAGATAGCTAATTCAATTGCATGTCTCCATGTTGGACCTTCGATGTCAAAAAAAAATTCCGAACTTGGTCTAATTTTATTAGGAGCAGCAACCATCTTATTGTTTGTGGATTTTCTCTAGTGCATTGTGTTGGTGTAATTTCTGAAGCGTNTGAGAATAATCCGACATGGAAGCATCAGTTTCACTTGATAAAGAGTCCAAGATCTTCATTTGCATATTTCTGAGAGAAACAGCAAAAGCTAAAGCACCATCCATGGCATCTCGAGCACCCGCCAAGGCCTTCAAGAGCTCTTCATTCACCATATAATAAGAGCATATTTGATTAAGAATGCGATCGTGTCTTTCTTGAAACTTCACCATCATTTCTTCGGCTTGGTCCAATGCCTCAGTTACGAGCCTCAAATTCTCCTGGGAAATCTGGTGGCGGTGCCATCTCTTCAAGGATGGCAAACAAAGAAAGAAGGATGAAGAGAAGCCGATTATGGCGAAAATCAAGCGACCATAATCCATGTAGCTTGTGTTGATTGAAGAATGAAGAGCGTAAAAAGAAAGAATGACGTGAATATGGAGAGTTCAGAGATTCTTTGCTTCCATAAAGGGAAAGTTTTAGTCATAGAAAAATTACAACGAAATTGTCATTGGAACAAAAAGAATAAAATAAATAACAAAAGATGCGCATCCGGGGAATCGAACCCCGGTCAGTACCGTGGGAGGGTACTATGATACCACTACACCAGATGCGCATTTGTTTGCCTTTTGGAAAAGCTTCTTATAGTAAATTTTAAATTACATTATAATTTATTGCTCCCATTCAACAAAAATGTTTCTCTATATATATGTTCATCAATTTTGCTTGATCATATTTTGAAAATTCCTGAGCTCTTTCAAACTCAGGTCTTTCTTTTGCTTAAAAATTTAATTTCCACCGTCAGGATAGGCCTTCCACACGGGTACATCTTCACATTAGACAATGATCTTAGTTGACAACATTCGTCTTTCTATATAAAACATATAGAACATTCATTTGTATAAATTATTGTACTATAATTATGATTGTTGCTCCTCTCAACCAGAAAATAGGCCAAGTATGATGGATATGGCAAAGCAACTAAGATAAATGTACAAGTCTAGCTAGCAATCGTTCATGAATCTATACCTTTTATTATGTACCTTGCCTGTTAGCATTTCATGTCTTCATTGCCATGGCAGTAGTTGAAAAACCTTCGAATAAACAAATTGATATATTTTTGGGGCTAGTAGATTTTGTCTGTCCATGCCTTTGTAGAAGCATACTATTCTGTTGGCACTTGAAAGATCAACGGATGGTTGCTTTGTTGATTGGTAAGTACTTGAAATTGTTTAAACAAAAGAAAATTCCTAGTCTTGGTGATTGATTAAAATTTCCCAGTGGGCCAACTATTTTTATGACTTTGAATGCTTTGTGGATTATATAATAATATTACATAGAAAGACTTCCATTAATTCAAGAAGAGACAATAGAGTTTTTAGTTTTGTCGTTTCGGTTTAAGGAGGCAATTGTAAAGAATCCATCTGTAGATAACTTAGATGGTTAAGGTGAATTGGAAATAATGTAGATAAGAACACGGTCTTAGGTTCGATTCTCTATCTGAGTATCTACGATTTAAGTGAGGGTTTTGGTAGTGGGTTACTATGCTGGTCTCTATCGAAGATTAATCGAGGTATATGTAAGCTGATTCGAGCACCTTGGTTAAAAAAAAAAAAAAAAAATGAAAAGGTACTATATTAAAAAAGAAATTGAACATAAAGACAAAATTTAGTTTAATATACAGTGGATAAGCTCCATAATCTAAACATTAGCTGATCCTATACATTGAAAAATGTAATTCATCTGTGGTATTCTGGCAATAAATTCCTATACAATCTCAACATTCCCTTTTAAACAAAGAAAAATTGCCTCGTCTTACATGATAGAAATTTCCCAGTACTATATCAACTTGTTTCATTTGAATAATCAATTCATTCAAGAAACAAGCTTCTGGTTGGTAGAGAGTCCCTTTCGAGGCTTCTTCTTGCTTGTTCTCAGAAAGTTGTGTTCATTTCTTTTATCAGTAGACATGAATCGGTCACCAACCGCAACAAGATTCTCTTTCTTGGTGAAGAAGATATTACATTTCCTAACTAATATAATGCTCCAATGGCCAACTATACGAATGCAAAAAATCGTTTCCGAGTTTTCCTACTTGTGTATATATTGTCACTTTCTCACAGACACTGTACTTTGGTTAAGAACAGGATTTGTCTTTCAGGTCCTGCCTCTGAGGGATTTCATGATCAAGTCAAGGAACCTGGGGGCTGGGAAAAGAGATTTGAGATGATTAATTTGTTGTCTTGGTTCGAGATATGAAAATGGAAAGATGTTAAGCTATAAAAGAACGACCTACTGATGCACAGGAGCTAGGCTCGAAAGTTGGAGGGCTTCTTGTGTGATCATATCTCTAACCAATTCAACCAAGTAAAAATTATCTGAAATCTCTTGAACCCTCTCTCTTACTTGACTTGCTCATGAAATCCCTCTGAGACGAATATATATTTATATACTGTGACATATATCCACATGCTTGGTATTTGTAGAGAATGTTCTTGGTTGATGAGATTTGTATCTAAACTATAATTTACTCAAAAGAAAAGGAGTTCTTGTTTTATTTTTTTATGTTATACATGAGCTATAACAAGATCAGTAGGCGGATCACTTACTTTCTGTGACTGACTTGTTTCAAGTGAAATTCAATTTTGTCCCCATTTACATTTTTTTTTTTTGCTTCACTGCTAAAGAGATCGAGATGACAACAAACAACTATGATCAACAGAAAATTATAGTAGAAGAATCTGGCTATTCATTGTATAAATATTTTTTGCAGGATTGACCATTTTCTGTTTTGAAGTTTCGGTCTAGTTCCTTTTATCCACACCAATGTGGTTTTAGTAGCATTGTATTTGCATCTCAAATGAGTCACAAAGTTATTTTGAAGTTGATTGGATGCTGTTTAGAAACTTATTTTCTTGTTCTAGTATTTGAATGTGTGGAGTATATGCTAATCAAATATTTATGGTTCACGCCAACCACATTTCTAGCCTTTCTTATTGACATATAGGTTAAAGATTGCAATGGAGATAGCTAAGGCAATTGCATATCTCCATCTCGGGTTCACCCGACCCATGTTTGATTTTGAACTCTCCATGTCTATCCCAGAAGGTAAAACTATCTAATATCGTATTCCATGAACAATATGCTACCAAATTGTTTGATTTTGAACTCTCCATGACTATCCCAGAAGGTAAAACTTACATACCTGATGAAGTGACAGGAACATACAGATTTGTTACACCTGAGTATGTTATGACAAGTAAATTCAATGGAAAGTTGGATGGTTATCCACAGTTGCCTCGTTTATTTGTCAATTCCTAGGTTGGTAGTGTGGCCTTAGTGGGTAATGTGTCACCGTCTTGATGTATTAAATTGCAGTATATTCCTTCGAGTGTTAAATCAAACGTTGACAACACTTTTTTTTTTTTTTTAATGAACTATTTTGTACTTTGTATTAGTGGGTCAACTTTTCTCGTCAATAAATGAACTGATGAATCTGAATAGACAGATTGATCAAATAGCTGGGGAAGAAGATCAGAAGATCCTCTCTCAAACTCAAGCCTTGCAGGCGTTGTTCTTTATCTTGCATGACACTTGCATATTTCACCAACCACGCAGGTACATATCCAGCTTTGAAATTTTTCTCTTTCTCTTCCGCAAATGGATTTACATTTCATTTATGCATTTTTAGGTTAGATGATGAGTTCGTTTTTGAAAGGAAGCAAACGGCAGAAACAGGAAAGATTTCTGTTGAATGGTAAAATTTTATTGAAAGAGTTGATTGCGTCTTCTAATGATAAATATAATGCAATTCGCAGCTTCATAGATAAAGAGGTCAAGATAGCACAAACAACTATGATCAACAGAATATTATAAGAAGGGAGGTCCCATATTCATTGTACAAAGTTTTTCTACAAGATCGACTGGTTTCTGTTTTGAAGTTTTCAACTAATTTCTATGATGAAGCCACATGTGGTGTTAATAGCACAAAAATATTTTGAAGTTGATTGGATGTTGTTTATAGTCTCAACTTCCCATTCTAGTTTTTGAATATGTAGAGTAAGAGACTTTTGCTGATCGTATTTATCGTTCATGTGAACCACATTTCAAGCCTTTGTTATTGACACATAGGTTAAAGATTGCTATGAAGATAGCTAATGCTATTGCATATCTCTATTCCGGGTTCCCTCAACCCATTATTTTTAGATCAATCAATCCATTGACTATTGTGTTCACTGAACAATATGTTGCCAAATTGTTTGATTTTTCATACTCCATGTCCATCCCAGAAGGTGAAACTCACGTAGAGGAAATGACAACTTATATTATAGGACCATCGGGATCTTTTGTACGGACTATTTTAGTTCACCGAGATTCAATGAAAAGCTAGACGTGTATAGCTTTTGGTGCATTGCTACTTGAGCTTTTGACAGGACGTAGAATGATTGATACTTTGGAAGTTGAATCTTCTTTGGAGGATCATGTGAAGAATTGCATTGAGCAGAGCAGGTTTACTGAGATGGTGCATCCCATAATTGTCGGTACCGAACTATCTCCAGAAAAAGAATAGCTATTGCTTGCTTTTACAGAGCTTGCCTTAAGTTGTCTTTCTCTTTCGGAAGAAGATAGGCCAACAATGATTGATGTTGCAAAACAACTCAGGCAAATGTACATATTTGCTTGTCAATTAATGCCTAAATTATGCTCGTAATTACAAAATTGTAAATTTTCATGTATTTATGAAGGGTGGAATGCCATTGTCATCGACCTTAACTTTCTTCATAAATTTTGTTCTGGTAATCATCTATTGTCTCTATTTCTATAGTAGTAGTTGCAGCTTTTTAATGAATAACAACTGGTTGTTTGTATAATTAGAGAATGACAAAATTCTGAGTCTCCCGTTTGTTTTATCATCCCAACACTGATTAGACACATTTAAGCCTACTGGTTTATAAGATAGGGTAATCATCTCATTCAACAAGACCTTATTGGGTGAGCAGTCAGACCCACCTCAAATTCTATCATCGTATCAGAGTTAGACCTAGTTGAACTGAGTGTTTGACCAGTGAGTAAGGAGTTAGAGCCAACAATTACCTCTATGAATAGGCATGACCCAACATATGGGCTTGACCGTGAGGGGGAGTTAGAATCCCACATCGACTAAGTACGCTCAAGCCTATTAGTTTATAAGAGAGGGTAATTCTCTCATTCAATAAGGCCTTATTTCGTGAGGAGTCAGGCGTACCTCAAATTTTGTAATGATATCAGAACTAGGCCCAGTTGAGCTGAGTGTTTGATCAACGGGTGAGAAGTTAGAGCTAGCAACTACCTCCATCAACAAGCATAACCCAACATATGGGCTTGATCGTGAGGGAGAGTGTTAGAGTCCCACACTGACTAGGCACGCTCAAGCCTACTGGTTATAAAAAAGGGGTAATCCTCCCATTCAATAAGACCTTATTAGGTGAGGACTCAGACCCACCTCAAACTACTTCAAACTCTATCATGATATTAGAGCTAGGTCTAGTTAAGCTGAGTGTTTTGTCAAATCTAGACCATCTATTCACCATTTTCGTAAGAGTAAACAACATATTACCGCCCGAGGTTTAGCGGAATCCTATGTTGATACCTTTGGTTGCAAACAAAAGAACTTAATAATACAACTAAAACTGAAAATGAAAGGTGGTTTTAGACTTGGGCATTTGGGACCGGTCTCAAAAAATTGGTCCAAATCATCAGTCCTAGGAGGCCTCGTCCCAAACCCAGACTAGGCCCATAGAGGAGGGACCAGTCCCTAGATTGGGCTCTCCTCTTGGGCCCAGGCCCAAACCCCTTTGCATTTTTTCAAAAAAAAGTCCCTTGAAAAATTTTCAAAAACCCCTTGTAAATTTAAATTGACAAAATATTGAAGGTTAAATTGATATTTACAAAATTTACTAATCTCCTGGGGGTGGAAAAAACTTTCCAGGCCCCTAAATATTACATGAACCCCCTACATAATTTTGTTTGGCCTTTTAAATATAGAAAAAGTTAAGGGGTGAAAAATGTTTTCCAAGCCCATAGGACCGGTCCTATGGGCTCAAGACTAGTCCGAGTCTTGAACTTTCTTATGGGCCTAGGACCGGTCGTAGGCCCATGAGTGACTAGTCTCAATCGGACCCAAACTCAGACTCAGACTCGGTTGGGCTGGATTTTAAACTTAAACTTGAAGAAAAGGAAACCTTAGGCTCTGTTTGGTTTATTATTCTGATAGTTTTTAGAATAATCTTTTGAAAAAAGTTAAATTGGACGGGTATTACGATGTAGGATTTGAAAATTAACAAAAATATCCCTTATGTTTGTTTATTTACTAAACACCCCTATAATAAAATATTAAAAGTTAACAAAAACACCACAACCCACCCATTAAATACGGACAGCCAGCCACCACCACCGAAGGGTGGCCGGATTATTTTTACAATTTCTAAAAAAAATATTTGGGAGTGTTTAGTTAAATTAACAAATATAGGAAGTTTAAAAGAAATTGAAAAATATAAAATAATATTTTAAGAATAATGACATTTTACTGTTTAACTTTTTTGAGAATACTAATAATAGTGGCTCCGTTTGGTTAAAGTTTGGGAATACTACTTTTTGTATTCCCAATAAAGTTAAACAGTAAAATTGCAAAAACTCACAATATCATTCAACTTTTTTAAACCCCTTAAATTTGTTAATTTAATTAAATACCTCTAAATATTTTTTTTTAAATTGCAAAAACACCCCAGCAATCCACATTTACTAGATTCCGACCACCACTGCCGAAAGATGGCCGGAATCTGATAGGATGACACACTACCGGCTGAATCTGGCCAGTAGTGGACCGATCCATAGATCTAGCTGGAAAAGGTCAAATCTAAGGCTAAAGATCTGGCCGTTAACCAGTCGGTAACAACGACCAACAAACGGTCGTCGTTGACCATCAATGACGACCGTTTGTTGGCCGTCGTTGACAAGTAAATACGGCCAGATCTGGCTGTCAATGGCCAGATCTAGCCGTAGATCTGGCCGAAAAAGGTTATATCGGCACACGACTGGCAAGATCCAGCCGATCATGAGCCGATATGGCGACTCCGGCCACCCTCCGGTAGTGGTGGCCAGCTGTCCATATTTGAGGGTGGGTTAAAGGTGTTTTTATTAACTTTTAATGTTTTATTATAAGGGTGTTTTGTAAATAAACAAACATAAGAGGTATTTTATTAATTTGAAAATCCTACATCCACTTAATTCAACTTTTTTTTAACTTTTTAACTTGCCGTTAATGTTACGTGTCCTTTTTTGACTCCTCTCGTGCTACAATATCTTGAGCCCACCAAAATGAGTGGTTCTTTTTTTTTTATGGTGTGTTTTGTCATTTTTTCAAACAGATAAATTTTGTATCCCCAGTTATCATATATACCCGAGCTCCTTGAGGCTCGTGAGTTTGGCGAGCTGAGTATGAAGGAGCTCGAACTCGACTCGCCAACTAAGTCAAGCCGAGTCTTTCCGGAGCCGAGCCTTAGTTGCTCACGTTATTTTGACAGCTAGACCCCACTAACACAAGGCTGTTCAAATAAGAACCAGATGAATCTGGTCAAAGCAAAGGAAGCTTCCTGATCTTGGTTGTGGAAATTTCAGATTCCTAGTGGGTCAACTTTTCTCGTCAGTAAATGAACTGATGCATCTAAATTAAACGAATTGATCAAGATAGTTGAGGAAGAAGATCAGAAGACTCTCTCAAACTCAAGCCTTGCGGGCGTTGTTCTTTATCTTGCCTGATACATGAATATTTCATCAATCACGCAGGTAAATTACATATCCAGCTTTTCATTTTTTGTTTTCTGTGTCCATCCGCTAATGGATTTAGTTTTCTTAATTGTTAATGATAATTTTAATTTATGCATTTTTAGGTTAGATGATGAGTTGGTTTTTGAAAGAAAGCAAACAGCAGAAAGAGGAAAGATTTCTGTTGAATGGTAAAACTTTATTGAAAGAGTTGATTGCGTCTTCTAATGGTAAGTATAATCAATATCGTAGCTTCACTGATAAAGAGATCAAGATAGCAACAAACAACTATGATCAACAGAATATTATATTAACACAAGGTTGGTATTCATTGTATAGCGGTTTTCTACAAGATCGACTGGTTTCTGTTTTGAATTTTTCAGATGAGTATACCGAAAATAGTATTAATAGCATCGTATTTGCATCGCAAATGAGACACAAATTTTTTTTGAAGTTGATTGGATGTTGTTTAGAGACTGAAGCTCCCATTCTAGTTTTTGAACATGTGGAGAATGGGACTCTTGCTGATCGTATTTATCGTTCAAGTGAACCGCATTTCGAGCCTTTGTTATTGACACATAGGTTAAAGATTGCTATGGAGATAGCTAATGCAATTGCGTATCTCCATTTTGGGTTCTCTCGACCCATTATTTTTAGATCAATCAAGCCAAACAATATTGTGTTCACTGAACAATATGTTGCCAAATTGTTTGATTTTTCAAACTCCATCGCTATTCCAGAAGGTGAAACTCACGTAGAAGATAGTTCAATGGTAGGAACATATGGATTTATGGCACCTGAGTACGCTATCACACGAAAATGCAATGAAAAGGTGGATGTCTATAGCTTTGGTAGAATTCTACTCGTGGTTTTGACTGGTCTCAAATCACATCAGCTTTCCAGTTGGCCTGCAGAAATTCATTTTGATGGGCCTTTGGAGCGTGATGATTCTCCCAGTTCGACTGCTGAAACTCATTCTGATGGGCCTTTGGAGGGTGATGATTCTCCCATTAGGCCCACTGAATATTGTTTTGATGGGCCTTTGGAGCGTGTTGTGAAAAAATACATTGAGCAAGAGAGTTTTACTGAGGTAGTTGATCCCATAGTTGTTGGTTCTGGACTATCTCCCAAAAAAGAAGAGCAATTGCAAGCATTTGCAGAGCTTGCCTTTAAATGTCTCTCTCCTTCAGGCGAAGACAGGCCAACAATGATTGATGTAGCAAAACAACTTAGGCACATTTATAAATCTACTTGTCAATTAATGTCTTAATTTATGTACTCATTATTACAAATATGTAAATTTTCATGCATTTATGAAGATTGAGAATGCTCTTGCAATAGACCTTTCACATATATATTGTTATTGATAATTATATTGTCTCTATTTCTATACAAGAAGTGTAAACTTTCCAAAGAAAGCTAAGCGTCTTTATAATTACAGAAGGACAAAATCATGATTTTTGACAAAACATAAGAGGCTTAACTTAACATTCCAATCTGTTGTCAAGATATTGTGATTTTTCTTTCGCCCACTATTTGAGGTGAGTTCGAGTCGGCCTATTATTTGAGATAGGCAAGAGATAAATCTATAATATTATTATAGCGTGCCGAGATCTCTGTTTTAAAAATTAGATCGGATCGACCGATTAGTCCGGTCAGACCGGGACCCGACAGCTTCTCCAGTCCGGTTCAGGTCATAGGGGGGTTTTGTAATATTTCAAAATTATGAGGGTTAATTGTAATTTTATAGGGGTGTTTTGAAGATATGTCAAAAGTTTCGGGATAATTAGTAATTTTTTGGGGTATTTTTGAAATAAATAAAAATTTTAAGGACTAATTAACTTTTTAGGGGAATTTTTGTAATATATTAAAATTAAGGGATTAATATATAATTTTTTAAAAATAAAATTGTCGCTGACGTCAATGGTCCAACCGATTGACCCGTGACTCGTGCAGTAAAATGGGTTGTCCTCCGATCTGGGTTTTAAAACAATGGCCGGGATGTTATATACTTAAAAGGCCAGCTTATTGATCAAGCAGACTTAACTTTGTTTTCTAGATAATTATACTGTCAAATCTAGACCATCTATTCACCATTTTATAGTTAAGAAAGAATCCTACTTGCAAATAAAATATAAAAAATCTATTTTTAGATAATTATATATAATATCAAATCTAGACCATCTATTCACCACATGTGGGCCGAACGACTTGTGCATACCCAAGGTTTGTCATAACAACAAGTTGATACCCAAAAGGTTTTGAAACAACAAATAGGTACCTTCCGTCATGTTCGGTTAATGATTTCTGTTTATTAATAGTAAAAAGACTAAAATGCCCCTGGGAGGTTGAATTTTAGTTTTTTATAAATTTAAAAATTTCTAAAAAACCCCCTAGGTTTACAAATTTAACTAAATACCCCAATATATAAAATTTTTATAAAATAACAAAAACACCCCCGCCACCTGCAGTGCCAGATTCCGGCCACCACCGCCGGAATCTGCCGGAAAGTTGCGTTACGACACAGACCTGTCGGATCTGTGTCGTAACGTGCCGATATTTTCTTTTCCCGCCAGATCTGGCCGGAAAAAGCCAGATCTGGCCGTCGAAGCAGCAACTAGATCTGGCCTTTTTCGGCCAGATCCGTGGCTGATCTGGCTTGAAAAGGCCATATCTACGGCCAGATCTAGCCGTCGACGCCGCAGATGGAGTTTTGCGGCGTCGACAGCCAGATCTAGCCGTAGATCTGGCCTTTTTCGGCCAGATTAGCCACGGATCTGGCCGGAAAAAGCCAGATCGCCGCGTTACGACACAGATCCGACGGGTCTGTGTCGTAATGCAGCTTTCCGGCCAGATTCCGGCGGTGGTGGCCGGAATCTGGCACTGCAGGTGGCGGGGGTGTTTTTGTTATTTTATAAAAATTTTATATATTGGGTTATTTAGTTAAATTTGTAAACCTAGGGGGTTTTTTAGAAATTTTTAAATTTATAAAAAACTAAAATTCAAACTTTTAAGGGTATTTTAGTCTTTTCACTATTAATAAACAGAAATCATTAACAGAACAGGATGGAAGGTATCTATTTATCGTTTTAAAACCTTTTAGGTACCAATTTATCGTTACGATAAACCTTGCGTATGTGTAAGCCGTTCTCCCCCACATGTGGCATAAAGTCTAGAGACCGAAATTGCGCAGAACTAATGCTTCATCATTGTAAGCTCCTGCCACAAAATAATTCCCTGATAAATGTTTACATCCAGTGGAAATAAATATTTTTTAATTTGTTTTTATTATTTTTGTTGTCGCTTCTTGTTAGCTAGAATCTTCTTCCTCCGCATAAGTCGCCTCCTTATTTGACTTCTTACTTGTTAGTTATGTCTTTAATATATGATCATAGTTACATATAAAGTTACGAATTTTAATGTTATGCAAATGAAGGGTGTGGCAATGCCATTGTAATAGACCTTTCCTTCATATAATTTGTTTTGGTATTCATATTGCTTGAAGGCAACCACATCTGCCTTAATTATTGATTAGACATATACTTAACTCTGTTGCTAGATAATTATATTATCATATCTAGATCATCTATTCACCATGTTATACTTTGATCTTGAGGGTAAAGGTGTTTATGTCCCCTAAATGATTGTTCTTTATATATATAGTTGTGTTCTCTCTCTCTCTCTCTCTCTCTCTCTTTCTTTGAGCTAGTTTTTGGGTTTGAATTCTACCTACTCTGATGTTATATATGAGCTAGCTTTTGGGTTTGAATTCTATCAAACCCCATGTTATATATGAGCTTGAGTTCTACCAAGCTTCTACCAAGCCCAATGTTATATATGACAGATTCCCACATGCTTGGAGTTTATAGAAAATATTCTTTTGTTGATGAGATTTATATATAAATTTTGTTTAATCAAAGAAAAAGAATTCTTGATTTATACTATATACTTTTGTTAGGGCCAAAAATCGTCTTGGGCTTGACGAGGCCCAATAACGAAATAAACATGTCACGACCCCAAGCCTCAACCCAATCTCGATTGGGCCTACGCTTAAAATCAGCTTCCGACTTACCCACTCTATGAGTTGGGCTATCCTATAAGTTAAACTAAACTGGGTTTCAGCCCATTAGCCTGCAACAGTCTATAAATAGGAAATCAGAATCCAATTCTATTTCCTCTTCTACTAAGATTTCAAATCTTACTCAAATTATTAAACTTGATCTAATAAGGTCAAGAAATTATATCTCTTTCATGATAGGGATTATCTCCCAAAATAGGACTTAGTGTCCTACTAAGATTCCAACTCTTATTTAAACTATTAAACTTAATCTGATAAGGCTAAGAAATCATATCTCTTTCATGATAGGGATTATCTCCCAAAATAGGACTTAGTGTCCTACTAAGATTCCAACTCTTATTTAAACTATTAAACTTAATCTGATAAGGTTAAGAAATCATATCTCTTTCATGATAGAGATTATCTCCCAAAATAAGACTTAGTGTCCTACTAAGATTCCAACTCTTATTTAAACTATTAAACTTAATCTGATAAGGTTAAGGAATCATATCTCTTTTATGATAGGGATTATCTCCCAAAAGAGGACTCAATGTCCTACTAGGATTCCAACCCCTTGGGTTCATTATAAAAACAGAGGCTCGCCCTCTCATTAAGGGAGCTCCCACAGTCAATCTACACTACTCAAAACCATCTATTTGCTCCTAAGTTCTTGCTCCCAAGAATCCGACGCCTCCGCCGTAGTCCTAGCCTCAGACAAGACTCCTGGTAATTCTTCTTCTCCTTAATTCTTATTAAATCTCTTTCAGCTTTGCTGACTTGAGCGTCGGAGTGCCTACGGCAAACACCACCTCGGTGTTTTCCGGAAGCTTCACGCTTGCCCTTTCATGTGTGCAGGTCTAATGGATTGTCAGTGACCTCAACCTCACGGGATCACACCCTATTTTCATGACGGTAGATTTTTTGCATCTACAACTTTTATGTTATATGTGAGCTACAGCAAGATCGTTAGGTGGATCACTTACTTTTTATGACTGGCATGTTACGATGTTACTAGAAGAATCAAAATTTTCTATCATTTACATTAATTTTTTGTTGCAGATTTTTGGCGATTTGGGCCTTTGAAACAGGAAATATAAGTAATTTGAATAAATCCACAAACTCTTAAAGAGAGATGAGATGAAGAGAAAAACTATATTATATTGCTTTAACTTGAATACAATGCTTGGAATCAATTAAACCTAATACTAGCTAGCTTTATATAAAATTTTACAAGTAGATATTATTAAGGAATATGGTGTAATAAGACTAGATCCGTACATATCTATTGAGATGAATGATTAGGATTAAGTGTACAAGCAATAAAACTCTAAACCTATTCGGTTAATACTTAGAAAGCTTCTACATATTCTTTTGATACTTGTAGAGTTGTAGGTCAAGTTTGGCTAAGGTCTTTTGAGATGTATATTAGAACTCACGTGGACTTGGGCATGAGTCTGCCGTGACACTAGGTAGGTATTGTGGCCTCTGATGGGTTTTGAATTTTGATGCTATTTATTAGGGGTGTTCAGTTCTAGGTATCCTGCACTTTTGAAAGAACCGAAACTGACGGTTCCTTGAAATTTGGAACCAGAACTGGAACCGACGGTTTCGGTTCCTAGATACCCAGAACCAGAACCTATAGCAATGGTTTCGGTTCCGGTTCCGGTTTCGGTTCTGTGTACCTTGTAAACTTAATATCACCCCCCAAAAGTTTTTAAAATGGTAAAAAAACTCTTAAAAACTTACAAATACCCTCCCACCTTACACTTGTTCACAAAAATAAAATTACAAATTATAAATTCAAAATTACAAACTTTATTACTTTGTACAGGTAGATTCTCAAAAGTCAAACCAACTTACTTTAAATGTTATGAAATATAAATATAAATGTATTCACATTACTTTTTTTACAAAAGTTTTTACTAACCCCCCTAATCTTTAATTTTATTTTATATTAGTCTCGATTCCTGGTTCTTGGTTCTGGTTCCGGTTCGTAATTATAAGAATCGGAATTAGAACTGCACAGTAACGGTTCCAAAAATTTGGAACCGGAACCTACCTATTGACGATTGGTTCGGGGTAGGAACCGAAACCAAACCGAGGGTACCTACCGGTTTCGGTTCCAACCGGTTCTTTTGAACACCCCTACTATTTATATCACTCTATTACAGTATTATCCTTGGAGTGTTAAATCAAAAGTTGACAGCACATTAAAGTCACGGACAACTTTCCATTTCTTATAATTTGTTTCTTTCGATGAAGCTTAGTGGGACATTAACAAACTTTTCATTCCTTATAATTTGTTAATTGTTAATGATAATTTTAATTTATGCATTTTTACGTTAGATGATGTGTTCGTTTTTTAAAGGAAGCAAAAGGCAAAAACAGGAAACATTTCTGCTGAATGGTAAAATTTTATTGAAAGAGTTAATTGCGTCTTCTAAAAAATAAATGTAATCCAATTCGCAGCTTCACTGATAAAGAGATCAAGATAGCAACAAACAATTATGATCAACAGAATATTAAATATATAAAGGTTTTCTATAAGATCAACCAGTTTCTGTTATGAAAATTTTACCTAATTCTCATTTCCTAACTGAATATAGTATTAAATGTCGTTGTATTTGCATTGCAAATGAGTCACAAAAATATTTTGAAGTTGATTGGATGTTGTTTAGAGACTCAAGCTCCCATTATACCTTTTGAACATGTGGAGTACGAGACTCTAGCTGATCGTATTTATCGCTCATGTGAACCACATTTTGAGCCTTTGTTATTGACATATAGGTTAAAGATTGCTATAGAGATAGCTAATGCAATTGCATATCTCCATTCTGGGTTCCCTCGACCCATTGTTTTTAAACTGATCAATCAATCGACTATTGTATTCAATGAACAATATGTTGCCAAATTGTTTGATTTTTCAGTCTCCATGTCCATTCCAGAAGGTGAAACTCACGTAAAATATAAAGCCTCACGTAAGTTTGAATTTGTTGCACCTGAGTGTGGTTGGACAGGTAAATTCAATGAAAAGTTGGATGTCTATAGGTTTGGCACATTGCTGCTTGTGCTTTTGACTGGACGTAAAATGATTAATACTTTTGAAGATGAATACTATTTGGAGGGTCATGTGAAGAAATGCATCGAGCAGAACATACATCCCATAATTGTTGGTATTGAACTGTCTCCAGAAAAAGAACAGCTATTGCTTGCTTTTACTTAGCTTGCCTTAAATTGTCGCTCTGTTTCGGAAGAAGATAGGCCAACAATGATTGGTGTTGCAAAACAACTTAGGCAAATGTATAAATCTATTTGTTAATTACAAAATTGTGAATTTTCATGTATTTATGAAGGGTGGAATACCCTTGTAATCGATCTTCACTTTCTTCATAAATTTTGTTCTGATATTCATATATTGTTTTTATTTCTATAGAAGTACTTAACTCTATTGCTAGATAATTACATATACTGTCAAATCTATAGACCATCTATTCACCATTTTTATAATTAAGAAACAATACTGCTACCATGTATTTATCACATGTGGCTTAAAGTATAGAGACCCAAATTGTGTAGAACTAATGCTTCATCGTTGTAAGCTTCTACCACAAATTTTGTTTTTATTATTATTATTTTTTTTTAATTTTTTTTTTTTTTTTGGTGATCGGAGTGAATGAGTCATCTTGCACATATCTCGATTAATCCTCAAGGTCCATTGAATACCCTACAAGTTCAAATTCTTCTTCTTGCTTGTTCTCAGAAAGTTGTGTTCATTTCTTTTATCAATAGACATGAATCAGTCACCAACCACAACAAGATTCTCTTTCTTGGTGAAGAAGATGTTACATTTCCTAACTAATATAATGCTCCAATGGTCAACTACTCAACTATACGAATAAAAAAAAATTGTTCCCGAATTTCCTTAATTCTGTATATATTGTCACTTTCTCACATACACTATACTTTGGTTAAGAACAAGATTTGTCTTTCAGGTCCTGCCTCTGAGAGATTTCATGATCAAGTCAAGGAACCTGGGGGCTGGGAAAATAGATTTGAGATGATTAATTTGTTGTCTTGTTTCGAGATAGGAAAATGGAAAGATGTTAAGCTATGAGAGGACGGCCTACTGATGAACATAAGAGCTAGGCTCGAAAGTTGGAGGGCTTCTTGTATGATCATATCTCTAACCAATTCAACCAAGTAAAAATTATCTGAAATCACTTGAACCCTCTCTCTTACTTGACTTGCTCATGAAATCCCTCTGAGACAAGAATATATACTTATATAGCACAGATGCTGTGACATATATCCACATGCTTGGTATTTGTAGAGAATGTTCTTGGTTGATGAGATTTGTATTTAAACCATAATCTACTCAAAACAAAAGGAGTTATTGTCTTATTTTATTATGTTATACATGAGCTATAACAAGATCAGTAGGTGGATCACTTACTTTCTTGGCTGACTTGTTTCAAGTGAAATTCAATTTTGTCCCCATTTATAGTTTTTTTTTTTTTTTTGTTGCTTCACTGCTAAAGAGATCGAGATGGCAACAAACAACTATGATAAACAGAAAATTATAGTAGAAGAATCTGGCTATTCATTGTATAAAGGTTTTCTACAGGATCGACCATTTTCTATTTTGAAGTTTCAGCCTAGTTCCTTTTATCCCCACCAATGTGGTTTTAGTAGCACTGTATTTGCATCTCAAATGAGTCACAAAGTTATTTTGAAGTTGATTGGATGCTGTTTAGAAACTCAATTTCTGGTTCTAGTATTTGAATGTGTGAAGTATTTGACTCTTGTTAACTGAGTTTATGGTTCATGCCAAACCACAGTTCGAGCCTTTGTTATTGACAGATAGGTTAAAGATTACAATGGAGATAGCTAAGGCAATTGCATATCTCCATTGCTGGTTCCCTTGACCCATTGTTTTTAGATTGATCAAGCTATCTAATAATGTATTCCATGGACAATATGTTGCAAAATTGTTTGATTTTGAACGCTCCATGTCTATTCTAGAAGGTGAAACTGACATAACATATGAAGTGAGAGGAACATACGGATTTGTTGCACCTGAGTATGTTATGAAAAGTATATTCAATGAAAAGTTGGATGTTTATAGTTTTGGAACTTGAGCTTTTAATTGGACAAAAATTAATTGATCGATCATTCTCGTGAAGAAATACATTGAGCAGCTAGGATAGCGTTACTGAGTAAATCCCATAATTGTTGGTACCGAATTGTCTCTAGGAAAGGAACAACAATTGCAAGCTCTTATAGAACTTGCCTTAAAATGTCTCTCTAAATTTGCTCAAGAAAGGCCGACAATGATTGATGTAGCAAAACAACTCAGGAAAATGTAAATGAAGGGTGTGGCAATGCCTTTGTAATAGAATAGAGCTTTCCTTCATATAATTTGTTCTAGTGTTCATATTGCTTGAAGGCCACCCCATTTGGCTTAGTTATTGATTAAACATATATACTTAACTCTGTTTCTAGATAATTATATCTCCCTTGTTGGCTTGACTTGCTCATGAAATCCCCCAGAGGTAGAATGTTTATATAATTCTACAGCATATATATCTCCTTTGACAGATTCTCACATGCTTGGAATTTATAGAAAATGTTCTTTTGTTGGTGAGATTCGTATTGAAATTTTGTTTATTCTTGATTTGTATCTATATATTTTTATGTTATTATATGTGACCAACAGTAAGATCATTAGGTGGATCATTTACATTTGTCTTTTGTTGCTGATTTTTGGCCATATTACTGTTCCTGCATATACATAGTTGCCTCCTTTCTCGATTTCTTGCATATTAGGTGGATCAATTTCCTCTTATTTTTTTCTTCTTCGTAAGGTCGCTTAGCATTTAACTCTGTTAAGATTAGTTATATAAATGTAATTCTGCAGTAGAGTAATTCTACAGTAGATAGTAGAGTAATTCTGTAGTCCTATAGTAGAGTTAGTTGGAAGTCAGTTTACTGTTAAGATAAACTTTGGTTAGATGTTAACTAGAGTTAATTATGTTGAGTTACTATGTAAGTATAAAACACTGTACAACTCCAGAATTGATAAGTAATATACATGAAGATACATTCTCTTCAAAACACCTCTCTTGCAATTGTATTTTACTCTTCAACATGGTATCAGAGCAAGAATTTTTTTCTGCAAATTGATCAAAATTAGATCAATCAAACTCCTAATCTTCTTCTAATCTAGCTCGAAGGAGATCAGATTTTAGTGATTTCTTCAATTTCAACTCAAATCTTAGCAAGTTCCAGTTTACTCAATGATGGCAGAGGAATCAGTTGTGCCTACGGTAGACTCGAATTCGCCTCTCTATGTTCACCCCTCAGATACGCCTGGATCAGTTCTTGTATCTGAACAACTCATTGGAATGACAACTACGGTATCTGGAGTAGAGCGATGATCGTTTCCTTATGTGCCAAGAACAAGCTAGGGTTTGTTAATGGAGTTTGTACGAAGTCATCTGTGCATCTTAATTTGGTTCCACAGTGGGAAAGGTGCAACTCTCTAGTTCTAGCTTTGGATTTTTAATTCAGTTTCTAAGGAGATCTTTAACGGGATTATATATTCATCCAATGCCTCTCAAGTTTGGCAAGACTTGAAAGAGCAGTATCACAAAGTCAATGGGACTAGAGTTTATGGAATTCACAGAGAAATTATGAATCTTACGCAAGGAACTAACTCTGTCACAATCTATTTCAACAAACTCAAGTCATTGTGGGATGAGTTGAATTCTTTCATTAGTCTACCCACTCCAGATAGCACTTCAGCTAAGGCATATCTTGAGCATCTCAACCAACAGAAATTGTTACAATTCCTAATGGGTTTGAATGATTCATACTATATGGTTAGGAGTCAGATTTTATTGATGAACCCTTTGCCAAGTGTTAAGCAAGCTTATTTTGTAGTTAACCAAGATGAAAGTCAAAGGGCTTTAGCTGGATTGAACACTAATTTGGAGGTTACTACAACACTTTATGCTCAAAATAATAGGAAGAACCAGAATAAAAGGCAGAAATATAAAGGAAAGAAACCCTATATTGAGTGCGAGTTGTTAGTGTATATTAGTGTATGCCCTAGAAACCATTCGTGTTGTCGGTTTCAGAGCATTTTGTCTTGTATCTATATATATCATAAATAATAGAAGAAACAGTTCTTCAATTCATATATGTAAATTGCTTCCTTTATTCAGTCATGCATTTAAAATAAAGTATGTATGTGAATTGTCCAGATGATTCATTTAATAGGTAAATGAATTATCGAAAAGGGTTCCCTACGGAAGCAATATAAATTTGGGCAACTATATTGCACAGTAGGCATACCGGATGCTTCCGAAAGATATCATGAGTTGATATAAGTACGGATGACGATGATAGTCATGTCACTAGGGCATTGGTATGGATTAACGGTTGGTGAACTGTTTTTCGAACGTGACCGAATAACGACAAATCACTTGGAAAAGCATGTAGTCAATGATTTATCGTTTGGTTATATCAGTGCACGATGTAGTCCTTTGACCTGAGACATTGTAGTCGGATCCGATATGGATGCGTATGGTTCATACGGTGTATAAGTACGAGACTAATCATGTTTCGTACAATAAAGCCTATTTGGTCATGCGTTGTTCATATGCGGAAACGAACGATGGTCAAGAGGGGATCCATTGACTCGGAAATATAGGATCGGGAGTACCGCTGACTCCATCCGGATTCGAGTTCCTAGACGAACATCGATAAATGTCAGAAAACTGAATCTCTGGCCAGAGTCTATTATTAGTCATACAAAAGTAAGTTTGTGATGACAAGTTCCGGACATATTGATCGACAATTCGGTAGAAGATCGAGTTTAGGATTTTGACGTTCCATGAATCCATACTCGATTAGGATATCTCAATGGAGGGACTTTACCTGCATGGTACGTATGATCTGAAATGGGTTCGATGAAGTATTTCTTCATCGTGGTTTAGGGACTATGGCACATTGCTAGATGTTTACCATAGTCGTTGGGCCTCCGGACAGGTTTCCGGATTCATCCAGAACCGGCTCACGGCTAATCCACGGTGGACCTACATGGTCACACCAATAGCCTTGGGAAGTTAGAGAATGATGAGAGAGAGAAATGATTATCCGAAGAGGGCTAGCACCTTCCGAGGGTAATAACGGGATTTCTATAGTAATAGTTACATAGAAAACAATTTGTGACATTTTAAGGGTTAAAATGGTCAAGCAATAATTAATTATATTTAATTATTATATCTTAAAGTGTTAAGATTAATGAGATGAACAAAAATAACCTTTTAATAGTTAAAGGGTAAAAAGGGTAAATTTTTGGGTTGTTAATGTAAACTAGTTTAGTTTACATGGGCCCTTGAATAATATTGATTATTCAAAGGGTAGCATATTAAATTCGTGGGGTCCCTTTATAAAATAAGATTTTATTGGGCTTGGAAGTGAAAAATAAATAATTGCAAAATTGCCCAAGTATATATAAATGCAAAAGGTTGCATTTTTGTTCATAACACACATTGTTCACTCAAAGCAAAACCAAAACTCTCTCTAAAAGCCACGACCACTCTCTAAACCTCTCAAGGTGGTGTTAAAGTGTGGAGGTCTCATTACTTTGAGGCTGATCTTCATCAATCCAAAGCAAAGGAGTAGGTATAATCTCTTTTCTAAGCTTTGTTTGAAAACCGGTTTTTAGAATCCATGCTTTCATGCTTTCATTCTCCATCTCCACCACTCTTCATGCATGCTGAATCTTTCACGAGTACTGTCACTTGGGTGGACATAAGCGTGATAATTGTTACAAATTGAATGGCTATCCAACCGACTATCAATTTACAAAGGGAAAAAAATGGTTCAAAAGCTAAATTTTCTGCTAATCAGGTGTGTAGACGTAAAAATCTATCTGTACGAAAGGGGGGTCTGATCTCGTGAGGTTGAGGCCACTAGCGATCCACTGCACCTGCACACGTAGAGAAACAAACGTTTGAAGTGAACGGGAAACATCGGGGTGGTGTTTGCTGTAGACACTCCAATGTTCAAGTCAGCAAGGCTGAAAGAGGCTAGTATAGTGAGGGCTAAGGAGTAGAGAGGTTACCAGAAGTCTAGTTGGGGACTGTGATTATGGCAGTGATGTGAAGCTCTCAAGTCAGAGCTTCAGGTGTGAAGGTGTAATGTAATGTGTCTTCTGAGAGGGCTGACCTTTGCTTATATAGTGACTGTCTGGTCTCCCAACCCTGGTAGGAGTAGGAGTCCTAGTGTGACTCTGATACGGACCCTCGAGGAGTTAAGGTCGTGGTGAGCTGTCTTACCAGTGTTCGAATAGAAAGGTGATCCCGAACAGGAAAGTGACCTCGAATAGGAGATTGATTAGAAATAGGAAAGTGATATGTGGGGGCCGTGGGCTTTAAACTCGCTCATAGGTCCAGGAAATGAGCTGGGATTGGGAGGCTTGTGCCCAGATAGTTTGGGCCGGCTGTATCTCGAATCAAATAGGCCCAATCCGGATTGAATCGCACCAGGATTGGGCCTGGTTTCTTGTATACTATCAGGCCCGTTTTCCTATTTAGACCAAGGATGTTTTTTGGCCCTAACAGTTTGCCCCCCACTCTTTGAGTTAAGAATTTCTTAAGTCAGAGAGTAGAAAGCGATTGAAACGTGCTCGGTCTCCCTTTCTGGATGACCGATCGTTGGTGTAGCTGAACGGTTTGATAGAGGTGATTCGCAATCAAGGGTTGCTCGATGCGAAGGGTCGAAAGGACTGAGATGAGAAGACTTTTGAGGATTACGTGCCTGCTTACTGTGTCCTGCTGACTGGAGAGGTGAAGTAGCATTCTATGGCCGGGGTGTTCGCTTGGCATGTCGGGTCGAATGAGTTAGGGATCAAACTAAACTGAATGTTCGCTTAGTCAGGGTGTTCGGGCGATCGAGTGGAAGAAATATCCGAACTTCGACCATTGGTTGCCCATTCGTCCGCTATGGAAGGATGAATGGGTGAGGCCTCCTGCCTTGTTATCTGGAGAGTTCGAGCCGGGCTGTTCCAGGTTGGTTGACCAGTCGGGAGGATTTCTTGGGCTTGTCAATCGTGGGAGCATGTTGGGTCCAATCTGGTAGTAGTGTGTTGGCTCAGTCGGGAAGGCAGGGCAATAGAACGTGGCTTCTGTGCAACGCTGCAGTTTCCTAGGTTGCTTGGATCTCTGCCACGGGTACGGTGTTGATCAATCTTCGTTTTGGAGGCAGGAAAACGAACAGTCCTTCTGATCCTTAGCCACTCGTGGGCCGCCACATGTCGGCCTATCTCCCTTATAAAAACGAGATTGCAGACTCTTCGTCTTCCATTTCCTGTTTTCCCTTTATCTGCACTTTCAAAATTTTCTTTTCTTCCTTTCTTCTTTTTGTTTCGGTTTCTTTGAGCAGCGGCAGCTTTCTCACTGCAGTCTATCTTTTACGGTAAATACTCATTTCTTTGGACTGATTTTTGGTTTGTTTTTGTTGTTTGCTAGGTTTTTGGAAGATAGGGTGAAGTTTTTTAATTTTTGAGTAGTTTGGACCGGTTTTGAGGAGTTTAGAATACAGGCTTTTAGAATAGTCATGAATTTTGGTATTTCTGGTCAGTTTCCGGCAAATTGGCTGGTTTTTTGATGTTTTTCCGAGCATTTTGGACAGAACCGAGAAGACAAAAAATGATTTTAGCACTGTCTTGATTCGAGTCGGTCGGTCTGTCGGACCGAATCAAGTGATAGGTTGGATTCTAGTTTAACTGTGTAGGTAAGACGTCCGGTGGTAAGGGGAGCGTGTGGACTGGATTGAATAGGTGATCGGTCATCTAGACCAAGTGGGTGATTCGGCAGTGCAGTTGTTTGGTGTTTGAGTTGGTGAGTCAGTAACCAAGGGCGAGTAGACTCATAGGGTTGAGCCTGAAGGCAAGTTGGTCGACTGGGGCGAACGAGGGGAGATAGTTGGATCTGGGATTAGTTTAGTCGGTAGTGGGGGTGGACCCGAGCTTGGGCTTGTAAGAGTTGACATGTAGTTGACTGTGATAGTCGGTGCTGAGGGGCGAGTGATAGCTGGCGGTTGTATCCTTATTCGGTCGGTAGTTCAGGGCGAGTGGTCACTTGCCACTTAGGTTTTCGGGTGTTTGGAATCAGTCTGTCGGTTAGGTTGGGCGAACAGGTCGGCATGTTGAATTCGGAGTCAGCTATCTCGAGCGGAATTGTGGCTGATACAGGGAATGAGTATAAGCGTGCCCCTACCATAGTGATAATGCTCAAGAGGGGCGTACCGATGGGTGTATCGACCGGAGTTAGTGTAGCTGCCCTAAGGACGAGTGCGGTTGGCTTGAGTGGTTCGGGGAAGCATGGGAGAAGTAGGGAAGACTCCAAAGGGGTCGGTAGTCCATCGTCGTCCAGTAGTAGCTCTGAGGAAGAACTGAGCCAACAGGGCAGTGAGATTTTGACCAGGGACTATCCACCCGTGCTGAAAGACAATGATGTGTGGCGCATCCGGACGTTGTATCATGTTCCAAATTCGGTTGATATCAGGGCACCGTGGTAATACAAGCGGGTCGACTAGGAGGCACATGGCTGTGTTAGTGTTTACGAAAAATGGTTTCATGATGGATTGAGGCTACCTGTTCCTCGCCTCGTCTGGGAGGTGTTGAACCACTTCATGATTGCCTTGTCTCAACTCATGCCGAATGGTTGGAGATTGCTGATGGCTTTGGAGGACCTTTGTGTTCGGAACCAGTTGAGATTCGGGCTACACGAGATGTTGTACTCGTACTTCCTAAAGGAGAATGGCAAGGAGAAGGGTCGGTATCTGATGAACTTGAGGCATGATCGGTCTCACCTGGTAACCGACCTACAGTCCAACAACAAAAATTGGAAGGACCGATACTTCTTCATTAGGGGTCAGACTATCTTTGGAGAGAGGGGACATGGCGAGATCCCGAGCAGCTGGCGAGCTACCGGTGAGAACTTTGTTGTTTTTTTTTTCTACTTTGATTACTAAATCTTGATTGTGTTTTTTCTTTACAGAGCTTGAGTACAATCAGGCTGGATAGAGCGGAGACGACTTGGACGTTGCGACCCAGAAGGTGTTAGCCATCCCGTCGGAGCAGAGGGATTGGGGAGTAGTGCTAGCAGAGTCTAACCTAAGGACCAGCATTCTCTGGGCCGGAGTAGAGACGGTTCAACGAGGTATTCCCTTCCCCTCGCTGAAGCAGACTTAGGATATTCTTCTGAGTCGATACTGCAATCATATCATTTTTGGTGAGTTCAGGCTGAACCCACTAACCATTGGAGAGTTTGTGCTTGCAGAGACACTAATGAAGAAATTGACCGTCTCGAGTGCGAGCGAGTCTATCGCCTGGTGTTGGGAGAAGAGTAGGAGGGAATCCTTAGCCAGGGAGGATAGGAGAGTAAAAGACGTGTTAGCGACACCGCCGAGTCAACAACCTGCGGCAGGAGCTGGGTCATTCCAGACCGCAGTCATGGATGAGGAGGTCGGGACGATTACATTCAAGATTCTGACTACCATGTCGACCTACTCTAACAATACTTCTATGAGCAAGCTGGCCGACTCATTCCTATTCCCAACAGACAAGGCGCGTCTGAACCAGATGGGTGCAGTTGCTACTGTTGACTAGAGAGTATCCCGTGCTTTACAGGTTTGGCAGGAATTTTGTTTTATTTAGCTCATTGCTTTCGTATTGATGACAATACTTTGTTGTGCAGGCATTCACGAGCAGTCTTCACTTGAGGAAATCTGTGGTAGCGCAGGAGAAGAGGATACAAGATGTGTCCAAGGCAAACACTAGCCTGCTCCAGAGGGAGATAGCAGCCCGGAAGGCCGAGCAAGTGGGTCAGCAGTGTCTGAGGGATAGCGAGCGTGAGTTGGAGAGATTGAGTCGTGAGTTGGCCGAGAAGAACGCAAGGATCGAGTCTCTCAGGGAGTAGTGTATTTCCATTACTGATGACGCCATCATCAAGGCCCGGGGCAAACTCATGCTTGAGTTCAAGGAAGGGAGGACCTCTCACTGGGATCCAGATGAAGACATTCAGCTCATGCGAGAGTTGCTGGAAGAGGGAGACGGTCATCCGAAGGGGCAAGACAAGGAGCAGGGACAAGGAGCAGATGTCTGACCTTGCTAGTCAGCCGGGGCCGTCGAGTGCTGGGGATGTGAGCGACTATGTTGCTGGGCCAGGTGCTGGTGGTGCAGACATGATGACCGAGTCAGAGATGGAGGAGGCGACTTGTACTGAGGATACTTAGCTTAGTTTTTCCTTTGTTTATGTATTTTGGGGCCTGTGATGCCCTTTTCCTTGGCGTGTGTGCCTTTTTGTACTCTGAACTGAGCCGTTTGAGGCCGTGTGTATTATACTTGGTTGTTTTCACTTTTGATGCTTTCTTCATGGATGAGTGAGCTGTTCATTCCTTCTTTACTTGTAGATGCATTATGTTGTGTTCGTGACTTTAGGGCGGCCTAGTGGCTAAGGCATGTAGGCCTTGTGTTGAGCTAGGTTGGTGATTTGCTGATTGAAAGTGTAAGAACCATTCATTCAATCTGGCCGACTGAGTATGTAGTCCTGGATTGAATGAAGTCAATCCGAAGGTATGAATTCTTGGGTCGAACAGGGCCGACTCGAAGGTGTGAGTCATAGATCGGGCTGAGCCGATTTGATGGTGTAAATTCATGGATCGGGCTAAGCCGATCGAAGGTGATTTCATGAACCGAGCAGGGTCGATTCGAAGGTTTTTTCGTGAATCGAGCGGGGTCAATTCGAAGGTGTTATTGGTGGATCAGGTAGGGCTGATCTGAAGGTTTTATTGTGAATCGAGCAGGGTCGATTCGAAGGTGCGATTTCGTAGATCGGGCAGGGCCGATCAGAAGGTGTTATCGTGAATCGAGCAGAGTCGATTCAAAGATGAGATTTCGTGGATCGGGCAGGGCCGATCTGAAGGTGTTACAAACAATTGATCGACTGGAGTTGATTTGAAGACGAAAAATTTCTGAATAATACTTCTTTAATATTTGGCCATGAGGCCGACTGTCTAAGAAGAGGTGGATAGACCCACTCATCCTTTTTTTTTTTTTTAAAGGAAAATAGAAAAAAGATAAGTTCGCCTAGAAGTAGTAGCATTTGAGGTGAATGACATTCCAACTGTTACTGATATCTTTTGGTGTCTGGAGTTTGTAAGCGCCCTTCCTTGCTTCTTTGGTTATCTTGTAGGGGCCTTCCCAGGGAGGGCCGAGTTTGCCAGAGTTGATTTCCTTGGTGTTTTGGAAGACCCTGTGAAGGACCTAATCGCCTACTCTGAAAGGGAAGGCCGAGTTTGCCAGAGTTGATTTCCTTGGTGTTTTGGAAGACCCTGTGAAGGACCTAATCGCCTACTCTGAAAGTCCGGATCCTCAAGTTGTGGTTATAGTGTCGGGCGGCCTATTGCTGATAGATTGCATTGCGGATGCTCGCCCGTTCGCGTAACTTGTCGATGGTGTCCAAGTTTTGGCAAAGGTTCTGGTTGTTCGATTCCTCATCTGCCCATTGGAGCCTGGTGGACAGGACTGATACTTTGACTGGGATGACTGCTTTAGAATCGTATGTGAGGGAGAAGCAGGTCTCGCCCATTGACAAGCGAGCCGTGGTTCAGTATGACCAAAGGTTTTCTGGTAGCTCATCTGCCCATGCATCCTTAGCTTACTGTAACCGCTTCTTTAGTGTCTGAATGATGGTCTTGTTTGACGACTCGGCCTAGCCGTTAGACTGGGGGTTGCGGGGGGTTGCGGGGGGTTGAGAAGCTTAGTTTTATTCCTCACATATCACAGAAATCCCTAAAGCCTGAGCTGATGAATTGGGATCCATTGTCGATGACGATCTCCTTCGGTATTCCAAACCTGCAGATGACATTCTTCCAGATGAAAGCTTTAACCTCTCGGTCTCTGACTTGTGCGAAGGCTTCGGCTTTGATCCACTTGGTAAAGTAGTCGGTCACTGCTAACATGAAGACTCATTGCCCGGGTGCAGTCAGTAGTTTTCCCACTATGTCCATTCCCCACTTCATAAATGGCCAGGGTGTGAGGATTGAGTGGAGTCGCTCTGGTGGGAGGTGTGAGACATGAGCAAACATTTGACAGTTGTCACACTTCTTCACATAAATGGCCGAGTCGATGCGTATGGTTGGCCAATAATATCCAGTAGTGATCACCCGGTGTGTAAGGCTGCGTCCCTTAGCATGGTTTCCACATTCGCCTTCATGGAGTTTGGCGAGAACGCTTTGGGTCTCCTCTGGGCTTGTGCACTTGAGATAAGGGCCCGAGAATGACTTTCTAAGGAGTTGGCCCTCATGTATGGTGAATCTGGCTGCTCTTGCTTTTAGTCGGCGTGCTTCGTTCTTATCAGCTGAGAGTTCATCGTGTTCTAAGTATCTTACTATCGAGGTCATCCAGCAGTCGGTTAGTTCAACACCCATGGCTTCCTCGGGTAGCTTGTTTAGTGGTTGCTCCTTCTAGTTGGCTAGCCACTGCATGAATAAGAGAGGGATGGATGACTGGGAAGAACATTTGAGTCCTGAGCCAAGGTTGGCAAAGGCATCAGCATGAGAGTTCTCTGCTCTGGGGACTTGGACGATAGAGAACTCCTCGAATTGGGCCTACAGCGCTTTGACCATGCTCAAGAAGGATGTAATCTTCGAGTCGCGTGCTTGATATGTGCCTTGTAGTTGATTGACCACGAGTTGGGAATCAGACTTCACCTCTAGTCTCTTCGCTTCAATTTCTTTGACTAAGGAAAGTCCAGCGATGAGAGCCTCATATTCGACCTCGTTGTTCGTGCACTTGAACCCACACCAGATTGCTCGCTGGATAATGTCTCCCTCTGGTGCAATCAGTACTGTTCTGAGTTCGCTTCCATTCACATTACTCGAGCCATCCACTAGGAGAGTCCACTTGGAGGGTGGCCCATCATTCATGCATAACAATTCCCTTTCTGCTTAGGTGGTGGTGCTCGGTGTGAAGTCAACGATGAAGTCTGCTAGCGCCTGGGACTTGACGGCGGTGTGAGGCTGGTAGGATATGTCGAACTCACTGAGCTCTACTATCCATTGCATGAGTCAGCCTGATAGCTCTGGTTTGTGCAGTATCTTCTTGAGTGGGAAGGAGGTGATTACAACTATGGAGTGGCATTAAAAGTATGGTCTAAGCTTCCTGGATGCATGGATGAGGGCAAGGGCCAGTTTCTCCAACTGACTGTACCGAGTTTGTGCTTCAAGGAGTGACTTGCTTACATAGTAGACCGGTAACTGCTTCGTTTCTTCTTCCCGAATTAGTACTGCTGAGATAGCTGTCTTTGAGACCGCCAGGTAAGAGTAGAGTTTCTCCCTATCCACAGGTTTGGAAAGAAGTGGAGGGGAGGTCAGATACCTTTTCAGCTGTTACAGGGTTTCTTCGTAGGAGGTGGTCCACTTGAACTTCTTGGACTTCTTGAGAGCATGGAAGAAGAGATGACACTTGTCGGTGGATCTAGAGATGAAGTGGCTCAAGGCGGCCACTCATCCTGCCAGGCACTGGATGTTTTCGATGCAAGTCAGAGATGGTATGCTAAGGATCGCTCTGATCTGGTTGGGGTTGGCTTCTATCTCTCGCTGTGTAACCATATAGCCCAAGAATTTACTTGATGAGACGCCGAATGAGCACTTAGTCGGATTTAGCTTCATGTTGTATTTCCAGAGGACGGCGAATGCTTGGCTAAGGTGGTTGAGGTGTTGTTCTACAATCAGGGACTTAATGAGTATGTTGTCGATGTAAACCTGTATAGTGTCTCCGAAGTACTTGGAGAACATCTTGTTAACTAGCCACTGGTAGGTGGCCCCGGCGTTCTTGAGACTGAACGGCAATACCTTGTAGCAGTAGATTCCCTTCTCTGTGATGAAGGCTGTCTTCTTTTAGTCGTCCGGGTGCATCAAGATCTAGTTGTACCCTGAGAAGGCGTCCATGAAACTAAGGAGCTCGTGGCCTGTGGTTGCATCTACCATCATGTCGATACGTGGGAGCGGGAAAGAATCCTTGGGGCAGGCTTTGTTCAAGTCAGTGAAGTCGATGCAGACTCTCCATTTCCCCTTTTTTTTCTTTATGACCATGACGTTTGCCAGCCATTCGGGGTAGTGGACCTCTCTGATCATGCCATTGCTCAGGAGTTTTTTCAATTTCTTTATTGACGATTCGGTTCTGCTCAGGTGCGAATTTCCTCCTCCTCTGCTTCACTGGTGGGTGATTCGGATCTACCTTGAGCTGGTGGACCATTGCGTCTGGACTAATTCTGGTCATATTGGCGTGGGACTAGGTGAAACAGTCCTAGTTCTGTTTGAGGAATTCTATCAGCTTCTCTCTTGTCTCAGGCTTGAGGCGGGACCCTATGTGTGTCTTTCTTTCAAGGTTGTCCGAGTGTATCTGTACTTCATCCAACTCTTCCATGAATGGTTGATCCAGCTCGGTTGGAGGGGTTGGATGAGACTGTAATTGCTATGAAGAATTGCCCTTGCCCTTGCCCTTGAAGGTGTTCTTGTAGCAATCTCTGGAAGCTTTGGGGTCACCCTTGAGCTCTCGTACCCCCCACTTGGTTAGAAACCTGATCGTCTGGTGGAAGGTAGACGGGATTGCCCATATGTTGTAGATCTAAGGTCGGCCCAAGATGACATTTTAGGGAGAGGGGCAATCAATCACCAGAAAGATGGTCTGTTTGTTTACTTCGTCGGCGTAGATAGGAAGGATGATCTCCCCAATGGTGTACTTCTGCTCAGAGCTGAACCCAACCAGCAGTGTCAGCCGCCTGTTGATGTTTGCTTCTTCCAGTCCCATAACCTTCACTGCTTCAAGGAATAGGATGTTTGCTGAAGAGCCTCCATCTACGAATACTCTCTTCACTAGGATGTTGGCAATCTGCAGGGAAACAACTAGAGCATCGTGATGAGGAGTGGCCAAGGTGACCGACTCGTCATCTTCAAATTGGATCACCTGATGAGCATGTGACCGTGAGACCGGATGGATGGACTGGACTTCACGGTGGTGGTTAGCTCTGGCATACCGCTTGGCTGATGAATAGCTTACCCCACTGATCTCTGATCCTCTGGAGATGAGCGAACAGAACCCCTTCGATTTGGGTTCCCGCAGGGGTGGTGATGGTTCTTTTGATTTTTCTGGCTAATGGTATTTTTCCCTTTATCTGTTAACAGATCTCGGAGATGTCCCCTCTTCAGAAGTGCACCGACCTCTAGCCGCAAGGCAATGCAGTCTGTGGTGTTATGCCTATAGTCGCCGTATAACTTGCACCACTTGGTCGTATCCCTCCTTGCCTCGGGATTGAGCTTGCCTGGCCACTTAACGGTGGGTCCCATTCCTTTCATAATTACGATGATCTAGGTTTGTTCGACGTTGAGGTTGTACTCCGGTATTTTGTATCGGTTCGATCCGAACTGTCTGTTATCGATTCTCGTTGGCTGGCGATCATACAGTTTTTTGACTCTACCCGTATTACGTGCTAGGGATTGGTAGCGGTGTTCCACTAGTCTGTGCTCTGGCTTCCTATCATTCCGCTTTGGGTCATACCTGGTGTGAGTTGCTCGGTTTATATCATCTTCCTCCTATCTCATTTGGATCACTGCTCGAGCCAGAGCATCTTCCATTGTTGTGCAACCTAGCTTCGTAAGTTCTTTGTATAGTTCTCCGTCTGGGAGGAGTCTTTTCCTGAAGGCATCCACAGTTGTCTCGGGGTTACATGATGCGATGAAGATCTTCTTTTTGTTGAACCCACTGACATACTCTCTCAATGGCTCTCCCCTTTTCTGGTATATTCTATATAGGTTAGCCAACAGTTTCTCTAGTTTCTTGCTGCTGGCAAACTGTTCCACAAAGGTGTCGGTGAGCTGAGCGAATGAGTCGAAGGATCTGTTCGGGAGATTCGTGTACCATTGGAGTGCTAGGCCGGATAAGCTTAAGCTGAAACTTTTGCACATGCAAGCTTCTCTCAACAGTTGGGGTATTGAGACAGTGAACATCCGCTGCTTGTACGAGACTATATGATCATCCGTGTTGGTTGTGCCATCGTAGAGCTTCATTTTGGGGATGGTAAACTTCTAGGGCATGTCGGCCAGGGCGATCTCATCCATAAAGGGTGAATCTGTGTAGCAGTGAGGCCTGCTCTTCTTGGTTGGGACCAACATTCTCGGGATGCGCCTCATCACTGCCTCTACATCAGCCAGCCTCTCGGCCAGTACCTATTTCGTAGGAGAAGGGGATACCACTAGGTCATCCCGTTTGACTGGGTCTGCCATTATATTCGTCCTCAGCACATTCCGTTGGGTCACCCCTCTCGGTGTAGTCTAATGGGTCATTCCTTCGTGCACTCCCTGGTAGCCTGGATCTGCGTTCATTCCCTCCAGTTGGATGACTCCCATGGTAACGGTTCTGGTGTTTAGCCCTACATGAATGGTTAGGAGAGTCGTCTGATAGTCACTAGGCCTGTCAGGATGGAAGGGTTCGAGTGTTGTAGTTTGTTTGGTTTAGCCGTTCAACCCGTGAGGGTGAGTCGAGCCGAACAGGGTTTGTGTTGGGGTGGTTAACTGGAGGTGAGGTGGGACGATAAAGATGGGTTGGTCTTGCGGATGCGGGCTTTTTGTCACTAGATCGTCTTGATCTCAAGGCTGGGATAGATCGGCTGAATTGTGTTTTGTTGGCATATCTTTGTCTTCATTAGTCAAGACAGAATCGTCGACCGCTGATGAGCTTAATGGATTCGACCTTTTATTAGAGACCGAGGGCCGATGCTCTAGTGTGGAGAGAGGTTGCATGGGTGGAACAGGGGCATGGAACCGATTGGGAGGTACCTGTCCAAACAGAAACTCTAGATCATAGAATTGACTCACTTTCTCTTTGAGAGACTGGTTCTCTGCCCTGATGGATGAGTTTTCGGTCCATATTGCATTGTTCTCGGCTTCTAGTGCGGCCACCTTATCTAAAATTTGTTGCATAAGAGCAGTCAGAGCCTACAGTCTAGCCTCGAGGCTAGGATTAGCGTTGACCGAATTGTCAGCCATGGAATGTTCCTCTACGTAGCAAGATTCGTTGAGCTGAATGATTGCTAGAGGCCCCATGATAAGCGATAAATTGTAGACGTAAAAATCTACCTGTACGAAAGGGGGGTCTGATCCCGTGAGATTGAGGCCACTAGCGATCCGCTGCACTTGCACACGTAGAGAAACAAACACGTGAAGCGAACGAGAAACATCAGGGCGGTGTTTGTCGTAGGCACTCCGACGCTCAAGTCAACAAGGCTGAAAATGGCTAGTATAGTGAGGGCTAGGGAGTAAAGAGGTTACCGGAAGTCTAGTTGAGGACTGTGACTACGATGGTGACTTGACGCTCTCAAGTCAGAGCTTCAGGTGTGAAGGTGTAATGTAATGTGTCTTCTGAGAGGGCTGACCTCTGCTTATATAGTGACTATCTGATCTCCTAACCTTGGTGGGAGTAGGAGTCCTAGTGTGACTTTGATACGAACCCTCGAGGAGTTATGGCGATGGTGAGCTGTCTTACCAGTGTTCGAATAGGAAGGTGATCCCGAACAGGAAAGTGACCTCGAATAGGAGATTGATCAGGAATAGGAAAGTGATCTGTAGGGGCCATGGGCTCTGAACTCACTTATAGGTCCAGGAAGTGAGCTGCGAGTGGGAGGCTTGTGCCCAGATGGTTTGGGTCGACTGTATCTCAAATCAAATGGGCCCAATCTGGATTGAATCGCATTGGGATTGGGCTTGGTTTCTTGTACACTGTCAGGCCCATTTTCCTATTTGGACCAAGGACGATTTTTGGCCCTAACAAGGTGCAAGCGCAGAATTTAGCTGTGGAAGATGCAGATGCAAAACCTATCAATACATCAGTTGGTCCTGTTTTGACATTGGAGCAGTATAACCACATTTTGTAGTTGTTGGGAAAGGAGAATGTTAATCCTTCGGATTCTTCAGTTGCAAATCTGGCAGGTACTTTCAATATTACTCATAATGCTCTATTTTCCTATTTAAATAGTAATGCTTGGATTATAGATACAGGGGCTACTGATCATATGACATGTAATTACTCCATGATACAATCCCCTATTACCATAAAGCCTTCCACAAAATCACTTGTAGGATTACCCGATGGAACTAAAACTCACATTGCACATATAGGTTCTGTTATTTTGGACAATGGTATGCACCTTTCAAAAGTCTTACATATACCAGCCTTTAAACACAACCTACTTTCAGTCTCAAAATTTACAGTCTCTAATAATTGTGCTATCAATTTTTACCCTGATTTCTGTCTAATTTAGGATCTTTACAATGGCAAATTAAAGGGGATTGGTAAGCATAATCAAGGCTTGTACTTTCTTGATCCAATGTCACAAAACTCTATATTGTCAAACTTAGATGTATCAAATAAGGTTGTTTGCAGTGTTTCAAATCAATTTTTAGCAGTGTCTTGTTCAAACAATAATGTACCCTTCAATTTACAGTTGAATAAAAGTGTTGATTCACCTGGTTCTTTTATGGTTACCAATTATTCTACTACTATTGAATTGCGGCACCAAAGGTTAGGGCATGCTCCTTATACAATTTTGCATCATATGAATGGACAACTACATGTGTCTAACCCTCCTCACTGCCATGTTTGCCCATTAGCCAAACATACCAGGGTTCATTTTCCTCACAGTCACTCAAATTCTAGCCGCATATTTGACCTATTACATGTCGATGTTTAAGGTCCATATAGGATACCAACACAAGGAAATGCTAGGTATTTTCTTACCCTAGTGGATGACTATTCTAGAGTAACCTGGTTATTTTTAATGCAGTATAAATCTGATGTGTTTACTACCATCAAACATTTTCTTCAAATGGTACATACCCAATATCATTTTACTCCCAAATGTATTAGGAGTGATAATGGTCTTGAATTCTTTAATAAAGCTTGTCATGATCTATTTACTAGCACAGGAATTATACACCAGAGTTCATGTGCCTATTCTCCTCAACAAAATGGGATTGTTGAGAGGAAACATAGACATATTCTTGAAGTAGCTAGAGCTTTAAAGTTTCAATCTAACATGCCAAGTCATTTTTGGGGATATTGTGTGCAAACAGCGGTGTATCTTATTAATAGGTTTTCTTCTTCCATTTTAAAAGGGTTATCTCCTTTTGAGAAATTTTTTGGTAAACCTCCTTCATTGGATCACCTAAAAGTATTTGGTTGTTTTGTTTATGCTACCATCCTCACCTCTAAAGACAAGTTATCACCTAGATCTAATCCTTGTGTGTTTTTGGGTTATTCCTTGACTCAAAAAGGATACTTGCTCTATAACCTTTCATCTCATAGTGTCATAGTTACAAGAGATGTTATTTTTCATGAAACAATATTTCCTTTCACTTGGTCCAAATCTACACAAAAACCTTTTCCCATTGATACAGATTTCCTTGATATTGAGTCCACCTCTTCTGTTATACCTGTCCAGAATTCAGAACCTATAGACCATATTAATTCCCGTACTCATCACCAAACTTTAGACCTTACAGCACCTCATACTGCCTCTTTAAATGGCAAACATCATTCCCTCGTTTCTCACCCAAATTCAGACCCTACAGTACCTCATACTGCCTTTTTAAATGACCAGCATCATTCCCCTATTTCTCACCAGCATTTACCACCCATCAGAAAATCCAATAGACCTACAAGACCTCCCATTTGGACCACAGATTTCATGTGTCCCTCTATCAAACCTTCCCCTACAACCAATTTTACATCATATCCTATTTCCAATTATGTGTTATATGATCATATTTCCTCTGCTTACAAAGCTTACTTCACAACTAAACATTTAGTAGAACCTTCATCCTTTTCTTTAGCATCTCAAGATCCTAATTGAGTGGTTGCAATGCAAAAAGAAACACAGGCTTTAGAGCTAAATAAAACCTGGTCTCTAGTACCTTTACCCCTTGGTAAGACTCCAATTGGTTGTAAATGGGTTTATAAGCTCAAGTATAGAGCTGATGGTTCTTTCGAAAGATATAAGGCTCGGCTTGTCGCTAAGGGATACACTCAAAAAGCTGGCATTGATTATGCAGAAACTTTTTCTCTTGTGGTCAAAATGGTCACCATTCGAACCATTTTATCCCTAGCTTCTATGTATAATTGGCCTTTATACCAAATGGATGTTGACAATGCATTTCTACAAGGTGATTTACAAGAGGAAATCTATATGAATCTACCTCAAGGTTTTGCAAAGCAGAGAAGGGAGGGGAGGGGGGGGGGGGGGGGCAGCAAAAAGATGGTGCAAAATATTGTTTGTAAGTTGCACAAGTCACTTTATGGTTTAAAACAAGCTTCTAAAGCTTGGAATTATAAGCTTACACAAGCTTTAATTGTTGGAGGTTTCACTCAATCTAAGGCTGATTATTCTTTGTTCATTAAAAGAATTGATTCTCACATTGTGTTAGTGTTAGTATATGTGGATGACATTGTCATCACAGGGGACAACATTGATATGATCCATCATACCAAGAAGCCTCTACAGTCTAATTTTAAGCTGAAGAATTTAGGGATGCTGAATATTTTTGGGGTTTTGAGGTGGCTAGATCGTGTAAAGTGATCAATTTGTGTCAAATATGCTCTTGAGCTCATATCTGAATCTGGGTTATCTAACTCTAAACCTTCTGTAGTTCCAATGGAGTCCACTTTGAAGTTAACATCTACTGCTTATGATGAATGTTTTCCTTTTGGCAATGATCCACTACTTGCTGATCATAGCATCTATCAACGGTTAGTGGGTAAGCTGTTATACTTATGCATGACAAGACCAAATTTGAGTTTTTCTGTCAATCTATTAAGTTAGTTCATGCATAATCCCAAGCAATCACATATGAATGCAGCCCTTAAGGTAGTTAAATACATCAAGACAGCTCTAGGTTTGGGTTTATTTTTCCCAACTAAGAATCATATGGATTTATCAGCCTTTTGTGACTCGGATTGGGCATCTTGCCTCATGACAAGGAAATCAGTTACGGATTATTGCATTTTCCTTGGCAAATCCTTAATTTCGTGGAAGTCTAAAAGGCAGGCCACTGTTTTCAAGTCCTCTTCCGAAGCTGAGTACAGGGCCATGGCCTCTACTGTGTGTGAAATTCTTTGGCTCATACAACTTTTTACTGAACTTGGATTCACTAGTCTACTTCCTGTTCCCCTTTACTGTGATAATCAAGCTGCCAACCACATTGCATCAATCCCATCATTCATGAAAGGACCAAACACATTGACATTGATTGCCACATTGTGAGGGAACAACTCAAGATAGGTATGATCAAAACTGCTTATGTTCCATCCTCAGAACAGCCTGCTGATCTTCTAACAGTAGAGTAATTCTGCAGTAGAGTTAGTTGGAAGTCAGTTTACTGTTAAGATAAACTTTGGTTAGATGTTAACTATAGTTAATTATGTTGAGTTACTGTGTAAGTATAAAACATTGTAGAACTCCAGAATTGATAAGTAATATACACGAAGATACATTCTCTTCAAAACACCTCTTTTGCAACTGTATTTTACTCTTCAACAAATCATTTATTTCTTAGAAATGATTTAAAACAACCCTATAAATATTAAACCCCATTAAAAATATCAAACACCTTTACAAAATCATATCATTTGAGATAAGTTTATAATATTGAATAAAATGAAACAGTAAAAGTGAATTCTATTATTGAATGACTTGAAAGATGATAAGTTTGATCTTCTCTCCCCTTGGTACATCAAAATTAATAGCTTCTACTTCTAGGGTGTTCTTAAATGCATTAAATTTCTGTCGTCTTTTAAATTAAACAAGGTTGTGGCGAGCATGGTGGGTAATTCTCCTCAAAAGGATAGAAAAGAAGCTGATTAAAGAATATGATTTACCATAAATCTAACAATTAAAACAAGAAAAAAGGGTTTCTCCGATCTTTTTTCTTTATTGTAAATTATCTCTACAACTGCCGGTGTGGCCTTTAATCTTTTCTTTTAATTTGATAAGTCGATTCTTTACAGACACATTGGTGGGTCATTAATTCCACTTACAAAAGCATAGCAAACGTGCTTGAGAGGAATTGGGAAATAATGCTTTCTGGGTGAATTAATGACATGTTGCCACCCAAAGTTTACCTTAATTAATTTTCTCACTCATAAACTTTAAAATTGTTAAATTCAGACGTTAGTTTTAACAATAAAAAGAGATTTTTGTCAATTCGCATAATATATATTGTTGATACATGATTTTGATACCAACTAAACGCATGTATAAAATATTGAGTTGACCTAGAAGACACACGTGAATGAGAGTATTGAACTGAGTAAAAGATGAAGAACGGTATTTAATGTGGTTCGGATGCTTAAACAAGTGAATCCTATGTCTACTGGAATTGTATTGATATATTAGAGATCAGGTCGCGTCCCGCGAGCTGACTTACAAGAGGTTACAAGAGAGAGAGAATATATATATATATATTCCAGAGAGAAATTAGTTAATCCCTCAGACGGGAGAGGAACCCTCTATTTATAGTTGGATGAATTGAGATAATGATTACTAAATCAGGGAGTAGGTCAGATTGCTGCGCAAATTTTTCCTTGCGTCCCATTATTCACGTACTCGAGTGATTTACTTGAATCTTGTAGGGATTGGACACGTGGATCGCCCCCAGCCTTTCATCAACCTGGCGCACATCTACTGCATTGGTAGGAACATGCCGCTTGTGTCAGCGTGTGATGCGGCTTCGTCTAAATGGCTGCTATATTTACCTAAGTTGTGGCCACTTATGCTGACAGGGCTCTACATCAGCCCTATTTTTCCAAGCATTACATATATTAATAAATGTATTTGTTTTCACTACTTTCCACTTATGTCTAAACAATTTCAGGTGTTTAGATTATTTGTTTTTTCTGCATTAAAAAAGTTAACAATTGTTACTTAAATTTGAATATGAAAATAATGATAATAAAGATCCAATTAAATTACTAATTCATCCTTATATTACTATTAAATACGCATAGCTTTTACACTATATTCTGAAATATATTACCTCCATTAATAATTAAATTAAAAAAATTCATAATTGGTGAATATTTAAATTGACAATTGGTTGCCGATGACCCGTTGCCGATAACCGGCTTCCATCGTTGGAGAGAATCCAACAACAAAATTGATACCAAAAGATGCTCTGGAGCTAATCTACACATCCAAGTAATTTTCCGCCATTTTTGGCCTTTTGTGCGCCGTTTCGATGGCTGCAAGTGGGTGGGTGGGGGTGATAGCTTGGGTGAGTTGCAATTTGTGTTGAATTCAAAGATAATTTTGTCTAAAAAATTAATAAGTTGGGGTAAAATAGTAAAAACTATATTTATGTAAATAAATTTAAAAATAAAGGTATTATTGTCATAAAATTTTATTAATAAGGAATAGAATTGTAATAAAAAAAGATTACTCAAAAGTAATCAGATTACTTCCAATATTACTAACAATAACGACAATTAATATTTAAAGATTATCAAAATCTTATGTTATTTGTTAACCAAATATGATAATCTCATAATTCCAATAATCTCAGCCAAACACCCTTTTACAATATTATCTATGGAGTGTTAAATCAAACGTTATATTTTTATAATACTTTTTGGGAATTCTCGCAGTAAGTTAATTCAAAGGTACTCACAACTTCGAACTTGAGGAAATTTTGATATCTTTATTGATAGACATAGGGTCCCATTTACGTAAGACATTGCACATTCCGCTAAGCTAAATGGTAGGACGCGTTATTTTGACACCTAGACCCCACTAACACTAGGCTGTTCAAATAACAACCAGATGAATCTGGTCAAAGCAAAGGAAGCTTCCTTATCTTGGTTGTGGAAATTTCAGATTCCTAGTGGGTCAACTTTTCTCGTCAATAAATGAACTGATGAATGTAAATTAAACAAATTGATCAAGATAGTTGAGGAAGAAGATCAGAAGACTCTCTCAAACTCAAGCCTCGCGGGCGTTGTTCTTTATCTTGCCTGATACTTGAATATTTCATCAATCACACTGGTAAATTACATATCCAGCTTTTCAATTTTTTTTTTCTGTGTCTATCCGCTAATGGATTTAGTTTTCTTAATTGTTAATGACAAGTTTAATTTATGCATTTTTAGGTTAGATGATGAGCTCATTCTTGAAAGGAAGCAAAAGGCAGAAACAGGAAAGATTTCTGTTGAATGGTAAGATTTTATTGAAAGAGTTAATTGCGTCTTCTAATGGTAAATATAATCCAATCCGTAGCTTCACTGATAAAGAGATCAAGATAGCAACAAACAATTATGATCAACAGAAAATTATAACAAAGGAGGTCATATATTCATTATACAAAGGTTTTCTACAAGATCGACCCGTTTCTGTTATGAAGTTTTCACCTGATTTCTATGATCAAGCCGCATTTGGTATTAATAGCATTGTATTTGCATCGCAAATGAGTCACAAAAATATTTTGAAGTTGATTGGATGTTGTTTAGAGTCTGAAGTTCACATTCTAGTTTTTGAATCTGTGGAGTATGGGACTCTTGCTAATCATATTTATCGTTCACGTGAACCGTACTTTGAGCCTTTGTTATTGACACATAGGTTAAAGATTGCTATGGAGTTAGCTAATGCAATTGCATATCTCCATTTCAAGTTCCCTCGACCCATTGTTTTTAGAATGATCAGTCCATTTACTATTGTATTCAATGAAAAATATGTTGCCAAATTGTGTGATTTTTCAAACTCCATATCCATGCCAGAAGGTGAAACTCACATAGAGGAATCAAAGGATAGGATTATAGGAATAGGGGGATTTTTTGCACCCGAGCGTTTTACAACACCGAGATTTAATGAAAAGGTGGATGTCTATAGCTTTGGTGTTTTGCTACTTGTGCTTTTGACAGGTCTCAAAACACATGAGCCTCCCAGTTGGATTACTGAAACTCGTCTTGATTGGAATTTGGAGCATGCTGTGAAAAAATACATTGATCAAGAGAGGTTTACTGAGATAGTTGATCCCATAGTTGTTGGTTCTGGACTATCTCCCGAAAAAGAAGAGCAATTGCAAGCATTTGCAGAGCTTGCCTTTAAATGTCTCTCTGATTCAGCCGTAGACAGGCCAACAATGATTGATGTAGCAAAACAACTTAGGCACATTTATAATTCTACTTGTCAATTAATGTCTTAATTTATGTACTCATTATTACAAAGATGTAAATTTTCATGCATTTATGAAGATTGAGGATGCCCTTGTAATATATATATATTGTCTCTATTTCTATAGAAGAAATGTCAGCTTTCCAAAGAAAGCCAAGCGTCTCTATAACTACAGAAGGACAAAATTATGATTTTTGACAAAACATAAGAGGCTTAACTTAGCATTCCAGTTTATTGTCAAGATACTGTAATTTTTCTTTTACCCACTATTTGAGGTGGGTTCGCATCGAAGGGGACGCGTTCTGAGACCCACTATTTGAGATGGGTAAGAGATAAATCTACAATATATTTATAGTACGCCGGGATGTTATATACTTAAAAGGCCACCACATTTGGCTTATTGATCAAGCAGACTTAACTCTGTTTTTAGATAATTATATTGTCAAATCTAGACCATCTATTCACCATTTTATAGTTAAGAAAGAATCCTACTTGCAAATTAATTATATATGTTGTCAAATCTAGACCATCTATTTCTGGATAATTATATACAATGTCAAATCTAGACCATCTATTCACCAGATGTGGCATAAAGTCTAGAGACCAAAATTGGGCAGAACTAATGCTTCATCGTTGTAAGCTCCTGCCACAAAATCATTCCATGATAAATGTTTACATCCAGTGGAAATAAATACATTTTTAATTTGTTTTTATTATTTTTGTTGTCGCTTCTTGTTAGCCAGAATCTTCTTATTCTTTTGACAGGACAGAGAGTAGGTTGTCATTCTGGTCCTGAAACTGAAGATGAAAATTTATCTTTTTTGGCTCTTGTGAAGAAATACTTTGGAAAGAATAGGCTTGAGGAGATAGTAGATCCCATAATTGTTGGAGAATAGTACATGGATCCTATATAAATTGCCTAAGGATAGAAAGGTAATTGGTTGCAAGTGGGTGTTCAAAAGAAAGTTGCAGGCAGATGAGACAATTGCAAAGTATAAGGCGAGACTCGTTGCAAAGGGATTCTCGCAGATTGAGGGTGTTGATTATAGTGAGATTTTCTCTCTTGTGGCCAAGTTAACATTAATCAGGTATGTTCTATCTATTGTTGCTACATTTGATCTTGAAATTGAGCAACTTGATGTAAAGACGGCATTCTTACATGGAGATTTAGAGGAGGAAATTTACATGAGGCAACCTGAGGGGTTTGTATGTAAAGGGAAGGAGGACTTGGTGTGTAGGTTGAGGAAGTCTCTGTATGGGCTCAAACAATTGAAAGAATTAGCATGCATGAAGAGTGGTGGAGATGGAGAATGAAAGCATGAAAGCATGGATTCTAAAAACCGGTTTTCAAACAAAGCTTGGAAAAGAGATTATACCTACTCCTTTGCTTTGGATTGATGAAGATCAACCTCAAAGTAATGAGACCTCCACACTTTAACACCACCTTGAGAGGTTTAGAGAGTGGTCGTGGCTTTTAGAGAGAGTTTTGGTTTTGCTTTGAGTGAACAATGTGTGTTATGAACAAAAATGCAACCTTTTGCATTTATATATACTTGGGCAATTTTGCAATTATTTATTTTTCACTTCCAAGCCCAATAAAATCTTATTTTATAAAGGGACCCCACAATTTATATGCTACCCTTTGAATAATCAATATATTCAAGGACCCATGTAAACTAACTAGTTTACATTCAACCCAAAATTTACCCCTTTTTACCCTTTAACTATTAAAAGGTTATTTTTGTTCATCTCATTAATCTTAACACTTTAAGATATAATAATTAAAAATTATTATTGCTTGACCATTTTAACCCTTAAAATGTCACAAATGATTTCTATGTAACTATTACTATAGAAATCCCGTTATTACCCTCGGAAGGTGCTAGCCCTCTTCGGATATCATTTCTCTCTCTTATCCTTCTCTAACTTCCAAGGCTATTGGTGTGACCATGTGTGCCACCATGGATTAGCCGTGAACCGGTTCTGGATGAATCCGAAAACCTGTCCGAGGCCCAACGACTACGGTAAACCACTAGCAATGTGCCATAGTCCCAAACCACTGAAAAATACTTCATCAAACCATTCAGATCATACGTACCATACAGGTAAAGTCCCTCCATGAGATATCCTATCGAGTATGGATTCATGGAACGTTAAAATCCAAACTCGATCTTCTACCGATTGTCGTCATATGTCCGGAACTTGTCATCACAAACTTACTTTTGTATGACAATAATAGACTCTGGCCAGAGATTCAGTTTTTCGACATTATCGTGTTCGTCTAGGAACTCGATCCGGATGAGTCAGCGGTACTCTCCGATCCTATATTTCCGAGTCAATGGATCCCCTATTGACTATCGTTCGTTTTCGCATATGAACAACGCATGACCAATAGGCTTTATGTACGAAACACGATTAGTCTCGTACTTTACACCGTATACCATACGCATCCATATCAGATCCGACTACAATGTCTCAGGTCAAAGGACTACATCGTGCACTGATATAACCAAACGATAAATCATTGACTACATGCTTTTTCCAAGTGATTTGTCGTTATTCGTCACGTTCGAAAAACAGTTCACCAACCGTTAATCCATACCAATGCCCCAGTGACATGACTATCATCGTCATCCGTTCTTATATCACTCATGATATCTTTCGGAAGCATCCAGTATGCCTACTGTACAATATAGTTGCCCAATTTATATTGCTTCTGTAGGGAACCCTTTTCGATAATTCATTTACCTATAAATGAATCATCTGGACATTCATATACATACTTTATTTTAAATGCATGACGGAATAAAGGAAGCATTTACATATATGAATTGAGAACTCTTTCTCTATTTTTTTATATATATATGATACAAGACAAAATGCTCGAAACCGACAACACGAATGGTTTCTAGGGCATACACTATATACACTAACAACAATCACCAAGGATGTGGTACCAAAAGTCAACTCCTATGTTCTTCAACATGGTTTTAGCCGCAGCAACGTGGATCACTGTGTGTACATAAAAAGGTTAGAAAATGTCTTTGTTATTTTAACCTTATATGTAGATGATATGTTGTTGATGGGAATAGCAAGGAGTTGATAAATTCTGTGAAGGGTTTGTTGCTACACAATTTGACATGAAGAATCTTGGGGCTACAATTTATTTTGGGTATGCAATTACTAGAGATCGTTAGAGTTGTAATTGTGGTTAGGGTAGAGGAAGTACATCGAAGAGGTGTTAGAATTTAACATGGTAGACTGCAAACCTGTGAAGACTCCTATGACTTTGGGAGTGAAACTGTCTACTATCAGTGCCCTAAGTCTGAGGAAGATGCTGAAGAAATGACCATGTGTCGTATGCAAAGTGCTGTAGGTAGTTTGATGTATCCATGGTGTGCACACGACCCGATATTGCACAAGCAGTGGGAGTTTTGAGTCGTTTTATGTCAAATCCTGGTAAGGAGCATTGGAGTGCTGTAAGAGGGTTCTTAGATATCTTCGTGGGACCTCGGATTTATCATTATGTTATGGAGGCTGGCGACTGGGGATGAGCTAGATGTGATAGGTTTTGTGGATGCTAATTGGGAGGTGATCTCGATAGTAGGCGTTCCATAAGTGGGTATGTATTCTCTTATTTGGTGTGGCTGTTTGTTGTGAGTAAAAGGCAAAGTACTGTACTTTGTCATCGACTGAGGCAGAATACATGGCATTGACACATGTGGCAAGAAGCTATTGGCTTCGAAGATTGATTTTTAGAGCTTGGTTTCAAGCTTGATGCTGTGAAGATTGGATGTGACAATCAAGGGGCTATTTACTTAGCCAAGAATCCTGCCTTTCATTCGCGATCAAAACACATTGACATACAATACCATTTCATCAGGCAAAAGATAGAGGAAAAATTGGTGTTGTTAGAGAAGGTTGATACACTTGTTAATGATGCAGATTTTCTTACCGAGGCTGTGAGCTTAGCAAAGTTTACATGGTGTGTTGATGAGGTAGGCCTTCATTGTGTGAAGTATTCGCCAAGTGGGAGAATGTTGGAGTTGTCGACTACTTCAGTATTAATGGGTAACGGAGACGCACTCGGGGGTCCCGTAGGCGGTTTTGGGCTTTTCCATGTATAACCGATGTAGGATTTCTTTTAAGTTACTAATTCCTTTTTGGGTAGGGCTTAGGAATAGGAATCCTTGTAAAACTAGGTTTAATCTCTTAAACCTAGTATATAATCATACTTTTCTCTTGTTATGTGTGTGAGAGCAATTCATCTATTGTAAACGAGAGAGGTGAGGCATATTGCAATAATATTGACTCAGCTGGACGTAGCCCACATTGGGTGAATCAGGGTAAATCGCGCATATTATTTTCTTTGTTTACTGTTTGATTTGTTTTACTATTATATTTTGTTCCTGTTGTTGTCTCTATTTCGTTCACTGCAGAGCTATTAAGAATAGAGGATACTGTTTTTGTTTTCAGATTTTCATTCTTGATTAGGGTTTCAACACAAATGCAGTATATAATTTTTGGTGTTGTTCTTTCTGTTTTCATGAGTATTAGTGAATCTTAGCCTTTACATACATTGTTTCTTTTATCTGTTTTTGTTTTCATTTTTGTGGCTTGGATGCATGTACTCGGATTTGATGATAGAGTTTTAGATATCTTTGTGTTTTTATGCTTCAAAAATGATCTTTGATTAGGTTGAAACTCTGAGAAGAAGAAGAGAAAAAAGCAACATCTAGCAAAAAGAGAAGCAAAGATGGGGAGATCGTGCTTTCCAAAATGTAGATTGGGAAGAATAATGGGTTGGCTTCAGATTGTGCTTGGAGGTCTTGTTATAATTGTAAGCCTATCGAGTTTCTTCAAGTTCTACTCAGCTGGATTTTTCATTCACAATGAAGATATATGCTGCCATAGAGGTATATGATGTGTTTGATATTGGGGCATTGAATGATAAGAGTTGGGGGAGTACTACATCGGATGGAAAGCCTGCAAGAAAAGCTTGAGAATAATGGAGAAGGAGAAAGCGATTAGGCCTCTTTATGCTGCTCATATTTCTCTTAGACAGATTTGGTTACCTAAAGCTATAGCCGGCGGTGGACCGTGCCGTGCCTAAAAATATAAGGCCTATTATGCCATGGGTCATGCCAAGGCCCACAAAAATTCGTGTCTTGTCGTACCGTGTTGGCCCACCAAATCTAAAGGCCTATGGCATGACCTGCTATATATCGTGTGGCGCCGTGGGCCGGCCTGCATGCTTTGTAAATTTTTTTAATAATTTATAAATTATGGTAATTTTGATTTATTATATATAGTTATTATAAAAATATTTTATATGTTATATTTAGTGACATTTTGTATTTGTATTAATTAAAAAAACATACAATCATTATGAAATATAATAAAATAATTAGACATTGAAATATTAATTGAATTTCAACACTTTTTATTACTTATAAATTACATATACAAACTTAGAAATTAGAATTAAAAATTATCATACATCTTCATTTTCATTAATTTAAAAAATATTGATTTTTATTTTTTTTCGTGCCATGCCGTGCCGGCCCACGTGCATTTTTTAAGGTCCATGGCACGGCCCACATGATTATGGGTCATGTCGTGCGATGCTTTTTTTGTATCGTGCCTTTTGCCATCGGTCGACATGGCCCACAGCCAACTAGGGGTGCATTTTTCGGGGGAACCAGAACTGGAACCACACAGTGTATGTTCCCAAAAAATGGAACCGGAACCAGAACAGCACAGTACAGGTTCTTAAATTCAAGGAACTGGAACCTAAAATACAAGTTTCGGTTCCTTTCCCGGGTACCCTGTAAAAAATCAATTACCCCCTATTAGTTTAAAAAATGACAAAAATACCTTAAAAGTTTACAAATACACCCCTAACAAATTTTGATTACTCATTCATTTGTGTCTAGTGTAACTCATAAATCCTGTAATCTCTAGGCAATACTTGAATTCAATCAATTCATCAAAATTCACATAAAATTTCTCAATCAAAACCAAGACACAAATAATTTTTCATCTGTAAATTGTTAATTTAATGTTATAAATTGTTAATGTTTAAAATGTAATATAATAATATTGTAATTAATTAAGTAATTATTTAATTATAATGTAATGTTATAATTAATTAAGTAATCATGTTATACATGTATAATTAATTAAATTTCTAATTATTTAATTAAATATTGTACTAATGTTTGTAATGTAATGTTATAATTAATTAAGTAATCATACTATAAATTTATAATGTAATGTTACAATTAAATGGATTTTTTAAACATTTAATTAAGTAATATACTAATGACTAATGTAGTAAATTAATAATGTTTATAATGTAATGTTATAAATTTATAACTAATTAACTAATCATTTAACTGTGTAATGCTATAATTAATTAAGTGATCATAATATAATAAAATGTAATGTAGTAATGTTATAATTAATTATGTAATAATTTAATTAAGTAATCATTTGTTTATAATATAATGTTACAATTAATTAAGTAATCGTACTATAAATTTATAATGTAATATTAATATGTTATAATTAATTAAATTTTTAATCATTTAATTAAGTATTGTGCTAATGTTTATATAGTAAATTACTAATGTTTATAATATAATGTCATAATTAATTAAATAATCATTTAATTATATAATGTCATAATTAATTATGTGATCATATTATAATGTAATGTTATAATGAATTAAGTAATCATACTATAAATTTATAATTTAATATTGTAATTAATTAAATTTCTAATCATTTAATTAATATACTAATGTTTATAATGGAATGTTATAATTGATTAAGTTTATAATTGATTAAGTAATCATATTATAACTCTATAATGTAATGTTATAATTAATTAAAATTTTAATTATTTAATTAAATAATGTAATAATGTAGTAAATTACTAATATTTATAACGTAATATTATAAATTTATAACTAATTAAGTAATCATTTTACTAAGTAATACTATAATTAATTAAGTGATCATAATATAATGTAATGTAATAATGTTATAATTTAATTAATAATTATTTAACTATAATATAATGTTTAATTAATTAAATTTCTAATTATTTAATTAAGTAATCATTTGTTTATAACGTAATGTTATAACAAATGTTTATAATATAATATCAGAATCAATTAAATAATCATTTAATTATGTAATGTTATAATTAATTATATAATCATACTATAATGAATTAAGTAATGATACTGTGAATCGTTAATATAATATTATAATTAATTTGTTTATAATAGAATGTTATAGTTAATTAAGTAATCATTTAATTATAATGTAATATTATAATTAATTAAGTAATCGTACTATAAATTTATAATATAATGTTATAATTAATTAAATTTCTAATTATTTAATTAAGTATTGTGCTAATGTTTATATAGCTAATTACTAATGTTTATAATATAATGTCATAATCAATTAAGCAATTATTTAATTATGTAATGTTATAATTAATTATGTGATCATACTATAATATAATGTTATAGTGAATTAAATAATCGTACTATAAATCTTTAATGTAATATTATAATTAATTGAATTTTTAATAATTTAATTAAGTAATGTAATAATGTAGTAAATTACTAATGTTTATAATGTAATGTTATAAATTTATAACCAATTAAGTAATCATTTAACTATGTAATGCTATAATTAATTAAGTAATCATAATATAATGTAATATAATAATGTTATAATTTAATCAAGCAATTATTTAACTATAATATAATGCTTAATTAATTAAATTTCTAATCATTTAATTAAGTAATCATTTGTTTATAATGTAATATTATAATTAATGTTTATAATATAATATCATAATTAATTAAATAATCATCTAATTATGTATTGTTATAATTAATTATGTAATCATACTATATAATCAAATGTTACAATGAATTAAGTAATCATACAATAAATCTTTAATATAATATTATAATTAATTTGTTTACAATAGAATGTTATAATTAATTAAGTAATTATTTAATTAATATTACAATTAATTAAGTAATCGTATTGTAAATTTATATGTAATATTATAATTAATTAAATATCTAATCATTTAATTAAGTATTGTGCTAATGTTTATGTAGTAAATTACTAATTACTAATGTTTATAATATAATGTTATAATCAATTAAGTAATCATTTAATTATGTAATGTTATAATTAATTATGTGTTTATACTATAATGTAATATTACAATGAATTAAATAATCATATTATAAATATTTAATATAATATTATAATTAGTTAAATTTTTAATATTGTATTAATATTTGGAATAAAATGTTATACTCCCTCCGTTTCTCTTTAAAAGTCGTTTTAACCTTATAATTTTTTTTCCAAAATAAATGTCATTTGGCCAAATGCATCCCTCTCTCTCTTTCTCGAAGTATGCCCCTATCTCCTTTCTCTCTTTCCCTCACCCCTCATCTCCTCTCTCTCTCTTTCTCTTTCTCTTTAAAAGCCATTTATTTTCCATCAATCATCATTGACATTTCCAGGAAAGAGCAAAGAGAAAATTTTTTTACATTNAAAAAAAAAAAAAAAATTAATTAAATTCTTTTTTTTCACTTTCATATTCATCTTCTTCTTCCCTGTCTCTCCAATTCTTCTTGTCTTTTTCTCCCTTCCCATTGTATATTTTTTCTTCAGTTCGTCTTCTTCTTCTCCCTCTCTCCAATTCTTCTTCGTCTTTTTCTCCCTCTCCACTTGTTCATATTTCTTCTTCTTCTCTCTCTCCAATTCTTCTTCGTCTTTTTCTCCCTCTCCCCTTTTCATATTTCTTCTTCTCCCTCTCTCCAATTCTTCTTAGTCTTTTTCTCCCTCTCCCTTTTTCATATTTCTCATTCTTCTTCTGTTCGTCTTCTTCTTCTCCCTCTCTCCAATTCTTCTTCGTCTTTTTCTCCCTCTCCATTTTTTCATATTTCTTCTTCTTCTTCGGTCTTCACCCTTCCAATTCTTCTTTGTTTGATTGAGAGAAGAGACTGGGAGAAACGTGGCATCGGTCTTTGTGTGAGAGAGATTGGAAAAATGATTTTAGAGTTTTAATTTTTTAATGATTTTTTAAATAAATTGTGGGTGCCCGTAGGCATTATCCGGTCCACCAACATTTTTCACGGGCGGGCCGAGTACAAGTAAATTTTAGGGATACCCATACCTGCCTGTTTGATAAGGGTACCCATTGACCCACGAGTACAGATACCTCTTTGCCAGTCTAATCAAAAGATTGTTATAAGACTCTTAATTATACAAACAATTTCAAAGAATTCGACAAAATGTAGTGAAATGCTACATCAAAGAGGACATCAACTGTGAAGGCAAGGCAATTTCATTATCTACTCTTGTGTCTTGTCATATTGTTTGATGCCAACCAATATTAATTGTCATCCACAATTTTATTTCTCACTTCCCTACACCTTTAATATTGAGTTTTCTTTTTGGGAGATTGATTGAAAAAAAAAAAAAAAAATTAATGCTAGGAAATAAATATTAGGACCCTTCACTCAATTATTTCAAAAGAAAAAAATATCTTCGACAAATTGAACAAAATGTTCATGTAAAGTTACCTCAAGAGCTAGCATATTGAAGACAAGTCAAATTACGTAGTCTATGCCACATATTTATTACCATTTTTAAGAAATGCCTACAGATAATTGCCGTCCACAATTTTCATTTCTCACAATGTAAATAAAAAAAAATATGTATATATAAGAATTAATTATCTAAACCCAAGGAGTTGGCTCAGTGATCAAGGAAGTTTACTCCTTCCTTTGAATTCTTAGATTCAAACCTTGAACTCACCTATCACGATAATATTGTAGTTTATCTATTTCTTTGATCTTGTTAGCTAACGCAACAACCCACTGTCATGGGATAATTTATGCACAACTCGACAAATCCCCGTTGGTATGGTGCCTACTTAAATCGAGGATGTTCCAATAGAAAATTGAACCTAACATCATGCGCATATCTATACTGTTCATAATTAGCCCTAACCATTTAGACAGCACACGGATGGATTTACTACAGTAAAGTTAAGTTAATAAAACACGTTGTTAAGACATTTCTGATGTATTTTTCAATTTGCCTTATTCATTCTCAACCATAGAGAAAGAAGTCTCGGTCAAGATTCATCTGAAACACATTTTTCACATGTAATTAGTGAACAAGGTGTACACTGACAGTCGCTAGCACCACTCTATTAACTATAAATACCTAAGCAAAGAAACCCCTCGTATACAAAGTCCTTGAACACTCAACCTTACTCAAGCTATCAATTAATCAACTCAACAATGGCATCAAAATTTTCCCAATCTTTCAAAGTAACCCGGCAGGCCCCGGAACTGATCGCTCCCGCAGAGCTGACGCCAAAAGAAGTGAAGAAACTTTCAGATATAGATGATCAAGAAGGGTTCAGGTTTCAGGTTCCGGTGATATTCTTGTACAGGAATAATCATCCTTCGCCTGCAATGGAAGGGCGAGATCCAGTGAAGGTTATCAGAGAAGCACTGAGTAAAGCGCTTGTGTTTTATTACCCTTTGGCTGGAAGGCTGAGGGAAGGGGAAAATCGGAAGCTGCTGGTGGATTGCAATGGCGAAGGGGTTTTGTTCATTGAGGCTGATGCGAATTTCTCACTTGATGAACTTGGTGACGAAATTCATCCGCCATTTCCATGTTTGGATGAGCTTCTGTATAATGTTCCGGGCTCTGACGGCATCCTTGGATGTCCACTGTTGCTTATCCAAGTGAGTTTACAAAGACTTCAAGTCGACTTTTCTCTTCATTTTTTCATATTAAATACCAACATCCTTAATTTTACAGGTGACTCGTTTGCTATGTGGAGGATTCATCCTTGCTCTACGTTTAAACCACACCATGTGCGATGGATACGGCTTAGTCCTATTCCTAAACGCCATGGAAGAAATGGCACAAGGAAAACCAACACCATCTGTAACCCCAGTATGGCAGCGACACCTCTTGAATGCAAGAAACCCACCACGCATAACACACATCCACCACGAATACGAACAGCTCGACGATTCCAACGACACTCTCCACACTACCAACCCCAACGACCTCGACCACAAATCCTTCTTCTTCGGCCCTGAAGAGATCTCCTCCCTCCGCAACCACCTTCCTCCCCGCCTCAAAAAAAGTTCCACATTCGAAATAACAGTAGCTTGCTTATGGATATGTCGAACGGCTGCTCTTCAACTCGACCATAACCAGACCGTTCGGTTTTCTTGCGTAACGAGCGTCCGAAACAAGGGAAGTGGAATTCCTCTTCCTCAGGGCTATTACGGGAATGCGTTTGGATACCCCGCCGCGTGTGCGAAGGCGGGGAGTTTGTGTGGCAGTGGACTGGTGTATGCAATGGAGTTGGTGAAGAGGGCGAAGGCGCAGATGAGCGGAGAGTATTTGAGGTCGGTGGCGGATTTGATGGTGATGAAGGGGCGGCCCCGGTACACAAATGTGGAGAACTTCATCGTTTCGAATCTGGCGAATTCGGGGCTTGCAGAGGTTGACTTTGGATGGGGGAAGCCGGTGTATGGTGGGACGGCGGGAGCTATGTCGTTGATTAGTTTTTGCATGAAGTTTCAAAGAATGGATGGGAAGAATGGGATTCTGATTCCGATAAGCTTGCCGAAATCAAGTATGGTGAGGTTTCAAAAAGAGGTGAAGAAGATGATCGCTCAAGGAGCATCAATGGAGGATTTGTCTGAAATGAAACAGAGTGAGAAGTTATTATGCAAGCTTTAATTAAGTTTGATTTAGTTAGTTCCAATATGTTTGAATATTATAAATTATTGTGTGGAAAATCAAAACTTTCTTTGTTGTGTGGTAAGGATTTAGAATGTCATGTAGATTGGATTTTCCAATAGAATAAGAACAACCATGAAGTCCGGTATGCGTGTCAGATATATATACAAATTCAGCATATAATTTTATATCTACAGTTTATTTTAATTTGTTCTATTTATCTTTAATTTTGTTATAAGTTGTATTTGTGGTGGTTTGTCATATATAAACAACATGAACTTCACATGTGAACCACTCCATTAGTTGTCGGAAAAGATAATGCGGTCTCACACCAATAATTCTTCAGTAGGATGGGATATCATCATAAACTAAAATGAAAAGGATGTATCATGTGAGGAATAACTTTACCATTTTTTATCAAAGATATGTCTTATAGTTTTAAAAGCTTACACTGACACCCCTTTGACTTTAATCCGTCAAATTGACAATAAAGTTAAATGGGTAAAGTATCATATGTTGTTCAATCTTTTAAAATGACAAAAGAGAAATAAAAATTAAACTAAAAAATAAAATAATGGAGTTAGGGCAAAGTTATATCAATGATATGGTTTTAAACAAAAATAAAATTGCGAGGGCGTAAGGATGATAAAAACTTGACAAAGTTACCATTCAAATTATATGTTTTCAAAATTGTAACTTGTACGGGATATCTTTGATAAAAATTACTAAAATTATTCTCCACATGATATAAACATAAACCTTAGGAATAGTTTATAATAATATCCCGAGTATGAATTAACTTATTTCATCTCCTAAATTTTTAGGGTTATTTATTATTATATAAGAATTCTTAGGTACAAATTGCAGCATCGAATGCCATTAACAAATACAAATGAAAATAAATCTTACAACTTTTGAGTTTTGATACGAAAATAATTAAATAAGTTTATGTATTTTAACAATTATCAATGCTAATAAAGCGTAATATTCTAATTTCCGATTGTTAAATCTCAAACGACCCAACGATTTTCGTAAAACAATCAAATGGGTATGCATTTCCCTATTAATATACAATGGCAGATGCTTTCACAAGCTTCAACTCATGTGATTTACCAGGTAAAAGAAGAACTCAGCATATGCATTTTTTGCTTTATGAATTT